>NW_027210603.1:7405000-8005000 GCF_029030835.1 Brachyistius frenatus
TGTTTAGAAATGATTGGATTTGACAGACATCTTCAGTCCAGGCAGGTCCTTCCAGGAGCCATCACAAATATTAAAGGGTTGAGTCTTTATTTTTAACAGGACTTGAAAACGTATTAACTTGTTGTTAATTTTCCCTACACTTTGGGACATCATGCCTTTGCCACAGCCACATTCAGGGTGTGGATAGAAGATCTGCACAATGTCTAAAAGTAAATGTGATGATGTCCAGCCACTGAGTGGCCTTGTTTATCCATCATGCATGTCTATGACAGGGTGAGGACTGCCAGGAAGGCTCACTGTGTTCAGTTTAAAAAAAAAAAAACTCTGCAGCTGGAAGTTTCTGTGTTTCTTGTTTCTGACCATTCATGGGCAAAAATGTATATTTGTACAATATTGTTGTATAGATAACAACATGGGCATTGACAGTGACTGAGCGTGGCTGACATACTTAGCTGAGCAACTATTCAGAATCAGCAAGCATGCTTGGTCGGTTATGGCGGCAACCTTTCTGAGTTTAAGATGTATTGTGTCAATAGTGTTCTTTCTCTGTGGGTGTATGAATGTGTGTATGGATGTGTGTGTGCCTATACTTCGCCTTGGTTCCCTCTATTTAATGAGGAAAACATCAGGGGTACAACAGCACCAGCTCAAGTGAGTGCATGTTTGTGTTTGTCGCCTATGCATTCTCTTCTCTTGCTGTTTTGTTGCCTTGCTATGTGAAAATGTGTGCATACATATAGTGTCTGCCTCTCTGTGTTCCTGTGTAACCTCCTCAGAGTCCATGTAAGTGTGCATGCATTGTGTGAGCGTGTGTCCTGTATATTTTAGTGCATCCTGCCATCCACAGAGATGTTTGGCAGGCTGCTGAAGCTGGTGTCATTCTGCTCGGCTGCTCTCCTCTGGACTCGTACGGCAGAAAACATGCTGTCCAACAGAGCGGCTGGTGCAGCACAGACGTGGCTAAAACAGAGCGGGCAAGCAGCCGTGACCGCCAACCACCGAGTCCTCCCCGCACGCGCACGCGCACACGCACACACACACACACACACACACACACACACACACACACACACACACACACACACACACACACAGAGAGATATGTGTGCTCTTTGTCTCTTCCTGCTTGTAGATCCATGACAAATCCCTGGAGGAGGCCAAAACAGTTATTGTATGGACACATTACATGTGCATAATGCAGGTGGCAGGTCACTCTGCATGTGTGGATCCACATGGAGTACACCGCTCTCATCCCCCTGCAGCTGCTGATACTATGTTCACCTGTTGACCATGAAAGCCTCCCCCTCACTTCCTTCCACTGTCTACCCCACCCCCCTTTCACTGGTGTCACATCTCCCTTTCTTCCCTCTTTTACTGCCCTTTTTTCCTCCCCGTTTAACCTCCTCTTGTCCTTAGTTTTACTCTGCTCCTCCTCTCATTGTATTCCCTGCCGGCTGAGGTACTTTTCTCCCCTGGCGCAAACCAGGACAGCCAGTCTGAGCAGCCAGACATACAAATGGGCACCCTGGTGAGTCGGTTATTACCATTGTTAAAGTGTGCTGAGAGAATGACATAAAAGAGCCACAAGAGGAACAAAAAGACATCACAAAAAAGGTCATGCTGGCCCGGATTTAGCATTTACACACTTGTAAGCTGGTTTTAGAAGTGGCTGTATGATAATATATATCATTTTTAAGACTGATGAATCATTTTATAGGCCTGCTTTTATATAATGTTTATTACTGTTCTCAGCTTCCTTTTTATGATTCTTGCTTTTAATCTGCATGCCTCACCTTGTGTTTATTGCTTCTGCTCCTGATTTGATCTGTTTTTGTAATGAGTCACAAAGTGTTTTGTTTTTGTGATTTGAAAGGTGTATAAATAAAAATGAGTTACAACAGCTAAAAATAGATCTCCAACAACAATGCGGTGCACATAAACAGGCTGGCAGGCCACTTAAAATAATTAACATAGCGGACACATTTGGGAAGAAAAGTTTAAGTTATACATGTGACTGAGATTTATTTGAGTCAGGTATGCTATGAGTTAAGCAAGTAAGGTGCAGGCTAAGAATATGGAGCTCCTTTTGTTAATCTGCTGTTCATCACAGTCGTGGCACAGCGCTAAATAAACATCCCCTGCCGAACCCTGCTGTTTTCCTCAAGCCGACGGGAAAATCAACGCCACCCACTCAATTTGCAAATAACAGTATTTTTGCCAGGCTGAAGCTGTGATAGACAGGAGCATTGCGCCAACTGATGAGTAAACCAACACATAGGACACAGAACATACTGTATATACGGAGCTGTAAAGAGCGCCACCAAATTTCAGCTCAAGGAAGAAAAACGTGTTTTCTTAGTTTCAGTTTTGTGTGCTCATTGCAAGTAATTTGATAGGTCATCATTATCTAAACATTTGAACTTACTGTGTTCAAACTTTGGTAAGCGAAGTCTAACGCTTAAAATAACTTTGTCTTTAATCAGCAGCAGTTTCGTTTAAAACTGAGGAGTGAATGGGATACTAGGAAGCTCAAGCATTTGTTGTTTTAGTACACTGATAAGCAGTAAGCTGAATGAATTTTTAATGATGTACTGCATCAAACGTGCCTCTGAAACAAAAGACAGAAACTTAATTTGGCAGTTAAGAGATTATACCCTTAAATTCCACATGAAAATAGCTATGGATCTAGAAATATAGAGAGCCATGTGAAAAAACTTTTTTTTTTTTTTTTTTTTTTTTATTCCCCAAAAGGTCAGCTTTTGAAGACCAGAAAGAGAGAAACAGCCTTGTTTTTAGCTTGACTGCCAAGTATTTTTAAGAGTTCACATAGGGGAACTTAGAGGTTTTGATGAACTAAAACAATCCACAAAGGTGCATGTAATCCTTGAGTGTAAGTTTAAACATAAAAACAACAAAGACTCAATGAATCTGACAGTCATATCTAGAAATATTCTTTCCACCTACAACGTACAAGAAATTTGAAAAGCTCACATCTTTTAGTGGGTGGTGAAGAAGCTGCAGTGGAACAGGCGTGATTGGCAAGTAAAGATGTAAAGTCTATATTCTGATGTTGTGATTTATCCGTAAACTAAAGACCAGGCATCTTGTGAACGTGTAAGGCAAACCTGAGGCTCCCCGTGCAGTACATCCACAACCCTTGAAACTCTTTTGAAATCCAGCCCACTGTGCCCCCACAGGAATGCTTATAACTAATTCAATTTACATGCTGCTGTTTTTAAAACACTGCAGGTACAATGTGACTTTCCTGAAAAGGCTTTTTTTTTTTTACCGCAGTTGGAAATGAATTTCTCTGCCTCTGCAGTTCTGTTTTAACAAAAGCCCACACAGTTCCCTCTGACAGCTCGCTCTCACAAAAGGAAACCACTGCGACTCAAGTGTGTGTGTCGCTGTGGCGTGCGAGGGAGCCAGAGTGAGAGAGATAAAGCGAGTGAGTGAGCGAGAAGAGGGACATTGGAGTGGGAGTGTGTGACATGAGCTCTTTGCATATACGATTATTACAGCTGATGCATAAACGGAAATGGGTGTCATCGGCCGTGTTCCCATAGGTGTGTGTGTGTGTGTGTGTGTGTGTGTGTGTGTGCGTGCGTGCGTGCGTGCGTGGGAACACAAGGTACTGTCAGCCTGCATTCGTGTCTGTGCTTGTGTTTCACTTTTTAAACACCACATGCTTGTTATCTGGTGCTTCTGCTCTTACGGGGCTGAACGAAACCTTGTCACATTATAAGTGCACTGTCACATATGGGCAACATCCACCCACAATCTCGCCACCCACTCCATATCACACCTTTGTTTTCCCTCTGTCACCTCCCTCCTTCTTCAGGTAGGAAGAAACAGCTGTAATAGAAGCATCTGAGCCTATACCAGCCTGTCACAATACAGCAAGTCTTTATAAGACAGATCCGTTACTAATACAACCACACAGAATCCGTGTGGGCATGCTTTGTGGTGTTTTTTCAAAGGTTGTCACAGTATTTCAATGGATTAGGAAGACTTCCTAACAGATATTTGTTTTTCTTTAAGCACCGCCTCCATTGTACATCATCGTATTACTCAGTAAGCTTCGCTTTACATTCCGGCAAGAATCCCGGCCTGTTAAAGTGCAGCTGCATTTGTTGTCCTGTGCGTTTTGGTGGGGCCCTCGTTGGATGGAGCACTGGGGTTTTTGCACATTCACAGTCCTCCCCTCTTATCTCTGCATTAGTCTCCTCTCATGGGCACGGGCACGAGGAGGCTTGAGGAATGAGAAAGGGGGAAAAGGCAAGATAAAGAGGGAGAGCGGGAGCAAAGCAGAGCGGATGCAATTAAAAGACTGGGTCACAGATCGCAGTGCCAGGCGTCAGTGTGATTAATACACCACCATTCAGCCCAGGAGCTTTTCTCCACTGTAGAGATATGTGTGTCGTGTGTGTGAGTGTGGTTTTGTTTGAAATTTGTATTATCTACTATGCAAGCACACTGCAGCTAGGGGGCACCAGTGTGTCTCAGTGCGCACTGTCCTCAGGTGTACTAACCCTTCTTAAGGTTATGTCAGGAGTCTGGTGACCTAAACAACGCTCTGAGAAAAGTTTATGGCAAATGATGTGTCCCTGTCTGACTGAAAACATTCAAGTTAAGAAAAAAAATTCCTCTAACATTAAGAAAAAGCATGGAAGCAAGTGAAACATGGTGGACATATATTTGCAAATGACCAAAATCTGCCTTAAAAGTTTTAAAATAATTATTTATAATGAGATCATCTTAAAATACAGCATGCAGAATGTTGCTGAACTTCGCAATGTTGTGAACATTAATGAGCACCCGCTATCCTTGATTTTTTTTTTCTTTTTTTTGTACATGCCTTTGGCTGACCATCTCATCAGCAAGCTACCCACTAATTTCAGATCTGACCGAATCAGTGAATTCTAGCTCCCAGTCAATCCACCCTCTGCAGAAAACTTGCATTAAAAGCAACAAACAACGCCGAAAAAAATTCCCCTGATTGAGCTATTGGCCCTCCTTCCCAGGGTGTTATGGAAATGAGAAATGCTGCTTTTTGAACCGCAGCAAGCTGCACAAACATATTAACAGATTCTTTCTTTTATTTCTTTCATCTGGCTCCCACTAAACCAGACCTTGCCTTCAAGGCTTCCTCTTCAATTTAGCGTGAGCAGAGAAAGAGACGCGCTTTATCACAGCAATATCGCTTTTAAGGAGGTGAAGCGAAGAAAGTGCCTCAAGGCTACATCGTGTCTGTTATCTCCCAGTACGATATAATAATTTCACATAGCCCAAAGTGAGGCAGCGGGACCTCAGCTGGGCCAAGTGACAAAGAGGGAAATGCGAGAAAACTAGGGGCAAGGAAGACACGGGACAGAAGGGGCTTCTGGGAAAAATCTTGCACTCAACCGTATAATACCTGTAATGAAAACCTGCAGATTTTAGATAATGGTCACATTGTTATTATATAGATACGATAACCAACACCGTGCTGAAATGGGACAGATGTTTTTGCCGGCTGGGTGAATGAGTCCTGCTACAGACTGTGCTCAGTCTCTGTCCGGAGTTTATGGCTGCAGCACCTCTTAGCTGGTTATTTTTAGCTGGTTTTGATTACCCTGGAGACTGGCTTTAATAAATACTAAAAACAGGCTTCCTCCCCCTGCAACACAACCCTCTTCCAGTCCACAGAGATACCAAAGACTCGCTCACAAGGTAATCAGCTTTTAATTTTCTCCCCTCCTCCCTGTTTTTTGTTTTTATTTTTTTTATGTTCTCTTATTTTATCTCCTTCCCTCACAGCTCTCACTCTCACTCTCCATCACCCTCAACCACTGACTGAGCCGACTGGCAGCCACTTCTTTTCTCTGCTCCCTTTTTATTCTTCTCTCCATCGTTTCCCCCCTCTTCTTTTGTTATCAGCATAAAAGTGTTTGCATCCTTCCCTGATGATTGTTTAGCTGCTGTGTTTCAGCATCTTGATTTGATTCCCTACAATTGTCCTAATTAGCATTGCAAATATACACTTAGAGTGGAACAGAAATATCTGTTAGGCTTGACAGACTAATTTAAAGCCTGAGAAAAAGGCAACAGTAACATTTGTATAATAGAAGATGCATCACTACTAAAAAGGATATTTATCCAAATCCACCCTTTTACCACATTTATGTAAATCAATGAACAGGGCGTTTGCTTTAATTGAAAAAAAAAAAAAAAAAACAGCATGCTGAGCATCTGCCAAAGGGAACGTATTGGATAGTCAGTTGTGATAAAAGGTGTACTCACAACAAAAAACGTACCTCTTATCTTGTCTCCTGCTCTATCTTTCCAGCCCAGATCATGTCGCCTAAAGCCAATGATTAGACTTAAGACAGATCTCCTTCATTATTCGTTGCTCTCATCCATTTCTCTCTAATCCTTTCTCAACTTCAAAGCTCCTGACGGCAAGTGATAGGCCATGGCCAGCCATTAGTCTCCAGGCCCCGAGACCAGGGACAAAACTATTTTCCCCAAGAGGTGATCAAGGCTATCTCAGAGGTTAGCTACACAGACTGCTATCACATACACATAATTACCACACTGCTTCATTTTCTGTTGAACGCTGAGGAGAACAACAAAAAAGTATCAGAGCAGCAGCAATAAAAGTAAAGCCGTAGGCCGTCAAAACAAAACAACAAGCTGAAAGACACTAAAACACACCAAAGGAAGCTGCAAAATTGGTTGAGTGTCTCTGTGTGTTTGTTGCTACAAGCTACACTATTTACATCACAGTCGTTTCCTTCATTTATAACGTAAAGGTCAGCAGCAAATGTTCAATATATTTAATTGTAAATTGCAGAGTTAATTATAAAAGTGCATTCTTTAAATTCCACCTGTGTAACATTTACACAGTTTCAGCTGCAGCTTGGTTTTGCATGGGTACTTCTATAAAAGAAAATACTTGAGTCTTTCAACCTCTTTTAAAAGCAACACATCTCAATTTCTTTTGTAGCTATTTGCTTTGAAGTCACCCTGGCCTGTCCAGAAAATCAATTAAAAACATGACGAATACATTTGCACCTAACATTTTCCTCTTCAGAGCGTTTGTTGTCCTCAATGCCTAACACTGCGTAAATGCTGAGATCACAGAGATAGCAATGGAAGGACTTTAACAAGGACTCCTTCACACTTGTTCACTGCTTCAAGTGAAGCTGCAACCTAAAGTGAAATTACATAATGAAGAATGTCAGCGGACTCCTACTGTGCTCTTTTAGCACAAAGCACAACAGAAAAATCCAGCATGCCTCAAAATATTTCGCCCCATGAATGTCGTCTTTGTCTTTTGGCCCTGTGAATAATTTTTTTTTCTCTTTTATGATTTATAAACAATGGAATGTGAGTGTCTTTTTTTCTTCAAAATACCCTTCCTTTTAGTTACTATCAAAGTCCCCTTGTGACAGTTATCAAAGACATCTGCAGTCATCCTTAATACGAGCATACAACTGTCCCTTAAGTGGGCAATACTAAGCCTCATTGTCTGCTATAGATGTAGGAGGCACAATGGGAGAGGCTGAACCTCTCTGCCCAACTATCTACGTGGAGGGAGTGGGAGGTCGCTCTCCCTGGGCCATGGCGCCAAAACCATTATTCTTATCACTGCAGGACAACTCACCGCAGGCCACAAAAAAACCCTTCTGAAAGGTCAAATGAGAGTGTCTCAGTGTGTGTGTTTACCTCCTCCCCGCCTCTCTCACACCACACATTTCTGTATTTCTCATTAACTGATAATACATCACTCATGACCTTGTGATAAAAATACATTAGCTGGAGACAAGTCATTAATCTATAAAGAATCAGGCTGTTTAGGTTATCAGGTAAGAATGGGTATACGTGTTATCACACAAGTAATAGGGATAGGCTTAATTGTCCTTCTTAAACGAGTCACTATATATAGAGGAGGTGGTTTACGTGTTGTGCTCGGTAGCAATCTTGACTCCATCCCATTTGGCTGTTGTCTCAAAGTCAGGTTTAGGATTGGCCAGTATGCAACAGGATAATCACAACTGAATGTGCAGCACAAATAATAGCTCTATTACTGGTGCCTGTTTTGAGAGATAAAGGATAATTGGTCAGAGTACTGGATATGTATGTTAGATTACTGCAATAAGCTTTACAAAAAGTGAAACAGACTTACTTGACCAAAGTGTAAGAGGATCTCAACAGTGCGAGTTTGGATTTAGAGGCTACAGATTATTTAACTAAACAAATATTTAGGTAAAGCTTTCAGTGCTGAACGCTTTGGTGGGTATGTATTATTGAAAAGAGAGTGCTAATTCTTCTTTTGACTTCCTTATTGTTATTGTCACAGCTATTGCTATGTGGTGTTTCCAGCTGCTGTAGCCCCAACATGTAGTTACTACAGATGTCACAACAGCAGATTGTCAATAACTTATGTTACATGTGGTTGTTATTGTCCAATATTGCAGTATATAGAACATTTACAGTCAGCACAGACTTCACTATATGAAAACAAGTCCCGTCACATTTTCATAATTTGTCAACAACTTGGTACAGAAGTTTTGGGTCATCCTATGTCATTACCGTACTTTTCTAAGCCAGGAACATATAGAACACTGTATCCCCTGCACAACTACTTTTCCAAGTAGCCTATATTTTGAAGTCTCCTCACCACTTTGTTGCTATTTAGTTTGCCTTATATACAACCACTTTTGCCGTGTTAAATGAA
Source organism: Brachyistius frenatus (assembly GCF_029030835.1). Classification (NCBI taxonomy): domain Eukaryota; kingdom Metazoa; phylum Chordata; class Actinopteri; family Embiotocidae; genus Brachyistius; species Brachyistius frenatus. The sequence goes on from NW_027210603.1 coordinate 7,413,723, forward strand.
TCCCTCAATGTTGCTTCACCTCAGTGTATGGGCCTAATCTTCTGCCTGAGCAAGCAAGAGTGCTGCTGTTACATGGATTACAACTCTTATAAACAACAAAGCTTAAAAAAACAAACTCTTAAAACAGCTCAGTTTGAACAAAAGAGATGTTCAAACTTCATCCAAACCTGGAAGGCACAGTGTGGCTGATAAACTGCAGAGGATAGATTAAAAAAGAAAGCGGGCACAGCAGTAGGGGAAAAATTTATGAATGCGGCTACACTCTCAACAACACTGTTTACTGTGTGCTTAGAAACTTAGAGCCACTTTTTACGACCTTAAACCATTTGACAAGACTGACCAATCTAATCAATTTCCTCAGCATGTGATTATTTTTAATTTCCCTACCACATACATTATTTAGAAAATTTTACAGTGCCAATTAAGTATTTTGTTAGGGCGCGGAAATGCTAAAAACACACCTTTTGCTGTATGTGTGTGTGTGTGTGTGTCTGCAACACACAAAAGACAGCAAGATGCAAGATTAGAGATGCAAAAAGTAATTTGTATTAAGTGAAATATGTTTGATCATCTTGGTATCATTTTTCATTAATTAAATATGAACTATAATTACACAAAGCCATTATCATTCTCATTACTAACAATTAAAGTACACCATCCATTCTGTCGATTTGGCAACAGAAAGCTGATGGCTGGTTGCCAGCCTGGAAAACCACTTCAAAAATTTACTCTGTTGCCCCAGAGGGGTTGGATAAATGTTGTTTTCACTCAAGCTAAACCTTGAGGATCCAAGACCCAATCAGATTGAACAGGGCTGAATACACAACACAAAATAACTCCTCGGACCTGTGTCTCAAAGCAGTATCATTAAAGAAGTGGTTTAACAGCACTGAGAGCAACGCAGAATAGCTCTTTTTTAAAAAAAAATTTCGGTCCATGGTTACTGTTCTGGGTTTAGTTTTTTTTAACTAAGGTGATTATCCAGCTTCTTAAGACAGACCCCAACTGAATGAAAAGAAACAGTTTCAAAACACATTTCAGCACATACTCTTTTGAAAGCAATAGTCTTGACTGCGTTGCTGTGCACAGTATGTCAACAGTAACGTATAGAAGCTGGCACACGCACAAAAACGTTACTGTTATAAATGCATACACCTTTCCTTTCCGTAACTAGTGGGAAGTGATCGTTCTGCTTTACAATTATCACCTGAATAGTCAGAGAAACTCACCTCTTTGGGTGTTCTGCCTTTCCCCATTAATATTGTTTACAAACAGTTCACATTCTCAAGTTTTCAAGGTGAAAAATCCATGTTGTCCTCATATAAAAGTGTCAGGAACCAAATGTGAGTAAGCAAAGTATATTTAAACTTGATAATCCCTTTGGAAGCAAAGTCTGTGGTGGAGAAATGTGATCAACAGAGTCAGCCATGCTGCAGCTTCAGTCTTTAAAATATCAAATTAATTGCTGAGCTTTATTTTCATGCCAAATCCAAACGGAGTCTGATTTTCTTGCCAGCGTCAATTTGTCAGTGTAGGTGTTTCCAAACGATGAACGTTTCAGACACAGAGCCTATCTAAGCTAGCCAACAACATTGCTAGTGTTATGTGCCGTAACTCGCGAACCTATAACGTATGTTTGCACTTGAGCTGTCTGCTATGCGTAAATCTCTGTTGTGCCGCAGGCAGAGAGGTGACAGAGATGAGGACATCCAGTGCAGTATGAAGGATGGTGGCAGCCATTCCCCCCAGGCCTCGGTGATGGCACTACATCGATCCAGCCACTTCGGAGCCTGAAGTGCAGAGCTTTTTGGCTTTGTCAGCACTGTTCAGCTCAGCAATGCTCCAACTCCCCTGATCACTGTCAGAAACCCAGGAGAGAAAGAACAGGGAGTAGGAGGAGAAAATGCTGATGTGTCTGGAGCCAGGCAGGTGGCACAGGATGGGCTAAATAACTGCTAACTATTCACCAAGCACTTCCTTATAATTTTCTATCTGTTTTGAGATTCCAGCAAATTAATGTTTACTTGTCAGGCAGGGCGAAAGCAGAAAGACAGAGGGAGTTTTTGGAGCATTTCCTCCTTCATCTACCTCTAAACAGAAGCACCTGTTTGTCCTGTTCAGCCTGCCAACTGCTCCTCCAGGAAACTTAATTCTACTAATCCACTTATATATTTACTCATGTGGAGGTGTGCCGGCACCACTGAGAGTGTGCATAGCTTCGGTTGTTGTCTTCAGGCAGACAGTGTTTGTCTTCTGAGGTCTTTCACTATGTACACTAGTGTATATCTTGTGTCATTAATCTGTAAAGTCACTTTGGATGTACTCTGAGACTTTGTGCTTTCTTCTTTTTTTCTTTGCTTACTGAATAGAATCAATACAAGCCAGACCGTGGACTTTGAGCTTCTCGGTTCATTGTTACCTCTTTTTTTTTTTTTTTTTTAAAGTTTCCTCTATATCTGAGTCACAGAACAGACGTGCGTACAACCAGCAGATAGTGAGAGCACAGGCCTTGGCACGAAAGAGGCCTTGAAGTACACAGGCAGAGAGATTCAACAAAGACATACAGAAATAATAGATTTGGTCGAACCTCACATCCTGGGGTCAGTCTGGGGCATTTTGAAAACGGCACACAAGGTTGGGCATCGACTTACTTAAAAAATGTGGCCCTGAGTAGGGCATTTTAAAGTGACCCATGCTAAACAACAAGGGGACAAAACACAAATACATTATAAATGTCTTTGGAAATATTTGAAGCAACAATTAAATTTTTCACATTCTTGTTGGGAGTTAAATAAGAATCTCATCACCACTCCCATGAATTTGCGGTAAATATACAGCTAACATGTCAGCTGTCGGTTAGATTAGATTAGCATAAGGACTGAAAACAGGGGGACGCAGGTAGACATGCTCTATTCAAAGGTAATGCTCCTGCTGGCACATTTAAAGCTCATTGATTACTGTATTATATTTGTTTAATCAGTACATAAGCTGTAGTACAGGGGGTTATGTGCTACAATATTTCTTATTTTTTGCAACTGTTGATTTTGCACTTTGTTTTTGTAGTGCTTAAATGAACAAAATACAATAAGCTGTATTTTAACCATCTAACTGCATGGTCTAATGTGCATGGCACAAGTGCAAGTGGGATGTGTCCAAATTTACTCTTGTAAATTGAGTGGCATATAATCTGAGTTTAAAATAAGGCCCACGGCTCAAAGAAGTTGTACTTGGTGCCCTGATTATACATAGGTGTGTTTTGGGTGTAACATGATAAAAAACAATCAGAGTGTCATCTCCCATCCCCTTTAACAGCTGGGTGAGCTTGCACCTTGGTGGATTGCTAATACAACAAGTGTAGGATAGAACGCTTCTCTGCAGAGGAAACCCATCTACTCATGCAGAGATTGAGCATATTGATGTAGACAATAGTAATTTTTCAAACAGTATTTATTTTTATTAAAAAAAAATTGCATGTGCAAAATGCAAAAGCATTTTCCAAAATACATGTGAGGTAGCACTTTAAATTAGCCCCCCAAATAAGCGTTGATTTGCTAGCCCCTTTAACATTACTTTGGGGTGCACCCTCATGTCAATGTTAGTTTTTACGAGATCTTCTTGTTTTAGTCAAATGTTTACTATACGGTCACAGAGTCAGTGGCCTGATGATTTTATCATCAGCAACTTTAAGGCAGCACCTGGATTGGCCTTCAGCAAAAAGCCTCCATTAAAACAAATCATCTGCAAAAAATAAAATCCAATGATTCTGCCAGGACTTGTAAAACTGAGTTTAGTCTTTCTGCTGTGTACAGGGGAAAAAAAGCTTTCATTCACCCCATAACTATTTGTGTGTTCAGCAATAACGGCGCAGTGAAACCCATTAGGCACCATTGCTATGTTGGCATGGTTACTGTTTAGGTGGGATAAGCAAATTCTTGCACACGCAGGCAAATTTGCAGGGTTGTCAGATGTGAAGAGACAACAAATATTAATCTCTTCGGTTATATGCCAACACAATCAAATTAGCTTGTTTGGGGCTGAATATAAACTTGGTGTTCCCGGGAAAAACACATCATACAAAGAAACCCATTAGTCCATGTAACCACACCTATATCTACCTAATAGTATTTCATCTAAAAGTACTAATTCAACAGAAAGCCAGCAACATATTTATTACATTATTTGACATCAACTAGATATACACAAGTTGATGAAATGTTCAAAAAAGTTTGAAGCTATCTCACAATATATTAATAATGGAATGACATGACATTTTCCTCCATTGTAATGGTAGAAAAAAAAATTGAATTCCGAGTAAGTATTTCCAATGAAAATCTTTGGGAAATGTCAAGCTGACTATCATTAAAGATGCAGTGACATTTTTATTTCGTCTTTTAAAGCTGTGATTCTATCTCAGAGGCAACAGAGGCAGTAATCTGTTGCCCCCCAACAGACAGGCATCAGACAGATTAACTCAATTCCTCTTTGACTTGAGTGAATGAGTGAAACAATATACTTCTCATTTAAGCTTAATCCTGTGTGGGAGGAATATTACAGGTGGAGCGAAGGTAGCAAGGGGGTAGAAGGCTGGAGCGTGTGGGGCTTGAAAATGAATTCGAAGGCAGCTGGCATGTTTGCTCATATTTTTTCATGCTCTCACTTAATTACACTTGGCGAGCGGCAGAGTGAGAGAGACAGTGAAGATGGAGAGGAGGAGGAGTAGATGGAGAGAAAGACATGATGGAGTGACAGACAGGGAGACGGTCAGGTGAAGGGAAGAGAAATGAGAGAGACAGAATGAGGTTTACAGCTTCACCATGTCAGAGTTAGTAGAATAGGAGTAGGAAGCAGAAACAAAATAAATCAAATCAACCAATTTCCATCGTGCTGACACACCCGAACTAATGCTCTGCACGGGGCATTACAGTCAGCCTTGTGTATGAAACACGCTGTGACACATGTGGTCTCTGTATTGTCTGCAGCATCTGTTGCAGTGGCACAGATGGCAATGGCCATCCTCGCCACCGCTCCTGCCTCGTGGGACATGAGTTCTGTGATGACGTTTTACTGACAGCGCGGGCCATCTGTCAGCACATGACAGCCTGTTTTCGACTTCCTTTTCTCTCCCATAAATGTAGATCCAGACACAAAGGGAGGGAGGGCGTTCGCCTTGTGAAGGATGGATATTTGTACAGTGTGTACGAAAAGGTCAGGGCTGGGCGCTTACTGCGGCAGCAACATCAGTGAAACCCTGGAGCGGCAACAGTGGTGAAACCTGGGATCCTCAACAAAGCTCTGTCAGACTGCAGGAGAAAGCTGTCAGTGCAGACGCCTAAACCTTTACCACCCTTCCCTCTCCCTCACACTCACTGTCGCCTCGCTCTGACTCATTGTGTCAGCTCTTCAAACTCTCCACTCTCTCTTGCCTTAAGCTAGACGCAGAGAGCAGAGGAGGAATGAGTCCATCTCTGGCTGCTGTAAACAAAAAAGGAACACTCTTTACGGTGTGTGAATTTTCTCTCCCTCCTGTGTGCGTGCCTCATCAAACTTCCCGCTGCTTCACACACATTAAAGGAATTCTCTTTCCCCGTTTTCCCCATTTACTATTCCTTCAGTTTTTCACAGATAAAAAATAAATTGAAGGCCGTGGAGATAATGAAGATATGATGAGGACAAGGCAGAGACAGTGATCCAGGAATATTGAAATTGACTTGAGCGGCTCAACCACTTTCTCTGCTCCGCCATTCTGAATGATGATAAAGGCTCATTTAAAAATTCATTGCTCTACTATCCAAAGAGTGGACGTCTGCATTTTGGCCAGACAGAGAAAGACAGTAATGGCTGCTTTGGTGATTTCTATCAAGAAAATTCTAACCTGCCAACCTATCATCTGTGATGTTTAACACAGTCACCATCTACATGTAGCGTGTTGCTAATGTGGTCTAAACACAAAGTACAGCTGAGGCTGTAGGGAAAGTGTTGATTTTGCAGATATTTGGTCTTAGTTGCACAAAAAAATGGACCTACATGAAAGATACAAGGTCACCAAAGTTATTACAGTTCCTCATGAGGGGAACATGAGTGTCTGAGCCAAACTTTATGGCAATCTATTCGGCAGACGACAGTCAAGACATGAAAACCCACAAATATTAACTGAATAGAGGTTATTTAATAAAATTCGGAGGATCCCCGAAGTTGTTACATTATCATCATGGAACTTTGTGCCAATTCAAGCCATGATTGGTGAGATATTTCACAAGATCAGCGGTTCCCAAACATTTGAGACCATACCACGCTGGAACAAATTCAATTTCTCGAGTACTTCCCATTGCCGATAGCAACAATAATTTTTCATAATAGAATTCACTGAATTAACCATGCAACAGCCTCATATATGCTAAATAACACCAACATAAAACTCCTGTTTCCATATCTAAGTGCACATTTACACGTCTTACTGCTGACTCCAACTCCGTTTTAGATTTAAAAGGTTTGTCCGACTTGTCAGGTCCAGTGCTGTCACTTGCCTCTCTGTTTTAGGACCTTGTAGTTTCACTCATTCCGCTTGCTAAAACCAAGGACTGATTATGAATCTGCACGTTTCAGGGGAACCTTAAGACTTGTCGTGATGTCACACTGAATGGCTAAGCACAGGCAAATTCAATTTTATTAACAACTATTTTTACATGATTGAAATGTGATGTGTATATGTAATAATTGATGAATTAAATAACTGTTTTGGATTTGGGTCAGTCGGAGTGCTATTGTTAGGCCTTACAGCAAGGCTTTGCTGACCATTGGGTGGAGCCTTGCATCCCACTAGTGGTAGACGTGCCACAATGCCACTGACTATGGGTACTAACTTTAATGACAATCTACTTAATAGGTAGATAGGATATTTTATTAAAAAGCAAACATGTCAACCTACAGGTAACACTAAAAGAAAAGTCAGAGAATTACCCGCACAAAATTAATTGTCTATAGTTGTAATGATATGTGAGTTTTGATCAAAGTGGTGGACTGACGTTGCTATCCCTCGAGCAATGCATCTAGCATGGTTAAAAAGTAACAGTAGCAAGGGATTTAGAGTATACAGGGAGACAGACAGAGACAAACCTTTTATGTTGGTCCGCATGTAGCTTTTCTGCAGCAAGACTATTATATTTCTTACATACACCGTTGGCATTTATAATGAATTATCTACCATAAAAGGCCAAGGCCATGATGCACTTGAGGCAAAGACAATATTCCATATTTTATGTCACCACTGTTCACCATTCATGTACAATACAAACTGCGGGGATTGAGGCTAATTTCTATGAAAAACAAACTATTCCGAGAGCTGTGGTAAAGTTATTCAGAAGCAACAAAGAATCAAATATCAACCACAGCTTTTTTTCTACAGCCCTAACTTCTTGTATAATAAATATCATCATCACAAGTCTTGTTGAATCACACAACATAATCCAGTATTAACTTGTGAATGAATGTATCTCAGGGCCGTACTACAAGTCACATTAGCATGTTTACAAAAATAATCTCTTCAAATTTGGAGGTAAATGCATGGCTCAGCTGACCCCCAGAGAGCCACATGTTTACCAGGCACAGACACAGCAATCCAGTTCCCACAATATGCCTTCCTATATCCTAAGCATTTTCTAGCTTTAAAAAACTTTTTTTTTTGCTGTTTCGCATCTCTTTTTCACCTCTTCAAATAATGAAAAGCAAAGAATGGATCTGTTTCAATTTGAATACACACCCACAGAAAAAAATTGTCAAATTAAAATTTGTCTGCACTTCACATTTAACATTTCTGTGTGTATCAACAACCTGTTTGTTTGATGTGGTTTAGGTGGAGTGCAACAGAAGTGAGTGGTGCGTTGAGCTACTGAAAATCCCATTAAAAAAAACATCATTCATACCCACATTAGAGTGAATCAATTCACCAACATTTTTCAAAGTAATATTTTATATCTGCAACTATAAACATCAATCTGTCTGTACAATGTTCCTACAGCAGCAAAATACTGTATTCAGTTTACAGTGCTATGAATATGTGACATTGTTATATCTAATATCTGCTCTGTAAGTCCCATTACTTAAGACTTAACACAGGTGATTTCAACATTGACTGTTGATTATTGTCTTATGGGACATTTGATGAGTTTCTCCACTAAAACTAATGTTTTCACAGTTTTTTCACCATAAATTAAAAATTGTTTTAAATTAAATAAAAAAAAGGGAGTGCATTCAGTGGCCTGTTACATTTCTCTTTGGCCGACCAACATGAAATAATTATCATTTCCAGTCTCACTTTTCTTACAGTTGAAGCTAAAATAACACTGAGAGCTGTGAAGTTGCAAGGAAGATGAGTAAGCAATGAGCTGCAACGCGCTATATATCTTTGCAAAGCTGAGGGTAGCTGCTGATTCGGGTCATATTTCTTTGTGAGTTCATCACTTAAATGTGACTCTGTTCCTGTTTTTACAATTTCATTTGATACACTGTCATTACAATGTATCAATTATAGCAGCTTTTAAGGTTAAGTAGACTTCTCGATGGCACAGTCGGTGGCCTTTCCAAAATGTGTTATTCCGATGTTTAGTACAGACATTCAAAAGTGTTGATGTTTTGGCCAATAAAATAAGTAGGAAGGCTTACAAAATAAATAACACATTATAAATTTACTTGGCTAACGTGTGAGAAAACTGTTGACTATCTATGTTCATTTAATGTTGGTTAGTGCAGCTTTAAGTTAAAGTCTAGCTGCTGGACAGGTGCTCTCACTGCTATTTAGGTCCAGTGTGATGACCTTTGGCTGAGAGCTCCTGTCACAACATTGTCCTTTACTTAGCTGTGGGTTTAAAGCAACACTATCTTGTACATTATTGTCAAAATTCTGACATTTCAATAAGAGATGATCCTTTGTTGTCTTTTTACTATGCTGGTAGAATCTTCACACGTCAGTCTCAAGCCTATGTTTGAATATACCTATTTGGGAGGTGTCTTTATTTAGATCTTTATTTAGACTATTGTTATGTGTAACAATGCTTCTTAAACTCCATCCAACGATCCATCCATTCATGTTCTGTAGCTCACGTGAGTTGTGGTTTTGGTGGAATCAGACAAAGCAGAGTAATGCATATGTCCTTCTCTGAAGCCATGACCTCCAGCTCGTCCTGGGGAATCCAGAGGAGTTCCCAGGCCAGGAGTTATGTATAATCCCTCTAGCATGTTCTACATCTGCCCCCGGGTCTCCTCCCAGTTGCATGTGCCCAGAATATCTCAACAGAAAGGCATATGGAAGGTGTCCTGATTAGATGCCCAAAATTACCTCGACTGCCTCTATTTAGTGAGCTAACTCTGGATATCCCTGGACCTTTGAGGGAAACTAACTCTAGCTATGTGGTTTAAAGTGTCAATGTGTTTTTTTGTCACAACTTGAGAGGGTCAAAATGTAAATTGGTTGGTAAATTGAAAGCCTTTGTGTAGGTATTGTTGTGAAAGGTAGAAAAGAGTGATTTATGAATCATGCAATGGCATTGTTATTTTACAGCAAAACCTAGTTTTCTCACTGTGGACACAACACAAAAAGATAACAGACTGATCTACTTTCTATAATGTAGGGGAAATTAAATAAAGTACCCGAGAATAGCATCATCAGTGGGTGTGTGACAAGCTGCTTATGCCCAGAAGCTGAGGGCTAAAAATGTATTTGGGTAAAAAACGGTCAAATTACCTAGACATAAATTGCATTTCATCTGTTTTTTTGCAAAGGGCTGCCAGCAGTTGAGTGTGATGGAGGACTACTTAAGTACATATAAAATAAACGTGAATATTCCCCCTTGAAGAAATATCTGAGGCAGTGTTTTGCCAATGCTTTTGCTCTGATCTATTCATTCTGAAAGCAGACACGCCCACACTAACTCCCATATCAAAGATCATGCCTCCATGCCAATGATAGATGTTGAAATTGTGTTATCGATTTACTTGGAAAGGGATCTTGAATGTGCTCAAAGCGATCATATTAAGTGAGCTATAAAGACCTTCACAAATGCAAGCAGGCAGCACACTTACATCAAATCTTTGAAAATCAAGTTCAATGGCTGAGAAATTATTGAATATATATGGAAATGTAGCACTGAGGTGTAATAAACTGCTGGTGGGTAACAATTTATATATATTCATGTCCAATATATAGAGCTGAGATTCAATATGTAATGATAGGAAATGTAGCTCGAGAATATTGAACAGATTGGACTGTAAGGAATATCTTTTCTGTTGGAGTGGCACTCATAGATTGTATATAAGAGGGGATGTGGCTTCTGGGCATGAAAAGTGGAGCCACTGCAGAAGAGCCATAAAGTACAATATCATTGATTGCCACTAGTGGCAGGCTCCAAACCCCCTTCATCCCCAATAGACTCCATTCAAAAAGCAGCAATTTCTTTCATGAAATACATGAAGTTCATAAATCTTTCCACAAGTCAATATGATGTAATTTGCTCAATTTGCTCATTCTAACCAGTGTTCTGGTTTCGTATTGTCCTCCAACTGTATGTATCCTGAGATATAACAAACATGATACAAGTATTTACATGACATATTTGCTGATTTTCTGAATATTTTGAATTAAATGCATTGTTTATGTCCTTTATAAGCTTGTAGATAATTTTTTTACTTTGCCTTTGTTGACATTTTAGAGTGCTTATTTGTGCATGACTGCCACCTACTGTCAATCAGCAGAATACAGAAAAAAAACACATTTTGGCCTATTGATCAGAGCTTCTGCCTTTTCTGTTTCTATAGTCTGGGCACCCTGTTCACATGAGGTTTTATACAGCAACTCTGAGCGATGGACCAATCAGTGACCAGTGTGGTTGGTAAGTGCTATGACATTGAAGTCAAGACGTTCGCTTTAAAATGTAATTTCAACAACGGTGGCAGTGGTAGAGCTAGATGAGGTGACACGAACTGTTGTTGCAACCGCGAGCAACTATCAAGGAATTGATGCCAGAGCGTGAACAATACTCTGCCCACATTGGGATAGAGTCCCTGTCGTTTAGACCTAGGTGAGTTCCGGCGCACAACATATGTCCTATAGTGGTCAATGCCAATTGGGTAAAGGCTGCTCCAGTAGTTTTAAAAATTACCGAGGTTTATGCCCAAGATTGGACTCGAAACAATTCCCAATGGAGCGTGCCCAGATCCATATATTCACAAAGTGAATTTTGGTCTGGTAATACCAAGCTAAGACCTGCTAATACCTCACGGTCACACGCATGGACAAAATCAGGACCTACTTATAAAATATTTTCCCCGTAAAAATACAAGTGGTCAAAACTTCCAAAAGGTATCTTTTATTAAGATAAAATATATTAAATGCCAAAGCCCACAGGTGGGACCAAATACCAACTTTATAAAGTTGTTATAACAATTTTAGGCCAGTTAGGATCAAATTACTGGTGTACAGATTCAGTGAGTGATGACAAGTGATTCCAACACAGACAGAAATCAATCATGATAAAACAATGCATTGGGTACATCAATACATTGCAGGTAAAGAGTTGCACCGGCATCACTGATGTCATTGAGATAAAAAAAATTAAAAAAAGCGAGAAACTTGTAAAAATAATCTGTGAAAACCAATTCCGTATTGTATTTGTGTCTTCACTGTGTTAACCACGACAACACTGCATATTAGCAGGTTAGGTTGTCTTCAAGAGTCAAATATTTGAATACTGTAGATTTTAGCCCTTAATTAAATCTGAAGCAATGGGATCATTATATTGTCAGTGAAACAGTTAGTAACAGTTCACACTGCTAAACTGTTTGGCCTTTCCAGTGCTACTTTTGTGAAGCAGTCCCATTGCTTTTTAATAATAACTTTTAGATGACAACAAGTACACATGCTAAATATATATGATGTAGAAAAATGTTTTAGATCACCCTTTTCCTTTCTACTATTGTTTTATTTTTGGTATGGCCTTTTGAAAACATGATTTCCGTGACCTTATGCAGGATGATGAGAAATATAGGGGAAAACTCTGTGAGAAGTGACAAATTAGACAAGTGATCATGTATAATTTAAGGACAAGTGGTTCTCCCGTGAGACACCACTGTCAGTTAATAGGTCACAGTTATTAACGTAAGAGCCCATTCCAGCCTTTGCGGTACATCACACCGTTTTGGAAGCAACAATAAAGGGGAGAATGAAAAGCAAAGAGGAAATAGAAAGACAGGGTGGATTAAGTAAAAGAGATGTGAGGGGAAGATTAAAGAAATGAGGAAAGAAAGAAAGGAAAGGGGGAAAGCATGGAAATTACTAAGGACACTGAGGAGCTTGTGATCGGATAAAAAATAGACAGAAAGAAGGATGAAGAGGCGAGTGGTGTTCATGGTGAAATGTGCACTCAGAGTGGCTACTAATGCACCAATTTATGAGTGAGTATAATTATATGTATTTGGAAAGAAAGCATTACCACAACAGGAAATTTAAGCAATGTTTTAAAGAATCATAATTTGGATTTTCTTCCTAGAATGTTGCCATATAATATTGTAGTGTATGAGCTCAGCCTGCTCTTGTTCTCAAGGCTCGGGTCGAAGAAGGACATGTGATGGAGTGGAAAGAGTGACAAATTCCATGTAGGGAGTTCAGGAGTGGTTGAATAGAACAAACAGGTCTATCACCTGGGACACTGCTGTTTGAGTCTCTGAGAAGGCAGATGTCAATGCAAATGTCTTTTAAGTTACATTGCACAATGCATTTAACTTAAATAATGTACATAAAATACTGCAGGTGACGTACATAACGTTACTTATGTAAGATTACTTATTTTACTAAAAGCATGATCTTTTCCTAACGCCAATCACATGGTTGCCTAAACCTAAGGCAACTTGTGTGTATATCTTAGACACCAGGAGGATGTGACAATATTTAAAGGCCTCGGATGGTACCAAAGTTGGTGAGCTTTATAAAGTGGGAAATTGGGTAAACCCTATTTCACACATTAATAGATAGTTAAAGATTATTAGTAAGCAGTTAGATCACTCGATTCCTCATTGCTTCCTGACCTTAAATGAGCAACCGACAGTATTTTGTAAGTGCTTTTAGTTGAATAGACCTTAAATTTCTGTGGCACGTTAACTGAACAAAACACTGTGGAAGATCGTTCCTCTAGAATACAGACAGCAGAGAGCTTGAGAAAAAAATGTGGTTAATGTTAGGAGTGGCTAGCTAGGTCTGCTTCTGCTGCACAGACCATAGCGCTTTGCTGCTTTACACTGAAAACGCTATATTGTGAGAGGTAATAAATGCTGACGGCATGTTCACTGACAAAAACATCACTTCAGTAATTGACATTCAAAGTTTCTTTTAAGGAAATGACTGATATGTTAATCACACAAAACATATTACAAACACAATCACACAGATACACATACAGTAGCCATACAGCCAGAAACACATGCATGTGCACAAGTAAATACAAGGAAACACGCATTCAGTGGCATAAAGCAAAGGTCCACACACACTGGCACATCATTTCCCACGAGAATACACAGATACGTGCACAATATAGGAAGGTATCTAAAGTTGCTGCCTCTTAGCCATCTTTGGCACAATTCCACTTGGAACTGAATAAATAAATAATAATTATCACGAGTATTCTACAAGTAACAAGTTCAAATTCAACAAGTGATGATGTCATCATCTTTAGTGTTGGCCAATGTTTTAAGCTAATAGCTCATTCGGCATATTGTTTGGTGTAAATTTGCGAAAATTTAGAAAAATAAAGGCTGAAAGGGGTCTAAGAAGAAATTAAAAGTACATAATACATGCAAGTAAAAAGTAGAGAAACCAAAACATTTATGGGGTCTTTGTCTCCTCACAAAATCATGTTTTGTGCCATTATGCTTACATGTTTGTATTAACATATTTTCATCTGTAAGACTGATGGGTTTACAAACAATGAAGGATGCTAACACAGCAGGAAAGTATAGAATGATTACACAAAACCACAACATCTTATATGGACATTTTTGACATTTAAAAATTAGTGTGAACAGGTAAACCTTCAATCCTGACAACTGGGTCAATATGATATTTCATTTATATAATTGACCTGCAATACAGATCATGAAATACACACCTGTTTATCTTTTCACTAGAAAAGATTAAATTCATGCATTTTTCCGTCTCACACTATCAGTCTGCATATTAGTCATCCCAATTCGCACGATGATACTCTAAACTAGTGATGTCATAAGAACTGAGACTTTGGTATGAATTTGATACCAAAATTATGAAAACATGATGCTGGCTGTTCTTCTATGGTACTGAAGGCACTGTATATGCTGTAGGTGCTGGTGATACATGGCAAAAACAACAAAATGTGGGATAGCAGTTCTAAGTGCAAGTGCAGCAACAGGTCAACTATTAGCTATCTGTGAAAAACAACAACACACAAACAGTTTGAGTTGGGCAATCAGGGGCAAGCTACAGACCTTCAAAAGCCAGGCAGGGCACAACAAAGCATTTCAAACGAAAAAAGGAAACACCAAAATGTTCCTGAAAGACAGACATCCAAATGGGCACATAGAATTAAAGGCAAGTTAGTTTTACTCACTAACTTATTAAGTTATGCAATTCTGGAATTAAAAACACTGACCACAGCAGGTAATGTTAAAATGACCTCACCTCCCCTGCCTTAAAGAAAAGCCTGGAACATGGAAAAACTGCACTGAAAGTGGAAAGCAGTAACTTTCCAGAATCAGCCACAACAATCTATACATACATAAACTATGAGAATATGTTTCGTGTTTATTTTCATACCAAAGAAACTGTGTTTATTCCATTTCTATCACGTTGTCTTAGATAACCTGGAGTCAACATTGCTAAACATTAAAGCAGGCTAAGAGTTGTCGATAGCAAAGGTCAAAGACTGTAGCTTTAAAATAAAGCCTTATTTGGCTGATGCAAATTGCTTATAATGAGAGTGGCCTCATAAGAGAAGAGTTGGTTTTAAATTAACCACTGGTAAACTGATGGATATTTATGATTTCATTACATACAATAACAGGAAAGGGGTACTTTTAGCTTTATATCTTTTCTCCAAGATTGTAATGGGAATGTTGTCATATATGTTTTTTTTTTTTTTTAAATCAATTTCTGTTAAGGAAGAAATTGCTCACTTAAATGAAGTAAATATAATATATATACACATACAGTAGCCATACTGTATGTATACACATGGAAAATATAACTGCTTGTTACCTGCTTTAAGTGTAGGTTTGTGCGGCATGTCTACATTAAAACGGGTAATGGACATACATTCATGCACAATCATGACATTTTTGCATTCTGACATGCTCGGTCAAACATTTTCATTCAGCCAAATATTTTTGACGCCTCCTGGGTATCTACAGACTATCGGAGCTCTCAGCCAACACGGTGTCCTGAAAATACAAAATTTTGTCGTGTCCATGATGGGATCATCAGCTGTTGCAGTCTCTGGTTAATCTGTCGCTCATTAGACCAGAATAGGTTGTGATATAGGTTGTGTGATCCTATAGCTTTGTCATTCTAGTGAATGAACTTTTTTCATGGCAGTGGGCAGTGGTGAGCTAATCACTTAACAGGTCCACTGAGGGAGCAATGCTCGCTTGGAGCCTGCGCTCAACACAGCTGAGGGAGAGGCAAGTGTAATGAATGTGAGTATTTGTGTATGTGTGTGTGTGTGTGTGTGTGTGTGTGTGTGTGTGTGTGTGTGTGTGTGTGTGTGTGTGTGTGTGTGTGTGTGTGTGTGTGTGTGTGTGTGTGTGTGTGTGTGTGTGTGTGTGCAATGAGGATGAGGGAGAGGCAAGTGTAATGAATGTGAGTATTTGTGTATGTGTGTGTGTGTGTGTGTGTGTGTGTGTGTGTGTGTGTGCGTGCGTGCGCGTGCGTGCGCGTGTGTGTGTGTGCAATGAGGATGAGGGAGAGGCAAGTGTAATGAATGTGAGTATTTGTGTGTGTGTGTGTGTGTGTGTGTGTGTGTGTGTGTGTGTGTGTGTGTGTGTGTGTGTGTGTGTGTGTGTGTGTGTGTGTGTGTGTGTGTGCAATGAGGATGACGGAAGGGTTCTGGCAGAACGAGGTCACTCTGTTCTACCAGGTGATTTTTTTTGTGGGGGTGGACAGGATGAGGAGGTATGTTTGTATGTGTGTGCATATGACTACTGTAATTCATAAGTGAAAATGTGAGATTGTAATTTTGCAATTGTTATGAGCAACAAGAACACAACTAAATCCAATTTGAGAGTACTTTTGGATTACTTTTCATCGAAATTGTAGTAATTCAAATGCAAAACAAATAATATAATTTCAAAAATATGTTACTTAACATCAACCCACAGAACACTTTTACAGCAAGAAATAAATACACTATATTCAGGGACCAATCTGAACAAGTCACACTATGAAATTAGTCATTATTTTCATTGCAGTGTGATGGCGTGACACTGTGTCAAAATTATGGTTACTATGTAATCCTATAAGCAGCTCAGACCCAACCAGCTGAACCCGGGTAAGACTGTGTGCTTATCTTTTTGACGAGACTATTTAGGCATGATTTTGAGCCCCGCAAGGCAAACACTTGCATGTAAGCAATGAAATATAAATAAGCAGCTGATGTAGCCCTTTGTGGACCCAAGTATGTGATGTGATGTGATGTGAACACTGTGTTGTTTAATGAGTGTCTCAAGAGAAGGCAGGTACATGTCTTCCATCCCTGCAGTCACCCCAGAGCAGTGCCCTTCTCTCTCAGCATCATTAACTCCAACAGTAATGATGACAAAAACACAGTCATGTAATGAGTTTAAGTAACATTTTTATGTGTTGAGACTATCGTAAATGTGATGCTACATTATGTGTTAATGCACCAAGTAAACATAATGAAGTGTATTGTCTGAGAAAACTCATAGCGGAACTTGTTAAATAAAAGTACGATTTTTAACAATTTATCAACAGGATTTGTAGGTTTAATAAAAGTGCGCTGAAGCAAAGGTGAAATACTGATGGAATCAAATATTGCGGGACTTAATCATATTGTTAATGAGTGACTAATAGAGGAGATCATTTCATGAATGCCCATACAGACAATATCTCAGAGGAGCATCTTTTACTGTCTGATTAATCCACTTCAAAATGTCTTAGAGCCTTATTTTTATTTGTTGCCCTACAGGGTGCATTTTATTTTTTGCTTCAGACAAACAGCCTTTCATTTATCACATACCCGACTGAAAAGACACCTGTCGAATAGCTGGCACCAGAGAGACAGAGGAAAGCAGAGCCTGGGGGAAAACTAATGTTCAATGTGCTTCGTCCTAAATATTAACCAGGCGCCTCCTGCTCTAAACCTGCTGATGGCAGCCGCTTTTGAATAGACGCGGAGAGGATGTGCCCCAATCCTCCATGGACAAGACTGCCCTACTTGTGCGGAGGTGACCCCCATGTGTTCTACACAGCCCCAACTTTCAACATTGTTATTTATGAGCTCACAAAGGTGTCCTTTTGCACGGAGCGCTTGTGCCACCTGTTTTAGCAGCAGGTTAAAGTACAGCGCAATGTGTTCTGCTGAGGTGAAACTGGAGGTGCCTGAGTAGAACCAAACTACTCGGCAGAACGGAAAACAAATTTTAAACTAGGCTGCAAGCTTTCAGATCAGCTGGTAGGGGACCACTTTCAAATACCAACATGTTGTTAAACTAATTTTAATGGTGACAAATTAAGTTAACAACATTTTGATAAAGTCTGTTTCCTTTTGCAATGTCATTAATTGTCACCCACTCAGTTTGAAAAGAGAAATGAGGAAATATCAAAACCACGTTTATATTTGTACACCAAATAAATATCTGAAGCTGCCAGCCTGTTATCTTATATCTCATATCTCATCTGTACACAAATAAAAAAAAACAATGTTGTTATTTATTTTGATTAGTTTTCTTAGGAGAGAGTAGCTGACATCTTTGCATGCTAAACTAAGCTAAGCTAAATGTTGGCTCCAGCTTAAAATTTGCTGTACAAATGTGACAGTAGTATTTATTTTCTCATTCAACTCGTACAGAGGAAGCTAATAAGTAAATTTCCTTGAATGTTCAACCAACAGCAAGAACATGGAGAAGAAGCCCATAACTGAAAGTTATCATATCACTAGACAGTCTATTGTTCACAAAAGTGGGCTCAGTGTCTGAAATTGTGCTGCAAAGAAATTGTTTTGTTGATTGTACCTAGTTCTACCTTCCCATTTAAAGTGGTATAAAATATTAATTTCAGACAGTAAGGTGTGTGCGGGTACATAGAAATCTTACAATAAGCCGAGGTTAATTTCTTAACATGCACTTACAGTTTTACAAAATGGTAGCATACAACACAGAGCAATGCTATTCACTCTCCTCACAATATCCGCCTGGTTTTCTCTCTCAAAGTGCTTACATATAAAATACTGTGCTGTAGAATTTTTCTGGACCTCTGGTTTTAAACTAGGTGGGCTTTCAGAAGCAGGAAAGAACAGAGACCTTTGCAAAGACACCTTGAGCAATCCCTTACTGCTGATTCTTATATTTTCTTTCTCTGAGCAAAGATCCCATTTAGGCCAGCAGTCAAGCAGAGAATTGAGGATATAATCAGAACTGTAGATAATCATCTGGACTGCATTTGTGATTAAATGTAGAAGACATAGGTGGGCAATTTCCGTATTAAGTGCTGTTTTGCTGAATAAGGGCCTTTGGAGTTTATTATCTGTTCTTTAAAATTCATGACATTGAGGTGAACTATCACAAAGACCTACATCAGTCAGCAGCTGCAGCAGCTCTCAGCATGGTCAAGGATGCACCTGGGTGGGGGCTGTTACTGACTTCATCTCCATGTGCGCTGAAGCAGCTTTATGTAAGGTGATATTCCTTGTCTTTCTCCCATTTAAGGACATTAAATTGCATTTATTTAACCATTCTCTTTGTTGTGCCTGTAGTCCAGAGACAGCCGATTACACTGCATCTGCAGTACATGTAAATAGACAGGCATCTCTGCTCAGGTGTAATAGTACACACAGACATATATAATAAAGGCAGACATGGTCAATGGACTCTGAGTGAACTTTTGCACCACTTCAAAGCATCAAGGTTGAGCAGAGGACTCTGTTTCCTATAATGAAGCGGAGATAGTTAATCTAGCATTAACGCTAGGCTTCCCATGAGGAAACACCATGATTCAGGAAGGTGTGAAGCGGTCTTAGATGGATAACCACTCCCTCTCCTTTCTCTCCCTATATATCTCTGCCTCTCTTTTTCTTCTTTTCTCCATGGTGATACAGACACACTACAAAGAGCCCTTAAATGAAAGGGGCGTCAAACGAACATCGATTTCTAATAGGGAACTCTCTGGATCAGCATGGGGCTTGGCCTAAGTCACATCTGCGAAACGGTCAAGGACACCATGTGTGGTAGCATCATCAACTGGACCCGTCTCTCTCCAGCAGGCACCAAATGAACCACCGCAGCAGGACATAGGGATCAGAGAGCAGTGGGAGTCTCCTTTCATCTCTTGGGGATTAGCACTCCCATAGGAGAGAAGTATACATGTGTGTATGTGCGCTGTGTAACTCTCTAGGAGAAGTATCTACCTTTTAGCCACAGGCTTGACACTTCCTGTTTCTGCCACATGCTGAGAAATCCCCCCCAAGGCTGCAAATACATCAGGGTTCCATAGAACTTAGTGGGATGAAGGAGAAGACAACCTCCTTGGGCAAATTTTCTTAAAATAAATATGAAACTGTTTGTGAGCTCTTTCCTCATATGTCGCAACAGTGACGGTTGTAGGCTGAGTTACACCACTGTTGGTAGATTAGTTTAAAAATATTCAGCGTGTAAAAACAGCTGCCTGTTATGTTCAAGAGGGAAGCCATTTGTAAGAAACTGAGTACACAGTGACAACACATTTTTTGACGTGGTGGAGAGTGGTAATTCTAGTACAGCCATTAAACATGCATGGAAACAGTGCAGGGCTACTGGACTGCATCCACTCAGTACGGGAGAAAAGGTGAAGCAAAGAGCAAAGCCATCTGGGAAAAAGGGTTGCGTGACAGTCTGGGGGATTGGGGATCATCAGCCACTTCACACTAAGCAACACCTTTGGAGTCGCTGCAACATACAGTATAAGCTCACAGCAGCACGGAGGCAAGAGAAAACCTGTCACAAGAATACATTCAATCACAGTTAGAGCAACGATTTCTGTGGTGAAGTGCACAGTTAGAATTTAGATGAAACAGATATATGATGCCTCCACAGGGCTGTAAAGAGATTCAACAATTACTGTTTATAAAATAGGATGGTCTGAAAACTAATGCCTAAGTGCTTTAAAGTGCAATACCACTCAGGGGCAGGCTCACAAAAAAGCATCTGGTTTCATTTTGGACTCCCATCCAAAAGCGTCAACTTCTCTTTAATAAAATATTAAGTCAATACATTATTTTCACCAAGTCATTATGGTGTCGGCTAAATTCACTTCTTCTGATCAGTTTTTTGGTGGTCTTTCTGAAAATAATTCCATAGTTTATTAAATATTATGCCTCAAATAGGGGTATGTTTCATGCCCAGTTTGATTGACATGCCAGGACAGCAGTCAGGTCATCAGTATGGGCCATATTTTAATTCTCAACATAGTGCAAATGCAGCGCAAATGCAGTGCAAATACAGGTGCATTGGTGTTTTGGTGAGGTGGAAGGGGCTTTTTTCAGCGCTTGCACCGATTTGCAATTTTAGCAGACCAAAATCAGACAAATTAAATATTGGTCAAGCCCTAATTTGCATCTCAAAACAATAGCAGTTTGCAGGCATAACATTGTATTTCGCACCCTTTATCATCTATCTCTATTTATACATACAGTATATACTACACCGGGTCCCAACACATGCATACAGCCAACACTTCCCTCTTTAATTAATTTCCGCCTCACAACATGACACTTATGGCTACTCTTCATACACTGTCAGGATAGTGTGTCTCACTTTGCGCTCGCTCCCTACTTTATTGATGTTATCATACTAAGAATAAGAATGACTCCTGCTGCGCTCTGTGTCCTGGATACCAAGAACAACCCCTCAGCTCTAACTGTTCAAAGCTGCCTGCCTGCACATATTGAGGTACTTTGTCTCACCATGGAGGCAATTTAGCAAAATTTATGTCCAATTATAGCAGTCAAAATGTGAATACATGATATCATACAGCCCATTTACTGAGTAAAAATTGGACTACTTACACTTGGTCTTATGTGAGTGAGAGATTCTCCCACTTTTGACGACAGTGTTGTTTTCCTAATTGTGTTTTTTTACTCCATATATTACTTATTGTAAATACGACTCCACATTCACAACTGTCATGTCCTATTTCAGAGCTTAAACAGCATGTCCACCCAAAAGCTCTTTTTCTAGACCCTGTTCTTTTTAAAGACAGACCTGGCCTTGCCACTGCTGAATACCCTGGCACAGGTGTCAACCTGCAGTGTGCCCACCATGCCAACTTCGGCCTGGACACCAGGCACTGGGCAGCGAGCAGTGAGCTGCTCATAAATGAGTAATGACAGTCACATTAACATTCGGTGGCGGGGCAGGCTCAGGGCGAGAAGGAGGCGGACCCAGGGAGTGCAGGCGCTCCCTCTGTCTTATAAAACAGCAGCTGATTAATGTTTGATTCTAGCTGGCCTCATTCTTCCACCAGCACAGTGCAGAGCTAATTTGCAGAGTCGGTGAGAGTGAGCGTGATGGAGCTGCAAGAGTGGGGTGAAGAAAAACAGTTTGTACAGGTTCTGTTTGGAAAGGTTGAACCAGCAATATGCTGCCTCTACTGTGGCTCTAAAATGAAAAAATGTCAGGACGGCAGAGCTGTTCAGTCATTCCAAAATGGAAACTTTGATAAATGAACATCAATGGATCCTGATATCGACTGATCATAAGACAAATCCAACTCACAAAACTCAAACAGATTATTGATGATTAACTTAGGGGCCATTTACTTTATTGCATGTCAAGTGGTTCATTATTTCAGAACATGTCGGGCTTAATTTAGGATGTTAAAGCATAAGTAAAAAACAATAAAAATACAAAAGTTATTCACGATGAACCGTGCACGTTCAATTCTGTACCCACAAGTCCGCCTGTAGTTTCAGACTGGTAAATCAAACAGTAACTGTTCACTGCAGAGCTACAGCGTACAAGGACAAACTTTTTTTGAATACATATACACACTTGGTCATAGTTGTTCCTGAGGGTGGTATGTATGTCTGTAACAAACTTTATGGCAATCTATTTAACAGTTGTTGAGACCCAAATCCACCAATGTCAACCGCACTGTGCTGGTTGAAAATCATCATTGGTTTGTGTCGGGTCAGAATGGCAACATTAAAGAAGATGAATTCACTCTGGACACACAAATCCAGCTAAATGGAAAGATGTAGATGCAGCTAAGTGGCTAAAATAAATATAATATAAATGGACCTCAGATAATATAAAAGACAGATTTATATTTCATTCTTATATGTATGAAATGTCGATGGCTTTATAATGCTCTTGATGTCTAGCTTACATTTGGATAGTGGATGTGCTTCTTTGGATGATGAGGGAGCAAACTGTTAACTGCAAAGTGAGTTTAACAGTAACAGGACTACGGATACTTTTTTTTAAATTTTTTGTCATAGATAAGAAAAATATTCCTCTTCATACCTCACAGAAGACACTAGTTTAATTTTTCGTTTCCAGTGAGAGTACTTTAAAGATTGTTTTACAGTTCTGACTCAGTTTTCCATAATAACCGTGGTAATATTTGAGATTGCATTACATTGTAGTCCTGGAGATATTTCATTGTCTTCACCCTCAAGATTAAAAGAGGAACATGTGTGTGATGGCCTTACTGTTATAACAAAAGGGAGTTCATGTCTAAACATTTAGTTAAGTTCAGTCCTCTGAAATTATTTTTCCAAACCTTAAAGTCCCCACATGTACACATTAACAAAATAACTTACATATGCTTAACTGTAGCCATATCACTGATAAATTATTCAACTTTTAATGGTATCTACTTCAATGTGCAAATGAGCAATAATTACACAAAGTGTTATGTTTTTAATGGGAAAAGGCCCAGTGAGACTGCATGTGCTCTACATACCAAATTTCCCACTAAGAAGGAGAAAATAGCGTACAACAGTACATAAGTGAGTCAGAGGGAGTTTAAATGATAATAATGTGTCAAGTTAGGTTTGATTTAAGTAATTTGGTAACATGGAAGGAAGTGCAGTTAGAATAAACGTCAAGAAAACAGGAACTCAGCAGGCTCTGTCAGCTGGGATGTTGACATGCACTGCATGAAGTCAGCTCCAGCAGTAATCTTATAGAAGTGACAGATTAGTACTTATAACATAAAATGTCTAGTATGCATACACACATGCACACCCATCCACTGACTGACCCACGCACTCACACACAGGCCCACAACCCAAACATGAACGCAGCATGCACACTTATTTGCACAAATACATCCAGTACATTCTCAAAGTGGAAAGGTAATCTGTGCGTGTAAGGAATACTAAGAGGTAGTTGTGATTGACAGGCCTATCGTTCCTGCTGAAATACCCAGTTGACAGAGAAAAGCACCAAAAGCCAGCCACAGAAATCGCCTCAGTATACTTCACATGAAAGTAAACTTGAGTATTTTGTGCGCATTTGAGAAGCTGAGCGTCTGAGGTTAAGTGTGTAGCAAAATATCGAGCCTTTAATTTTTTTTTTCTTCCAAAAACGAAGAAATGTAATGCTCTTTGCGCAAGCCCGGGTGCCAATCATGAGCCTGCCTCTTTGAGGTTCAGGCCTCATGCGAATGTCAGCTCCATGGTACATTACAATTCCACCGTAGATCTTGAAGAATGACACAGTTCCAAAGCTGCACTCGCTCCACTGCACAGCTCTGCCAGGGAGGGAAAAAAAGGGGTAATAACAGGTCCTTGCCTTTTTGTTCAAGAGACATTGTAATTTAACTGTCGGTAGCAGGCAGTGGCAATTGGTTTTAATAATGGTCTCCACACTCTAATTTGTGTAGGGATTTGCCTGGACCAGTCACGTCTCACAGGCTCTTAGTGCTACTGTGCCATCCAGCCTGGTCACAGAGAGAAGGGGAGGATGTGCCTAAAAGTACCAAGGGGAGGAGAGGAGAGGGGAGGGCAGGGAAGGGGAGGGTGGGGGACTCTCCCACAGCAGTAGGTGATGATGAAAGGGAGAGATACTAAAGTGCGCTTTGCCATTTCCTGTTCCTCATAATATCACATATTGTTAGTATAATTAAGCCCAGGAAATGTGGCTTCATTAGTCCCAGTCTGGGTGTTAAAATGAAGAGCGAACTAATTGGTCAAGTATACACAATGGCAGACATTAATAAAGACACAATATCGATATGTCAGCAGGTGCCGAAATAGAGATGAATAAAAGCTTTACAAATAACTTGCATGTTTTTGATCATTTGCATAATATATGAGGGACAATCTATTCTTGTTGTGCACAAACACAGAGCAGCACAGTGATATGCATGGAGCCGGAGAAAGCTTGAACCTTCGTAAGTATTCCATCTTTTGTTACTTAACCAAAATCAGCACCTGTGTTACACTAGTTTTGTGAGCACTGGTAGGTGAACATTTGCAGTGCCACCATTACTCTGAAATTTTAGTAGATAGCACACATCATAGTTTGTGTCAAATGGTTGGGGAACAGAAAAAAGCAAAAAGTTGCAGGGAGCAAAGGGAATGGGGAGTGATGACAACCCAGGTGACAACCCAGGTGGTTGTGCTCCTGACCTGGACCTTCTTTGGTCTTGGACAGTGACGTTCTGCCCCTGTTGAAACGTGACTGCCTCTGACAACACCTTTCCCAGCTCAAGGATTTCAAGGATCTGCAGTGTCGATTTCCCGAGTTTGACAAAAACTTAGATGTGTGCTCTCTACTCAATTCCATGGTGACATCACAAATGTGCATGTACAAGTGGTCACAAAAAAGCATGTAACACAAGTGCAGATGTTGTAGCAACATAATTTGAAATATACTCAATAAGGTTATATCTTGCCTCTGCACCATGCACATCATGGTACTGCACTTTGTGCGCAACAGAAGCAGTCTCTGAACTTTTTCATTGGCCTTTGTACATACTGTAAATATAGCATGAAGTTGGAAGCATGTGCCCTTACAACAGAAACAGGCAGGACTTAAAAAGTGAACACTGTGCACAGTAAAGTGGTCTGGTCCTGAAGAAAAGTATTGTGTATGATGTCTATTTCCTCATTTGTATGCTCCGAACCTCAGCACATAGCCTTAGACCCCATTGGTTCTAGCAAGTTTCCTGCCTGCTCTCATCTGCATCACAAAGAGAGCTCTTTTTTCGGTGGAAAAATACTGATCAAGCCTTATCTTTTTGAAACATGTAATCCACTGGGGAAAGCCGGACTTGTAGCCATTAGGCACTGTCCTCTGTGCCTTGACTCTCTGCCGTCTTAGCCTTTGTAGCGGAAAGGCCGGAGCAGAGCTCGTTTCCATTCAGCTGGGAGAGCTACTCAAAGCCACAAGATCAAGCAGCTCCCAGCAGTTTTTCCTTTTCTTTTTTTTTACTCAGAAACACTTGAGTTGTCTCCATAGTTTTTGGAAGATGCCGTGCAAAATTTCTCCAGAGAACAAGATATTATGTTTCCCCTGGTCTCCTGCAGGTTTGACAGCATTTTTGAGGAAAAGTTTGAAAATTTGGAAATGGTATGTCTTAAATTGGGTAGAAAATAGGAGCTTCTCGCTGGAGACAGGCTGCCATTTTTATGCTTGTTTGTTTCCTTCTTTGCTGCCTTCTCTCTTTGCAAATGCTTTTGCACAAACCATCTGCCATGCAAGCCCAGTGTGACTTTACTTCAAGAGCTCTTAGTGGCTGTCTTCATCAGCTCAAGGTCTGCTGCAGAAAAACAGCTTTAATTGGTACTGAGGGGGAAGAGAAGCAGAAGGGGCTGCACGCTTCACCACGTTTTAGAGAAAAAACTTGCAAACGATCAAGAATTGCATTCAAACCAGCTTCTCCTTAGCACATTTATATCAACACTGGTCCTTTCTGGCATCACCCCTCTGTACAATAAAAGACATAGAGTGAGATTATTAATTACACCACTTAAAATAAACACATGTCCCAATTAGCACCAGTAAGAAAAGCTGCGAAACCACATCCCTCACTTGAAGCCACAGCTCTCAGGTTGCATGTACGTAGATCAAATTGTCCCACTAAAATTGCCAACTGCAGTATTTCACACTGCCCTGTCAATACCACTGAGCCTTGAATTTACCTCACCAAGCGCAGAGCCCTGCAGCTAAAAGATTGAAACAGAAAATGTCAGAACACCATTGAGCTGCGTCCAGGATCTTGCATTACACAGCAAAAGGACACCCCACAGAATGCAGCCAACAGGGCAGTCCCATAGATTCCAGCAGGCAATTACGCCATTTCACCACAGCCACTAGAAGAGCTTCACTACAATTAAGCTGACAAAAATGGCCTCTCTGACAAATTAGAGGAAACCAGGGATGCCCCCCTTCCTTCTCTTAGAAGTTACAAACCTAAGTCAGAGCAAGAAGAAGAAAATAGAAACGCATGGTGGAGCCATGCCAGGGATTCTTCCCTGTTTGTGTTGTTTCAGACAGGCTTTGAGACATTAGTTTCCGTTGTTGCCCCAGCTTTGGAGATATTTCACAGCCCATTAGCTGCTCTTTCAGCCCTAACTGCTACTCAAGACCAGTGAAAGGGGGGGGGGAATAAGGGGGGAGGGGCAGAGAGAGAGGGGTTTGTACACAAAGCATTGTCATAACAGCAGATATAGCAGAACATGTAGAACACTAGAACATATATTCAATAGTCAGATCTGTAGTTCAACATTAGGGAAATAGGTGTGTCTGCTTTCACGTGAGATGGATGAGAACATTGATACCACTCTGTCATTGAGCCTACTTCCTTTGTCCCCAATATGTAATTCCAGTAACTCTATGTTGGTATGTATGCTGAGACAAAGGTACACATGCCTTTCACATATTTGTTCACAATTATCCCATTAGCAGAGAACATGTAACATTTGGAAAATGTTTGTACTCGTGTTTAGTTGTTCTGCCCATACAGGCTTTCTCTCGGAGGATTTAAATTACCTGCCTGACCCTTTAAGTCTTTGTGGGTGATATTGTGTTATTATTTTCTGCTGTAATATTAGTCCGTATATTTGTTTATCAATTCCCCGTACAATATGTAGGATATGTTTTCATTATGCGTCCTAACAGGAGAAATTTTATTAATATTTCTGTAAAAGTACAATTGCGTTAGCCTGGCTCTGTTGATCACAGCTTTAGTTTTTTTCACTGTGATTATAGTCTGGAGACACGACTCACATTAATGTTTGCTCAGCCACTCTGAAGGGTCGACCAGTGTCGATGGGTGAGTACAAAAAACGATTGGTTAAAGTTGTTTCAATCATTTCAAAATTAACCCGAATGTCTACGCCCAGTATCATGCAACATCTGCAAACGATTCCCTATGGAGGGTACCCAGAGCTATATACGTACACAGTGAAGTTGGGTCTAGTAACATCGGCATACAATTGAGTACAATGTAGCTCTAAATGAGTAGAAAGTGATTCCACTGGGGTCAATGTGGGGCAGATGTCAGAAGCCCTGTACATTGTACATGTATTGGCCACAGATAGCAGGTGACTGGATGACCTGCTGGTCTGTTTGATTAACCCTCCAGGAAAATTGAGGAGAGCAGCGTTGTGTGAGCTGTTTGTGAGGAGTTTTTTAAAAAAATTTTTTTATGACTGGTCTGAATAAATTGTATTTATTTAAAAAAAACAATGCCTGCATGCTGCTCCATTCTTCCCACTCACGTTAACAACCATTTTCATCCAAAGTCTAAAGTGTTGTTGTCTGTTTTGTGGTCATAATGTTTTGTGAAGAGTATGACATTAGAAGGCTGTTTTTATGTTCCCCTGCCTAAAAACCAGAGGTGGAAGTGCAGTACGCAAGTACAAATTCAAGGTACTTATAATTGAATTGAGTATTTCCATTTCCATTTTGAAACTTTATACTTCCACTCCACTACAGTACATAGCAAAGGCAAATCTTGTACTTTTTACTCCATTACATTTGTCTGACAGCTGTAGGTACTAGTTACATTTTAGATAACAATCTTTCATCGCCTTCTTGTCAAGAGAAAACCCAGAACGCATCTTCAAATTTGGTGATTTTAATTTTTTTCTGATAAACTGAAGGATAAATATTCCTTTATTGGTTGAGAAAACTGTTCTTCTTCTTAAGCTAAAACCCACTTAACTGGCAAATGCATCCCCACAAAGTTTAAAATAGGATTGCTTTTCTGAGCTTGTTGACTTATTTAAGATACAGTACATGGTTCTAAAAAGATAGGGACTCTACAAATATGTAATTATCTTATAGAAAGCAGTGCATTGCTGTGTTTTACACTAACCAATGAATTGTATAATAGTTAGTTAACATCAGCAAAACTCTTAATAACTACAGCAGTAAAATGCATACAAATGCAATTAATTAATATTAATCTGAAAACTTTATAAGTAATTGTTAAACTGACAGGAGGAATTTTCTGCACCCTATCAATACTTTCTTTACATTTTGCTGATAATACTTACATACTTTAACTTTAAGGATTTGAATGCAGGATTTTTATTTGGAGTATTTTTATAGTCTGGTATTAGAAGTTTTACTTCTTAAAACCAAATTGAACATGCTTATATGTGATGCTCAAACGTGATATGAGCACTTGTAACTTCCAAAATATATTTAATAGTGAAGAGGTAGAAAGAGATTTTATCACATATTTAAGATCCTGACTGTGATACCGAAAGTGTGAAAACAACTATTGCTGTTTTGCAGGGGGTACTGTTTGACAAAGCCAATGTGGGTGCTTTTTCTCTTCTTTGAGGTGAACTAAGCTAACTTCTGCTGGCTCTAGCACCATACAGACAACATTAGAGTGGCATTAATCTAACTCGTATGTCTTTGATTCAACTCTCTGTTTAAAATTCAGAAAAGTACTCATATCGTAAAAGCCAATACTGCCGTGAAAGTAGCTCTAAGTAGATAAAATCATGTTAATTTGACCATTAAAACTCATACGGTACATGAGATGTTAAACTGTGCTCTACAGTCGCTGATATAAAATCCTGAGGAAGAAAAAGACACATCCAGCAGAGATGAGCTGATAATTACTGGTCAGTATATATTCTAGCCTCATGTAAGTGCACTGTGGTTTGGCCAAGACAGAGTTAAGGTGGTTTTCAGCACAGTTGATGGGGTTGAACAATTTGCATGGCTGGCAGAAAAAACATAATCAATCTGAAGATTATAGATAAGGGCACTAAAACCAGCCAAGCACAGCGTTTTCTCTTATCGCAATTACACCTTGCCCTCCTGCCTCAGGTACAGCCAATTAAGCTGGGAGAGGATGCGCCAGCCAGCAGCCACTTCACATTGAGGAGGCCCATCAAACAACTCCAAACACACCCCATCCGTGCTGAGGGAGCAGACTGCTTGTTAAGCACAGGAAGACACAAGGAACCAGCTAAAGTATGTGTGGTCGTGTACTGCAGGTGTACTGTACAGTGCATCCGGAAAGTATTCACAGCGCTTCACTTTTTACACATTTTGTTATGTTACAGCCTTATTCCAAAATGGATTAAATTCATTTTTTCCCTCAAAATTCTACACACAATACCCCATAATGACAAAGTGAAAATAGTTTGTTTAAAATGTTTGCAAATCTATTAAAAATAAAGAACGAAAATATAACACGTACATAAGTATTCACAGCCTTTGCTTAATACTTTGTTGAAGCACCTTTGGCAGAAATTACAGCCTCAAGTCTTTTTGAGTATGATGCTATAAGCTTGGCACACCTATTCTTGGGCAGTTTCTCCCATTCTTCTTTGCAGGACCTCTCAAGCTCCATCAGGTTGGATGGGGAGCGTCGGTGCACAGCCATTTTCAGATCTCTCCAGAGATGTTCAATCGGGTTCAAGTCTGGGCTCTGGCTTGTCCCGAAGCCACTCCTTTGTTATCTTGGCTGTGTGCTTCGGGTCATTGTCCTGTTGGAAGATGAACCTTCGCCCCAGTCTGAGGTCCAGAGCGTTCTGGAGAAGGTTTTCATCAAGAATGTCTCTGTACATTGCTGCATTCATCTTTCCCTCCATCCTGACTAGTCTCCCAGTTCCTGCTGCTGAAAAACATCCCCACAGCGTGATGCTGCCACCACCATGCTTCACTGTAGAGATGGTATTGGCCAGGTGATGAGCGGTGCCTGGTTTCCTCCAGACATGACGCTTGGCATTCAGGCCAAAGAGTTCAATCTTTGTTTCATCAGACCAGAGAATTTAGTTTCTCATGGTCTGACAGTCCTTCAGGTGCCTTTTGGTAAACTCCAGGTGGGCTGTCATGTGCCTTTTTCTGAGGAGTGGCTTCTGTCTGGCCACTCTACCATACAGGCCTGCTTGGTGGAGTGCTGCAGAGATGGTTGTCCTTCTGGAAGGTTCTCCTCTCTTCACAGAGCAACGTTGGAGCTCTGTCAGAGTGACCATCGGGTTCTTGGTCACCTCCCTGACTAAGGCCCTTCTCCCCCGATCGCTCAGTTTGGCCGGGTGGCCAACTCTAGGAAGAGTCCTGGTGGTTCCAAACTTCTTCCATTTACGGATGATGGAGGCCACTGTGCTTATTGGGACCTTCAATGCTGCAGAAATGTTTCTGTACCCTTCCCCAGATCTGTGCCTTGATACAATCCTGTCTCGGAGGTCTATAGACAATTCTTTGGACTTCATGGCTTGGTTTGTGCTCTGACATGCACTGTCAACTGTGGGACCTTATATAGACGGTGTGTGTCTTTCCAAATCATGTCCAATCAACTGAATTTACCACAGGTGGACTCCAATCAAGTTGTAGAAACATCTCAAGGATGATCAGTGGAAGCAGGATGCACCTGAGCTCAATTTTGAGTGTATTGGCAAAGGCTCTGAATACTTATGTACATGCGATATTTTTTTTGTTGTTTTTGATTTTTAATAGATTTGCAAAAATTTCAAAAAAAGTTATTTCATGTTGTCATTATGGGGTATTGTGTGTAGAATTTTGAGGGGAAAAAAATGAATTTAATCCATTTTGGAATAAGGCTGTAACATAACAAAATATGGAAAAAGTGAAGCGCTGTGAATACTTTCCGGATGCACTGTATATTGCATGTTTATGTTCTTCCAAAAACTGGCACATGTATAAAAAACAAAACTCAGTTGTTTGAATGTTGTATGCTCTGGTGAATGATAAGCAATCCAGTGCCCTTGGTCCTTTTATGAATGCATTTCATAAAAGAACCAAAGGCATACAAACCTTGCCCTAAAACTGCTTCTTCTCATTCTCTCATCTGCTTTTTAATCCATTCATTACTTGCCTATTCTTTTTCTGCTTTTTATTGTAGAATCTCATTCACATTGTGGGTCTACGCAGCAGTACCGGAAAGGGAAGTAGGTGTCGAAGAAAAGAGAACTCGTGTGTGTTTTAATGTAAGAGCGGCAGGGCAGTTAAAAAAGGTAGAGATGAGGTCAAAATCAAGGATAACACTCCGAATGAATACAAATCTTTGCCTATTGTGACTTCTCATTCACCGTTCTTTGTTCAAGTCTAACTAGATTATTATTATTTTCTTTTAAAGCGCTGCACTGTTGCTGGCCCGGCGATGAAAAATGTATCACACAAGCTTCTCTGTGCTGCATATCATCGTCTCCTCCACCAGCAAATGAAGGTTAACCAGGCACACAAAAATAAACCTCAAGTGCTTGATCTGAACCACAACTTTACACTTCTCTCTTCCCTCCTGCCACTTTGAGGTTTCAAAGACCAGACACACAGCATGGGGTGTTTTGTCTACACCGTGAGATGCCACCACACCAATATAGCCTGACAGATTCGTCCGCATAGCATCATCCTTAATAAAGGCGCAGGGCACATATAGAAAGATCACTTTTTGTGTCAGTGCCACATTGACATTCTGATGATAACATTGGGAACATCTAAAAGCACATTAAGCAATGATATAGAAGAAAAGTAACTGACTGGGTGCCAAAATAAACATAAGCCTGGCCAAAGCACACACACATATGCACACATGTAAAATAAAAATATAAACAAAGCCAGTACTGCAGATGGACTCTCTCTTTCAACCTGTTTGATGAGGGGATTGAAGTGTTCCTCCAAGCACAGGAAGCCATTAATAACAGCACAACAGACGGGAGTCAAATTCAGAATAAAAGGAGAGACTTCCACAGTGGTGGAATCCATCCACTCTCCATTTAGACAACATGGAAATGTGTTGAAAAATATATACTTTTTATTGGCTCCTTATTGAATGCTATTCAAAAGTCAAAAGGGGGTAAATTGACTAAGTAGGTTGAGGCGAAATGCGTGCAGAGAAAATATGCTAAATTCAAATTCTGATTGGCCACATGGGTCTGTGGATGCTGCTTTCATAATTGCCTTCGCTTGATGTTTCTCTCCTCAATTCAACATTTGCTGTGACATGGAACGTGATGGAGAGGAAAATAGCTTCCTGGTGATGCAAATGATGTTTGTGGCTCGACTCTCCCCCACTGATGCTAACATCTGAGAATGGCTCCTTCCACATCAACGCAAACAGCCCCTATACGCTGCTGCTTGGCTGACTCCACACATAGATGGCTCTAAACCAAAGGAGTGTGTGGCTGCGTACTTACCACGTTCACTGGACAGGGTGGTATCTGTCAGCGAGAGAGAAAAGGAAAGAAAGGGCAGGGGAAGAAAGAGAGAGAAAAGATGATGATTAGAACACAATAGGTTTCAGAAAAAAGTGTCACTGCAATACTAAAGACACCATTAAACAAGAGAAGGAAACAGATCAATTTCTGAGGATTAATGAAAAGTCAACCAAAATAGCTGGGCAGTGACATACAGAACGCAAGACTGCAATTGGAGAAAATTTGCTGTCACAACGGCGTAGTCCCTCACATTTGTCTCTGTCTATTATCCAGGCACCACCATTTAACCAGAATACAGTTTGTTTTCTCCCTTATACTTCTTGTCATTGCCTCGAGCAGTGGGATTCATCATTATCTTCAAACACTTGTCGTGATGTCTACATTGCTCTTAGCTTACTCAACAGGAGAATTGCGGGATATTGTAAATGCACATCACAGGCACTCATATACACCCTTCGTCGTGGGCGGTGTTTAGTCAGACCTTGACACCACAGCTAGGTGACAGAAAGAGGAGATGCAGCCTTGGAAGCTCTTGATGCCTTTTTCCTGGTTGCCATGCCCTTCTGTTGTCCTCTAGCGGAGGTTCTTAGTGAGATTTTATCGAAAGCAATCTCTTTGGCCCCATTTTGCATTCATTGCTTACATTTTTGATCTACAATGCATAAAAGCTTACTAAAATACAGAAAAGTACCAACTCCAATCAGATACGCTTCATTTCAAAATTCTGGATTTTATGACATCCTACTGTCCTATCTGCTTTAAAAAAAAAATTGAATAAAAGTATAAGGGAAAGGCTCTGTGGTGACTCTCCCATCTCTCAGGAATATATTTGTTTTAAGAACATTATATGATAATGTTGAATATTTGCCACTTTAACAAGAAATGCTGAGAGGAATCCAAATATTCAACAAACTACTAGTCTCGTTCAGACTAGAATGCACTTATTGTGGACTTTCCCTACACCAACACCAGCAGGTTGACATTTGTCACTTTAATTCAAATGTTATAACAACTATTGAATGAATCACAGTGAAATGTGGTACATGTATTGAAGTTCCCCTGAGGATGATTTGTACTAACTTCCTTTAAACAAACAGCAATATAGTCCGTTTTAGCTTTGTGATGTGCTGAAGAGGTTGATGCTCAAATGGATGAAACTATCTCTGCAATGATGACACCAAGTAAAACAAGAACATTGAACACATGGTACATTTGGGGGAAACTGCCTCATCCTCCATGTAAATCTCTTAAATCCTGCCATAATAAGTTTTTCCAACTTAGTCTAAACCAGTTGTTAAATGCAGATGTTTAATGTTTGCTCTGGTGGCCTGTTCAATTTTTGTTTCCATGAACTCTTGGATTTGAAAAGTGGCTACACACCACATGACTACCTTATGCATGTGGAATAAAATATATTGTTTTGGTAGGCTACTTCATGGTTTCCATTCACCACATTATTACCAATCAGTATATTGTCAAAAGACTCGGTTGTACTGCTGGTCAATTAAATGCGTCTGGTGCAAGGGCTCAACAGTTTAAGTTAGTTCTACGTTGCATTTACTGGAGGCTGGTCTGGAATGTCTGCTAAATTATTAAAATCTGAATATCAAATGCACACCCCACTTGAATAAATGTCTCCACTAAACTGATTAAGCTACAGATTTCTCTTCAAACAGTCTTCTTTTTTTCTGTGCCTTTTTATTTTCTCAGTTTTCTGTGTGATTGCGGTGCAAACTTCTCAGATACATGACAGCTTTTGGCCCTGTTTGGTTTGGGGTTGTTATGATCAAAATGCACAAATGCCAGTGAGCTGGGGTTTTTTTTCTCATTTTTTTTTCTTTAAACGCTCACATCTCACCATAAATCCATTCAAGTTCATCTTTAAATCTCTGCAACTTTTTGACTTGCTTATTAAAGAAAACAAACACATCACTATCTAAATGAGATTTGCTTTTCAACAGTCGGACTGTCTCCATTCCCCTTCTCCTTGTAAAATGGCACTCCGCTCCATCCAACAGAACTTCGCTTCGCACATGTTCAATTATTCATCTCCCTCTGTCAAGAATTCAGCTTTGCTAGCACTTGCCAGTATCCCCCACAAATTGGCAGGCAGGCTCATACTTGGCATATGGTGCAGAGCAGTGCTGCTTTTCCTTCTCTCTTCTGTTGGCCTGCTAACACTCCCGAGGATCACGATAACACACACTGGCACACGCACACACGTGCACAGTCACAATTCCACCTATACACACCGATGATGCACCATGCCAGAGCATTTGCCCACAAAGTCTTTGCAACAGGTTTAAAGGGTTTCAGCAATAGCACAAAACCACTGTACATACTGTAAGAGCCAAACCAGTCACAGTCAGCCACTCAAAATGCTCCAACACCCAAACAGGCCTGATTTCTTGGTGGGTGACTTCAGTGTGTATTCAATTAGTGAACCTGTATACTAAACAAGTGCTCTCATAAGATCGTCTTTCAGGCTGAAGTTAGATGGTAGGTTGTTGCATATTAACGATGCAATGAAGTTAACAGCACAATCAGGGAGATGTCACTCAAGCACTGTGTTCATAAACAAACTGTCCGGGGAGAAGGTCTAACCGAGCCAACGTGTAACCTAAAACACGTTGGAAAATTTAACACTTTAATGTCACTCATGCTCAGGGCAGAATGTGCGAAATCCTTGTTGGCCTCATCGAAGAGAAACAGCTGGTTCATTTTGTTGGGTGAGGAGCGGAGATTTGCCAGGTGAATTGTGAATCGTTCAAAATCCGCACTGTCTGAGTTTCAGTAGTTTCACCTGTCTGCATCTCCTCCATGTCTCACTATCTGGACTGAACAGCATGATGTAAAGCACTTCTTTTCTGGTGAAAGTAATCAGGTTTAAGGAACCAAACAAACAAAGAATAAACAAATTCAAACAAAGTACTACAGAGTGTCATCTTCATCTAATATATCATTGCTTGCTGTCTTGCATCAATTTGACCGAGCCAAAATACTAGAGCCGATTTCACAATCTGAAATGTGTTTTTATCATCTCCAGTAGCTAGTCCTCCCTGTAAAGGCACAAAGAAGACAATACAGTGCTCTGCTATACGGTAGATAGGTTAACCAAGACAACACGCGGGACTGAAAAATGAAGCCAACGCAGAAGCGCAAAAAACTGCAGCTCCCTGAATGGCCACTTAAGGCTATAAAAAAAACAGTGAATCCCCATAGAGCCCCAATTTAAAATACCCAACTTCACATTAGAATACATTTCTATCCTGGGACAAAAAAACTGTATTAATCTCTGTAACTAATTTCCCCATTTTTGACAATATGGGGGTAAAACTTTCAGAAATTCTCCCATTTAAAATCCTTTTAGACTTAACATTACACTTAATTAAGGGCAGGGCTGCGTTGGGTGCCAAGTACGTACTGTTTAAATTGGCTAACGGCCTGTGGGGACCCAGTTATGGATCGTCATCCAGAGCCCTACAGACAGAGACACTCCTCAGCGCTGGTTTCACCGATCAGACTGCATCGGCCTGCTCAGCTCCACCCACACACCACCCCTTTACCCATTTTTGGATGAGCTAGAAGTTAGGTGGAGTCCGGCACTGCCGAGATCACGGTCAAAGCCATCCACCCTGATTCAAAACCAGTCTACAGGAAAACCAATGGGTCACGTCACAAAGCTTCATACAGTTAAACTGATGTGCAGAACATCTGTGACTTGTAAGGTGGGTAATTTGGCACCATAGTTTGCGTGTCATTTGTCAATTCCAGGAGTTTTGCACTGAGAAAAACACGTTTTTGATATCAAGATAAATACATACAAGGTAAAGCATTAAAATACATTTATTCTATTTGCACTTATTTTTGATTAAGAGAATAGACAATGGCCCTTTTGTGAATAAATACTTTTTTTTTTTTAATTTTAATTTTTTTAAACAAACTTATTTGTTTTCTTTTTACATTCATCCAACACATTCCACCTGGTTCTTTGTGAAGCTGACTGCTGCTGTGAAGACAAGTGGTAAGAGCAAGTAATGATGCAGACTCCCACATCATTACAAAAGGTCACAGTTTCTCATTTCCTTCATCATCAACATGAAGGAAACATGTTGAGGTCTTGCAAAAAAGTTTAATTACATCCGGATAGACATTTTCTGAAACCTTTTTCTCTGCACTTATCCAGATATTAATATGTCTGGTGCTTCTGCATAAAAACAGTTTAAATTTACATAAATATATTGATCATTTGATACACTGCGTGTGTCTGTGTGTATAGATGTCTAAAAACGTTTCAAAATTAGACTGTAGGTCTTACATGCATGTTTAACACATGCTAAAATGTAGTCAAAATGTTAACACCATCTGAACAGTCTAAATCACAAAAATGGTGCCACCTGCCATGTAAATGAGTGTGGATTGATGTGAGGACTTCTGTTTGCATGCAGATGCGTCCTTATGCCAAATCTTCTTGTTGCCCATGTGATGACTAATAACCAGCAAAGCATTTTCAGCTAATAAATAATACATTCAAGTCTAATCAAATTGAACAAATGAGTATGTCTTGAAAACTATTAATCAGAAAGCAAATGTGTATTTACAAATATAATACTGGCACAAACAATCAATTATTCATAAAGTGAATGCTGCGTAAGTGGGCTTCTTCCCGGGTGAGATGCTGCCATAATTGGAGTGGGACTACAGGAGTGAGTGTGTGTGTGTGTGTGTGTGTGTGTGTGTGTGTGTGTGTGTGTGTGTGTGTGTGTGTGTGTGTGTGTGTGTGTGTGTGTGTGTGTGTGTGTGTGTGTGTGTGTGTGTGTGTGTGTGTGTGTGTGTGTGTGTGTGTGTGTGTGTGTGTGTGTGTGTGTGTGTGTGTGTGTGTGTGTGTGTGTGTGTGTGAAGTGTGTGTGTGCTGTATGTGTGTGGTGTGTGCTAATGCACCATAGGCAGACACACATACACACACAAACACTTCTCCCCGTGTGCCCAAGTTCCCCCAAACATGACAAGAGCAGACAGAGTTGGCTCATTACTGCCTAATGAGTTGTCTGATTAGTGCTGAATATAAAAGC
Organism: Brachyistius frenatus; assembly: GCF_029030835.1. Classification (NCBI taxonomy): domain Eukaryota; kingdom Metazoa; phylum Chordata; class Actinopteri; family Embiotocidae; genus Brachyistius; species Brachyistius frenatus. Next base: position 7,451,674 of record NW_027210603.1, read on the forward strand.
CTTATTGTCACGCGCTGTATGTTTATTTTGATTAATTATTGTACTGAAGTGACTGAATGTAAGCACAACGACGTGGAGCATTAACGTTTTGTGATAACAGGGCCCTTGTGGAGACTGCAATTGTATATTCAACCCTCAATGAAACACATTAAGTATGGCTACTGCCTAAATATGTTTTTTTTGGTGTTTTTTTTAGAGTAGATTCATAAGCTTATATTTTATTCACTGCTTCCAATGGGCATTTCAACATTCAACTCCTGCCTGCAGATAATAATGCCCGGTACTTGACCAGAAGTCTCTCTCCAGACAGGCGGCTGACACTGTAGGGCTAGTCTTTGTATGTGCTTGTTTGGGATTACTGTTTATCTCTCAAAATGTGTTCACAATATGAGAAAATGCTAATAAAATAACATGGGATTTACATAAGATGTGCAAAACTATCTTTTGTGTGCATCTGATGAACTTATATTGGATGTTCCACTAGTTGCCACAGATTAGTGTACAACAGATTTATCCTCAACAACCCAGGGTTCTGTAGGCTGTGCTATTCTATATTTTTAACAATAAATCAAATGATTAAATGTAATGTGCAGGGAGTTTCTTTTAGTCACAGGCCCATAGAGAATCATCACCTGACTCCACAGCTTTATACAGCCCACAGCTGATTGTTTTGGTTGTGTGGCCTGCAACTTTTCTGTTTGGTTTACTTTCACTTCCATCATCAACCTAATTGAGCAGCTGTTTTCGGCAACAAAAAAAAACATCTCTTATAAACCCAAACATGCAGCTCCTGCCCAGTGTGCCACCAAGGCAGGTTAGCTATGAGGGCATATTGGACAATCGTCAGTTGGAAACAAATTATACATCAAACAAATGCTATATGTCAGATGTGAAAATAGGCAACAGTATTATAACATGTTTACCATATCAACTTTTTGAGGTGATGATGTGTATTAGGTTTTAAGCTTTATCAGAAAGTAAAAATACCGGTTATATAAAATAGCTCCTTTCAGAGTGATGCATTATCATATCCTGTATTTCTGCTGTATATACTGTTAGGTAGATTAATCTATAACAAGCAATTAGCTGGTCATATGTTTTGTTTGGAAAATGTTAATCGAAAGTAATGGAACTACTAACTTTGTCTGTTAAATAAAAGAAAGCGGAGCAAAAAGTTGGATCTGTCCCTCATACATTAACTTGGGTTGAAGTCTAGAACAGCATTAAATGGTAATACTCAGGAAAAAAACCAACATGTAATTCAGAAGTTCACTTTTATATTACTGCTACTGGAAATGTGATGAACTGAAGAGCTAAAAGAGGAGGTGCTGATATAGTGAGAAAAAAACAACAACATTTTTGAAGGTGTGAGCTGTGGAGCAGCAGACACACAAACAACGCTTGTTCTGCAGTGAGTCATGACTCCCTCTTGGCCGGCAAGAAACCACACAGTGAGAGTTTAGACTGGCATTACAGATAAACAGAATGTTTGTGTTTTGTTTGTGATTCAAACAGGGAAATGCCTTTGAAGCCACGTGTATTTCACTTTGACGATATTTGGCAGGCCAGCAGTATCCGAGTGTCTCCTGCTGCAGACTATGGGATCACTAATGGTTGGAGCGGCCTTTCTTTCTTTGCTGTCGATGTAAAGGCGAAAGTGCTCGGCAGGTGTAGCTGAACTCTCCCAGTTCAAAAATAAATACGTGATTGTACGAAGAAAGTTTTGTTTCTTTTCTACGCAAGCCTTATAAAATCTGTTTTGAGAGCAAATTCTTTGGACGGCAATCAGAAATCAAGTTCGTAAATAATACATTTGTAAGCATTTACAATAAAACTATTTGGATTGCAAATAAATTCTTTACAGTTTTGTTGGTTTTGGTCACAGACTTGCGAATTTTGCCTCGAGTCACAAAGTTTTGGTTGCAAATCAGACTGGATGTAACTGGTTCATCAAGTTAAAACTTGATTTGTAATTGCAGTGCGAGAAATTTTCTCTCAAAACTATTTCTTATGCTTGTATAAAGAAGACACAAAAGTACCTTCATATCTCGGTAAAGTTTAGCCTGGCTCCAATGCTTTCAAAACAAACACATTTTGCTGTTAATATCAGGTCTGTGATGAATAGTGCATGAAAAAATGACTATGCACTTAAAGTAGAGAGCTTTTCAGTGCCTCTTCTCTGATGCATATCACTTAACATGTAGATTTTTTTTTGGAGCCACGGTCGAAACGCAGTTAGTAAAAAGGATGAATGACACAATGTTATTTATGGTAGAGAGTTTGATTCTGTTCATGAATAAGTTCTATTTTTTTCCGCCATAATCTGCCTCCTTTTCTCTCTCACTCTCTCTGCAGCCCTCGTGTCCGTGAGCAGAATACTATTGGTATCGTCAGAGGAGGGATCGTATTGGTCGGCCTGTTGCTCTGTCCACACTTTAAATCACAGGTAATGGGGCACTTCAGGAGAGTGCTGTTTCACACCCAACTGCCAATACACTGTAATCACTGAAGGCCCCTTTTCTTCAGAGTTAAGCATTGGTTACGTGCACTGCACTCTGAACTAGAGGACTGCCCTGGGTAAGTAAGGTGACGGAACTGTACGTCCCCTGGCATTGATTAAACCTCTAAAAATGTATCTCTGTTCAACACAATTACATATCTAAAAGTTTTGGGGTTTTTTTCAAGAAAAAAAATTCCCCTAATGCCCTTAAAATGGCTTAGATGTAACTCAACACGTTTGCCTTCATATAAAAGTCTGGCTCTATGAACATGCAAATAGTGCACACCTCTATCTCCACCCACCGATCCATTGCTTACCTGCAGCTCAATGATATGAAAAGCGGCACCCTACAAGTTGACAGGATTGTTATTTTTTTTTGGATGTATTTAAAGTGTGAAACACAAGTTGTCTGAATCCACGTTTGTTATCACGCTGTCACTGCAATTTCCGAAGTGTAGATGCTCAGCCATGGTGTTGACTGCTTATTAGGGCCCGAGCACCGAATGGTGTGGAAGCCCAATTGCAATGCAAGAAATTAGTATTCTCGGTCCTTATTATTCTCCTCAAAAATGAATTGTCTATTTGGCGGCTTTAACACACTCAGACACTCATGAAAGTTGGCACACGCATCACTCCTGGCGAAAATGTATGTATTTTAGTGGTTTTGCAAAAATGTACGTATTTTAGTGGTTTTGCCAGTGAGCGTTGCCAAATGGCTCCATAGCGCCCCCTAAACTGCAGCCTCGGCGGCTACATTTGCTTACCTGCACGGAATTCAGTGGACCTGTATATCACACCAAGATGTACAAAAAAGTCTCTTGGCACCATGACCTACACGCAACCCGAAGTCCACCATTTTGAATTTAGTCGCCATTTTTGCCAATTCACACGTCGTATTGTAACGAACTCCTCCTACAGATTTTGTCGGACCGACTTGGGATTGTGTCAGTGCACTTTTGGGAAGAAACGTCGTTAAAAGAATTTGTTTTCGTCAAATGGTGTGCCCATGGCAAGTCGGCCATTTTGAACATCACGTGATGAAACTAGAAATTGGACTGACCTTCAAACTTTTCATGTATGATAACATTCCAGCCCTTAAGACATCTCTATGGTAATATTCAGTCAGTCATAGCACCACCTGCTGGCAACAGGAAATAAATGTTTTCATATTTTCACATGCTTCATCGAGCTGGTTGATTACATCCACATCAAATCGGGTCAGAATGGCCTTAAGACGTTGATGACGATATATTGTGAAGCTCGTGCGTTTTCGTCTAAGGGCGTCGCCATGGTGATGCGGCAAAATCTGATGTTTCGCCATGACAGAGGAAGTTGATGTTTAAGGTCAAGGGGTGCTCCAAACCACACCAAACGTTGCACATGCATCAGGCATGGTAAACTCCACGGCCGTGTCCACTCCCAACCTGCTGGCTCCCCAACATGCAACATGCGAGGGCCCGCATATCACTGCTTGTTTCATTTATGATTGTAGCAGTTAAAAAACACCATATGGACTTGTTAACAACATTAACAACACTTGAGAGTTTTAGGAGTCTTTGATGCGTTTTGACATCATCGCCTTAGTTACAGACAACCACTGCATCCGGGTGAGAATTCATCCTGGAAAACCATGTAGCACATATTGACACATCACTGAAAATGAATGTGTCGACACAAATTTTATCTGCTGTATCGTCTACAAGAAAAAGATCCAAAAAGATTAAGAGGTTTGATCATTTTTCTCCAGAGATGTTAACTTCTAAATGTCCTCCATCAGAGAGCCTGTCAGGAGCTCATCTACTAATTTCACCAGTCATATACGAGTTACGACACAAGGCTCCAGTGTCTCAGGTAAAGGTCCTGCCAATAGCCTTGTCAAAAAGCAAATATATTCATTTCAAATAGGCAGATGCTACATAGTTCTTCTGGCTGTCACATGTAAGTCAGATACACAAGGATTAACAAAGTCCGTGTTGGGCTTGTTATTAAAAAAAAATCATTGTTTGATTTTCATTTGAGAATTGTCAATTTGGCTCTTGTGTTCAAGGAAACAAAATACAGTAACTCAAAAGCTTATTTAAATCAACAGTGGTAATACCAACAAGATGAAAAAACAATTCTGTCTTCATTCATCCTTCACCTATAGATATGAAATTGTAGATGGGGAAAGACTACAGTTTCAACAAAACATTTAGCATGTCTTATTCCACACTTGGCCTATGTTAAATGAATAGACAGTTCCAAAGGCGGGGTATCTGTCTTCTTATATTTTTTTTACATGGTCAGGTCACATGCAACAATTGTCTGAGTCAGCCTTTAGAAGCCTGACCAGTCCTGTTGTGCACAGTGTGTACAATAATGTATGCTGCATGCTGTTAAAAATCAAATGGATCCAGTGTGAACCGAGCTATTTGTACTTTATCCCAGCTAACAATTTAACATTTTCCCTGGAGGATCAATGCACTTAATGGGGTGACTCAACCTTAATGTTAATGCACTGCAGGTAGCGGCCGATTAATTGTTGTGTCCCAGTGGGTGGTTTTATTTCAGCATGCAAACATCTCGTGTAAGGGCATTTGTCATTTGTGGGTACATGCTGGCTGTACTGTACACATTTGTCCCGTCTAGGCCAGCAATTTCAAATCCTGCCGATGATTAAATCCAAATGAATATGCATGTGCAACGCTATCTCATAAACACTGGAGTACCACGAATCACCATGTGTAATGCATGGTGTTCTCCAAATGTTGCCTCCCAACATGCAGAGACAGACACAGAGGCATAAGGGGGGTTGGTGGGTCCCTGCTGTGATGAACTGGTGCTGACACAGCCAGATGTTTAGTTAAAATGCAGAGCCCAATGTGGGACGGAGGGAGGAGTTGACATGTGCTTCAGGGGCTTTAGGCAGCCAAGTGCTTTTCTGTAGCCACCATGTATTTCTGTAGGCAGAGCGTGTGCGCTTTATCTCATATTATTTGCATTTGGCTGAGTGTGCATGTTTGTGTGTGTGTGTGTGTGTGTGTGTGTGTGTGTGTGTGTGTGTGTGTGTGTGTGTGTGTGTGTGTGTGTGTGTGTGTGTGTGTGCGCAACCACCTGCAAGTGTGTATGTGCGTGCTTACATGTCTGCACGTCAAGAGTGGAAATTTAAATATACTTCATGTCTGAACCAAGGTCTTCTGTCACAGTTTCCTCTTTGCACTGTATCAGAGCTGGAAGGTGATAGACTGCACAAAGCAAGGAGAGCTCAAACACACACACACACACACACACACACACACACACACACACACACACACACACACACACACACACACACACACACACACACACATTAATGCTTCCACCAGCATACAGAGTCAGACGCTGCCGTTTGGTGGAGAGCAGTATCCCAATGCCAGAGCTTCTGCTAATATAAAGAAGTAAAGGGCGGCGGTGAGGAAGCAATCAGCCCTGTTCTGTGGATGCGATCACATTACCAACCGACGGCATCAGCAGCCTGTCGTCATCATCATCATCATTACTATCATCATCTTCAGCAACATCCTCTCTGTCATAATTTTCCTGCTGGCTCGTTTGGGCCTGCTGTAGTAAGTCATGATGGAGCCAGGGACAAAACAACGAGCAATCGACCGTCAGGGCAATAAAGTTGTTCTAAAATAACTTGAAGCCAGAGAAGCAGACAGGTGGCAATTGACGGGCTGAGACACACGCATTCTCAATTTCTTTTCTTTTTCTCCGGCTCGACAGTGTGTCCTCCTCTATCGAAACGTATCTCATTTCCGACTGGCCTGAATTAAATAAATGTCTGTCATTAAGACCAGTGAAGGATGACGGAGGGCCTGGGGAGATCAAGAGTCGGGCAGGCTAGGGAGGATAGAAGGTGCTTAATTACACCGTGTAGATCCACAGAGTCTGGGCGGGAGATGATGAGGGTGAAATGTAGATGCGGACGCTGAAGAAGAGCCTTCACAGCTTCTCCTCAGCTGTTTTTCACCTCCGCTTCTGTCACATGCTCTACAGTTTGTAAAAAAAATTGAGAAAAATAAAAAATGAGCAAAAATAGGAGCTGACGAAGGTAGAGGAGAAACGGCACTTCTCGAGCAGACAGACAGTCTCTTTCCTTTTCCTCTCTGTCAGCCCGCCCCCCACCCCCACCCCGTGCAACCCCATTTAACCATTAAACCAACAAAAAGCACGGCTGTCTGCTCACCAAGCAACCAACACACACCCCTCTATTGACAACCAGCAGCTAACGGGTACTGTGAAGTATTTCGCATCCACCTGAGACTCATCCTTGTAGTCATGTCTGTCCAATGTGTGACTATTAGGAGGCGGCCAAAAGCTGCCATCAATCCCTTAGGTGTCTATTTGATGATCCCCACATGGGAATACTTCACTGCTAGTCTTAGCTAACCTGCCGCGCTATTTTAACAATCTCCCCTGGGTCTGTTAGAGCGCTATTATGTGTCTGCCGGAGGAGCGGTGCAATACATTATGAGATGCATGTTGACGTGTAGACTCTGCCTCCTCGGAGATGCTGCAGTGTGGTTCTAAAACAGGTTGCTTGGCTCTGACTCCCAAGTAAAAATGTGTAAAACAGCTGTTTACTAAAACATGAAGCCCTGCCATGAACAGTAAGAACAGGTGAATATGTGAGTTCGGCTGGACTAAAACTCACTTAATGTCAGTTGAGCGTCTTTAATGATGATGATATGAGACAGACGGTTTTTTTAGCAGCTACTTGCTATATTAACAACACTTTCACCGCTCTACCTTTCTGTCAGACAGCTGTGAATAGAAATATGTGTCACTTAAAACTGAATCTACATTATTTATTTGAATTTCAATTGCTCAACTTAAATAAATGTATTGAAAAAAAACATTTAAATTGCCACATTAAAATTTGTGCTGTTGAACTTGAATAACTTCATTGAAAAAGAGACATTTTAAGTCTTTATCCAGTCTCAATCGAACATCTTTTCATTCTCTTCCTAAAGCTTTAAGTTAGACGCTGCTGTTGGCTGACAAACACCAACGAACCCTCCGACTGACCTCTTGTGCCGATTTGCTTCCTGGAGACATCACAAAAACATGACAGACTGGGAGACTCACTATAACCGGGTGCTAAACTGGTCCATGGAGACAACAACCAGGTTGACCTCTGTGCTCCTAAAATGTCAACGGTCTTTAAATGTCATGGTTTTACAAAATACAGCAATAATGTCATTGACGCTGTATTTACCAAACAACAAATAATTTGTTTTATTGTAATGTACATCTAGGAGGCCTTCTACTAGATTTGAAATCCTGCATTTGTGTATCTATAAAACAAGCATAAAAACACACTTGTATAACCCATTGACAACTGCTGATGGAATTCAAATTCAAGTGCCACAGTATGTCATGGAACAATGCCAAAGAAACATTAATTTGTTGACTTTAAGTAACAGTTTACTACTGTTCTGAAAAAGTGCGGCCCAACACATGAAACAAACAATACAGCTTTAAGTTTGTTTTTTCAATTGGCTCTACGTTGGTTTCTGTGTTTATGTTTGTCTGCTTTTTTTGGATAGAGTTCAAGGAAAATGGCAGAAAAGCAAGAGAGCCTGAGTGAGTGAGTCACGCAAGAGGTGATGAGATTGGTTCTGGAAACTGAGACAGTGAGAAGGTCAAACAGAGAACTTAGATATGTGAAGGCACTAAGTGGCCAAAGAACACATTTCAATCCCCTCTTGTGAAGGACCAAGGTAGCACTTAGGGGCATTTATTTTTTAGCACTTGCCCACATGTTTCAAGCATGTGTGTGTGTGTATTGAGGTGCTTTATGGCTACATTTGGGAACCACCTTACGTTTTAAAGGACAAAGCACTCAAATACCCAACATACACTACTTTAATACCAGTAAACTACCTTCACCTATCGTAATATTGCATTATTATGTGTTCAGCTGTATTATGTGATAAATTGAGTAAACTCTAATTTCATATCCCTCTGTATCAAGAAGAACTAACCGTAGTCATAGAGGCTTTTACTTCTGCTACGAAAGGAGCATTAGGCGTGGCACTCCTACCAGCTCTTTTTTATACAGTAAATAAAATGTATGTTCTCTACAAATTTCCAGATTCTGTGCTACTGATGGTCTTCTTAAGCTCCAAATCATCTATCTGTCCAGCTTCTTACCCTTAACAGAGCTTTGGATTAATCCAATAAAGTCACATAAAAAAAATATTGGTGGTTCAATTAATTGTTGGACACATATTGTCAGGCAGCAAATCAAACTTACTTCTTCCATTGGATAGTGAATTGCTGTCCTAAGGTGTCGTGGCGTCGCCATCTTGGTTTTTTGATGCCAGAAATGGGAGGAGCGAGGGATGGATCTGACTAAGAATATGTGAGCACTTCATCCACCCACCTATACCAGTAACCTGACTGCACCCTAGGCATGTCAATCAAACAAGGCACATACCCAAACATACCTTTCTTTGAGGCCTAATATGTAATTAATTAAGGCATTATTTTCAGATGAATTGTTGTATCTTAGTATGCCATAAATAAGTAAACAAATTTTGCATGGGGGCCAATGTAATTCAAAGATTTTCTGGAGCCAGCCCGTAATGGCTATCAGTCGTTAAGGCACTTCCGCAATAGCTTCATTTGTCAGACCCAGAAACAATGTCCATTTTTTATATACATTCTATAGATGCTGTATAGTGTACATTATATTGATCACATGAACGGCAGGTTCAACCACAACTGCTTTGCCAAAACGTTTGGCTCTGGTTAATTTCTATCTCTGGATTCATCATCTGATAAAGCTGTGACATTTGATTGCTCATCGGAGATATTTAAAGGTTATGACTACTTTTCTTGCCTACTCATTTGTCTTTCTTTCTCAAACTGCCTTCATTGTCCTGCAGTTTTTTCCTCCATTTTAATGCTCCCCCCTTTCCTCTCAGAGACTGAGTCATGTTCCAGATGTGCAATATGTGCATTTTCATGAGATGGCAATTGACTTGAACAACAAACACGATAAAAGTTCAATGCAATTATGCCCTCTACTAAGGCCCGCATAGGGAGCAGACGGTTGCATTCATATGTCATAATGTCATTTGTCTTCGTAACCTCAATTAGAGGAGCTTTTCAATAAAACCACCCTCTGTGGAGCAAATATGTGTTGGATTATGGGTGGCAGAAAAGCAGTAAAGTTCCATCATCTCCACAATTCAGTCTTGTATAGTGCCAATAAACTACAATCGGATTTATTTCAATACAACAGCAAAACCTGACCCAATATTTGGTGAAATACAGTTGTCATCATGCAGTTCTAGAGTGACACTAGCATACACTCAGATGTAGATCTAAAAGTCCTACTTTTTTTTTTAATATACATCTTTATCAGATGCACACCACGTACCGCTGGTGCACCATTGTTCTGGCCCTCGGAGGATTTCTTGGAAAAATCCAACTTTTGCTTTCTTTTGTGAGAATAAGAACAGAAGTTTGTTTGCTCCCAAGTCTATTTACCTCTACTGTTCTACATTTCAGAAAACACCGAGCAGACTGCAATGTAGAGGCTCTGCTGAAGACGGCAGAGATTCTTCAGTAGCTACAAGTGACAGATGCTTTATTTATTCTTAAAAGTTTGAGTCAAGCTAACTTTAATCATGATTTTCTGTCTCTGGAATGAATTAGCAGTTGTGCGGGGTCATGTATTTTCTTTAGATTTCTGGCTAGTTGTATGCTGGCATTTATGCATCAACACAGGACAAACTAAGGCCTACAAACAACAGTTCCAGCCCATCTAATAACAGAGGGGCTTATCAGCCGCCTCTGCCTCCTCTAATTTTCATCAGTTTTGACAAGCCCATTAAATGAATCTGGGACCAAAAATAAACATGTTTGTGTTGAGCTGAAGTGACAGGCAGTGATCACACCTCCCAATGTTGGAGAGAGAGATACGAGAATTTTTAATTAAAACATGCGCCCCCCGTGCACAACAGCCCGGACATGATAAACAGGACTTTTGCCTCAGGCACAGAAACTCGTTCAACAATAGTAGGATAGACTGTGTCCAAGACACAGCACGTCACTGGTGTTGATAATCATTAACACAGAAGCTGGAATATTCTGGAAGATTCATGGTGTGTTGGTTGATGGCTTACAAAGCCATCCATCCGCTAATCCTATTCTAATAGTAATGAGTTTCATTAGCCTACTTCTTGAGGATATAATTTGTGTAGGTACGAAAGGACTGAATTCACAATTAAGTGGACAGTCAAGTTTTCAGTTTTTTGCTTCCACACTCAGTCACTCCACAGCCATTCACCCGTCATCAAACCTGAAAGGCAGCACTGTATCTTTTTGCCACAGCTGGTAACATGTCACATCGGGATTCTTGCAGTATGTTATCTTAAACAGGCCCTGTGGGAAGCGATCTCCAAATTCAAATAAAACGGACTGAGCACCGAGCAGCCTTCAGAATCCTCAGCGGACTGCTCAGGACAATACGAGGCTTCAGCAAAGGCGATGTCAGCACTCAGGTCCATTGACGGCCAACACTTATTTTTCTCAAGATGACATCTTTATCAGCGGGCATTGTCATTCCATGGAAAAAAAAAAACACAGACCACCCGCCTGTCAGCAGCACAAAAATCAGTTTCCATGACAACGCCAGTCTCCAAACTTCCAAGTCATTTCTGTCACAAAGGCTGACATAAGGTGAGCAATCATTACTTTTTCTCCCTTCTCCATCTTGCTTCGGCAGCTTGTAGTTCCACTTATTTGCCTCCTGTTGAGTTGTCTTATGCTATTACTGCCCCTATCATTCTACTCCAGCACTGTCACCTTCTCTCTCTCCCTTTCCTTTCTTTGATACCTATTTATTTCCCAGAACTGCACCCCTGTGTTAAGATGGGAAACATAAGTGAAGAAATAAAGAAACTGAAATCCAGTTGACTAAAAGTTTCTATTATCCCAAAGGTATGAAGCAGGTTCACGACTTGAGATTTTGCATTATTGAGTGAGTAATGAATTCAATGGTTGTTATGCAAACTTCTTTTTTTTTTTAAACTGCAGTGGACATGCTCTGGACTCTGCTTCCCTGAGATGTTTTGGAGAGGTCTAATAAGATCATTTCTTTTCATCTGTTTGCCAGAGGCGCCTCCTACTCACCAAAGATGTGTAGAAGAAATATAATACCTGAAAAGAAGGAGGCGGTGATGGGGGTGGGACGAGATGGGAGTTGAAGGATCTTAGGCAAATATTCCGTTTTTTTATTTTTTTTCTATCTTTACTTACCCTGTTCTGGGTAAATGTCAGGCTGCACTGCAAGCTGGCAGGAACAGCTTATTCTGAACCTGAAACATCTTGCTACTTCTATGCCTAAATGCAGCAGGGTCAAAATATAGGGCATAAACTGGTGTCTGATATGTATGCTAGGCCATAAGTGCCTGGGCTGCAGGTTGAGTTTTTGCTACAACAGTTCGCGTGACTACTGGCAGGGCAGAGGCTGTTGCCCATTACAGAACCTGCAATTGCAGTCACTTGTGTCTTGTACGATGAAATGAATCATTACCACCGCAGCATGAAAGAACATAATCTGGCACGGTCCCAGCTATTCCCCTATGGGGACTGATTTGTGATCGCATCGGAAGATAGACTGTGCATTCAATCAACAATGCAGCTTTCAGCTTTCAGGCCACCCTGCTGAAAGGCTTGAGGGATACAAGAGATCAATAGAGATAAATTAATTACTACACTGCCAAATGGGAATTCTGTGTTGCCAGAGTTACTATAGAAACACAAAACTGCAAGGCAGGCCACATAAATGATATTGAGGCTAATATCTGCACCACTACAAAACAACATCCAAGGGGGATCCTTGAGTCGCCTGTGGCATGGCGTGATCATTTGCTGCACCACTGACATTAAGAAATACCCACTGGTTTGATACAGAGGAGCAGCTGGTTCCATGAGAGACATCAGTGAAGTGTTTGAGCAGCCAGGATATTACAGCCAATCGAGCAAAAAATGACGCTAGTTTGCTGGGGAGGTTTGTGTCTCATTAGTGTGAGTGGAACTCATACAAATTCATGATATGAAAGCAATTAGGACAAGAAGTAAGAGAGATGAAAACACGGGGAAGAAAAGGGCAGATACGATGAGCAGCTACAGCACTTATTGCCACAGTCCGCTACCCTTCAGCTTGCCCCACAGCGAGTCCACAACAGGTCAAGGCTGCAAATGCATTTCCTCCTGCCACGCTCATCGATAAAGAGTAGCAGCGGGCCGGCTGCCCTGCCTGCCTGGGGGCTACATTTGCTACAACGCTAATATCATAGAGGCAACCAATGAATTCCTAAAGAGTACAATCAAGGGAGAAACAGCTCCTGCTGCCGACATCGCCCTGGCACTTGCCTCCCTTCCTGCTACTTACAAAAGCAATATTCCAAGTTGTTGTTTTGCTTCCATCAAATTTTCCATTAAAAGTGACATTTCATCTAAATCAAGCCCTTGGGGTGGGAACCCAGACAAAGGAAGTGAGGGATGGGGAAATTCTCATGTACAGTACAGTTACGTGCGCAAAGTTTGTGCACACAGCCCTGTGTGTACACCGCCATCTCCTAACTGACTCCATAATCATGGAGGGTGCTATTATTTGCAGACATCAGAGCAACATCAAAGCAATTACATGTGTCTCTGCATTCAGTGGGGTTATTAAAGAGAACAGCACAGTCATTTATCTGAGATGTGTAAACATCACAGGTTTCTCTTCCTCTCTAAATCCTGATATGCTACCGGCTTCACACCACTGAAATGAAATTCACAACAATCCCAAAGCAAGGTGTGTAGAGTGTGTGTGTGTGTGTGTGTGTGTGTGTGTGTGTGTGTGTGTGTGTGTGTGTGTGTGTGTGTGTGTGTGTGTGTGTGTGTGTGTGTGTGTGTGTGTGTGTGTGTGTGTGTGTGTGTGTGTGTGTGTGTGCAAAAGGTGCCGTTGTGGGATGGGATGTGAGACAGTAAAGGGGGGCACTGGGTGACTTCAATGGGGCTCGCAAGACATGTGAAATAGGCTCCAGTCTGCACCCACTGCATATGAATCATTGTTCACTTGTCACATTGCCAGTGGAGCAAGAGACTGAGAGACACCAAAGAAGAGGAAATAAGTGGAGGCAAGGAGGTAGGGGAATAGAATGAGTAAAGGCTCTTGACCAAACCCTCCTCTTTTAGTCTGGGACATATTCGCTCCCTCAGGCATCCATTCACACAGTTTTCTGGGACTTATCGGGGTCTGGGGTCTTTTAACAGTCGAGAACACCTCAAACTCCCCCTGAGACCTCGCCACATTGTCCACTAGACAGGAAAAAAACTGAAGACATAATATGAGTACTGCATGGATAGCCACACATTTAAAAAAAAGTAGAAAAGCAGTGTTGAATTGAAGCGCAGCAGGTGCATGTAAGTGCCAGGTCCTGATAGTTTCTCACGTTCACTGAGCCCCTGCAGAGCAACTGATGAAATAGTTAAGAAAAGTGGTCACTGCATGTGTTCTGCAGGAAGAGAAATATCACATCTTGACATGCATCTTTGTGGCAATCACTTTGATTCACTTTTGTTTATCCATTTTTTTTTTACTTTCTTCTCTGTCCATCAGGAATCTATCTCGGTATGCCCTGCCCAAAAGACTGGAAAGCAACCTGAACATGTTGCTGGTTTATTACTGCTAGACTTACACATTGACACGCACATCCAGACACGTGGACATAGTGGTCTGAAATTCACTAAATAACTCATTTTTGAACTGTAAGGGAAACTAAACCACAAGTAAAACATTTAAAGTCCACACACACACTCAACATGCCCATTTAAAAGTGCATTAATACATTGTTTGCCTCAAGGGGTAAGCAGAACAAGCCATAAACATAATAACCAAAACCTAATAAAGTTAATATGGTGAAAATGTTAGCAGGTGCTTATTTAAACATCCAGCTAGCAAAATTTGCATTCATTCAGTTGTGCTAGTATCCACCTACTTACATCCACCATGTAAACCTACTATTGAGTAAATTTTAGCTCTGTTAAGATCTCTAGAAACTCTCTTGGGCTAAATCTCTCCAGTATTTGGTAGTATAGTGTACTGTAAGCTTATCAGACCTTCTTTGATGTAAGGTTACATGAGTTACAAGATTCAACCACCAGTGAAATTGTGGCTAATAAAACAAAACGTAATGAACTGTGAAAGCCAATAAATAATAATTCTCCCTGCAAGAGACCTCTCTCACTTACATTTAGCCATTATTTCCACTGTTAATATAAAAAAAGAAAATTGACTAATGCAGTTTTAAAGAAGTTCTGCCTTGCCAGTGTGAACCATCAAGCTGCCCAGCACTTATTTTTGAGCCATTAAAATTAAACCAGTCCCACTAAAAATGGCTCACAATTTTCTACCAATGACATAAAGTGGATCTTATACTTTATCTGAGTGGATCATTGTGGTGCACCATCATTGATGCCATATTACAAAAGGTGACAGAATTATATGACGGTCAATAAATTTGCTTAAATCTGCTCAGAACACCTTGTAAAGTAAAAGTCTGCTTTGCGTGACTGCGCAGTCTGCAGTTCACAAGTCACCTACGGGTCTCTGAAAATATACCGTATAGAGACTGGGTTAAGAACCACTGGGGCTTTCGTTTACACATCTGCTGTGACCTTTACCTTCTACCTTAATGAGTTTTCCATCGATTCACTTTGCTTGAGAAAATAAATCAATCGGAAACTCTATCAAAAATTGACACAGCCCCCCCCCCCCCCCGCGAATGCTTTAATGGTTATGTCTCCAACAAGTCAATCGCAACGTATAATGAGACATCGTTGTGTGTGTGTGTGTGTGTGTGTGTGTGTGTGTGTGTGTGTGTGTGTGTGTGTGTGTGTGTGTGTGTGTGTGTGTGTGTGTGTCGAATCTCCATGTGTGTTCTGTCAGTAGAGGATGTGTACTGGAGGGGAGAGTGAAGGCTGAACTCTTCGCCTGCCATGGTCTAATCTTCACATGGTTCATTACAGTTTGGGTGTGTTACAGGTGCAGGATGCACGGGATCAATAGGAACCCAAGTAAACGTCAATTTTGTTTATTTATTTGAACATTTATCACAGTTAGGACTAACGAAAGAAAAACGTAAAAGAGAGAACAACCCCTCAAAAAAAATGGATCTCGCAAATCAAACACTAAGACCAGCAAAAAGATACATCTGTAATCTTGTCCGCGCTAGCCAGAACTGGAAGCGCTATACAGACTAACATAGAGGCAGTAAAGGTTGAGAGTGAAGAGGCTCTCTAATGCCCTTTATTGATAAATGGATGTCTCAACATATTCACTGGTGACAGCAGCTATAAAAGAAAACACTCCTCATCAGTTACTCCACCTCCCACCAGTGCAGATGTATACGTTTTCTCCTCTTTTAATATGTTTCACATTATATCTGACAGAGTGAGCCAACAGTGTGCGGTGATGTGTGTGGTGCGTGCCAGTGAATCCACAAGGGAGCCCTGGTGCATCACATCGTCCAACTCTGCGTGTGTGAGCGCCTGATTAGGCAAACAAAGGAATGTTTTGGAAGGCAAACGAGTGGGAGCTCGGCAATTAGATGTTTCAATTCCACTGATTGGGGATGACAGGGGCAACACATTGCGTTGGGCCTCACAGTAAGATGCATATACACCCCCCCATCCCCCAACACACACACACACACACACACACACACACACACACACACACACACACACACACACACACACACACACACACACACACACACACACACACACACACACACACACACACACACACACACACACACACACACACACACACACACACACACTGCGGCGAAGACTTTGCTTCATTTATTGCAATCCCAAATTGGATCTGATAAGCAATTAATGGTGTAATTGGCCGTTTGAGAGGTTGTCTTCTCCCTGGAGTCTGGCTGGTTCCGCTGGGCGGTCGAGTGGAGAAGGAAGGATGTGCTACTGATAGTGCTGGGTCAATACAAAGAAAACTTTACAAATGTTAGCAAGCAGAAAAGAATGATGATACAAGTCCAGTGTTGGCAGCTGAACTAACCAAGTATTTAAACTGCAAATAAGCAGAACCAAATCGCCTATTCTATTATAATTTATGCCTCATATGGAATCCAGTGAAAGTGTGTTCAGAGCAGTTTGCACATCTAGAAACACTTTTACAAATAGTAAGCAAATACGACTTGGAAGTAGGAAAAAAACCTGGTGCCACTGTATAATGAAAACAAAGCTTTGCACTTTTTTTGGGCTAAAGTAATAACAAAAATACATTGCTTATATTACAGATGCATTACTATAAGGAATGCCAATGACTTTTGACTTACTAAGATCTCAAATAAAGGGTACTAAATTGCATGTTCCTTCCAAAAGTTTGCACATTTTTTTGCACCCGTTTTGCCGGTGATTTACCTAGAGTAATTGAGTCTTGAAATCAGTTGCAAATCGCTGTATTTAAATGAGGGGCTTGTGTGTTTTAAAGGGATTCCACCAATGGAAAACAGCGACCGCAAAAGGAAAAGAAAATCTGATCCCATTGAAATTAAGAAATATGAATATAACAAGAACATACACTATATAGGAGATTATTAGCAAGAAAGTCAATACACTGGGAAAAACAAAAAGGCAAAAAAAAAAGGCTTAATAATAAAATGTCGGCAAATAAAAGAGGAGGGAGGGTGGCCGAGATCCTCCAACAAACACCGATCAGCAGGTCCAGATCTTTCTGTGATGATCAGGTGACTTTTCATTCAGTGCCTCGCGAGTGCTCGTGAACCTTATGAAGCTACCTGTGAATTCTGTGGGACACATTGAGTACCTGGGAAAGCACACCTGACTAGCGGGACTGGTGGGATATCCAAGCAGCGATACGCTAGAATGACCCAGAAGAAAGTAAATGCTGAGTTGGAAGAAGTTTTTTAATTACTTGTATTTTGTGGCTCCTCCTTGTTGTTGGCTGTCAATCGTCATTCAAGTTTATTCGATAACTCAGAAATGCTATCGCTGGACAAACAATATGTCTGAATAATTTTACCCTCTGTCGTCTCAAAAATGTTTCCAAAGGTGTAAAACCAACGTATTCTTTGGTTTCCCTGCGTCTCCTTCTCACCACAATAATAAGAGCAGCCGTCTCTCCAGAATTGCGCACCTGATTAATACGTTCCTTTCAGTCGTACTAAATTACACATGCAATCACTTCTCCTATTTCTATTTTCAGGTTTAGTAAATACCATTGCGGGTGCTAAATTGTTCTATTTGCATGTTCCCTCCCAGTATTTTGCATGGTCAAGTAGAAACGCCCAATATTACATATGTATGCAGGCAAACACGCAAAATGAACAACGTGTGTTAAATTGCACATTTGAAAGACGCAGTCCTCATTGCACATTGTTAGTAAATCTGCAGGTGGTGTGGAGTTTGCCTTTAGTAAATCAGGCCCTTGGTGCACTAAAGAGTAACATTAGAGGGGAACGATGGATTCGATCAAAATAAATTACAATGCAGGTTTTAATCATATCAAAGAAACATACCACACTGATGCAACAGTCAACATTGTTGAATATTTTAATAAATATAATGATTTATCTTGGCATGCTTTCCTTCAAAACTGTCAGTTACTGAATTCTGTCTGAAATATGGCAATAATCAAATCAGTTTCCCCCCTGCTTCCTGTGTCATGGCCGAAGCATGAGAGCAAATGATTGATGAAGGGCAAGCCCTTACATGCCCAGCAGCTCTGGGCCATACATTTATCCTGAGGCATTCTTAATGGTATTGACCTTGTAATAACCCCACCTCCTCGCCCCCATTTCTTTTTTTCTTGTGTTACTTCTGTCCACACCATCTCTTATCCCAGCCTTTGCAGAACAGTGAAAAAAATAAAACAATATATTACCAATACCACAGATGTTGCCCCCCTCCCCTCTGCAGCAGCAGTATTGTATTTCAGTGTGTCAGCAGAATTATAAATGCACAGTTCATTATTAATTTTTCCAGAGTCCCAGGCGCTGTTCCAACTGGGAGAAATGTTTCTTCTCTATGCATAGTGGAGCCATCAGGTTATCACATGTGCCTTTCTTCTCTCTCACTGTAATTTGGAGCTCATTCCCTCTTTTTTTTTAAAAATATATATCTTTCATGCAGACACAAACTTGGACATGTATACTCACATTTATGGAATATTACACACACACACACACACACACACACACACACACACACACACACACACACACACACACACACACACACACACACACACACACACACACACACACACACACACACACATACTGTGGTTCATACATGTGAAAATGCACATGTAGCACCACTTGTCAAAGTCCATCCATTGTAAGTTAATAGTAAATAAACAGGAAGTATGCTATTATTGGTTGTTCCTGAGTGTATGGAGGTGATATTTCAGGCAACTGGGTGTGTTAGCTACACAAGCCTGGTTTTATTCCTCGGTTAGTGTCGTCACTGTTCATTTATTTCTTCAACCATGTCAGTGGAACAACAAATTAATCAGACACCAACTCACCCTGCTCAGTCCAATATCAAGTTACAGTATGTGAAACACTCTCATGACTGAACCAGGGTCTCCTGAACTCCTGTGGCTCTAAGGGGACAATGAGCACACTACAATAAGTGGATGTGCTTTTCTACCTGTTTCACATTTTTGGTGCTGTCCACAGAAACAGAAACATGCTGCATATCTCCCAGTTGGAAAAGAGGAAAAGAAACACCACTGCGTGGACTGGCAGACAGGGAGAAGTAACAAAAGAGCAAGAAAAAAAAAGGGGGAGTGGGGAAGCGAGGGAGAGGGAGAGAGGGAGAGGGAGAGAGAGAGTTGCAGGGTAATGGCAGACCAGAGCTTCCCAGCACAGATATTTGACCACTTTCCTTTGATGTCCTCTATGGAGTCTTTTTCTTTCTATAGAATTCCCTGCTTCAGGTTGTTTGTAAACTGAAACACCACAGGTGTGCTGCCTGCATGTAAACCTTACACAATAGGCCATCTTCAAAGCTCTGCTGAATTTGCTTTTCACATTTACAAAAATGTAACAAAATATCTCTCACCAGGAGAGCATCTGTGTGCTTGTACTACAATATTGCAGTACTGCATTTTATCAATCTAACTTTCACATTTGGGTAATGTGTCAGTGGGTGCGACATGAGAAGTTTAACCCAGGGACTTGTGCAGGCACCAGCACAAAAAATTGCGACTGCCAAAATCTGGTTGATTTTAGGTTGTTTTTTTTCCCTTCCGTTGTCAGGTAATACTGTATATTTAGGGCTCAATTCAAAGCTGTGTGCTATCAAGAAAGTGACATTGCAATCAGACATTTCCAGGAATATTTAGAGACACTGTCAAAAAGGGAAAGAGGTACAAAAAATGGCAAAAAGGGTTGCTGTTGCGGCTAACTGGGTGAGGCTGACTCCAGTTATCTGTAGCTATGAGCTTTAAAGTTAAAAAAAATATATATTATTACATATTTAACAGTTTTACATTCACAAATTATAGACAACAAAGATAATTCTGCAAGAAGTTAAGAAAAGTATTTTTTTTTGCAGACACAGCAATTAAATGTAAAACAAATGTACATCAATAACTAATGCAAAGATGCCCTTTTCAAATGTGTGTAGAGTGACCTGTACCCTGAATGCTAGCATGAAGCTCAACTCATGCTTATTGGTTATATTACCTATATTACTGTATTATTTATTTCCATAGTTTTTGTAAAAGTTATTTGTTAAACTTATCAGATTCACTGCACAAACATTATAATACACAGAAACAATACTCAGAAACACAATGGTGAACTTTCATTCAGTCTTTTCTTTGTAAATTTTACAAAGTAACTTAAAGTGTTCTTTCCATCATACTTTCCAGTGTGCTCTTATTACCATTATGCACCATTGTATACGGTCCCCATTATAGTGTAAAACAATATATAACATTGCATAACCACACTTAAGCAACACAAGAAGAACACGTTGCTAGCAGGCGACAGTAAACTTGTGGTGCCTTGAGACTAGCTGCTGCGGTACAAACTGGCAAAGACAACTACAGCCGCCAAAAAAAATCAAACTCTGCCAGGTAAAGCTAGAATATCATAAGCATATGATTCGGCAGCTATGCACAATCATTTGAGCGTATAGCATTGAGTAGTCCCAATGAATATCAAAAAGTATTTTTGCTTAAAATGTCCATCCCTACTCTAAATATGTTTTTCTCCAGGCAGGAAATATTTGTACTCAATTGTTTTACACTCGGGCAGCACAGTGGTGCAGTGGTTAGCACTGTCGCCTCACAGCAAGGTTCGGGGTTCGAACCTCGGCCGGGGCCTTTCTGTGTGGAGTTTGCATGTTCTCCCTGTGCCTTCATGGGTTCTTTCTGGGTAGTCCGGCTTCCTCCCACCGTCCAAAGACATGCATGTCAAGTTAATTGGTGATTCTGAAAAGTTGCCTGTAGGTGTAAATGACAGCGTGAATGGTCTTTGTTTCTGTTTGTCTATACGTGTTGGCCCTGCGATAAACTGTTGATCTGTCCAGGGTGTACCCTGCCTCCGCCTAAAGTGAGATGGGATAGGACCAGCACCCCCATGACCCTGTTCAGGATACAGCCAGTATAGATGATGGATGGATGATTTCCACTCAGTACACAACATACTTTTAGTACGTGTATAAGATATTACTGAATTTATAATTCAATCCACTGATAGGAAGCCAGTTAATATAAGATTGATTAAACTTTAATTACATGTTTTTCTTGTATCCACTTAATAGACTGATGAAGCCAGTTTGCTTACGTACATCTTAGATTTCCTCGACTGTGTTCTTGGAGTATTGACGACACCAAGGTCGCCATATTCAAAGCGATGATGTCATGAGTACACGATGACCACTTGATCCCTCTGAGTAGCCAGGTCCCTCCCTTCCTCCACTCTCATAATAGTTAAATTTGAGATAATAATTTTGATGAGGCACCCTACTGAGGAGGATCTGAGGATGAGCCCACCACATTACACTACACTTTCTCTTCTCTCTCTATGTTCTTCTCCCTTTTAAGTTGTACATTCACAGAAGCCTTGCATTTGTCCGGCCGTTCTCTCTGTTCGCTCCCTATTTTTTTCAGTATCCGTTTGCCTGTCTCTGCCTGTCCATCTGCCTCTTCCTTTATTTCTCGCTCTGCATACCCGTCTCTCTCTCTCTCTCACTCCTCTTCTACCTTGTTTTCCAGCCCCTCCCTCCTCGAGACATCTGAGCCAACAATCAATGCCATTTCATTCCGGTGAGGGAACAAATGGAATTCCAGCTGAGAGCGTGGCAGCAGGCGGTGAACAAAGGTTTTTCTGTGACAACGACTCCCCCCTGTCCTCTCCGTGCTCTGTTGCAAAGACCCCAGCCTGCACCAGGTCCCTATTACCTCCTCACACATACACAGGGCTAGACATACATGAAGGGAAACTGTGACCCTTTTGGCATTTACAGAATGTTGAGTTGTACGTGCTAATTACCAAGCAAAGAATTGATGGGGTAGATGGAGAAAGTACTAATTACGCTTCCCAATCACAGCAACTGGTTATGTATTTTCATCACAAATCTCTCAGTTTTTACTTTGTCTACATATCTGTTGATTTTGGTATTAAATGACAAGCCATTTTTTACTGGATAGTATCGAAGCAACTTGGTCACTGGCACTGACCACTACTGATGAAATCTAATATGCATAAAGATATTAAATACAATGGCTTGCTGGCCATTAATAGCAACAAATAAGGGATCTGCTTTTATTTTAAAACATTTAATATTTAAAACTTTTGAGGATTTGTAGTCCACGTAGAAAGTCGAGTTATAAGGTTCAATCTTAATGTCCATCAACTTCAACTTTATATTTGGTGTTTACACTTACCAAAAAATAAAACTTCAACATAAAGTCCTTCTTGTCAAGCCTTTAGAGGTTGCGTGAAATAGGTTCTGTGCCGATGTCAAACAACATCCAAGTGCCATGAGTTCAAAATAAACACAATGAATAAATCTGAATTGCCTTGTCATGTTTTGTTGTCAATGTTCATAGAAGATAGAAGGCTGAAACACAACAACAATGAGCATTGACTGTAAAAATGTCAAACTGGGAAAAACCAAACAGGAGTTCTCAAATCAACACTTTCTGTGGCATTCTGGTAGCATTTAGCTTTTAGTGCTGATACACACTATACATAGATCCCCTAAAGCTGTAACTCCTGAAACCTTAAAGCGCAGCTGTAAAATCCCCAGGAGAAAAACTGATAGCCTCTTGAACTATAGTTTGGGGTAAATTAAAATTGCAACATGACAAAAATGTAATTTACTGCAGGGTAGAAGTTTTATTTTGACTGCTCCTCGATGCTCATGTCCACCTCTCGCCGCTCCTGACTGTTGTTGTACGAGTCAGTCTCAATTGACTGGTCTGTTTCTCTGCCTGACAATGGAGGAAAAGACTGGATGAAATAACATTAATAGCTGCCTTCCCTGACTCACAGCCCAAAGATGTGTTTCATTAAAAACCCAACCGGGATGTGCCAAGCAGAAATAGCATTAATCGAAGCAGGAGCGGAGGGATCATCCTGATAGAAGCAACATTGTTACAGTTCTTTGTGCTTTGGGCTCACAATAAATTACGTGAGAAAATTGAGTCAATGATCTGGAATGGCGTTAGATTTACAGGACAAATTATAGATTTGTTTTCCAATTACCATGGCAGGTTAATTATAGTAATACATAAATACAGACAGGTTCTTAAAAGGTCAACCTTAAGAGGTGTTTTCTGGTCTGGTTTTGTGGTCAGTGCAAAATAAATCATATGGCCATTTTCTGATCTGCAACCACCTTATAAAGTTAAAGCTTGTTTATGTTTAGGCAACTAAAACATCTGGGTAGAGGATACAGAAAGATTGTAGCAATCCAAAAGTGGTTCGCTGAGGCTGGGCCATTTTGAGTGAGTCCCGGATGTGTGCATGAAAAAAAAAGTTGACGCAACGTGCCTGTGGTAGCCGTGAGGTTTTGCCGTGCTGTCACAGCATCATGCTACTTCTATCTCAAAGAGAGACTCCTTCTTGAAGAGACATTCTTTACATGTCCACCGAGACACGAGAAAAATTGTATCCAAGTTGTTGGCAGCATTTTAACAACAACAGCCAATCTTGTAATTTTCTGATGTAACCAAATATTAACCCCCTGTCACACCAGCAATAAAAAAAAAAACTAATTTTGTGAGCTCATTTCAGTGTGTTTTTTCATGAGGACAAAATTAATTACCCCTCCCCCCTCCCACCCAACTTCCAATAACGCACCACACCGTCTTCCAGCTGCATAGGGTTCCCTCAAGCATTGCCCTATCTTGATGTCTGGCCAGCTGTGGCCATCCCCCTAAATAAAAGAGAATTAGTAGTGGAGGGGGGAAAAAAGCCGGAAGAAAGGGAGTGTAAAAGAGAGAGAGACTGGCCAGCTGTGAGGAGCCGTTTCCCTCTTTTTTTTAACACAGCACTGAGAGTGAACCCATAAAAAAGAGGTTGAACACACTCAAACACACAGTATGTGCAGCTACCCTGATACACAGAGTGTCATGTAATACAACAATTGAACAATTCCAAGACGCCCGATATTACTAAATAAGCACGGTGCGCACAGCCGTACTCTGTGGAACTATTAATGAATGCACTGACATTTCTTTTAATCACCATGCCCTGTTCAATGCTGTCCAGAACTGTGGGAGGTGTGAGTGAGCGAGGCAGAGAGAGAGAGAAAAAAAAAGTGGTAACAGATAATGAAAAACATAATGCATCAGCATACGGTGGATTGTGCAAGGGACGGCAGAAATAAGTCGGCGATCCCCGAGGGAAAATCCAGCCCCATGCAGCCCAGGAGGTCCAGCTAACATTAACACACATTATACGCTAGGCCAGATTTACAGCAGGACACCCATCACATGCTGTTAGCATCTCTGCTCCTTTTAGTCTGTCGATTTGAATTTATAATCAGCTGGACTGTGCGGTTTAGGCCTCGCTCTCTGTCAATAAAGCTGGTTATTTGGTCTTTGCATGCTAGCGTAGCTTGTTCGCATGTACGGACAGAGAACAGTTTCTAATACACCCTAATGGTATTTACACTACTGTAACTACATGCTACTGATACATACAAATACATTTAAGATCCCATAAAAGACATGTAAATCACCACAAGCGCTGTTTCTGCAGGTTAAGCACATTTTCTTCTCTTACTGGCTCCCTTTACATTCATATGACAGCAGCTGTCTCATATCATTAAAAACGTCTTTTTGATGGCATTTGCTTTAAATATTTGCACAATATATGACAATGGCCGTGGATTAATTTAATCTTTGATTTGAATTAGTCGCATTCAGAAATTCAATTAAATCTCCATCGTTTTGCTAGTTGCATGAAGTGCAATCAGCAAGGGGAGCAGAAAATTACATTTTCTTTCGCAACATTTGCATATTATATTGGCAGTGGTAATGTATTCAGCTCCTTGGCAAAGAATGTGCTCACTTAGTTCCAACTGTTAAAGACAGCTGAGAAAATTGTTCCTCTCTCCGCCGTTTCTAGCTGTTGTGTTTATCTTGACAATACATTATCCGAACACGAACATTTTGCAGGCATTTCTTGGAAGACAAAGTTAAAATGGAGTGATTTTGTTTGTAAATTGCATCTGAAATTGTTGCCACATCATGTCTGACGCGTTCATGGTATGATTGTGAGATTAAGATGAGCCCCTTTTACCTCAGGCGGGCTCACAAATAATTAAGTGTGAATTTAGAAAACACATTTGTGACTCGTATGTAAGTGATACGGCTAATGTGCAGTGCCTTCAAAAATTCTGGCACCTCTTCCATAAGCTTTTTAAATACACAATATTGGTGACAAGCAAGGAAAAATGTTGTCATGTCCCTCTGTCACAACCAATTAAAATCCTCCTTCCTGGAGAACGCAGAATTTAGGCCCTGCATCCCAAATCACTCAGCCACACCTGTGAGTCACCTCTGAGCCATGCGTCAGTTCAACTGCACTTATCACTACAAAAAAACTCAAACTTCCCTCCCCGCTCTCGCTGCCAGCTTGAGTCCACTCCTCACTAACATCACCATCCACAAAGCCTACTACTCACTTTACTCTATAGACAGTTGAGCTGACATTAAGGCAGATGGATTTTCTCTCAATCCGCTTAAGACATCAGACGCTGAGTGACTTTGTTCCATTTTTTTAAGAAGCATTTTAATACTCCTGCTTTCATGTCTGAGTGCCTCCCCACTGTTACAGATATTGAGTCGGTAGACTACTGCATGACAGGTAGTCAGCCATTGTCAAATGAGAGCGATGAAGTGCTTCTAAATTTCACCTATCTACTTTAGTTAAATAGTCACAATATTAATAGCATCTAGGGATCTCTACCGAGAGGAGGTTGTGTGTATATTGTGTCAATAGCAGAAATAAATCTAATTTAAGCAGATTACAGCCGATTTTATCCACCGATTCTTGCCAGTACTGTTTATAAACATAAACAGTATGTTTACTGATATGAAAGCTCATGTTTACAAAACAAAATGCAGAAAAATATGCTTCAGACACAGAAACTGTGTGCCTTTTTCTATATGATTATTTATAATTATAACAATCCATATAAAGTTTACTGTTTCAGTGCACTGGTCAAGCTCTAAAGTTGATGAACCACATCCAGGGATTGTCACCTGCATTTGGAAAATTAATGTTTAATATTTATCTATATAAATTTCACATTTGAACTGACTGACCAATTCTGTTTATTAACCATGCCAAAAGGTTAATGGAAAAAAAAAAAAAATCACCTCCAGCAGTTTATAATAGTGTTCAAATTCACCCCTTCAAGCCTTATCTGTCCAGACAAAAAGACCTCCATTTCTCTTCCACTACTTGAATTCCTTCCAACCTCATTCCAACACAGACTCATAGGCTAGGAAATCCTAACTTGTCACTTTCGGACTCTTTTATTTTATTTTTTTCTATTTCAAAAGAAGTGGGGGGAGGAGAGGAGATAGTGGGAGGCCAGGGATGAGGCAGTTTGTCTGATGTGAATGTGTTTTCTGTGTTATCACTGTGAGTGGCTGAGTTCCTACAATGGCCTGATAACACACTTGCCTCTCTTCTGCTTTTCTCACTGGCTGCCAGACTGGCTTAGTCATTTTATGTCAACTCACCTCAGCTTTGAAGTGAGCAAAAGTCAGACACTGTGCATGTGGTATGGTCTGGGGTTGTAACTTTAGTGTGCCATCCTCTCTCCTCCAAAACCTTTACTGGCATTACATTACATTATATTTCATTTAGCTGATGCTTTTATCCAAAGCGACTTACAATAAGTACATGTCAACCATGAGGGTACAAATCCAGAACAACAAAAATCAAGAAAGTTAAATTTTCTTCAAGATAGCCAAACTTCAAAGTGCTATAAGTCTGAAGAGGTGTGTTTTTAGTTTGCGGCGGAAGATGTATAGACTGTCTGCTGTCCTGATGTCGTTGGGGAGCTCATTCCACCATTTAGGAGCCAGGACAGCAAACAGCCGTGATTTTGTAGCGTGTTTGTAGGAGTTTCTCAAGGGTATGACCAGTGTGAACAGCCAGTGTGACACTACTCATAAGAAATGGGAGGCATACTGTACGTACTGTATGTGAATGTGAAAATAACGTTTGATTGATATTTGTGTCCTTGCTTCCTGAATAATAATCTGCATTTTGTCAATGGCCTCTCCCACTGGGCTTTCAGAGTATAGCTGGTGGCTTCATTGATAAAAAAAAATGAAAGTCCCCTGAGGGGTGGAGCAGAGCATGTTTCATATGAGGACAGCTCCATTACTTCAATACATGCAACATGGGCTTGAATCCCATAGAGAGTGATGTATAACCCTTGCCTGTGACATTCATCATTGCCTGACAGCTGCAAATCACATGCATGGCTTACCTAAATCTGACCTTTACAGGTAATCATAATTTCTCAATATATACAAAAATTTAAAACATGAATAAAGGAAATAAAACATCAAAACACAGGAAATGGCTTTCAGTGTCTTTAGCCTTTCTAGTGCCTCCTTATAGTAAAAGCCTGAGAAAAAAATGTAGGAAATAATGCGGGCATTAGGCTCATAATCAATCAAATAGATTAGAAGCAGTGACAACAGTGCAAAGCAGCGGTACCACAGTACCGCAGTCAGCCCTGGTAGGAAGTGTTGAGTGTTTTGGCTGTGATTGGCTACAGAGGGGGGTCTGCAGAAGAGAAGCAGCACTGCAGTCAGTCCTACATCGTAAATCATGCTCCCTGCTCCTTTAGATTGGTTTAAATTGAGCTTCTCTTTTGGGCCTTGACTGGGTCCCCAGGCTTATTAGACCCTCACGCTGAGAGAATAACCAAGCTCGCTATTCATCAGAAAGGCCTTAAAAAAGAAAGCCAGGCCAGACCTATTCATTTGAATCATCCATTTAGATCCCTATACATATCCTCTTACACAATATAAGAGCAAAACAGTACACATTTGCAGCAATACACACTGGCTTGACACTGGAAAAACATTTGTTGTTGGATTTGGTTTAGCTTTGCAAGTAAATATCCTCCAAACTATGATTTTGTAACAATATAAGCTAAACGGAGCCATCTTTCACTCACAGTAAAGCAGAAGTGGCTTTACACAACCTCAGAACAAAAAAATAAATCTTTACTTCTGCATATTTTCAAAAGTAAAAAGTTAAACAGACAAAATCTTAAAATCATGAAAACAATTACTAAGCTAGTACCATATTCTTAAGAGTAAACAGCAGGCAGACCCTGAAAGACAATGGCAGTGAGCAATTCCTGTAAACTATACCTAAACATTTGCCATCAAGTGCCAGTTACAACAAAGGAGCAAGGGGATTTGCAGGAAAATAACTGTAACTATCTGCACTGTGCATGAACAAGTGTCTATGAAGAGTATGGACCCTGAACCTCTGCAAGCCAAACAAAAGCTTACCAAAAAGATGGCAGTCAAACTCAATTCTGTATGACGAGCGGCATTTTTTTCCCCGATCAATATGGTGCTTTTAAAAAAAATTTTTTTTTTTTAAATGGTCAAATGAAGACCGATTTCCTTGAAAACGTTATTTCAGAGGAACACTAGCCTGTTTATAATAGCTCCTCTCTTCTCAGTGTGTCTCTAACAGCTCTGAAATCATTCTCAAATCCAAAAATCTCCAACGTGTAACAAAGCTGTTGTACATCTGATATTCAACCAATCTGCGGCTTTTTTCAGACTGTACAGTGATACTGGCCGATATGTTGAGCTATGAGCACTGGAAGCATGGCTCCACAGTGGGGCCTATGTGGTTACACATTCGACCAAAAGACTTTCAAGGGCAAGTAACCATTTTCTAATTTAGCCAACCAAATTTAGCAGGTCTAGGTGTGCAGACATTTTCCTTTGAGCAATGATTCCAAACATATTTTTGGACCCCCTCTAAAAGCTGTATTATTTGACTAAAGTGAATCCCTACACAGTTCAGGGTTGCCATGTGGGCAGTCCTGACAAGTTGAAGCACCACTGGTGTTTTCGCTGCAGTGTACAGGCTAACTGGCTAACAGTAAACTAGAAGAATGAGTGACAGGGCATTCCAGAGTGAGGGAGCGGCAGTGTGGCTGCTATCAGGGCAAACTGAGACCTGTGTACTTATCAGTGCAGAGCTGGGTGTGCAGTGTAGTGCACTGTGAATGTAGCTATACATGTATATTATGATTCACATTTTGCAATACAAATAAATGATGCGGTCTTCCTAGCAAAGCATCTTTCTTGAATTTAGAGTTAATACATTTTGTTGATTATAGTAATGTGAAGGAACTGCAGTTTATGTATAAGGAGCATGAATGTGTCTCAGAGCTTTTCAAGCACTTATAAACGATGAAGCTGGACACTTTGAATTTTCAATCATTTACATACTGTGTTAAGAAATTACCACTGGGGTTTTTTTTAACTGAAAAATGTTTTATTGATGTTAAAGGTGCCCCTGAATTACAGTATGTGCTAGTGCACCTCACTAAAAAAAAAAAAGTTAGGCCCACCAGTACACCCAATGTAAAAAATGTCTTGGAGCCCTGGATGAGCGAATTTCACCATCATTGTGGGCCTTTTATCAGCAAAGACATCCAATAGCCTCAAATATCTGATAGCTCATCATGTACATGCAGCAACTCGGCTTATCTTAGCAAGCCGGCCTTGGGAGCCGTATATAAACACTGGCAGCTTTACATCACTGACAATAGCTTCAGCCTAATTCTGCCCTGTCAGCAAACCCCAAAGCAACACACCATGGTGTTCTGCAGATTCTCATCAACACTGCAAGAGGAAGAGATAGAAAAAGACATGACAAAAGTATCTTTGAGACTGTTTGCATGTGCAAATAGGCATGTGCCAACTCGATTACAGAACATTTTGTCAACTTCTTTTCCCTTGAACAAGCTGAATTTAGCAGATATAGTGGACTTAACATGTATTATCCAATTCACATAAGAAAAACTATGGAGTGCTTTCCACTGCACAGGCTTGCACATCATAAAGAATAGCCCATATTCCACCCACGTGATCAAATCTACTAATGACTAATCTTGACATAATATTAACACCCACAGAATTTGCTAAGATATCGTGATGAATAAACCTCTTTCTGAGAGCGTGCAGGTCCATTGATGCAGCACATATTGATTTTCCCTGTCTATTTATTTCACCCTCATGCTGAGTCTCCTCGAGCCGAACCTGCGTAGGCTGATAAACATTGGACGTCGATGCAGAGTGAGGTGGCGGGATTAGGCGGGGGACATCCTTCAAAAGGTCTCTGTCTTGTTCACAGGGGAGGGGTCAATGGGAACACCGGAGACAGCCGAGTTCGTCCTGAATCTAAGACAAGGTGACAGGTGAGGAGTGGCAGGTGATAAACCCACTCGGGGAAGGGCAGCCATGTTGCTGTGTTGTCAGAGATAATGGGTTCAGAGGTAGGCCAAAGGTCAAACAAGAGACATGTACTGTATGTGCGTGGATGCAGTGCTAATCACAGTCACACACACACACACACACACACACACACACACACACACACACACACACACACACACACACACACACACACACACACACACACACACACACACACACACACACACACACACACACACACACACACACAGGGTACACACAGGGTACACAAGACTGGCTGCAGACCAGTAAGCAACATTGCCATGTGCATGTTAACATATTGATATCCATATTTAACTAAATGATTGAATACAGCCTTTTTAGTGACTCAATGAAAATATATTAAGATGGTATTTCAATAACTCACCTCTGGCAAAATCCATCACAGTACAATAACACTGTTGAC
Organism: Brachyistius frenatus; assembly: GCF_029030835.1. Lineage (NCBI taxonomy): Eukaryota > Metazoa > Chordata > Actinopteri > Embiotocidae > Brachyistius > Brachyistius frenatus. The sequence continues at coordinate 7,482,673 of NW_027210603.1, forward strand.
TGTGTTTCTTGGTTTCTTGCTTGTATATTATATGTATATTATATATATAGATATATACTGTACCGTATGTATATATATATATATATGTTGACTGTGTTTATTGGTTTGTTGTATATAATATATATAGATATTTAATGTACTGTATATATACTGTATGTACTGTGCATTTTATATTTTATATTTATATTTTTTATTTTATTGCTTTTCTATTATATTATTCTATTCTATTATTATTTTATTCTATTGTTTCTATTATTGCTCCTGTATGTAAGAAAAAATTTCCCCTCGGGGATTAATAAAGTATATACCATACCTACCTACCTACCTACCTATTGATGGAAATACATTTAATTGTACTGAAAGTTATTGATATCATTACCTTTACATCATCACACACAGACAAGAACTATCCTTGTATAAAATCCACTGGAACTGGAATATAGACTCAAATCCAAAACAGATATGTATGCTTTTCAAGGCATTTTTGTACACGTTTATTGGATCTGCGTGAACGTCTGCACTTCCACTTCTCTCCACAGAGAAGTCTTCAGCTACAGTAAAGGTTTTACAACGTTTAGGTATAATGCCCATAATGATCACGAATAGCTGTATCACATCATTTTCAGGGTACTTATATGTGCAGGGAGTCAGCAGTTTCCAACAGAACTTTTCCATAAGAACTTTAATGCGTATGCTCCAGAACCCCAAAAAATTAACAGTGGAACAACCATGGAGAAGCTGCAATGGACATCATGCCTCTTAAACTGTCTGCTTCTGTTAAAAGGGATGACAAGAGCTGATGTAAATGGCCATCATTAAAAACTACGTGACAGGGTGGCCTTAAATAACACTGCTGATGATGTATTTTTCCTGCACATAGTAAATTAATTCTGCTCCAGCCTCTTCTCTTCATTGTTCCACACAGAACCAAATTTAAAAAAAATGTGTTGGTCAGATCCTGTGCACGTTTGTCGAGTTTGCCACCTTAGCTGTTTTGGTTTTTAGGGACCTAACTGGGAATTAAATCCATTTACCAACCAGTTCTGTCACTGTGGCCCTTTGCTGAAAGAGGTAAGCAGAGTGTAGTGTATTCCAATAAAGAGCTTTAAAGACATCAATGCACCAGTTTAATGCAGCATGCCAATCTGCTGGTGTTTTTTAATTAAAGTGTGTGGACATGGGACAGGCAGTGGGGCTGCCTGCTTGACAGGCCAGTAATTATAGGTGCTCCATTTGAGCTATCACTCTCAGGTAATGGCAGGCCGGTCACACAAACAGCTCTGATGATACATACATTCATCACCACAACTGTCTCCACTCTCCAAATGCACACAACACACTGAACTTTGCACCCATCACGTGTGGCTCAACTATAAAGTAAAGATGAAAACAGTCTGACACTCACTGAGCAACACTGAGATGCTATAATAAAAAATGTGACAATTAATTTGAGTGGGCCAATTACCATTACACATCTGGCTGGTTTTCAGTTCGTGACAGATGTGTTTTACTATGATTTCTCTTTAAACCCGTTTAGACAGATGTGTCACACTTTATCTCGTTTAGCTATTGCTTAAAATCAACCATTACCAGCCAACATACAAAGTGTGGGAAAACGACAGAAACCAGATGTTTCGAAAGCTATTGCTGTTCAGTGAAGTGAGCAAATAAATTATAATCATCATGTTATTATAGTTTGTTGGGTGCAGAGACATTTCCTTGAAATCCCATTCAATGTTTTACTTCTCATCAAAAATTTATTTGGGGTATAATTTTGCAGCATAAATATTTTCTCTGAGCCAAAACAGGAACCTCACTGAATGACGGGGCATTTCTGCCGCAGTACAAAATCATTCAGAGGATGAAAAAGTGGTTTCCACTGTTTAAGTGTTCATAGCTTTAAGGAGTTATTTAGACAATGTTATACATGAACGAGCCTTTGTCAAGTAACTGGAACAAAGCAGAATAATGTTCCAGTAAAGTAGCAGTAGTTCAAGCTCGAAGATGAGAGATAGCAAAAAAGAATTCTCAGCAAAATGACTTCAGCGGAGTGTGATGACTTCAGCCTGAGATGGATGACATCTCAGGAGGAAAGGACTCCTCTGCACGGCTCCCTTCTACTCTGCTATGTTTTTCTTAGGCTGCACAGCCAGTATGTGTTGCAGCACACTATACTCTCCCACCCTAAAAATCATAGGCAGGGTGGGAGCGGTGAAAAATAAAAAAAACTACAAAAGCTAGAGATATAGTGTCCCAGCGGAATCAGAGGCACTTTAAAGCATCAAACTGAAGAGGTGATTCCGCCAGCCGGGCAATTTGAGAACAATCAGCGCAAATTGTCGAGGTGCTCCTTGTAGCAAGACGGAGGTAACTGTACCATTGTTCATGTCAGCAGCACTAAACATGCTACTACATGGCTCTACAAAATGGGAAGGGGAGTGGAGGAAGTGCATGCATAGAAGCTGATACAGAACAGGTGAGCTGATAGGAAGAGGGTTGGATAAAAATAACCTTTTGTCTCCATATTAAGTTTCTCACGTTTAAATTGACCACAAAGCTTTCGGTCGATTGCCTCAATGATCTGCTCTGTTGCCCGTGTTCTCAGCTCACCTTTGAACACTTAAATTTCCACAGCCTGCCCCTCAAGAAATCCATCTCGATCAATCAAGTCACAAATAGCCATCTGACTTCACACGAAAGCCAATAAGCTGTTGGACACATTTAACCACTCTACTGTGAATAATATGAATACATTTTGCTGCACTTTTCACAACAGGAAAGATTTATATTCTCATGAGGTAAATTTCTATAATAGCAAGTATGCCGTAAATGTACCACCAAAGAGCTCATTTCCTACATCAGGTAAACCCTGAGCTCATCACATAACTGGAAAGAGAGGCTAAGGCCATGGGGACCAGCAGCGGAGGAAGCTTTTACTATCTCCCAATACCTCATTTAGTACACTGACCAGAGCATTAGGAGCCGTCAGGCTGAGTTCAACTTGGGCAGGTATCCATCCACGCAGCACAAGATACTTCATTTCATCCATGAGTGAATGGGCAACAGCAGAAAAAAAACTAGTGGCAGAGAGGGTAGAGGTGCTGTTGGTGTGTAGGTGTACTGAGGCAGTTTTTCCAGTCAAAAGAGAGCCTCCAGGTTAAGGTTAGAGATTGGCATCTGGTCTTTGATTTGAATTCACCTGTGGACTGGAGAGCTAAATGACCATGTAAAAGCCTCAGGCAGGCCCATAGACATAATTGCATGTATGCATATACTGCAAGTGTTAAATCGGAATCCAACTCTTCGTGGCTGTGATCCCTGATTATGTCTCAGAATCTCTCTCCTTCTGAACACTCTTACGAGTGCAAAGGCAGCAAGTAAGTTGAATTATATACTGTAAGGAGTCATTCAAGTACTTAAAGGAAAACTGCCGTTGCTTAAATGTAAAAGCTGTCTGGTCTAAGGGCCTCAATTATGAAATGTTATGAAACCATTTAGCTACTCCAAATGAAAGTAGGTATAAAAAGAGAGAAAGAGTTGGGGCAACAGCCTCATTTGTACAATCACTGCATTCAGTACCCAAAGACCATTTTATGCAAAATAAATTTTACTATTGAAAAATGTGGGATACAGTTAATATAAGCAGATCAACCTGAAAAGGTATTTGTAAATGGCTTAGTCATTGTTAGGTGATATTTTAAGACGTATGAAATTAGTTATGCTCTATAAATTATAGTTGAGTTTGAGGAACATAAGACAACAAATGCTTTTATAAAATGTATAATGCCGAATAACCTTCTTAAGCCATCAGTAAAAACAACAGTGTGATAATTCTAAGAAAGCAATTAGAACAGAAATTCTCAGTAACTAAGTTGTCCCCGATTTTATCTGCAATTAAATGTATTAAAACATTTCTCAGGGCACTTCACAGGTCTGCCTTGACAGTCTCGAAAACACAACTCACATAGCAGACACTTATTATAAGTGTTATCTATATCATGCACCTCTGTTTCTGTCACGTTTTTCCAAATCCGTAATTTACTTTAATATCCTTTCTGAGAACATACTGTCGTACACACGTATAATTGTGCACACAGTCACGGTACAGATGGTGGTTGTCACTACATACACTGCATCTTCACTACAGTAAACATTAAATTATAACCGTTAGGAATAAAAGGTGCATGCACACATAAGATGAGTCCATGTAGAGTGAGATTCCTTGCAGCTACTTTCACTTCTATTTCTAAACTTGAATCTATCATTATTATAACCCGCCAAGAAAGAACAGACACATTTGCTGGTTTGCTGATAGTTCCCCACCTGTGTGGCAAAAGCCATCACAGCATTATGCCTTTTGGACCTACTGATTATTGTGGCTTTAGGAAATAATGCACATACTGTTTATGGCCTTACAGTAAATTTCTGTTGTTGTGATAAGCTATTACACTTCATATGAAGCTACTGTTTAATGCCTTGTGGGGAAACAGCAGGGAAGGGAAAACGTCCTTACTGAGGTCCTAGTTAAGGTTCCGTGTAAGGTGTGAATTCAGGTTAGGTTAAGTTTGAGGTTGAGGTTTTGAGTTTGGCTGCCCACAATGAATGGAAGTCAATGCAATGTCCTAACTAGGATAGCTGTAATAACTTAGACACGGTCAGCAGCCTGTCCAAAGTGTTTCAATACGAGCTCCCCACCCACAGCTAAGGTATAATTGTTTGTTTTTCTTCTGTTGTGCTGATGACGGAATCAGCCACATCCCCTTTACGGTTGCTTTTTGGTCTTGCACAGCACAAACTGTATGCAGTCTACAATTATAAAATCAGCTAATTAAGATAATGTTAGTTAGATAATGCTGATTGACGTCAAATTTAATTGATGGCTTACGTGATTGGCCACCACAAAAGTTGACAGTCGTTCAACTTTTTGCTGCACGTCACAGGTTTTTGGGGAGTTTTTGTTTTTTGCAAAAAACACAAAGGTGGTGTTCCTACTGTGGATAGTAAGCTTGTTACCCTGACAGGCCAGGTTTGCAGGTTTGCAGGTTTGCAGGTTTGCTGTTCACTCTATCCAATACACTGTTGTTGTTGTTGTTGTTGTTGTTGTTGTTGTTGTTGTTGTTGTTGTTGTTGTTGTTGTCTTTGTGCAAAGTACTACTTCACACTGTGGAGAAACTCAAAGCTTAATAGGCTTAACAGTGCCTCATTACAGTTGCTAAGCTTTGATTGGACAATTGCAGCTTCGGGCAGAAATTGATCACGTTTTAACTTTTACTGTATAAATGTATATTTTTTTGTGGATGTTGTGTCTCTGCTCCTCTTTGGCTGCTTTATAGTATGTAAAGAAATTTGAGAATCAATGGGAATTTAATTGTTTTTAGTTTGCTTCTTAAACTGTACAATTATAGAATCAGTGACAAAACCAAACAATAAAAGATCAGTCTTGGCCTCCCCACTGTAGGTCCCACAACGATTATAAGAAGGCCTTTCTTAATCCAAATAATCTGTTTGATGGTTCTTCAAATACACACTCATTGAAAAGCTCTTGGACAGATTTTGGCAGTCTTTGATCACTCCAAACAAAACGTTTTACACTCAACAAGCCCCCAAGGTGAAGGGTCAACTAAGGCCTCTACATATCTTTAGATGAGCAATCTGCTTCTCAGGTAATGTGCACTATCATCAGAGTGCCAATGTTTTTCACTCACTGAAAGCTCTTGGGAGGGAACCGATGTCCTATGCATCTGATGCAACATTCGCTGTCATTCAGGTAGGTCTTGTGAAAATCAAACCAACAGTATCATCAGTGTTTCACCTGAGCACAGCCGCTTCTGATGCAGCCTGTAGTCCTGCCAACACTGTGTAGCATCTCATTTTTCATCAATCACTTCAAGTGAATGTCTTCTGGCTACTGATCAGCCTTTTGGATGTGCCTCCAGGGATTTTTACCCCCTTTTCCTCACTGAACTCGTGGGCATCTCATGCCACAGCATCTCAGTTGGATTTAGGTCACGATATCGACTTAACTAAACAAAAACACTCAATGTCTTTTACCTGAGGACCATTGCCTTGTTTGAAAACATTCAGCCCTGACTTACTTCTTACAGGAGCGGGAAATCGTTATCTTTAAGGGTCCTCATATATTAGCAATACATGAGGACCCTTAAAGATAACTTAGGTGCATTCATACGCAGGGTGTGTGTCGCACATTATTTGTAAGTTACTACATATAATTCAAGATTCACACCTTGTTCACACTGACTGCCCAGCTGTTTGGAGTTCAACAACGACCTCCATTGTGCATCTCTTTAAATCTCTCTTCTTTCACGTGTTACCCAGCTATTTGTGGCACTCTTAGCCTCTTTTCTACTGCCTGTACCAACTCGGCTCAGCAAGACACTACTCACTTTTATTTGGTTTTACATTAGGCGAAGGTTGTGTTCAGTACTTTGTACTATTTTTGGTATCATATGGATTAAGGGTGCAGGCAAGCTGAGCCAATACTAAAGGGGTGCCGTGAAAACAATTCAGACCACTGATTGGTCAGAGACCGCCCTCACAATCCCTGTGTCATTGCATGTGCAACACAAGTTGTCCTGCTTATTCCTGTTATTATTAACTAACCAAGCTACAATGGCGGACACCATTTTTTTTAATGTACTGGACTACTTTATTAATGGCTAATAACAAAAAACCACAGAGTGGTCAAAAGAGAATTTGTTTAATTGTGAGTATATGTGGCAGTTTCATGCTGTATCGCTACTGTAGCAACGCCACATTGAGGTGGTACTGTCTGCAGTGGAAAACAAAATCCAGAAAAATATCTGGTACCAAAAGCAAATAAGGATGATTACAGTGGAGCGGAAAAGAGGCTTTTCATTTGTACAACCCAAACCAACACTATCAATATCTCCTTCACCCTCGCTATGACAGCCCTCTCTTTACTCCACCTTCCACAATGGACATTAGGAATGAATATACACAATTGATGATAAGTGCGTCTCCGCAGGTATGTCACCTAACAGAAATAGTTCTGAGACCACGACCTGCCTCTTTGACTGAATTCAGATCCACAAAGAGAGAAAAAAAATAATGTTTTCTCACAACTACACTTGACTGTTGGTATAAAATCATTCTGCCGGTTGACAATGTTTTTTGCCAACCACGCGACTTTTGACATGTTTGGAGTATGTCTCCTTAAATCCTCAGTCTTATGCAGGTGCTCTAAGGCACAGGGCCTTGTTCTTCAATAGTAAAAGTTCTCCCCGGCTGCCTTAGCGTGAATGCCATTTCCATTCAGTGTTCTGTTTATCATTGATGGATTCACAATGACATCAGATCCAGCAGTGAAGGCTGAATGATCTCGCAATCTTATCTTTTTCTTGTATTCTTTTGTTACTTTTAATGTTTTGCTTTTGGCTCTTTGAAATATTCTATTCATGTTTAGTTATTATTCGTCTCAGTGGACTGTTGGAGACCAAAGCTTTTCAATATGACTTTAACTGAAACTGAGGTATTCTTACCTGGAGTCATCCAAAGTCATCTTAGATCATGTTTTTCTTTCAACTGCATAAGAAACACAGAACTCAACAACTCACATGAACTCCCTATACCATTATTACTTGATTATTGCATTACACCCATAAGTGAGAATAACTATTTCATGTGTAATGATTGTCAAGCATCACTTCTGTAGTTGTCATATTTACCAATACTAATGGATAGGACTATTAACCAGATCTCAACAATAATTATAATTAAATTATTGACTCAGATTGATTTATTGCTGTAAATGCAATTATTCTGTAAAAAAAAAAATCGAATAGCTAATGATTTTAATAGCCTAAATTTCTGAAACGATGTCATCAATGATGGGAATACACCAAACACTGAAAGAAAAAAAAAATGTCAACCAATACAGTTATGTGTGACATTTTAATTCCTGTCAGGCTTGATTTTCAGATTTCTGAGCCAAGTGTGATGTATCCTCCCCCTCCTCATCTGCCGCGGACATCAACATGGCAGCCACTTAAACTGTAACCTCTGCTGCCTCCGCCAGGAAGGCTACAGGCAGGTCACACGCAGGTGATAAGTCTTAGGGGTCCACCTGATTCTCTTTCCATTTTTCTGCCTGCGTGTGCCTCACATTTACTGACCTTCCCAGTCTATCCCTTCTGGCCTCAGTCTGTTTTACAAATGCAGCAAAGGCGGAACAATCTTTTCTGACCAAGGTCAGCAAATGCTGCTTCATTAAACCTCTCAGTAATTGCTCGGCTTTCATAATCACCAATCAGGAGTGGGTGGATTGTCATGAATAGGGCTAGGTATTGTTTAATATCAATGAACGTTACTTTTTTCAAGACCAACTTTATGAAATAAATTGTAAGAAAAATCTGATTATATTACACATTACGGTACAAAACTTGTCCTAGAGCTACAATTAACAGATGTCCCATTAACGCCTCACATTGTAATTATCGCTAGTCGCTACAATTTACCGATGTTCCCTAAATGCCTCCCATGGTATCAGTACACACTAGCTGCAGCCATTGCAACTACGACTACTAGCTACTATGGCATGTGCAACTTAGACAGGCATGTGGTTAAAGAAATGAATTTGAAATGAGTGAAATAACAATTTACTCACCTAAGTTGAAACCAAGAAATTTTATCTATGTAGTTGGGCTGCCCAATAAGCTATTCATGGTAAATGCTGTGGCCTACTGATGGTGAAGAGATTAACTCCTGCATAAATATAGCAAAATTTGGTGCTAAATGAAGGCATTTTGTGTACAATGTAGTACCGAAACAATTTGGTCGGTGCCATAAAATCAAACTATCAAAGTTCGATACCCATTCCTAGTCCTAAAAGTGTCACAAGAAGGTCAAATATTTGATTTATTATCTCAACACCTACTAGATAGATATACACTTTGTACAAACATTGTGTAGCAGCACGATAAGGTTCTTTTTTGTGGTCCAAACAACTAGCGCTTCAATTGGCTGTCATAATATTTGGTAGAGACACTTGTGTCGTCCAGTAAGAAGAATCTTCCTACATAGTCGAAATGATTTGGGAATTATTTTATTCTTCCTGCACCTTTTGAGTTACACTATTTTTTTAAAAACTGTATGTGTTCTCAGTAGTTGGCACCCTGTCTTACTTCCATTTTGAGTAAAATATGTATTTTAGAAGAAACATTTCTGATCTGTCGTCCTCTGTTTTTGTATTTGTACAATAGGTCTGCGGGGAATATGAGCCTATTAATGACGAAGACACATAGGGAAAATAAATTGCTGTATGTAGGTGCAAAGTAGAAAGCAGAATGGGAAGCAGAACAAGCAGATGAACTGAGGGAGAAACAACCAGGTCAGATGTGTGAGCACTAGTCCGCTTCTCAGCAGCCAGCCAGCCAACGGCAGGCTAACGTGATCTGCATCTTAACCGGACGCAACACAGCACTTGTCCTCTGGCACTCTGGCAGCTCACAACCTCCCTCAGACCACGCTGCCAGGAGAGAAGAATGAGCCTCTAAAGCTTCAAGGTCAGATATAAGATATAGATGGGGAATAATAAACATGTTTAAATTGGCAGCCTTGTGCCTGGCGTGGACAGCCATTCAATTACAGACTCACAGTGCGCTAATTCAATGCTAGATCCGAGTGTCTGATTGAGTTTGAATTGTTGCTGCTTGTGGGATTATGAAACATGACAGGCTTTTTATAAGGTGTAATTAACGCTCTGATTTTAATGAGGACATGACAGATATTAAATTGGTTTCAGATCTCAGTGTCAGAGATTGACTGTTAGGGATGCCATGCGTGCATGCGTGCGTGGCGTGCATAACATAAATGTTATCATTTAGTTACCGATCATCAAACTGTCGTTGTTTGGAGCTTATTTACAAAAAAGCTGACATGTTTGACAAATGCCTTATGATTTAAACATTTCCTGAAAGTTTCAGATTAAAGAATGAAGGGTAACTTTACAAAACCAGAATCATTTTATACTCAGTAAATCACAAAGGCAATTTCTAATGTTTTAACGACTGACGCAGTGCTACCAACACAAATACAGGTAGTTGATTTCTAAGATTCAAAAGAATGAAAAATGTACATGTTCCATTCAAAGCTGTTGAAACTTTAAAACACTCATCCTCAGCCTTAATGATGTCTCTAGGTATCTAACTTTTGTAGTCATGTTCATCTGAACAGCTTGCAACAGGGCTCAATCATATGGCTCAAATGAAAAAACAACTTTAACAAAAAATTTCCAAGGAAATGCGAAAAACTAGGTCTGTTTTTCTTGGCATTTAAGTAAGGAAAACAAATACTAATGAGTGCTGACTCTAGAATGTAACACTGTATCCGCATTTCAATCCAAAGATGGTCCACCGTGGTCCTGAGGCTCTTTACCTATGACTCTGACCAAATACTGTTCAGTATTGTGCATGCTGGAGCTGTCATGTTGCACCGCAGGATCATCCAATCTGTCTACCATTTCTAAGTCTCTCCATTCCAACCTGAAACCTTGCTTCTCCTCTCCATTGTAATTCAATGGCAACACCTGAAACAGCAGTTAAGTGCAATCTTCTGAGACACATTCTTGTCTAGTCCCAACTCGGTAAGTACCAGCTGCAGCTATCTCTCTCGTCTTTCGGTGCCATAAATATTGGCAAATGGAGTGTACAATAGCCAGTAAAAACAAACAATTAGTAAACCCATTTCCCCCCAGGGACCGACTGTCAGAAGTATTCATGCCTATCAACCAGATCTTTCTTAGCACTTTGAGTGTGCATATAAACGGGAGTGGAAATACTGATGTACGATGCATGTGATTGTGTACGTGGTTTTCAAATATATCATGATTATGTAACAAGACCCTGTAAGAAATGAGGTTTAGGAGTACATTTTTCTTGTTTTTATTCTCTAACAGGATATGGGGTGACCCTGTTTCTTGGTCATTTCACAGATGGCAGTGTCTGAGCTCATTCTAGTACGGCAAAACATGTATCATGAGCCAGCAGATTAAATAGTTCTCTGCTGTTTTAGTGGACTAAAAATATGTCCTGCAGGTCAACTAGGCGTATATTTTTCAATGTTTTGTTACTCCTGCTGTCTGGAAATGTTCCTGCTAACCCTGAGGCACAACATAGACACATACTGAATTTTATAGAAAGAACTCTGGCATTAGATTAATTCATGTAAATGTTCATAGTTTGGTAGCGAAGTTGGATCTCTGAGCTCTGATTTGAGCACAGTTGACTGACGATTACTGGCATCATGTAAACCTGAGTACAAGGTTTCTCATGCTGATCAGTCTAGTATAGGCGGGGTATTGCAATTTATACTGAGAACAAACTATATGTTAACATATTAGTTTCTAAATCTATTAGTAAGCAGTTTGAACTCTGTTGTAAATCTTGAAATAACTACAGCATGTATTCATCAACAGTGAGGGAACCGTCCTCCTTAGTTCATCACCTATCTCATATTTATTACAAGGAGATTGTTTTATTTGGTGATCTAAACGAGGAGATGGTGACACCCAAATTATATGATTTTTGGAAGTTATGTTATTACAATTGAACTCAAATTGTTGATTTTGATAATTGTTTTAGTATTGTATTATTTGTGTGCTTACAGTTGTCACAATCTCTAAAATGTATAATGCTGCCATCCTGACATGACATACTGCAGATTAACAGTGCTACCAAAAACAAGAATAACAGAATTCCAAACTTTTACTTTTTAAATACAGTCAATTCTGTTTAAATACCACTTGAAAAACATTGTAGCTTTTCAACATTTCAATGACTATTACAAATAATTGATATTTGTAATAGTCACCTGTTACGATTTACACAGTTGTCCTCACAGTATGGTGCAATGGTTTGAAGCAGGAGCATTTAAACACTAAACACGCAACGGTCCTGTCAATTTTCTTGCTCCACTTCAGTAAAGCAGCAAGCACAGCAAACAACATTATCAAGTTGATACCCGAGAGTACATTTTAAAAAGTAGCTCATTCTGGTTGGCCTGCTAATACCTTCTGATACATTTTGATTTAATATCTGAGCCATGGCACATCATCTGTCTTTTAGACTGGACCACAAGAGCGGGGCCAGCTGTTTAAGCGCAAATGTCTGTCACTGACTCAGTAAGAGAGTGAATGACTGAGTAATAAAGTTATACCATTACTCGGTCAAAGTCTGCATGATTGACTGATGAAATTAAACTACAGTTGGTCCTAGATTGGAAGAGCCAGAGGGACTAACTCTAAACTCTACACTGCTGTGATTGATTGTTTCTTTGTCAGTCAAGAGTTCCCTTGTCTTAACCCTTAACTCTCCCACAAGTGATTCATTCTAGTACCAACTTCAGACCGCTGGTCGGCCAAATATCATTACTTCCTGTATCTGTTTTAGGTCAAAAGCTATTGTTTGGACTAAATTGCTCTCTTGCGTTTTATACAGGCACAGCAGAGATCTACGTGCATTACAATTTTGGTGCAACGCAAAGGGCTTTTTTTCCGTGCTGGTGCCGATTTGCAATTTTTGTGGGTCAACATGAACCAGGCTGTGCTGAGTTGGGCAGAACTACGGAACATGGGGCTAGTTGGTAAAACTGCCCCGTGCCAAGCTTGAGGTGAACTTGCGCCTGCGCCCCCACCAGCTCAAACCAGATCTGAGTGCAGCACAGCTGGCGGAGGGCTATTTTCGTATCTTCTGTGGGCGCACAGGAATAGACCAATCCCATAGACAGGTTTCGTGGATTTTTCCCACCTTCCGATTGAGTTAATCATGTACAAAAACATTTTTGCAGACTTTTGTCTATTGAAGTGGATGTTAATCGGGCGTTGGCGTGTGTTATGACGCAATAGCCAAACCAAGCCATAAAATGAACCCCCCCAGGCAAGTATGTCAGTTTCCTCCTACATAAAGTTTGGCCAGCCGCGTCGGTTTCCTGTTTCAGCCATTAGAAACTGAAAATGCTGCACCTCAGTAATTTTAAACGGGATGAGAGGAGTGATTTGATTGGCCATGATTCAAGTCAGCGGTGACACACCTTCTAATTATCAATTCCTCCAACTTCACCACTGGAACATGCTGCGGCAGAGATGATCTATGTTTGTGTTGACCAAAAATACCAAACAAGTTTGCCACACCTACTTGCGATCCCCTGCACCAGCGCTTGGGCTGCGCCTGTGCTGCACATATAGGAGATTGAAAACAGGGCCCTTAAAGTTGGAATCTTTACAAATAAGCTGAACATCCATAATGACTCAAAGAAATCTGTAATGTCAGCTTATTCACTGCCATGTCATGACAGCGTAACTGATCTGATGCCATATTAGATCACACATGACAAAATAATATCATCTCCATCTTGGTGATGGACCCTTAGATGGAATAGATTACCCTTAATACCAACCCACTGAAATGTGAGGAGGTGGCTATCTTACTTAAGCGTCTATCTCAGCCCTCTTCCTCCACCTTCACCCATGTGAATTGCATCCATTTCCTCTCTGGAGAGTTCATGGCTGCGGGGCTGCGGCTTGTCAAAAACAATTACATCCTTTGGTCTCTGGGAGGGCTTCCTCTTAATTTGAACTGATAAGCATCTCCTTGCATATTAGCAGTGAGGCCCAGCGGTCATCCTGCTCCCACTGATAATGGACTGGGCTGGCAAACAGCATTTGTCAGGGACAGCCACTTACCTGGGTCGTGCACGACATGTTGAGCAATGCTAATAATAGCCACTCAGCCAGACTACCAGTTAGCAGGCCGCGAACCCCAACCCTGTGGCTGGCCAATCGATAGTCATTTACTCTCACTTTCCCTTCAGCTCAACAGAGAAAAAGACACATTACTGAACCCCCTTTCTGTTGCTTTAAGGCTGGATGGTGAGAAAACACTTTCTCTGCTTGATCAAGTTGCTCAACTTTTGGAGCTGAGCAGCTTCTCTCTCAAAAATGTTCACATGAAACAAGCATGTTTGCTAATCCTCCCATGGCATACAATGCAAATACAATAAAAGTTTACAGGAGTATGATGGAAGTAAAATTGCATTAAAAAGCTTGAGGGAAATCTGATGACAAAACATTGCATTTAATCTTCATCTGGTGGCAGTTTGTTTGCCACGGGCGACATGAGGCTTGTTATTTCCTCGTAAAGTAACTGAAGTCCATCTTAAATACAGCATGTGTTCTCACCTTTCCCCTTCATCCCTGACTAGAAGGCATTTTTGCATGGAAATAGTGGGTAATTTTGATGTATGGACAGATTAGTGATGACAGAGAGTCTTCAAACAATGATCAAGAAATCATAGGGGAAGACAGACTGGCTATCTAATAGTGAGATGGAGATCCAGCCAGTGAGATCCAGAGATATCCCAATCAGAGTATCAAGATGAGGAAGGCATTGGAGACAGAGGAAAAACTAAAGAAACAAACAAGTCTGGAGGAAAAGACAGCAAGATTAACTCCTGTTCATCATGGCCACTCATGCAGCACACAAGCAATAACGGCATTCATTAGGCTGGCAAGTCAGCGTGAGCGGGTTGCTGTTTCCTTATGGCCGCAGGTTGGCATTAGCCCAGCACACTTATATCATTAAATCACTCATTAGAGGCGGAATAAACAACATAATTTGATTTACAGTGCCGGTATCACTCCCCCAACAAACAGGTGAGTTGCGCAAATACAATTACATGGCAACAATGACTTCAGGGTGGCGGAAAGTATCAAGGGAACCCGCTGGCTTTCTTCATGCATAAACGCACATTGACATTTTACAGTTGGATTCAGAGGACATTTAAATCCTTTCTCTTATTTGTATGATGTGGGACATCATTGTGAGCAAGGATACAGCTGTCTGCATGGATCTGTATTATTCTCTACAGGCCTTATTCGCATCTCCTTTTGGGCTGACCAAAGGTAAGATATTCATGTAAAACACAAATGACAAGTCAAAACAACTGCAAAGGTTAGAAAGGCCAGCAGCTTGACAGCAATGTTGTGTGTTTGCAGAATAATAAAAATGAGAATAGTACAAGCCGGGCGTCTGGGTTTGTGCATCTGTGTGACTACCTGACAGTCCTGGTTTCATATTAAATGTGTTAAATTTCACTGCTGTGCCCTGGGGGGAAAAAATACACATTTTACAGATACGGTTAGATCAAAGCAAAACAGTGCCGATGTCACAAGCAGTTAGAGCCTTGATACAGCCGAGAGTCCGTGAGCCATCACTTCCTTTAAAGAAACACACGGAAGAAAAATTTAAGACAGAAAGGGAGACAAAGAAGTGAAGGACAGAGGGACACAGAGGCTGGATTTTGTGGTTGCACATTGCTAAGCGCCTTAAATGGAATGTTTTGTCATTCTATTTGTCTATAACTAAATGCGTATCTATGCGCATGTATCTCATATTTAGATACATATGCACTGAGAATGAATAACTGGTACCTTTGTGCAATAGAATATTACTCCAAGTATAATACTCAGGTTATAATACATATTCAGACTAAGTGATTCAGGAATCCTGTGTAATGCGCAAGGGAATTTGGATCCGTTCCAAACAGCCTTTGCTCATTTGCATCTGAATGGTCATCCCTATTAGTATGGTAAATATGTTGTAACACAGGATAAGCACATTTAAGAGGGAACATGCACCAAATTCGGATCACAAATACTTTGAGCAAAGTGTAACACAAAGAAAGTTGCTCTTTCCCACACAAGCAAGCTGACACACAAACCAACTAAAGCTTGCAGAAGCCTTTTGTACCTGCAGTTCATCCCAGTCCTGAGAGGCATTTGCCTCCCCTCTGTGTAAGCAAAACTGACATACTTTATAAAAGATTTATGAGCCAAAGATGCAAACGATAGAGCGTGAACTCCCTTGGGTGCAGCCTCTTCCATCTGTGAAGAATCACCTGTTCTTAGGTGGGCTAAAGCGCTTGTTCCCTGCCAGTGTACTAACAGGCGTCCAGGCCGCAGGGAGCGGGGCAGGGGGCTGCAATAGGATACCGCGCGAGTGTTCAGCCTGTTGGCTATGGCTGCAGCCGGGCTGAGTGATGCTACTACAGAAGCACATATTATGGAGTTCTCATACAGCTGACAGAACCTTCCACTGGTTGTGGTGTTGCTTAAACACATGGCCAGAGGCGACTGGAAAGTAACTGCTAAAAGTATGCCTTTGATGTGAGAAAACTAGAAGAGCATAATTCAGCAGTCTTCACCTGGGTTTTTAACTGCACACCGACCTGGGAATTACTGCTAGTTTAAGAATTCCTTGTGAGAGATTTTCAAAGAAATGCTACAAATCAGCAAACCGGGATCTTCTAATGAATATGACTCCAACAAGGGACTACAATGTATGTGATGCAATTGCTGTTGACCTTTAATATTTCCAAACACATGTAGGTGTATGTTAAAAGCCTCAATAAAAAATTTTTTTAAAAAGCACTAAACCAAGGTTTAGACAACTCTAAGTAGGACAGCTCCTTCTGTGCTGCTGCCAGCTCAGTGTACGCAGTGAGGAAGACCAGTGAGACACCAGCCAAGCCAAGAGGCTAAAACAATTTGCAACATCAACAAGATCTGCAGTGAAGGATGAGTGCTGAGGAAACCTCTTACATGAAATCCTAAGGAGCCCCAACAGGATTACAGCTCTATGCCTCTTTATATCCCAACTGGTCTGAATAAGGCCGACACTGCTGGTTGGACTGTCTGCCCAGTGTTGGCACATGCTCAGTGTGGAGTATAGTGTCATCTGTTAAATTCTTTCTTGTGATCTGAATCTGTGAGCAGACACTGTGGCCTCACCTGCACTGATTCTAGTTCGTTCTCTGCCTCATTCCACTTGTTATTCAGATAAATGAATAGTTAAGCGCTGTTGCCTTGACTGAGTTGCTCTACTGGAGAGGCGCATTCAGCCAAGTCTCCCACAGTAGAGAGGCGGCAGGGGCACTAAAATAATGCCAGGCTTTGTGAGGGAATTCCGCTTCATCCCTCCCCCCTCCCTGCCTATTCACCATCTTTCTCTACTGTGGCCTCCTGGGGCACCTCTCCCCACCTTCCTCCATCACTCTGAAAGATAGACGCGCCCCGGTTGAAAGTGGGGTCACACTTGTTGCTTTTATCAAATTTTCTATTCATCTCCTGTATAAGCTTGATACTCCTCACCACGACCAACACCCCCCAAGGCTGCTGCAAGCTTAAACAATGAGAGCGGCTGTCTCCTTGAGCCATTTGGTAATATGAAGAGAATGTATTTAGTCTCTTCAGACAGATTTAATTGCCAGCTTTGTTCATGCGCCACACCCCTGGTGCTTTGTCCCTGGGTTTATCTTGTTTGCTCTCAGTGAGGCAAACAAGAATACAGCCACCACCGACCTGGAATACAAGATGCCTCCTCAGGTGGTGTTTTTCAGTTCTACCCCAGCAATACAGATGCATCTGAGGACACTATTGACATTCATATTGACAGTGTTTTAAGTCATTTTACAGAGGTTCTCCGTTTAAAATAAAAATAAAAAAGTGTTTTCTTCCTTCTCTACAGCGACAAGCAACACATCGTCTGGTTAAATGTGTAACATGTAGCCCAGTGACTGTACACTCGATCACCTTCCGCTCTGTGTGGTCTTATGTTGTGTTTCAGAATAGGTAATACAACCTATATGTTGTAATTCTGTCACTTAAAATGAGCAGTCACACAGTGGAGGTTTCAGAGGTGTATTAACATTTTTGCTACATTTCTGCTCCCAGCTGTGGCTGTGAAGGCATACGTCATCATTTGAAGAAAAAAAAAAGACCATTCACAGCAAGACATTCTCACAGTCATCCAGATTGTGTTAAAAAGCATTGAAAAAGAAAAAGATATCTGTTTCGTGGTGTGAAAAACGGCAATATGGAGAGGAAAAGAGGAGAGGAAAAGATGTGTTTCTAAATGTTGTCGGCTTAGTGCAAATATAGCCTTAAATTATACCTCCTAAAGAGACATTTTTACCTAGAAGAGACATTTTGAGTCTCAGACAAAGAGGAAGCTTAGGCCTGATAAAAGAGAGAAAATTGGCCAAATGGTCATTATCATTCTAGACAGCTGAAAGAAATTCCCACTGTGGCCTGAATGAGACTAGTGTCATTACCGGGCTTTGCTTTGCAAAGCCATCAGATCAGGAGGAAGGTGGGAGGTGTGAGCCATTATCCATTTGTAATTGTGCAGGCTAGTCATTACTCATCCACCTTTGACCTTTTAGGTTTCAGGAAGAATTCACTGCCAGTCAGTGATAAGGTGGAACTGGTTTCAGCTGAGAAGTAAAGCAGCTAATATGTGCATTCATGTCATTTGTTTTCCCATGTTCTTCCCATTTGTGTGCTTTCTTTATAATCTTTATTCCAATCCTTCCTTTCTCTTTTCCCTTCCCTCTTTTTAAGAATGAAGGGACACACCACCAAATTTGCACATCAAGTTCATATTACTGAGAGGGAGCACTATTCACCCCATGAAAACCATTGTATAATAGTGGTGACATGATCAGGGTTATTTAGAGACTACGAATGTATTGCGAACTGCTTTATAATCTGAAAGCTTGTGTAATAATCTAGATTTATGAAATTTGTAGGTGTGACGTTCCTGAGTCCATTTCAAATCCCCTTTCAACTGTCATTAAGTTTATCCTTTGTAAGTAACAGTAGTTAATACATAACTGCAATTGTTACTGTACAATACAGTTTTTAGGGGTAGCAAACATTTCATTACATTAATAATACAAGTTTATAACAACCTGAAAACAAGATGGGCAGCAGACAACATACAATTTTTTACTGCTCATAATATTGATTTGATGCGTGCAAAATGTAAGTCTTTCCTGATCTATGCTACCGAGTTGTGTGTCTTTCCTCTCACCAACAATCTTTGTCCTTGCAGTCAGTGGCTTGGTGACAGCAAATTCACCAACAGACTAAGGGTTTTGTGTTTCCAGAATTAACATTAATTAACTACAGCTGATAGTGATTAGAACCCCACCGATACATTTTATCAGCCGATATTGGCCAGCCACACAAATATTTGCATCGGCCTATATTGTGGCCAATATGAAAACTTACTTTATAGCATATGAGGCAGAAAAGATCTTTGGGGTAAATATGATTTCGTACTATTCATGTTATTCTAATAGTTCTCTATAATTATACTTTCCCAGGGAAGTTTACTGTTTCAGTTCACTGATTTAGTGTGGGGTAAAAAAATTCAGATATCCTGCCTCAGGTGTCAAAAGTGTTTGATAATCACTTTAAAAAGACCATTGCAAAAAGGGTGGGTTTATACACAATGTATATACAGCACATAACTATCAAGATTATAGGCCTATAAATTGATATTGTTTTTATCAGTATCAGCATCGACTGGTATTGGTCAGGCTCTACTGGTGATTTTTGTCCTTTTAAACACAGACAGTAACAGTGAGCACCAACTACAAAAGAAAAGTCAGTAGTCTCTGCTAATGAAAAATTAGGAGGGATAAAGAGTGTGATGAGATTTGTGAAGGTCAGAGATGAATTAATTCTGTTATTTTGCCAGAAGAACCCAGCCCATGGAGTTTGAAGGATGTGGATGTTTACCAGGCACATACTAATGAAAGATGGATCTTAAGCACATCTCAGCCTGTGCTGCATGAATTTTGAAAAAGTTTTAGTCCGCTAACTTTATAAAATTGTAAAAGTAAAAAACTGGAGAACCTTTTTAAAACTCTGCACATTTAGTGTTAACTGTTAACTTAAAAACTTTCTTTTCTGTCTTCAACTGACTGTTCTCTCGGACCATAACAAGCAAAGACAGAAGGTTTTCAGCTGAGAGTTGTAGCGACCAGAGTGAGTGATGGCTTTGCTAATGAAACTTTGTCTCCATTTCCTCAATTCTACTCTCTTTTCTCTTTTCTGACTCAACAGAACAGTCCACTAAAGTCTCAGTATAAAGCTTTGGGGAAATTATGACTCTTTTGAGCTACATTTCCTGTTAAAATACTCCAAAATACTAAATGAAGACATTGCTACGCATCAGAGGGACACTTGAGTGAAAAGTCACCTCATGTCATAACACATTCAGTATTTGTATAAACGTCACGCACGCACGCACGCACACATTCAGGGACTGTATCATGCATCATCGAAGATGCAGAGCCCTTTAAGGAGCAGCTGCTCTTTTCTCTTTTCTTCCAACAATGACGCTTAAACATGTGTGTCATGTTTACAAGCAGAGATCCGCAGGTAGAAGAACACATTCATGTAGGTGAAATGGTTTATCACACTACTGGTTACGCTGCGCTTCCATTAAGCTGCCTAATGTGGATAAATATTATATTAGCCACATTTAAATATTTGTATCGTTTGCTATTTGCATTTCCATTGCTTTTGGGTTGCCCCAACATTATTATTGCTCTGATCTCATTTAATGACTCTTCTGATTTAATGAGTCAAATCTCAACTTTATGAATCTCATCTAACTTTAAAAGAATAAATTGTAGCCTTGGGCGTTTCACATCACCTATGAGAGAATGTGATAGTGAGAGTTACATTGTGGGCAGAGGAGACATGCAGTGGGGAAACAGGTGCCACAGGGTAATTACAAACACAGCAAGCTTTTAATTATGCCCTCTTGTATGAACTGTTAATGAATGTGAACCTCATGCAAATAGCAACGTGTTCCTACTGTGTCTGCATGCATGTGCAATCACACACACACACACACACACACACACACACACACACACACACACACACACACACACACACACACACACACACACACACACACACACACACACACACACACACACACACACACACATTAAATGTTAAGGAGGGGGATTAGCTGCACATAGCACACGCACAGTGTCTACCTCATGGCTTGCGGCAAACCTGACTCAATCCCCATTCAGAGTTCTACAAATGACACAAGTGGTAACAGCTGGAAACTTGCTGGGCTCTTTCACCTGGTGTTGTTGAAAGTGGCACTGTGGTGCAACATAACAGGATGTAAACAGTTTTTTTGTGTTGTTGCTGTTGTTGTTTGTTTTTGTTTGTCACTGTTTTGTTTTTGTTTTTTGGGGGGGGACTCTACACAACGAGTCTAAAGCTTTCGATCCACAAAGCTTGACAGTGTAAAAACTTTACCTTTGAGGGCTTGGTCATACTCCTTTTTTGACTATCCTGTGCCTTCTGCTCCTCACCATGGGCTCTAATCCCTGTAACCAACCATCCTCTTTGCTCACTTTTACCTTCATCCTGCCTGACACGGATGGCAGCACTGATAATTGATTCACTGTGAAATCTCCCAATATTATTTGTATGTTTTCTTCTCGTCTCTGATTTTCTGTTCTTGTGTAGAGATCTGCATTTACCCTGTGTGCTATTGTCTGTTGGCATGTGTTCCATTTTTCATATGAATGGTAGATAAATCATTGCTTAAGCTATTCAGTTTAAGCTCCACGGTCTAGTAGAAAAACAGCAGCAGTGGAGAGGCTGCGATGACTACGCAGTGGTTGTGTGTCCTCATGTCTGCATGCTGGTGTGTCTCTCTCTCTCTCTCTCTCTCTCACTCACTCACTGCGAAGCTGCCTCGCTGCGTAACATTCTCTACCTCCATGTCTTCGTCCCAGTGCTTCTGTCTCTCTGTTCCAATTTCTGTCCCTGTCCTCATGTCATCTCTGTCTCCCAGATCTATGATTAAAAAAAAAAGACTAGCCAAGCCAAGCGGCAGACTTAAAGGCTTTTATAAGGCATACAAATAGGCTGTAAATCGGATTAGGGCAGAGGGGAGGGAGCCTTTTCTATTGAAAATCCATTTTGTGATCGGATGGACATTGTATGTACAATGACAGCCAGGACATACACTTGTCTCAAACAGTGTGAGGGTGACAAGCAAAGAGAATGCCCCAATCGCCATAAAAAAAAGAAAGCTTTCATTTTGAATGCCACAGTGAATGTTGTTGCATTTGATGTTTGCACCGAGGAATTTCTCCGATTCCTTGTGGTCTGCTGTTATTATCCAAAAGAAAGAGACAGGCGGTGGGAGAGAGAGCATGAGTGTGCTACAGACAATGGAAACATGTATATCTTCCAATATTGATGGATCTATATTATTGTCAACAATTCCAATGAAAAGCTCAGAGCCAACACTCCATCAAACCATTATCACTGTTTTCAACTTCCCCAGTCTGTCTGTGGCACTCAGCTCTGAGCCCCATTCATTTCAAAGGAAGATAAAATGAAAATACATCTTAAAAAAAGGGCGACAAATATATACTTTCATTTTCATAATAGCACCAAAGCAAAGTGCATTTGATGGGAACTATTTTCACCTGTAGATTAGGTGAGCTGGTGAATATTTGCAGCAGCAGGGCAGTGTAATTGAAAATAAACTGCAGGGCTCACATTTATGGCAATAAAGGAACATGTCAACCACTGTGATGGTGTACCTCACTGATGTTTAAATCATTTTGTATAACAGTGCACCTGTTTGGCACTAAGGAAAAAGCTGTTGTCTGTTGTTTGTTTCAGTGTTTTAATCTGCTGATAATATGAAAAATATGAACTAATAACAGACATCTTTAAGACCTTAAACTATGTCTCATGAGGCAACATCGGTCTTTAGAGTTTGCACATGGAACCACAGCTCGGGGTGTTTTTGCGAGTACCTCACTTGGTTGTACACCACATGTGACACGGCAGCGTGCTGAGATACACACTCGCCCAAAAGACAAGCACAGGAGGGTTTGAATGGACCCCTGCGATCCCCATTTCTACTGTCCTCTGTTATCACTGCCTCTCCTTTGGCTATGAATGTGTGTGCGCTTACGCAGACAGAAAATAGGCAAAATATCAGCCTTCAAAGCACACTCTGTTACGAGACACAATGAAACCCATTATACTATGGCATTTCTGCTTACAATCTAGAATACAGAAGCCTGCATGCACAGTGTTACATAAAATGTAATTATGCATGGTATTTCAAAATGCATTGTAAAATGTCAATGGATCATGTGTACAGAGAAAAAGCACATTTCAGAGAATCCATGTGCAAAACAGGAAGCCTGCGACTTGTCAAAAGTTTCCAAATTCAGACAGTTGATATTTTGGTTGCTGGATGCGATGCTCCAGTGCTCCACTGAAGCCGAACAGGCTCCAGTTGATAATCATCTGCTTTGTGGCGGGAAGCAAGGGGAGATGGAGCAGATGGCACTAGTTTTATTTTGCCATGGATGCTTTCTCTGAATAAGGAACGCTCTACTGAATGCCAAGCTCTGTGGGAGAGGAGAAGCAAATTGAAGCCCTCCTGCACCATGCTCCTCATGAGGGAAAGGGCTATTGTTGTGTGTGTGTGTGTGTGTGTGTGTGTGTGTGTGTGTGTGTGTGTGTGTGTGTGTGTGTGTGTGTGTGTGTGTGTGTGTGTGTGTGTGTGTGTGTGTGTGTGTGTGTGTGTGTGTGTGTGTGTGTGTGTGTGTGTGTTTGCTCCAATTCCAGAGTGATGGGCGAGTTCTGCTCATTCATTAATGTGCCGAGCCCAGGGATGGACAAGTCACATGGGATTTTCATTATCTTACTCACTCGTCCTTTCTGCCTCTCTCCCTCACACCCACCCCCCTTTCCCCTCACTAACTCACTGACGTGCGCACGTTGATGAGAAATTCTGTTGTTCTAGCAAATAACCAGGAAAAACAGTACAACTCTGACTCAATCAAAGAG
Organism: Brachyistius frenatus; assembly: GCF_029030835.1. NCBI lineage: Eukaryota > Metazoa > Chordata > Actinopteri > Embiotocidae > Brachyistius > Brachyistius frenatus. The sequence continues at coordinate 7,506,413 of NW_027210603.1, forward strand.
TAATGATTCAGTGTTTCAATTACTGATGTTTCATCCTGAAAGGAACTGACATTCCCCTTCAAGTACATCTCAACACTTTCCTGATAGTAACAGACCTCATACGAACACAGAACAACGACCAAAGTTTGATCATGTAAAATCCAAACCTTTTTTACAGAAATCAAACAGTACCTCAGATGGTTCAAATGTCACATTTGGTGGCATTTAAGAAAGAAACCATAATGAGAAACCAGAAGGAATTCATATCATGTGGCAAGAGACCCCACACAGCACATTTGGATGTAATTATGAAAAATTTGGGAAAAAGTATGATTCAAGTTTAACATAGTTGACCTTAACGGGCTGCCTGCAAATTATCTGCATTAAGTAATTTATTGATAATGTTAAGTGTTTATGCAGGAATTAGGCAAAAGGTTAAGGGCATCAGTGAACAATAGAAAATAGAGCAGAGAGAGGCAAGAGTGATAACTAGAGAAATAAAAAGAACTATGGATGGAAATAAATCAGGTGGAGAAAACACAGCAGTTTTTGGTCATAAGTGTTCACACTGAACACTTGAAAACAACCAACAGTGGACTTGCAGGAGCCCGCTTCCTTTTTCCAATCACATGTCGTCATCTTAAGCCAAACCATTTTTGTGCCTAAATCCAACCAGATGTGCAAAATTAGAAAGCGCTTCTGGGGTCGTATCTAAGGGTCGTGACATACGAACCTAAATGGACGTATGGGTTGGAGAACTCTCTGTACTGAATGTACATACTCATCATTACAGATCTGACACGGAAAGCTTTGTCACTGCAGCCCTGTTGAATGAGCAAACCATTTTACTCAAACATCCTTCTGAGATCTAGCTGTTATCATTTGTTATAAATGGAGCCCTCTGTGTAAATGGAAGCAGACCGCGGTGCAGTTTGGATCCCATTTCACACACTCAAACAGAGGTAGCTGAGGCAGCTCCCTCTTTAGTGATGATGCTAAAAGGGCTTGGCGAATCAATATTATCTGATTCGGAGAGACACAAAACTGTATAGACAAAACTTCGACAGAAATACTGCCCAGAACAACACATGGGATTAATATAAAACTGTGCTGATTTATACAAATGTAGTGAGGACATCTGAGGAGCAGGTTGCTGCCCCCCCACCTGTGTGCCATCTTTCTTTGCTGGACATGGACACTAGCACTGGCCAGCATAAATGATTGAGTTGGATGTCAGAAGCGGAGCTCTTGCCAAGGGGCCACAGCATCCATGCTAATGGGCTGATGGAGCCTAATCTAAATAAGCGTGACTAAAACGACTTTTACTGGGAGTGCTCACATCTAAAAACAGAGAAACGTGCTGGAAACTTCTTCATCTTAATCAAACAGTCGGCAGGACAGAAATTCAATTGTTTGACTTTCACCATTCAGCCTTTACATTGGTGACAACTATGAGTGGTAAAAGTATGTTGGTGTGCGAGAGGTTTTACACACATCTCATGTCTGTTTGTTTGTTTCGTAAGTCTTTAGTCTCCTGAAGCCCATCTGAGATCAATCACTCAGCCGAGCATGATGGAGCGGCCTGTCAGAGCTTGCCATTGTGGCCTTGATTCAGTAAAACAAATAAAATAGTGCAGAGGCATTACAGGCAGATTCAACACAAGCTAGACAACAGACCACACCAAAGAGAATTCAGAGAGAGGGGGGGAGTTGAGGAGGGAGATGAATGTCAAAGAGAAGAGCAGGAAGAAAAATTATGATGTTGAAGAGATAGAGAAAGGCAAACATGAGAAGAGAGTCTGTGGAACAGGGGCAGACGTCGAGAGAGCAGCAGGCAGTGTTGTTGTTGGTTTACGTTAGCCCAGCACAGCACTTCACCCTGTTTCTACTCGACAGCATGTCATCAGTGCAGCCCGCCGCTGTTTAAATCCTGCTGTGGATAGTACAGTGCACGACCACGTGAAGAAAGGGAGGGGCTCCGTGAGGTTTTTAATGCAAACTTCCTCACATATCCTTATGTCAGAGCACATCAGCACAGTGCCAGCCTGAATAATAGCTTTTCTCTGATGATTATGTTGGCCATGTAACCTGAGCACTGCAGCACTCAGCTCTGCTCAGCTGGATTTGATTCAACGGCATTTACAAGACTACATATGACAACGCAGCACAGCTCTTTCCCTCAACATAACATTACCTGAGGAAGCCATTATACATCCCTGTCAGCACTTAACCTTCCCCCAGCACTTCAAAGAGACATTCAGAAGCAAGGAGCTCAGAGGTGAAGCCCCCCCCTGGGAGGCCCCTGCCAGACCTCAGCCCCCACACTCAGCACCATCAGATACACCACTGAGCTCACACATCAAACTACTACCTGCGGTTCCACTCTGCTTCATACTGTACATGTGGAAAAGCTGATGGCATGAACCCTGCTGGCTCGACTGGTCAGAGAGAGGTAGAGGTCAGAGGTCTGCTCTGCACCAGCAGCGTGAAACTCAACAATCAGCTGAAACTTGTTCCTTCTCCTGAACACAGGGCAGTACTACAAAAGTGTATCGCAAGAAAGAATAATCAGTCTCTCAAAAATAATGATGCATGGTTTCTTGTTATTACAACCTTTTTTTTTTCATTATAACAAAAGACTTTTCCTGTTCCAACTTCACACAATTGTCACAGCAAGTTTCTGCTATTACTGAGGACACAAAAAAATTTACAAATAAAAATGTTGGAAGATTCAGTCATTTTCAGAGAAAAAATAGACTAGCAGTAACATCAATGTTAAATAGTGAGACTATTCTCCACCATTAAAATGACCCCCAAGGTATTTTGTGCAAGCAGCTTTTTACTACCCAAAGGTACGTGGTAAAGTTAAGCAACCTGTGCTGTCAACCAACAAGATAGTTCAAGTCATCATTTTAGCCTATAGACTATATATAAATATGGGAATTGTCTACAGGTCTAAAAAGTAAAGTCTATGGTATTGCTTAAAGTGCAAAACCAGGGGAGGGCCATTAGGGGCTGTCTCCATAAAACCATTGGCTCAAATATACTTCCGTTCAAAAAATATCAACTTCTCTCATGAAATGCAAAGTCAATCATTCAAATCATGTTGGTGCCATTAGCTAAATGCACTCCTTCTGCTCAGTGTTCTGGTGGTCCTTTTGAAAAAAATGTCATTATTAATTACATATTAGGCCTAAAAGACCGGTGTGTTTGAGGGCATGCCTGGCTTGAATGCTGGTTGCCGGTATAGGTGGGTGAGCATACTGTCCTCAAGTCCTCAGTCATATCAACACCTTGTTCCTCCCCAGCTCATCCAAATATGGTCACTACTGGCTCCAAAAAACAAATATGGCGAGGGCCGACATGCCAGACTGAAGGCTTCAAAACCGTACCTCACAAACCATTGGGTGATGACACAGTGGGTGTCAGCCTGTATTAACACAAATCATTATCTTCCCCGAACCTTAAATGGATTTTTTTTTTTGTGTGCCTAAACCCAAGCATGGTCGTAATTTAAGAAACAATCCTGTGTGTCATTTTGAAAGGAGAAACGACCCAAATGGTCGTGTGGGTAAAATGACTTGTTGGGAATAGTGTGCTTGGATTCAGGCAAATAGCATCTTTTAATAAAACACCATTTAAAAGCTTTCAACTATTTAAGGTAAATCTTTTATATACAAAAATCTTCTTTAACTGTCCTTTTTGTCCTAAAACATAAACAACAATGTTTCCTTGTAAATAATCTTCTTGCAATAAAGGTGTCTTTTTATAACAAAATTATATTTTAATATGAAAAAATATGTTGGTGTGTCATAGTAATGACAGATAAATGTGTCATTATAACACAGATGTTTAGTGTTACAATGAGCTTGTATTTTTGGCATGGTGGCAAAATGTTCTTCCTTACAGCTGCACACATGTTAGATTTGTCCTTTGTGTGGGAGGGTATCTTTGACGATTTTCCGTTTTACTCCGTCTGAAACCATTCCAACAGAAAGCAATTTGTGCTGGACTTTTGTCTTTTTCCTTTTTACATTTTACATATCTTTTTACACCAAAATTGATTTGAGAACTTGCATTTAAAACTTGACTTCCAGATTAATTTTAAAGGTGGAAGACCGTTTCAAAATGTCTTCCACAGAGCATGTATTTGCATCTTCATGAACTTCACACTGTGCATAAATGCATTTTAAAAATCAAATGCTTTCCAGCTAAACATAAAGCGTTGCATTGCAGCATTTAAAATGTATGCTTGTGCACGTGTGTATGAAAGTGCATAAGCAATTTCGATAGCACTCTTACACTAAAACGGACAACAGTTTCTCAATAATCATGCATCTTGTTAGACTGCAAAGTGTTTGACTGGTAGTATTCAGAGGGAAAGAAGCCTGTGTAACAAATCACAATTCATGTGCATTTATTATACCTGAGGAGTCTATTCATTAACTGATTCAGTCCACATACAAAACACTCATATTTCTATCAGTGGTATAAGGCCCAGCATCCGGCACTCCTGGCAGTAATATTAGGAGGATCTTGCTGTAGTTTAACTGTTCCCCTGGATTCTCCTCAAGCGTGTGGTCTTGGACCGTACGCACGCACGTACGCACCTCATCACAAGGATGGATGAAGAAGGTAAAGAAATCTTTACTGCTTGGTTCAGACAGTAGGGAATAGAGGTGTCATGTAATTTACACCTTGATGTACATTTCATCCATGTGCTATTTGCGTAGGTCACACACACTGCATTTCCACTATACATGGGATGTTGGCTTTTTATTAAGGTGCCATGTTTGATGAGAACTGTGCCGTTAATGACCCCAGGCAGGGTTTTATAAATACATATGTTTGATTACCATGGGATTGGTCAAATGTTCTCATTAAAATTTCACAATGAAACCAAAGCTGTCAGCTCATGAGGTTTAGTTTGATTGTTAATCATGCTTTTAAAAAGTCACCATGTATGTTAAGGAAAACTTAACAGCCACTGTACAGTCCATAGCAGCACACAAATACCAAGAAACACACTGATGGTGGGAGCATGTCGTCACCCCGCCACAAACAGCTCCATGTGAATGGATGGAGGTTTGGCTCATCTGCAGTGCGTCGGAGTCTCACGGGCTGGCAGGACTCCAGTTCTCTGCTCGCTTATTCATCTCTTTCTCCCACAGCCAACATAGTCTGTCTCTCACACACACACACACACACACACACACACACACACACACACACACACACACACACACACACACACACACACACACACACACACACACACACACACACACACACACACACGTGCGTACACAAACAGACACCCACCACACAATACCACTAGATTCACACAATGTCATTAATCTGAAACAAACCAAAATTCACAAGCACCATATGATGGCAACAAAACAAATTATGCTCACTGATATTTCAAAAACTTCATGAAGGTAAGTACAATGTCATGTACAATCTGTGTCCATTAGAATTCCCAGTGTTGCACAATTCAAAGTCCACTGGTCTGATTCCCAAAGGTGTACAGAAAATAGACTAAACTCGACATCCTAAAGAAAATAGTCAGCCATGAGACTAAATTATGCATACAAATGTGCCACAGGTTCAAAAAAATGCTATGTAGATTTGCCAGTTAGGTGGTTCAGGGTGCGCAGGAAGTAAATAAATAATCCTGTTTAATAATTCATTGAAATTCATGTTGCTTTGCCTCCAGCCTTGAGAGTATTTAGAATGCAGCCTGCAAGGGCCCTGCTTCTGACTTGTGGTGGTGTGTGGTAAGATTATTGAAAACAGTGGGTGGGGGGGATCAAGCGTGCAAGCACACAATACCATGCACACACACAGATGTATATATACAGTATATGTTTTCCATGTATCATATGTTCAATAAACTAGTGAAAAGAGACATTCCCTGTCAACATCTTATCCCCTTTTTGCTCCATTTCTCCCTGGAACGACAGATACAATCTCCAGAGTGTGAAGAGAAGTTCACACAGAGCTTCAGGCTGGTGAATACACTGAAGCTGAGGGAGATGGCAATGCAGGCACAGAGAGGACTGCAAATTGGATCTAAAAGTCTTCCATGGGAAAGAAAGGGAGAAAATAAAAACAGACATGAGGGTGGAGAGGAGAGGAGAGGAGAGGAGAGGAGAGGAGAGGAGAGGAGAGGAGAGGAGAGGAGAGGAGAGGAGAGGAGAGGGAGGAGAGGAGAGGAGAGGAGAGGAGAGGAGAGGAGAGGAGAGGAGAGGAGAGGAGAGGGCTACTGATCCACGTGATCCGTTCCTGATGATGTCTTGATAGAATTACACCAGCAAATAAAATTATCTTCTGTGTGTGTGTGTGTGTGTGTGTGTGTGTGTGTGTGTGTGTGTGTGTGTGTGTGTGTGTGTGTGTGTGTGTGTGTGTGTGTGTGTGTGTGTGTGTGTGTGTGTGTGTGTGTGTGTGTGTGTGTGTGTATGTGTGTGTTTAGTTGCAGCTTTACAATTCATTATACTATGTCTTAATTCATTAACATAAGAACTTGTCTGCATATCTCTGAAGTCCCCAGTTCTTTCCCGGATGCTGTTAAAATGTGCTGACAAGTGGATGAGGCGTCTGCATATTAAACCATGTGAGTGACTGGAGGGGGGTTAATGATTGAGAGAATATTGTGAAAACAGCATCTTCAAGTACTTGCAGGGTACAGCTTACATTTTGGCACCGTTACGAGTCTCTGTTAATGCCTATTAACAAGACAAAGTTAGCTATTCTTTTGCATTTTCCCATCTGTTGGCAGCTGATAAATGAATGCTAAACTCTAACTGACACACACTGTGACTTAGGATTAAAGTCAAAGTATTGAGCTATTTCCTGAGATTTCTTGGAGTAAAACAAACTGCACATAGTGCACAATATTTGGATAGCTGTTATACTGAAACTTGGCCTTAATTTATGGCTGATCACAGTAATTTAATGACTGCTGTCAGCATACACTTCACAGTGGTTGCAGCTATGTGCTGCTAATGCTACTTCTCACAAATCGCTCACCTCCCACAATAAGGACCCACTGGACATGCTACCCGTTACCCACAAGGCCACCTTTCTTCAGGGAAAAGTTTGGCATGACAAATGTTTCTGTAAATGATATATTACGTTTCTGACAGGGCAAGGATAAAGTTGTAAAAAAATGTCTGCGTATAAACGACTAATGAAAACTTAAGACTTTAAGACTTTTCTCATCAACTATTTGGAGGCAGCCCGAGGTACTATTGATGTAAAACCTAAAACAGGGCCTTAAGTTGAAGTTTGCTCAATTTTTTGGCCTGCAGCTATTTCTTTCTTGGTTAAAATGACACATTTACTTGTGTGATAAAAACATTAGGAGGATAAATATCATTGAGGCAGGGTTAAAAATCTGTTAACAACAGATCAAACGTACAGCTGGTTCCAGAAGTGGTTTCATCAGACATGCAAAACATAGTCCCAAAACCAAAGTGCAGTCAAGAAACAGTTAAAATAAAATGTCTTGCTCAAACACTGTAACTACATCAGATTAGCACTTAAAAGAACAAAACCATATGCCATCAGCAAATGTTTTATTTTCTTAAAAGTACTTTTCAACAAGATTGTCCTGCAGTGAAAAGTGAAGAATGACAATAAGCCCGTTTTTTTTACTGCTACTGTTAGAGTAAATTGTTTTGTAGCTTGCTATGTTGATCACTCATATGACTGCAGTGATGTGCGGGCCTTCATCCAACTCCTCCTCGTATTTCATCTAACACGCTGCAAGGCCTGAAGGTGGAAGAGGGTCTTGTTTTGTTGCCAACATCCACCCCAGCTCTACAATAATGAGCTCTACAGGCCCTGAACCTGACCCAAGCATGAAAAGCTATCAGTTAAAAATAACAGGCAGGACCATTGCGGTGGTCAAAGCATCGCACAGTACTTCAGCGGTTTAATATAGTCTTGAAAAAGCATAACAGAAATGCAAATCGAGCCATGAATCATCATATGAAATCAGGAAACCCACCAGATATCTATAGATGTTGGATGTTTATTCATGACAGGTGAGTTACGCGCAGTAGGTCTGTGGCCCTGCAGGGCACCAGAGCTTACTCAACCAGGATGTTTAACTGTCAGCTTCATAATGATACTTTTAAAGAGCTTTTCAAAGCTTTCCATGTCCTCTGGTTTGAATTCACACAGGTAGATCAGAGGCTTAAAATCAAATGTCTCCATGTTAAAGCACAGACATGAGCTATTGTATGCAAATTCCAACAGCATAATATTTAACAAACAGGAAACCGGCGACACAAATGAGCAGCAAACTCCATCCTGCAGAAAGCAGTGCGAAAACACTTTTCACTTATCTGTGGCAGCTTTGACGTGTCATCATTTGGATTAGCCTTGATGTTGGACTGGTTTACACAGCTATAAATTTGACACTGCATTTAAATAGACGCCTGGCTGGAACAGCCATCATTCACTTTGCCACAGCCCTGTGGTGGCTGTAATCAGGATGACACAGTAATATGGCTGTATCCGTTTTTCTTTTACCCAGGCTAAATTGCTGTTTATGGCAATAAGAAGGCTTCTATTCCCAGAGGCCACAGTTAGTCAGACTGCCTCTTATTGTCTTACTGCTGGGTTGTGGTGCAGAGCACAAACACTGTCACCAACACCACCAGCCCCTCCTCCTCTCTCCCTCTCTTCTCTGTTGGTTCTCAGAGCTATTATTTTTATCTGAAAACCTAAACGAGGCTACAGAGAGAAAAGAGACAAGAGAAAGAGAACGAGAGGGGAAGGGAGGTACACAGAGAGACAGAGCGAAGCAGAAGAGGAAAACTGTGATTCTTCTGAAGCTGTGATCGATGCTACCAGCATGTGTCTGCATTGCACGTTGCCAGCAAAAAGGAGGGCTCTATCGATTTGCTCCCATATTTCAATCAAAAAAAGTGGGTCCTCAACCCCACATTTTCTTCTGTACTGCTACAAATTACCAGCCTCTTACTAAATAAAGACTAAAATGTTAAGTTTAAGCATATTGAATAAACTCCGTCTTGTTATGGAGACAACAAAAGACATGTTTTTGTGTAAGACTGGGACATCTTCGGCATAGTAATGATGCTTCGTGTGGATTTTTCACTGTTGCTAGCCGATGGCTATAACCTTCTAGTGGGTATTTGCACTGTGCCTCTATCCACACAACTCGCAGATATGTCAAGAAGTGCGCAAGCAGTACAAAAGGCACAATCACATTTAGAAATGAATCTTTTTGACCTGGCAGTTCAACTACCTGCTTGTTCTCTTGAGGAGAAACTAAGGTCTGCATGTGGATGATTGTAATACATGATAAAAACATCTGGAGGTCAAAGCTAATAGTATACTGGCACATTTAACATTTGTGCAGAAACCTACAGTGGCCTCTGCCACAATGAACTCACCTGTAAAGTAGTGTTAAAGTGTATGTCAGTGCATTAGTGTGTATATGACGTATAAGTAGTGTGTGTGACCTGCTCATCCCGTTTGAGTGCAGCTCTCACAACCCACTATTACACCAAAGCTTGTAATACACCTGTCAGTCCACAGTGTCAGTACCATGTTTTGCCTTAGCTAGGCGTGAAACGTACACACATTTAGGCACCTAAAAACACATGGTCAGGTTTAGTAAAAGATCAGGGTTTGGTTAAAATGTATAAGATCATTGTTTAGGTTAAGTCATTTTATGTAAGTAATGCTACATACATCACACAACTTACTTGCATTACTTAAAATAAATCCACATTAACTTTTGCTTTCCCACAGACTTGAACACTGATCATCTGGATGAAAGTCCTGTCGGTCCAACTAAACTGCCCCACCTCCACCCTAAGCAGACTCTTCGTACTTCATCACGACAGATGTAAAACCTGACACTGACACGGTATCCTCCAATGCTTTGGCCTGACAGAGGTCTGACAGTTAAGTGGTCTTTTATTTGGTGCCTTAGTTTTTTTTAAGGAACTAAATTCACAAGAGTAGCAGTAATAGCAGAACTTAAGTCGATCGCATTCTGAGAGAAACAATCAGACAGACAATTGAGATGTGTTCTTGGAAAGAGAGCCAAGGCAGCAACAAAGACAAAGAAAAAGGTAATTCTTCACTGACATTAAAGCTGGCAATGAGAAACTCCAGGAAACAGAATGGATTAAGTTGTATTACAGTTCTGTGACAGAATAACTTGAATTTATTCTGGTCAGTAAAGCATATTTGCAGATTTGTCGGCCTCCCACAAACAAATCTGCTTTACAACAAGACGAAGCATGGTTCCGGATTGTGATTTCCCAAATCAACCATCTGAATCCTGGCCAGAATGAGCTCTTTCAAACAGTTTGTGAAAAAATACTGTAATACTGTGCTGTATTAACAATTGCCTTTTTTCAACAGAGCAAGCCAGTCATTGCTCAAAAAGGTGTCAGATTCAACATATTTAGCAGAAATACACCTAGAGGCCTGGCTTATAACATGACAACAAGATTAAAAACATGTGGAAAGTGGGTAATTAAATGTTAGAATGAATTCAAACTTAAACACCTAAACGGGTGAAGTGCAATCTATGAAAAATGTAAAATCCAAAAGCGGAGAGTTTCAAATCATGAGAGGAGCTGGACAACAAATAGTTCCAAGCAGCAGGCATCCACAAGTCACTGTGCTGAAGCAAAAAACCCTGCACACAGCCCGCTTTTTCAGATCAAAATAGACAGTAAATTGATACAATCAAATCCAAAAAGCGTCCCCGCCATAGGAGATGCAATTTTCCCCCTTCTTTCCATGATGGAGTCAGGATTTGTGTTTCTATTTTCTTTTATGGTGCCATCGTTTCCCAAACAGTTTCTTTTATGTGCCTCAGAGCCGGGTGAAAAATGGTAGAGGTACTGTATATATTTCAACACTGAGGCTAATCTGCAGCACACACACACACACACACACACACACACACACACACACACACACACACACACACACACACACACACACACACACACACACACACACACACACACACACACACACACACACACACACACACACACACACACACACACACACACACACACACACTTTGTATGTTGCTGTGTACATCATTGTATTTGCATTTATTCATTTGCTGTTTAAAATTGTGAACAGCAGCTGTAATAAATGCTGGTAACACTGAGCATACGTGTTCGTACTGGTGACAGGCACAAAGGCAATGGGAATTCTTAAGGTGTAAAAAAAAGGTGTCATTCTCCAGTGCAAATACTAAACTAATAATGAACTCAACCCAAACTGTTGAATACTGTGACAATACCTATTCTGGATTGAGTACATGAAGCTGAAGAGCAATCAAGAGCACAAATAATATAGATTTAAACAGAAATTATGAGAAATGTCAAACCTCCAGGTTGCCTTCATTCAGAATATTAATGCCAAAATGTGCAATTTAATAGACGTCATACTTTGTGTAAACAGTCTGTGGCAAATTGAATTTTACAGTTAAATCTTTTTTTCTTTTACCATGAGGCATTTCATCTAAGCTGGTAAAGTGAGCACCGCAAAACTTGACTGACAAGATTAAATCTTTACTAGTAGAAACAGGTATGCCACTCGCTGTCTCAGCCTCCACGTCTCTCTCACTGCTGTCTTTCTCCCTCTCTTTCTCCTTTGCTTACTAATGAGCCGTGAGATTGACAGCTGGATTACTGGGCTGGTTTGTAATCCTTTAATTTCTCCATTTAAGATAATCACCCTCTGGATGAAGCGCTGCTTACAAACACTTGTACACACACATACACAGAAAAACACACACAATGTACAAAATATACAATGTTTATATATGAATAAACAACTGTGTGTTTGCGCATAAAACAGAAATGAACAAGAGAATATAGTAAAAACAAGATGATGCAGGCGCACTGATCAAATAAAGATTTCAAGTTGAATTAATCCAGAGGACAAAGTCAAGCCCGAGCCACTCTCTGGCGAGGGACCTTTTTGATATTAGAGTTTGTAGAACAAAGGCAATCTTGACAGTGTAGTCTTTTAATTAAGGCCATAGAATAGCAAAGCCTCGTAGCTTCAGAAATAGCTGTACAGTACAATACAGAGTGGCCCTCTGGAGATGAATTTAGCTGCAGCTTAGAAGGATCTATGTGTTGAGTTGAGCCAAACGTAAATCATTTTGATTGGGCTGTGTTTTTCATCACCTCCAGTGCTGGCGGACTGAGGATATGAGTGTTGGGGAACGTGTGAGGTCAAGTAGCAGCACAAGGTCAAACTGCTTGGCCATAATTCATCAATAAAGTGAGAAGCGATATGTCACTTTGAGCCCCTGACTGTGGATGTGGGAGGCACAGCTGAGCGAAAGGGCAGCTAAGGGTAGGTAGAGTTTCTCCAGCAAGGTATCACGCTAAAGCAAGTGATATACCCGCCAGTTCACTTGATTTTACCGTGTCAGTGTCACATTTTGAGAAGTACACGCATATATGACCTGGGTCATAGATGGAGGGTATGTGACAAAGTAAAGAAGAAGGTGGGGGTGTTTAAATGGAAAAAACACATGACTTTCACTCAAGAGACCAGTGTTTCAAGTCAATGCAAGCTACTTACATAACATTATTTATTTATTTTTATTTTATACACTTTATTAATCCCCGAGGGGAAATTTCTTCACTACAGCAGGGGGGCTCTCAGGGGGGAGATGCTGCAGCAGGCTGCCACTAGCGCGGCGCCAGGTAACCTGACCTGAGGTGCATGTTTTTGGATGACGGGAGGAAGCCGGAGAACCCGGAGAGAACCCACGCAAGCACAGGGAGAACATGCAAACTCCGCACAGAAAGGCCCAGGACCGGATTCGAACCCGGAACCTTTTTTGCTGTGAGGTGACAGTGCTAACCACTGCACCACCGTGCTAAACCAAAACAAGATTTATTTTTTTTCCACGCCTTAAAGTATTTTTGTGCCTCTACCCGAGGCACCTTACTTTTCACACCTGAACGTGAAACTGACAGTGTCATCGAGTGTATTACACACTTTTGCGCAATACAGGGATGGATAACTCAGTAAACACATACTGTGAATCATATACATGATGAATGCAAAAACTTGACAAGCTTGGAGTTTCTGGACGTGCTATTGTGTGTTTCATAAATGCACAAAAAGCTGGTTTGAAAAGATCATGATCTTGACTGCCTTCAAATGTGTTAAGATGTCATATCTTCATCTTTTCCATTTGTGGCTCTCCTCCTCCACTTGGTGTCTTTGTGTCCAGGAAAATAACTGAATATATATTAAGATTTGTGAATCCTCTGCTCTGATAGAGATCCACGCTTAAGTAATTACAGACTTACACAATCACAAGAGTGGCACAGAGACTTGATGGAGGTCAGCCAGAGAATGTTTGTCGTCCATAGACTACATGAATTTAGCTTTTTATTTCCTAGTGTATTTAATTTCTTGAAGGAAGAAAGCGTGACATGACTCAAAGCCAATCGCAACTTTGAAAAGCCACAATTTCAGACTGATGATAACAGAAGTAGAAAATTGGTTCAAACTGAGCTTTTCCATATTGTTCCCAGACAAACCAGGTTTGGAGTGACTTCTTTTTCATCTTTTTTTCAGTTTCAGTTAAAAAAATATATATATTTTCTGTTAATTGTAATAACTATCATCTATCCAATAATCCACCTAAATGACACAAAAGTGTGACAATATAAACAAGAGTATTAGCATGCAAGTGAATAATTTGAGCTGTAGAAACGCCACCTCAATACTGATGACCTGATTTGTATTCAGATGCATGTAAATCCTGCGAGCGTGGAGGAGGGAGGAAATCTTTGTAATGAACTGGTACATTCTGGGTTACACTTGCAGCTAAAAGGTGAAACAGAGGTCTCCTGTAGGGGAAATGGTTCATTTCTGCACCGCAACACAAAAAAACGCCAATGGAGTCTTAATCAAGGCCACAGATCGTTAAAAGTGCACCGAGATGCAAAGTGCTAATACACATTGATTGCGAGAGAGGATGGTCAATTAAAAAAGGTTTTCAATAACAAATGCAAATAGTATTCACAGAATGCGAGGTCACCGGTGGTGGAGGTGGTGCTCGTTTCTTCAAAAGACGGCTTTCTGCTGCTTTTCTTCATAATGGACGTAGAAAAGGGCGTCATTGACGAGGGTTAAACTGTAATTTGGAGGCAGTTTCTGAGAAATAAGAAAAAACACTAAGCTTCATCCGTGAATATTTTTCTCTAAATTTGCCCTCGTCTCAACTCCTGAAATACAACAGAGAAGTCTCAAGTTCCTCGTCCAACACAGCCCTCTTTCTTATCCATTAATCCCTTGCCAAGGACTCCTTTTTGGCTAACACCATCAAAAGTTTCCTTATAATCTCTCTATGATTTAACCCAAAGCCGCCAGCTCTTGCTATTGCAATCTGAGGTCTGATATTATCGTACTTAGCTCCGTCTGAAGGTTAGAACTCAGGGCACAATTAACTAACCTCTATTTTGTCAGGAAATGTAGATCTACTGCATAATCTTACCTCGTGGAGTGCAAACAGAGAGGTTTTTTTTTTTTTTTTTAATGCAGCAGGAGTCTGAGGTGTCTGAAAACGTATCACCATCTAAATACAAGGAGCTCGAGATGGATCGTGCCTGTCTCGCCGTGGGCACCATATGGAGAGCAATGAGGCTATCCATGTTGAGATGAAATGTCCATGAGAGTACATGCCACGACCCAGCTACCAACCATCAGACTAAAGCTAATACCAGTGCACAGTGAGAAGAGCGCAGTGCACTAGAACTAATCAAATTCCTGTGAAGGTCCTGACAATAATATTTCTGCTGACAGGCGCTTTCCCATCGATCAAAACCCCTTTTTTTTTTTTTACTTACTAGCCCCACAGAGGAAATGACTACAAACCAGGATGAAAAGCATTGTGCTGTGGCATGTACTATATCTTGGGTGGCTTGCTTGATGGAATTGGCTCAGCATGTATGTCATGTTGTAGGGAGTTTGAGGGATATGGGAGCGTAGCTTGGTTTGGTAAGAAGGCAGGCGAGATAAAGAGAAATGATGTGGCTCATCTTCTGTACCTGTATTCTATCAGCTCGCCACAGACTGCAGGTCCTGGCTGCAGAGATGAAAGACTCTCTGGAGGACAAGAGAGACGTTCGTGAGTCAGAAGGAAAATGGCATCCCGCTTATCAAATGCCTGGAAACATAATCCCCCACCACCCACCCAGCCTCCTCCCCGCCTCCAGTTCTTGGGTCTGGACGTACTTATGAAAGCCCTGTCACTTTGGATGTTAGGTTAGGAGTCAGAAGTTCTCCACAGCACAGCAAATGCCGAGCTGGCTGTTTCAAAGCAGATATGGCTCTTTGCCAGATTTCCCTGCTGTAGTCTAATTGGGGTCATGTTACAAGTCATTTTGCATGTGTAACTTTTAGAGATGGAATTAAACAATAGGAAATCCATGCTGAAAGCGTATAGCTGATGAAGGCAGGATCCTCCTTAAATTAATCTTTTAGATTAAAGTACGGTGTGTCTAATTTTTTTTTCTCCCTGTATGCACCACAAAACCCAATTTTGAATTAAAATCCCAGGGATGAAGGAAGCGAGACACCCAATTGTGCATTATTTTTTCATAGAGTGAGTTCATCTCCGGTGATTCAAGAGACAACACAGGGACTGGAAATGAAATGAAAACAAACCCATTCTCTTTGAAAGGGCGGTATGGACTCGAGGTGGCAAAGCACAGACTTTAATAAAAGAGCCTGTATGCTCACTTAACTAATAGATCCACTCATGTCTCATGTCACAAAATCTCAGTGACAAAGAAAAAATATGCAGGCAGAGTGGCATTTTTCATTGTTTTTCAGGACTGGCGATGGCCAAAGGGTAAAACTCATCACTGTTGTCTTTTCAAATGTGCATTGACAACGACTTAAAGAGACAGTATCCTGACTGCACTGTATTTCAAATCAATTTCTTTTGTGCTGAGGCCACATCCCCTTGTCCGTGTTCCTAGGTGTCTGTTCCGGCTCTTGGAGCGAGGTGATGGTTTACACAGCGATGTGCAATCACTGGAATATTTCTTTTCACGGCTTATCTGCCCACAGTGGGGATCTGCACGCACCACGACTCAAGGCCAGGCTGTCTGCTCGCCTGTGTGCCACAGTCCTCCAATCCTGGCCCAGCTCTCAGACAAACAGTTCCACGGATGCATGGCATGATTTATTCAGTACAACTAGAGGAGATTTGTGAGTTAGTTAAACAAAGGTCTTCGATGGTCAACCATACAGCCATAACAGACTGTTTAACCTATGAAGCCAGTGAAGAGTGAGCAAAGGGGGCACTGAATGGTGCATTTCAATTCTAAAATGACCTTTAATACTTGAACATACATTTCACTTTACCTACAGGGAGAATTGTAAAAAAGAGGAAAGGCCAAAATCTGCATTTTAAATTACTGTGGTGTATTTATGACAAATTGTACATCATTTAAACCTGCGGTGCTCAACCTTTGTTTCCCCCTTCTGCCGGTGGGACTGACAACAAAAACAGTGTCGATATGTGCTTAAGTCATTGGCCACTCTAGCGCTACTGTTGCATCCATAAAACTACGAATAAACAAATGGTGGTTAAATGAAATGAGTAGGCGTTACAACCACCACGAAATGACTTCTTTCACTCTCAGAATTTCATCCATTCGGTATGATAACATATTTGAGAAGAAACACAAATTAATTATTTTATTCCTATTCAATTTAGCATTGGGCTAAACCGGAAGCAGATTTAAAAACTGTGATAGAGCTGATCAGCATAATATGAACTTGGGATGGGCATTTCAAGCAAAACTATTATCAAAATTCACTCGGAACTATTTGATTTTTAATAGAATATTCTCAATTAATAAAAAATAAATAGGTTCCTTGGAGGTGACACATTCAAACATTTTAATCACTAGTGTGCCTTGGCAAATTGTCAGCGGTAACTAAAAGTTTGATCTGACACCAGTGAGGCCTTCTGAGCAAACACATTGGTTTGTAAAGCAGACAGAGTGAAAAACAGGCGCACACAGCTAGAGCATCAAGGAAATTATTTCTCACAACATCATTTATCTCAGATTGGTGTTAATGAATCTGACATGAACATTTTTATGTCGCCACAACCAAACTCCCCACAAACTATCAAAACTACAATCGGGGAAAAAAAACAAGTCAACTTTCCACCTGAGCATGAAAAGAGGTGCATTGCACATATTGTTCAGAAAGCCTGGTTCACATTGCACCTGCTGGGCCACAGCTTGTCGCTCCTTTCCCCATTGCTCACTGTCCGTCTCTCCAGGGAGACAACAGCCACGGCCCACAGCGGTCCAGCAGCCCTATAGCCAGCTCCAGAGCATCCCAGGCCCTCCCCTCCTCATTTCATCCCAGGTCCATTCATTTTCTTGGAAAATGACAGTTTCGGGTTATACATATTGTGGCGTTAGTATAAAAGGCTTCCTCCCACTTTGTGTTCCACTGTATAGGAAACAGACCATCAATAAGGCGAGCCATGCACATAAATCATTGCATGAGGACTTAAGCTACTGCAGCCCATATCCTCTTGAATGGCCAGTTGGGAGGACAGCATTGCTCTCGGATTGATTTTCACAAAGAACAAATACAGAGACAGATAAAAGGAAGGTGAGAGACTGGAAGCAAAGGTAATATGGGATCAGAGCAAGAGCTGATGGAGCACATGAGATAAATCAAATAGATGCAGCTGAGCTTAGCTGTGACAATTTTTTGAATCGAAGTGTTAGCAGCTAATATTTACACCATGACATGTCACATGCGTGTGCAACATCCCCCTGAGACACGTGCACAAAAAACACACAAACACAAGGGCGGAACCAACATGCGTTATCTGTCTGGATACATCAACCTCTTAACATTGTTTGGGTCAGTAAGGACGCCTCAACCCATTTCCAAACAGGCGGAAACCTTAAACCGCAAGCCCCTTCAGGCGAACTGACTCCCCACTGACCGGCTGCACTGTCCTTGTCAGCTTTCTAAATAACAAAATAACCTGCAGAATAATTCAATTGTTTCGCTTGCAGTCAGGAAATGCTCAAACATCTGTTACAATGACAATGCCATTTCCTCCCGCTAAATAGCATTTCACGTAACAATAGACAAATATTTGGCTATAAAAGCAGAGTGTCGGGGGAGAGCTAAGCTTATTGTACGCTGTTGTTAAGCTGTTCCCCACAAGTATGAGTAACAATCTCATAGGTTGCGGGGAAGAAAAAGAAGGAAATGTGAAACATTTTACTAAAATCCAGTCCCTTGACTCTCATAGCAGAAACCTACAATGTGAGTTTCAAATACTCAAAATGCTTAAGTCATATAGAGCAACTCCAAGCCCTCCTCTGTCCTCCACTTGGGGCTAATTTCATCATCCATAAGTCTGAATCTCGACATTAAATGCGGTCTGTGTTATAGAACCATATCCAGTGAATGTCAAAGGTGTTGTTTATCTGTCAATTATGCAAATCGGGATTCTGGAAGGGATTAATTTCCATTATGGTTCAGATTCACCAGCAAACAGAGGAGACACAGTGAAGACACTATGGCAGAATTTCACATGGCAGGGAATGAAACTCAAAGTAGACACAGTACACTGACTGCACTGAAAAGAAACGAAGCAAATAAAAACAGAATTGAATTCCTCAAAAAAAAAAAAAAAAAAAAAAAAAAGAGGCAGAAAAACATATTACAATGAACAGTGGAAATAAAATAAAAGTTTGGGGCTTTCAGCTGCAACAAGCAGAGTAGAAGACAGGCTTTTTAAATTAGACTGCTCTGAGCTTGATGCTTAGTCAAACAAAAAAGAAGAAATATATTGTTTTTACAGCAATCAGTAGATGTTCATTTATCAATGACACTTCATATCAAATGACACCTCTCGAACAGAATGCTTCAGACTTCGGCTGTCATGTCATGTTTAATCACATCACACTATTTGTTTCACCTAGCCTCATTCAAATTCTGCCTCTGCCTATAATGTGTATGCCTGTGCTCAAGATGAGCTGCTTTTGTTGCACAGCCACAACCTGAGTGTCTTCTGACCTTCTTTGGGGAATGATGGAGAGCCACACACCATAATATATGTCCCCCCACACACAAGCATAGACACACACTTACTCACTCAATCACAAGATGAGGTTGGATGGGGGGACACATCTGGGCAGAGCAGAGAAAATATCATCAGTCAATAAATGAGATCCAGCAGCGGCAGACTTACCTTTGAGAATGCTCTGGCCATGCAGCACGTCTCTCGAGACAATCACTGTGTAGAAGTTCTGGGAGAAGCCCGGTCTGCAGGGGGGTTTCAGGGGCTGGACTGCCTTACTCCCCTGGGGAAAAAAACAAGACGGCCTGTTAAGCATTGGCAAATTGACTGGTGGCCGAGGGGTCACGAGCTGATCTCAGCCTTTTCAGGGCTGGTATTGGACCTCCCTCGCCACTGTGAGTGATTTACTTCAGACTACAGCGTGCTGCACTTGAACCATCATAGTCCACATCTGGGGCTTAAGAAATGTGCTCAGAATCACTGTGGTGAAACATAAAGTCTCTTGACAGATACTTAAAGAGGGAACAAGCATTCTAAAGCTCAAAATCACAACAATGTTTTAATCATCATATTTTTAACCACATTAAAAGTTATAAGTAACAGTAAAGATAAGCTTTTTAAAGATGATGACTATGGCCTGCATGAAATATCTAACTCAAACATACAGCGTAGACTTCATGCTGATTGGAGTGTGTGTGCATGTGTGACAAGGAATTTTAGAAAAGAAGCCAAATGCATTAAAACATATTGTTGATATATAAGCACTGCTGCAGGCTCACAGAAGAGGGAAGGAAGGAAGGAAGAATGTATGAAGAATGCCATTCATCTGATTCATCAGATTTATCTCATCAATTTATGTCCCTAAAGAAAATACATTGCACTTTGTTTTATGATGCAGGAAAGTCCGTACTATTTCCGTGACTGGACGTCAATTCTAGTGCACGATTTACTTAAGTTTGGAAATAAAAAGAAAAACTATAGTGCTGATTTTCCTCTAAAATTATCCTTCTTCAATAAGCACCAACTCGTTCACCAGGGGATGAGCCCCAAAATATAGAAATTACAGTGCGTAAACGAAGTTGATCACAGCCAACATGACGAGAAGCCTCTATAGAAAGGACTGTCCTCTGCAATAATGTACTGCAGTTTCTTTGGACGAGGGGATGGGGAGGCTAACGAACAGAGTTCTCGTTGACTTTTTCGCCACAGACAGACAAAAACATTCTTGACCTAAAATGTACCGTCTTCAGCTCCATTACAAGCATCATGCTGTCTATAGCGCAACTCTACGACGGAAAGTGAAGCCGTTCACAGCCACTTTCGAGTGCTCTTGCGGGCGCTGCAAAGCTTAACTAAGCACTACAGCAGTGCAGCACTTCCCCCGTACTGTCAGCCGAAAAGAACATGTACACATTAACTCATCTTACCGAGGATGCGCCCACAAGTAAGGTGCACGCCAAGATGACACAGCCAACGTTCATCTTTGCAAAACCGCGTGTAAGAAAAAAAAAAAGGGAAAAGAGTCTTCTTCGCCAAATACACCTCAGTAATTCCCGGAGCCCTGTTTCTTCCTCTCGAGTGCTGAATATACCGTCCCTACTTGTCTGGCGCAAAAGTGCCGCTGAGACAGAGATGCTGCGCTCGGTCCAGAAGAAGCCGGTGCCCATTGGATAACAGCGTCACTACAACCCCTCCTACCGCACGGCGGAGCAGCCAAAGCAGTGTGCGCTGTCTGTCTGTGCTCTGAATGCCTCCCTGTGATGATGCCCCGTGCCACTTCTGGGATCTATTGGTGGGGAAAAAAATGCATTTTCCAGGCTATTTAGATTCATATTTTGACTTCAGATGGAGCAAAGGCGGTTCTGTCTGTGAGTGACAACTAACCATCCGAGTCCTTTCATGTGTCCATCAGCTAACTGGAGTCTATTTCACACCCCAGTTACCCCCTCTGCCCCTGATCCAGAGTATAAATATGGCAAGAGCCGCCGAGTTATTAGCTTTTTATTAAAGCTGCTATGATAGACCACTGCAGTATGAGACTTTGATTGTGAATGAAAGATTCAAATAAAATAAACTTCAGTGAATCAGTAGCCTGTATGATCATCGACGGGAGATATACCTTTTTTTGGTCATTTGGTCATATTTCTTCAAACAAAACCGATTAATAATCTTTTGACTCATGGGATCATTCCATTTATTGTTATGTTTTCAAAGTAGTCTCTGCAATCTTAATTCCTTTAGCAATTTTCTAGAGGAAAGATTGTGTCACCAGAAAAAAAGATGGAACCGAGATTTTAAAAAAAATGCCCTGCACCATTTTGGTAGATATTTTGACATACTTAAGATAAATAAATGTTGTCAACTGTTAAATTGTAAATGGTCTGCTCTTATAGTGCCTTTTCACCTTAGCTGTCTTTACAATTTACCCCCCATTCACCCATCTATATACAGAATCACAGACCAATGGTGACAAAGCTGCCATGATGCTCACAAGCCACTGAGAGAGCAATTTGAGGTTTTTGCCCAAAGATTATTTGGCACACAGGCAGGAGGAACTGGGGATTGAACTGCCAACTGAATGATTAGTGGGCTCTACCATCACAGGCCACAGCCATCCCTGTGTGCTAAAACTTAAAAAAGAATAATAGGCCAATGACTATTTTGTTTCTGTACAGTAGTCTGAAATAATGACTGGGCAAAGTGTAAACTGTGCCTTTAAAAGCCTCACAGTTTAATAATGCTGACATTTCCAAAGCCTCAGATCAGTGCCTCAATTTTCATATCTGAGAGGTCATGACAATTTAATCCCATCAAAAGGAATACGACAGTATTGCAGTGTCAATCAACAGAGCCCAGTGTCTGCCCCTGTCACTGCCATTCATTTTGCTACTTTATTTTCTATGTGAACTTATTCAATATTGAAAAAAAGACTCTCTCTGAACAGTTTTTTTTCCCTGAGTTCCTTTCCTTTTACACGGTATCTTCAAAATAAACTGCTTGAGGCTGATAATTAAGAAGTAGTCCAAGTCTAGTTGTCTCCAGCTCAGTGGGTGTTTTTTGTCCAGAGGGTGGGATTTTTTTTTTTAAGGTCAGAGATATGAGAAATACACTCCACTCATCTCTCTTCAGGGAACTGTACTTATGCTTTTATTATACACCCTGAAAAACCTGGCAGAGGAACTGCATGACAAGTATTTAAATCACGGCCTGTACAATAAACAATAACAATGAATAAATAATGGCATGCCTTTGTATCAGTCATTTCTTCACATGGGAACATGCTGATGACATGTGGGTTTAAGAAGGAAGAGAGTTCCAGGAGGAAAATGTCAGACTGTACGGAAAACAAACGTCATTGAGGGGAAAATACTTCTTCCACCACTTTGACTGTAAATCCCTACATTCAGAAGATCAAGAAGGCTAGACACGTTTTTTTTTTTATTTTAAACCTAAAACCCAGCACAGTTCAGAGAGTGACCATGTCTCGTTCTGTCAGAATTACACCGTCACACATATGAGCTCATCCCTCTTTAAGCTCATATTATCTTATAGTTGTAGTTCTAAAGAAATACAACTTCCCCATCAGCCTCTGTGGCACAAACATAGTGATATCCATGAAATTATTGTTTTGCTGAATTACCCTGAAGAAGCACATGACTGATTCTCTGCATGGTGAATTCCGTATGGCTCGAAGGTACCCTGCCAGTTTTGGTAGGCAAGTAAATTATTTCTTTCAAGTACAGAGCGTTTGCCTAATAAAAATACCATCTGGGCACTTGAAGTGAATTGGTTTAAGGCCGTGCTGAATTATTAAACAAATCTCACAAAATGGGTCCCAGTTCTCTTTTACAGCAGGAACACCTTCCCATCGACTACACAGGCTGACAAATTCTATTTTCCATTTGTTATTACATGAATGGCTTTTTCTTCTCTCCTGCAGTCATTTGTTAAGAGTTAGATTTACATGCAAACAGACACAACAAAAAAAAACAAAAAAATGTGGGCACCCTTCTTGCAAAGTCTCTAAACCTCGTGAACTTCTTTGGCCATAAATGTTGTATTAGAACTTGAAAGATGAAGAATTGTGTGCAATTGATGAGTCCAGAGATGGTACATTTCCAGACTCGGAGCAAACAGTGGATAAGACTAAGAACCCGAGGACACTATACTCGCCCACCTGTACAGGCAGCCTAACTTCACCCCAGCCATGTCAATCAAACCAGGCTCATCACCAAACCTCTCTTTAAGGCGTAATATATAAATTACTATGGATTTTATTTTCAGAAAAGAAAGGAAATCTGTATTTCAGTTCTGATCAGAAGGGGTGGTTTTAGCTAATGACACTATAATGACTAGTGGGAAAGATGTATTGACTTTGTATTTTGTGAGAAAAGTTGACACGTCTATTGGAGGCAGAGATTTTTTTTGAACCATCAGGCACTTCCACATTGGCTTCACTTTTTAGACTATGTCCATTTCTGTGGGTAACGTTGAACACCCATGGGCTCCTCTGAGTAACGGAGTGAGGATCTTGAAAGGAAACTAATTGATGCTTGCAAAGCAGAGGAAGGCTAAAGATATCAAAGCGTTGAAAATCTTTAACTGTCCAAATGTCATTAAGGAATGGCCTCTGCGATATCTGCCAGGAGAGGAGGGAGACTAAACACTATTTTGTGAAATAGCAACATTAACATTTAAAGAAAGACACATTTTTATGCGTGTTTGCTGTACTTCTTTTCACTATAAAAGTCAAAAAAAATATGTAATTTGCCAAAAACATTTGCAAACATGTCTCTCAGGCATCTTACACTCTCTTGGTTTCTCTCCCTCTCTTACTTGACTACGTTCGATACAAATATTGAGAGAATATTTTGATTCCTAAATTGTGTTTTGAGAGCTGCACATTTAAAATGCCATCTTTCCTTTGTCTTACATTTAGGCACCATATTTGTAAGGGCTCATTGGGAATTTCATGATCCTGCAGGCATAAATTTGGCCAACCAGATCATGATCACATCTGATACCAATATAATAATTAGGAAAAAATGTCTTTCCCAATATTTATTTTCATGATACAGTTGCCCATGCTTTAACTCCGTTCCAACGGACACACGCGCGCACACACACGCATCATATGTCAAAGGTGTTGTTTATCTGTCAATTATGGGCTATACTGTAGTATTTCACATCAGTCAACATATCAATAGCTCTTATCATTCTGAAAGAAAACCAGCTGCCATGACTGCTTTTAAGGAACAGGTTTGCTTCAATTATAGCTGTGTCTTAATTGTGGTTGGTGTCTAATGGCGGAGGAGGTTGTAAAAGGTTTTCTTGTATTTACTTATGAAGCTTTTGTGCACCATTCACTTACTAGGCATTGACCCTTCAACCCTGAAGCTAGATAGGTTAGTGACATGGTTTTAAGTGAGTAAAAACTGAGTAAAAGTTACTTTAGATGTTTGTTCAGTTTTCACCAAAGTGTTTAACAATGTATAACGATGGTCTGAGCCCATAGTTTCTGTCATTTTCAACAAAACCACCCAGAATTTATTCAATGATTGGGTAACTGTTTTTGCATTTAGCTATCATATTTCCAGAATTCTAATAAAATATATTTTATTATAGATTTCTACATATATGTACTTGTAATTAATCCGAAATCAGTTCTGTTGAAACCGTCCTAAAAATGTGAAATACATTCATTTTTAAAGTAACAAATGACAGGGAGGTAAATAAAATAACAAAAGAAAATTGTTAAACAAAAATTGTTTTTAAACTAGCTAGTCATACAGATCTCAACCTGTAGGTGTTGAGCACTTATCTTAGTTCTGTTACTGAGCGCAGGATGCACTTCAGGCAGCCAGTTTTTATGCAATTCCTTGCTCTATGTGTTATCAAACAGGCTCATGTACACTGGTGTGACTCGGTAAAATGACATCGGTGTGTAAATTGTTTGTGTGTCTTTACGTCTTTGGTGTACATTTCCACAGAAGAAAAGTTGCATCTTCATTCTTTGTCTTCATTAGTAACATTGACTGACGCCAAACAGGCATGTGGTGTGACACTATATCAATTTCTAACCCAAATAGAAATACTATCAATGTTTCAGGGCCATAGGTGCTACGGTGTCTGCAGATAATTTGTTATAAGCCTGCCAGCTCATTACTCATTACTATTATTAAGGCTGTCAAGCCGATGAATGTAGTTGATCAAACTAGAGCCCAAAGAATTGATATCATGCTTGAACAGATATTAATTAGACAGAATGTACAAATCATGTCATCCCCATGAGTGCACAGCGGCACAGAATCTCAATGTGAACCTCAAGCAGACGTATTCACTAGGTGTAAAAGTCACACAGAGTTCATCACCGCGGCATTCATAGTGGTGCCACTGATGATGCAACCATTGCAACGCTGTCAGCAGTGCAGGGAAGCAGTGTGACTTTCCATCGGTGTGAAACCTTCCTCACTGCTGACCAAGGAAAAATTTGCAGAGACATTTCCAGGGATGTGACAGCCAAGTAAAAATCAAGAAAACTCTCCAGATCAATCAATTCTCTCAGAAAGAGGAGTAAATGTCAATATTATTTAATGGCATGAAGCCTTTCTGAAATATTTGGAGGGTTTTCAGAAAAACAACATTGAAGCTGCTATCAAATAAGGCTTCTTTTATTGACCATGTAGACAGCATCATTTGGTGGAGACTTTATAGAATTTATATAGAAGAAAAAGTTCTTCTACACTCTATGTAACTGCTGGAATCAATATAAGAGGAACATGCTATATTTTGAGAACCCTGCAGAGGCTCAAGTATCGAAAGGAAATTTAGTTTCTTCACACTTTGGGGTTTTGCAAAAACAAAAATCATAGTTAATAACATGCTGTTACAATAACTTGAGAAGATTCAGGCTGACGTAGCTTTCAGTGTATGGATAACAAATTGATGCACAGCAAGAAATCGAAAAGCAGCAAGGAAAGAAGAGTTCCATTAAACTGTACGACAGTTTCCTCTTAGACTTTCAGGACCTTGTGTTTTATTTTTACCTGCTCTTCCTGAATGAATGAAATATTGATATGTGCAGAAATGCCCAAGGATCAGAGGAAACAAAAATGATCAATCAGTAAAAGACCAAAAGTAAACATTTTCACAACACCTTGAGAGAAGAAAATGGATGTAAAATGAACATGAAGCAATTTCCCCCGTAATGTGATTTTAGCTGTACACCAAATCATTCTGCCTCCGCAGAGACCAGACTGTGGAATCGAAAGAGCTAGGAGAAATCAATAGACAATGGGTCAGATTTTATGACTGTGGGCCATAACTAATGACACATGGCTATGGTCTGTTCTCCATATTTAACACAGGGGATGAGACCCTGCAGATGCCTCTATCGCTAACCTTTTGACTGTCATTTCATTATATACCATGATTGCCTGATAGGTGCGCAGAGAGCGCCTCGATGGTGATGGATGACAGTGGATGTCATTTGATTTTCATTTGAACCAGAACATCAGACTCTACTCCGCCTAATTAACCTCTCTGTCTGTTCCTACTTGGCAGACTTCCACAGCCATGTGGAGGAAGAAAAACCTCTTAGCTGACTTAGCCACAACATAGTTCACAATTTATATTCTACATAGGCATCACTTGAATTTAATTTAATTAAGATTTGTTCGGAAATATCCTCAGAGATGAAGTATACTTGATGGTATACTGTCTCCTAAACCTACTTTTATATACAAGTAGTAACTTGTTATTACACGTATAATTTTCTGGAGAAATCCAATTACTGGCTATAGTACTTTAGCCTGCTTTCATTTCCAGGGTGTCAAATGTTGTTGTTTTGTCAAAGTTGTTGGCATCAGACAGATACGCACACAGTGCCCTTTAGAAACGGCACTGGGACCATGCGGGTCAAAGAAGGAGGTCATGTGATGGAAATAAAAGAGTGACAAAATTCATACGTGGAGTAGGTTAGGTTTAGTTGGACTTTCACCCAGGAAGGCGGAAAGCAAATGTCAATGTGAATTTCTTTGTAACCCTAATCTAGTAGTTTTTGTGCCTCAACAGAAAACACCTTGTATGTATCTCCGAGATGCCAGTGGGCTGTGACAAAATGACATTATTTGACTCACTGTGATGAGAGCAGGTTATATTTTTCCTGGCAATATTCTGTTGAAGTGTTGAAAGCGTTTCATTTACATACCAGATACAAGTTTTAGGTAGATGGTCAGGATGGATGTCGAGTGCATGACTTTGACACTGGAGACTGGGGTTCACATCGTGAATCCTGCATTTGATAGGGTTTATGAAAAAAAATGGTTTAGTTCAGTTTAGTTCAACATGTTGCAATTATCTCACTACAAGAGCGGATGCTGTCGAAAACACGAATGAAATAGTTGTGAATATTTTGCAATGCGCCGTCAGTAAAGGCCTTGGCAACCAACACTGTTTGTCAGTCAACTCCTTCTTATGAATGACCGGGTGCTTCAAGAAAACACACTTTTCTGTCAGAGTTCGAACAGTGTTGTTTTTTCTGTCATGACAGATTTCTGTACCTCTATTGTTTCTCACTGGTGTGAAGGTTGCAGGTCCCATGGGCAAAGACATGATATCACACATCAAATGTGACTACAGTTGGTAGATGTTTAGTTACTATTCAGGAAATCTAATCAAACAACACCCACACAAAACAGTTTTGACTCTTTAAATTTTACCAAAGTATATTTTTATTTTCCCAAATAAAAACAGCTTGTCTAGTTAGGAATATTTTTTGATACAGGATTTGAAGCCAGATTTTCAGGGCCTTTGATTTATAACATTTCCCCATTATGTTAACAGAAAGAAATATTTAGGTGGCAATACATGTCTTTCATTAAGTATTTACTGTTGAAAGTTTGCGTTGATGGTTCTTTGTTACAATTCTTGATTAGATCAAACTAACCAATTGCACATTGCACTCTTAACATTATTAGAGTCACAGTAGACAGTTATTGTTTTAAGGAATCAAAACAGATGCAGCACAGCAAAATATACTGTCAAGCATTGTTCTTTCTTGTCAAATCCTGCTGCCTTCATTGCCCACAATGCAACTAACCACTAACAGTCCAGTTGGAGATTTGTGTGCGTTATCTCTGCTTTAGGCTACATCTTGCTCTACTAGCATGAGAAGTGAACTATAGAGGTCTGGTAAGCTCACTTCTTTCTAACTCCACACCCCCAATTTTTTTCACCTTCAGACTTGAAGTCTTCTAACGCAACTAACTCAACTGATGTCAGCTTTCACCCTCCTTCAGCAGGGGCACAAGGCTTCATACAATACTACTTGTGTTGGTGTTGTTTTTACATATGTAGTAGTCACTTGTGCATTTACTCAAGTACAGTACTTAAGTATTATTTTGAGGCACTTGCACTTAACACGAGTAGATTTATTTTTGATGCCACTTTATACCTCCACTCCACATTTCAGATAAAAAATGTTGCACTTTTTAATCCACTACATTTATTTGACAGCTTTAGTTCATTTTAGAATTAAGATTTGACCAAATTAATAATAAAAAAGCTTTTAAATTCAACATATTGATGAAGATGAATGCAGTGGTTTCCAACCATTTTGTCTTCTGATGTCTAACAAAAAGCAGTCAGGGTGACATTTCAGATGTCTGAGTTGTTAACACTTCCAATTTCCACCTCAAAGCTTCTCAAATGCTTTCATTTCAATGAAATGATCCAATATCTCACCAAAAATTTGAGAAAAAGTCAAAGAACTGAAAACAGATTTGTGGATGAGAACTTTGTTTTTTCTTCTATCCTCTCAGTAATCATCTGACGACCCCTCACATTTATCTGCTGTCCCTGAAAATGAAATTGGATATAAAGTTATTCAAACTAGCTGCACCTGCAGCAGCTAAAACAACATGCTGCTTACACTCTGATGCTTCAGTATAAAAAAAAATTAAGGATGTTATATAATAATATATCAATCAGAGGGGCCAAAGTGCTTTTACCACCACTTTTACTTGGTAATGGAGTATATTTACATTGCTGTATTGGTACTTAAGTGAAGATCTCAATACCTCTTCCTGAAAAACAAATGTAAGACTTAATGGATGCACTGTTTGTGTTTTACCATGTCTCGTTTGTGCGCGTGTTTGTACACTAATATTTTAAAGTTAAAAAAAAAATTCCTGGAAAGCTGATGTACTCTGGAGGCTCTAATTACTCATATTACACACTGTATGGTTGCATTAAGCAAATTCATACTGAAAAAAATGCAAGCACAGCTTTTGCATGACTTTATTTTTGCATTATTGCACGGAGGGGGGTTTAATTAATAAAAGAAGCAATCTTGAGGGAAGTTCTATTCAATAAAAGCAGCCACACAAGTTCAAACTGTCTTTGAAAAAATGCAATAACACAAAACTGTTGTGTGAATAATTTAGAAGCAAAATGCATAAATAGTGGATTAGGCTTCATTTAATTATGTCTGTGTGAAAGCAGAGCCCGGTGTTAAACAAACAAACACAGGCAACCGGAATGAAACAGTTCAGCACCCAAGTGGCAAGGCCTTGCAAAGGAGCCAAAAGCAGGCTTCTGTAGAGATCAAACACAACTAGCAGCATTTAACTGGGGCCAGACAGAGAGACAGGTAAAACAGATTCTACTCCTCTCTTCATTGTTGCATAGACAATTGGATTTGATTCTCTCACAGGAGCATATCCAGCATCATTTTCATTGGAAGATTGTTGTATTGTTTACCTCACAACACTATTCTCTGTATTTTCCTTTGCGCGCCTAGTCAGGTGATATTTATTTTCACTTTAACAGAAGATGAGTATACAATGCAATGATAGACTTATAATGAAAAACTTTCGTCAAATCTATGCACGCTACAGAGTTGGATGTGTGCATCCCTGCTGCACACATTTTCAACCTTCTTTATCTGGTGCAGAAAGCAGTCAGCACATTGTCCATTATTGATTTGCTGTGAGCAAATATTAGAAATGGCATATGAATAACTGCATTACCATAAAAATAAGTCTGCACGGGGCAATGTGGTCACAACATTAACATCTTCATGAGCATCCGTTATAGTAGGGCTAAAATTGATCACATCACGTCATTCAGAGTCGCTATTTCACCCGTGATAAGACCATAGTTCATTTGTGAGTGGCAGAGGGCTGAATGAGAGCAGATGTAGTCAACCTGAGAGGGATACGGGAAGGAATGTGAACTGATTGCAGAGTTATTCTCTGGGCAATGGAAGCCAATATGAGGAGCCAACAGTAAGCTATGTCTACATGGGCAGAATGGCTGATTGAGTTCAGGTGGAAGAATAGGTCTTGGCAGCGAAGAAGGGAACACCCCTTTCATCCACAGCCATCCACTTTCATTACAACACACATTTGAAACCGGCAGCACATAATCACACCTGAAGCCTGATCAGAGGGGGGATATTTGCTACTATTCACAAGCGCCGTAATTCAAAACTTCCAGCTATGTCGGCATTATGTGCACAATGCATCCAAAGATGTAGAAGTTTGACAATTTGATTTATGCTAATGTGGCTTCACTCTTATTGTTGTCCTTGCATTCAATTTTTAGTTTCCATAGTGCAAGCTTTGCCGTCTCTTTGGAAACCATGTTCTATTTGCAAATGTTGAATAGAATGGATTCCTGATGTCAGGAGCCGTCACCCACACAGCCTCGCGCAGCGTCTTCCATTGACAAGATGGTTAAAACTGTGTATGGGTGTCATACATCTTACCCTATTTGAATTTGCACTGCCCTCTGTGTCTCCTTCCAGGTAGAGATATGAAATATTGACTGTTCTCGTCTAGGCTTGAAACCCCCACCCCCACATTAAACCACCACCCCCTCCCCCCGCAGCTACTCTGCTATGAAAGTGCTGGCACAGCAAAGTGGGGAGAAGAAAGAGCGAAGGAGCAAGAGGCAGGCAGAGCAGAAAGGAGGACATGCACCAGAATAAAATATGTAAGGCAGTAAGGGAGGAGTGCTAACAAATTAAGTGTAAACAAAAAATGATGTAGTTTGCTATTAAATCAATCAAGCAGATAGAAAGTAAGAGAATGAGAAAATAGAGGGGGGAAAAAAGGATGAAAATTTATAAATCTGTGTGAGAAAACTAAACCTCTGCAGCAATTTGAATGTGAATCTGAGTTCTGGCACAGAGGGCGTGACAAGACAGCTGATTACACAGTTAAGTGGTAATTATAGATCCCAGTCCGCTGTCTACTGCTGAGTGACAAATTGTCTTCTTCCTGTGTTCTTCCCATGTCTGAGGCACGGTAGTGAAACACCAGTGGTCAGGCTGTGGCTGTACAGCCAAATATGAGGGGGGAAAAAAGAAAAGAACACAACACGCTTGGTCTGTCATTAACATGTTCTCAGTACAGTAGATTCTGCAGTAGGCAAAAACGCAAGCATTGGCAATTATCTGTGCCCAAGCTTTGTTTCCAATAGAAAATTAAAGAAGACAAATGTGAAGCCCTGTGGCATGCCCAGCAAGATGACAGGATATAACGCATAAAAGCAGCTTGGTGCACAAATAGATGAACTCAAATAGAGCAGAACAAGAAAAGATGCAGAACATCAGAGACATTTTCCTGGGAAAGACAGTAGAAGGGAGAAAAGCACAGCGTTAGCTTAGATTCTGTGTCAGCCTTATTGTGGTTAATAGTCTTCACTTATTTTCCCATCATGATGAAAAAGAGGTAAGACTATGAGTTGGGTCTGTCTGTCCAATGTACTGGTCCTAAATGTTGTCAGTTTTATCAGGATAGAACCATGAGGAATGCTGCATTTCACAGTTCCAGCAATCGTATATAAAATTACTAACCGACTGCTGCAATTAGATTGTTATTAAATTAGTTGTCAAAATTAGATTTTTCTGACAGAGCACCTGTTCAGTGAGGAATAATGTTGAAGGCAAGCCTGTGCCGTGTTACTGATTGACGAAATGGGTTGGTTCTGACTTTATGGCAATAAGTGATGGGTAAAATGAGTCAATGGTTTTGCATCAGGGAAGATACACAGGAAGACAACATTTTATCAAAAAAACTAATATTTGCATGGCAACAGTGTTGACAATTTTTTACACCAGCATGCGTGTCAATACTGTTTGCTTACGTATTTTGATTATTTTAATTAATTCTGCATATTACATTTTTTTTTAATTAAGTGGCTGTAAAAAAACATTTAAATGCTGAAGTCATTGATATTAACTCCCCAAATCAGTGTTTAGGCTCCTGGATCTTTTGTGTTCTTTGAGTTAGAGAAGATTACCAGGTAAATGTACATAAACTCATTGGCTGATGCTTATCCTTGTACGTATGCAATAAAAAAGTATCTATCGCAGTATTGAAACAAAACAGCCATTGTTGTAAACATTTAAATTCATAGTCTTAGTACATGAGACAACCCACAATATTTCAAATATAATTTTGAGCCAAAAGGGAAAATGTTGTCTATTCAGGTCAAGGGGTGTTATTTAATATTTATTCAGAATTTCATGTGCATCTATAGAGGTAATCCTGTTTTTGCTCATTCGTTAAATGTGTCCAAGTTGTTTAATGTACAGCCCACACTCTGCTTGTTAGTATGTGAGGCTGCAGGTGCAGCAGTAGGCAGAGCTGGCCTGATTTGGGAAGATTGGTTCATGTGCTGGCACAATAATGTGGACACAATAAGGAACTGAGTGTAAGCTGGCCATCTTCATATCCAAGCTGGTTTGACCCACTATCAGGTGTTTATAGAGACATCACTTCATTAGCTGTGGATGATGCCGGACACACATAAGGGCCGACCATCTGCTCCCCGAGCCTCGCCAAGGTTAAATATTCTCTTGGTGAGATTGAGAGGAAAGCAGCAATGAGATATGTGTAAGCAACAATGGCTGGAAAAGGTTGAGTTACAGAGAAGTAATAGTGGGGAAAAAAGGGTGATATTTCATATGGCCTTTAATGGACTGAGAATGACTGAATAATAAAGGCAGTTCTAAAAGAGAAGGAAACGCATTACTGTTGAAACCGCTCTCCGGAAGAGAAGTTTGAAAACGCTAAAGTGAGGAGAGGTATTGTTTCTCATAAATGTGACACAAACATACAAATGCGAGGAAGTGCAAAAAGTGTGTAATTAAAATTCTACAAAAGGATGATTGTCTGTTTTTATGTTTGCATGAATGAGTAGCTGTCCAGAATAGCTTTTGTTACAACAACTGTTAGTGGTGTTTTTTTAGTTTGTATTTATTTTCTTAAAGCTAATTACGCAGCAATGGAAGGTATTAAAGTGTCAAAGTATTAATGCGGTTTAATGCATCAGGATGTCATGACATCCACCTTGATCTAAATAGGTGTTCAGACTCATTTCGTGCTGACATTATGGAATAAACAAAGCTAACAGGACCGACAGGTACAGCCCCGCTGCAAGTCAATAATTACAGCGGAGATTCTCTGCACAACAGCTGACCCCAACACCAGGGTCACCTCAAAGATGAGAGGATTGGCTAATTCGGCTAATTACCGTGGCACATACTGATGAGCTCTTCCATTAGCAGGGTCACCCTCCCTTCCCTGGAGTTCTAATGTTGGAATGCCATTAGAAATAACTCTGACATCAAATCCTGAACATCTTCATTGTGCACATCGTCCTGTTTTGGGAGATGCACTGAAATAATGGCACCGAGTGAAATGGTGTGGGAAGGGGTTGAGCTGCACATAACAAGTGTTGTTTTATGTTTCTGAAATATGGACACATTGAGAAAAGGTGCTTTCAAAACAGATATGTAAAATGTGTTTTGGGGGAGAGAAGATGTCTCACTTCCTTCCGAGGAGTCAGCTGCAGCACTACATCCATCTTGTTCATTGCCGTGTGAATGTTCCTGCTAACAGCACACCTTTGTGCAGACCGAGTCATCAAGATACTTTCATCCTGCTCTGAATGGACAGGATCGCATATTCAAGGCCATTATCCTTTAGGGGTGAGGAAGATCAAACATCAAATTAAGGCTGATTTAAGGCCATTTAACTGTCTCTGTAGGACAGAAAGGAGCTAGCCAGGTTTTTTTTCTCTCGAGATGGAACAATTTCCTGGGATCTCTACTGTGATGCATTATAAGGTCTGAATTTCAACTGTTAGCTCAGTCCTCATTAGGAAGACTTCCACGGCAACAGTCTAATCATGCTCGGCTATATCTGTGCATACGTGCGTGTGCGTGAGTGTAAGAGAACGACGGTTTGCATGCATGTGTATGTATTTGTATGCATATGTACCTGTGTGTATGTGAGAATGAGGAAAAGCATGCTGAGGTAATTTGATTACGGCCGATTCTGGCCGATCTCAATTTACATGAAAACCAATTCCAGTGGAGGCCGAGGTGGCTGTGGCTCGTTCCACAGCAAAAGACAAGAGAGATGCAGAGGAACGTATCGCACTGGAAATGAAGGTCTGAAGGGAAGAGTGCTGTGATACAGTGCTGTGGATAATTCCAGGGTGCGCATAATTTAATAAGACTAAAACTTTCCTTTTAGAGAAATCACAGTTTCTGCATACAAGACCCTCTCGTGCTGCGAGATCATGGATTGAAAATGTAACTCGTGTAACTCGGTCTGTAACATCTCATTGATAATGAGTCTACTGTAATTATGCACAGTTACACCAACACTCTCCCACTCTCCCTCTCACTCCTTTGATCACTGCCGTTAGCTACCGCCACTCCCCAGGCCGAACCCCTCCTTTCTCTCAGATTTTCAAGTCATGCATAGCCAGACCTGTTTCCACCATGCTGTGCCAGTACTGCATGTCTGCCTGCACCCTTATATCATTCTGGTGTAGGTGGAAAAAACATGCTGGCTTGTTTCTATTTCTTTAAACCAATCACAATCATCTTCGCCAGTACTAAGCCGAAGATGCAGTGATGGTGCCCTTGTAAAAGTGTTGAGGAGCAACTTGTTTTAGTGGAACAGTGGCATGTGGGGAGGCAAGTCCTGGACTTAAAATGGCTAAATCTCTCCAAAAGACACACAAAAAAAGAAAGCATGATTCCTTGAATATTTCAAATCCTTTCAAAACCTGCCATTTTCAGCCAGTAGGTTGCTAGCTAGTTGTTTCTGTTGGAACAGAGATTTTAAAAACAAGAAGGGGAGGAGAATATCGGCTAAAAAAAAAAAAAAGCCAGCCAATGGCAGATTTTCCAGTGAGTCAGACTACTGATTTTCTGACCCAACTATGTGCGTACTCACCTTCTGTTCTGCTCCTGGGTAATTTTGATATCCACACTGATGCCACTGACTGAAATTTGACCAGAGAGCACACATCAAAGTTTGCGACAAATTATTGGGAACAGAAAGAAGCAGCAGGGAGCCAAATTTGGTGTGTAGGAGTGATGGGGAGCAACAATTGTATTGTTGCAGGTGAGAAACTTGCCTATTTTCAACATGCTGTGAGTAGGCGCGTAGTCATGGTGGAGAACTTAAGTGCCATCACGTCACAGGTAATTTGCACTGAATGTAATGCACAGAAGAACTTAGTGTTGACAGTTTGACCTATGTGGGGGAAGGATTGCTTCCTGAAGCCTACAGCAATGTACGGAAGCTACACCTGGTGTTGTCTAGGCGTGAGAATAACATGGATTGGTATAGTGGACAGGCATGTCTGTTACATGCTTTGCTGTGATACCAAGTTGCCCCATTTCAATTGCTACGCTGACGACGTCCAGTTCTACACCTTTACCAAATCAATCACTGCTGCAACTCACTCACCTCTGACCAACTGCATCACTGAAATGAAATCTTAGATGCAAGCCAACTTTATCATACTAAAATGTGATAAATGAGACATGCTCCTCATCTCTACCAAATCCCTCACTAAAACCGCTCAGCCTTTGCCTCATCACTGATAACTCCACTCTTTCTCAATCCCCACACATCTGCAACCTTGGAGTCATTTTCAACAACAACCTTTTCTCCGAACATCATGTCAATCAAATCACCAAAACTGCCTTTTTATAGCTAAAAAAAACAAGCTCCTCTCTGCTGTTCAAACTCTGATCTGCGCTTTCATCACACCCAGAATTGACTACTGCAGTAGCATTCTTTACAACACATTATCCAAAGTCCTAAATAAACTTCAGTAAATCCAAAATTCTGCTGCATGCCTGCTCACCCACTCCTGCTCCCATGACTATGTCACCCCTGTCCTCCAGAAACTCCATTGTTTTCCGACATATACCATCTTTGAGAACCCTAAAAACGATAATGTATTATTTGTATTGCCATATTTATTCAATGCCAATAATTAAGTAGACAATGAAAAATCTTTAAAAAGTTTGTCAACAAGTGAAGCCGGTGAGACATTTTCAAGTGGCTCTTGAACATTAACGAAATACATTTTATCTCTACACCATTAGAATTTTAGCTTCCATATTTCAGATAAACATATACATTAAACCAAAACCTACATCAGACAGAACATTTTTAAAAGCTTGTCTGAAGAAGGCTTCTATGGTTGGCATGATGTTTCCCTAGCAGTAAGGTGGGTGGAGTGCACTGAGGTAAGGAGTGGTGCGGTTCAGGTCAGGGGAGCAGAAAGGAGGAAATGAGTGGAGACAGGCGCTGCTCTCTGTGGTGAGCCTGTGACACTGCCTGGCCACCTGTCAGGCCCAGTTTGCTGCCTCTCAGGCAGCAGCCTAGGTTGAGACTGGCAGGTGAGGGGGGCTCATACATGGAGACCAAAGCTTGAGGGGAAATATATGAGAGGCAGATGAACCGGTGTATACAGATCTGTGTCAGGTTTTGAGGAAGCTATTACTGGGAATTTGGACAACATATGATCTTTACACAAAGCACAGCAGTTTGCTTAGGAGGCTGTAATTGACAGGTGAGAGGAAGAACATGCATAACAATGCCCACAATATTTAACTGGGGTTACAGGAAATGTATTTCTTTTTTGTCTGCAGAGTTACAAGGAGAGAAAATTTTAAAAAAAAATTGTAAAAGGTTAATAAATTATAATTTGCGACTGAAAGTCAATTAAAGTTGTATGTTATAGTACAAAAGAACTGGGGCTGCAACTATGCACTATTTTAATTTCTGATTAATCTGCTGAATACTTCAAAGACAAGGTGCTTCATACTTTGGTGTATAAAAGGTAGAAAAATAATTAATCTTCTGTTGGCATGTTTTATTTAACATTTTTAATCAAATAAACACAAAATAGCTGGAAATTCTTCCTTTTGAAAACTTGGAACAACTTTTTGTTAAACATTAAAATGAAGCTATAAAATTGTCACCTCCAGATCTTCTGTTTATCAAATGATTTGCTAATCAATAATCATTTCAACCTTGACAAGGACAATAACTAGAGGCTGTACATGTCAATAATAGTCATTTTTCAAACAGTGCATCACCGCCCTGTTTATATTAATGTAAAAGCTGTTCACCATTAGGTACAAAGATTGTCTGTGCACTTTGTTAAAAATCATCTGAAGTATCTAAAATCATCTGAAGTACCTAAAAATATGAAAGTGCCACTATTTATCTTACTGCCTTATATGTGCAGAAAAGGAAGCCTGTTTAGGTGGACTCAAACAAGCTTGCAGCGTGATTCCAGTCCACCATTTGGTTTGGGGTCGATAAACTCACTCCCCTTCATGAAAACCATCCCATTTAGTCACCAGGGTGAAGAGACAGTGTGAAAATCTGACATGTTGTATTCTGTTTGAGGATTGTATTAATCCTCAAGTCAACCTTCTTCTCATACAGAAGATAAATATTGAACAGTCAAGCAACACGGGGAGAGAGGGCAGGCACACACGAATCCTGTACACACGCATAGAAACACATGGAGAAAAGAACAAACTTGTTACATTTCAGAGGGCACACACGGATACAACGCACACACTTGTACCATGGATGAAAGCGGATATCAGGCCCTGTTTGCAGCAAGGTGAGGTAGGGGACATACTGTCGGACTTCCTTAACACCACAGACCTGACAACACCACAGGCTGAGAAGGTAGACAGCTTCTCCCCATACACGCTTCACCTCTTTTTCTGTACTCCTTGCGCGCGCACACACGCACGCACGCACGCACGCACGCACGACCTATGTGGTGTGAAATGGAGGGCTGGAGAGGGAGGTGGGGGTGCAAAGTAAAGCGAGAGCTGTCAGAAGAATGCATCCAACACACACTTGACAGGATGGAAGTTCAGATGCGAGTCCTCATCATGCAGGCAGAGCACAAGGGGGAACATCTCAATTCAAGCGATACAGCAAGCAGAGCACAAATCAAGGCACATCTTCCATATGTTTGCCATCTGAACCTTTACTGCTGCTAAATCTGTAAAGAAAAATCTCAATTGTTGATAGTGAAATATCCTGACGATAGGTTTTATTATCTAAATGTTTTCACTGCAGAGGAAAAAAAAAAATCTCCTTTTGATAAATGAAGTCCCCTCCTGATAAGTACTCGGCTGTGGGGTCTGTTTGGGCATTAATGTTGAAGACATGCTCAACTGCAATGATAGATCATTCAGTCATGATTAATGCTATCCAATCAGGTTGTTGTGCAGTAGCCTCTCACCACCCAAGGGTGTCTATGGAAATATTTTCATATCCTGAAATTGATACCCACTCTCTTCTCTGCCTGTCTTTCTCTGTACATCTGACCTAATCAAGTATACAAGATGAATATGGGCTGGTCAAGTGATCAGATCTTGATCGTGTTTACTCTGTCTTTTTCTGCATAGCAAAAGATTGCTAATCGGCAGTGAGTTATGGCAATAATAACCAAGCTTCCCTATAATAAGGTAATCAATTCAATCTACTGTCAATTGACCCAGATTAATGCTGCATGTTTGTTCCCCAATGGGGGGCCATAATTGAAGATTTCTGCAACTATTGACTTAGGTTGAATAAACATCTGTTCTTTAATATTCTTTGTCAAGTGCATCCATTCATTATCATTGTCCAATTAACAGTACACATTCAGAGCAATATATTCAGATTCAGTTTGTTCTCTGATGAATGAGATGTCAGCTGTTCCATCAACATCAATCGCAATTAGTTTTTATTTTCCGACTGCGCTACTCACCCCCCAGCACTCCTTTTTAAAATCAAATATAAACCTTCTCAACAAGTGAACTCTGATCTACCAGAAAAGGATGACATTTTATTACAAAAACAATCACACAAACCACCTTTGACATTTGCACAACAAATGCCCATTGTTAAGCCCAAAGGAAACTCTGGGTGTTGGATTTCTATCGAACACCCTCATGCTTGGCCTTTTCTCTCTATAGAAATGCTGCAGCACCGACCCTTCAGAGACCCTCTGTGGTTCTGTGGGTAAGGGTAGCAAGGAATTTGTAAAAGAAG
Source organism: Brachyistius frenatus (assembly GCF_029030835.1). Classification (NCBI taxonomy): domain Eukaryota; kingdom Metazoa; phylum Chordata; class Actinopteri; family Embiotocidae; genus Brachyistius; species Brachyistius frenatus. Next base: position 7,545,914 of record NW_027210603.1, read on the forward strand.
GAGGAGGGAGAAAGATTAGAGCTTCTCTCTTTCCTTTAGAGTAATGCAGCTCTCTCTGAGGGGAAGAAATCAGAGGATGGGGTCAAGCAAGGATATTGAACCAGGCTTCAGACAAGCCTGAATTTCAGGATATCCATGCTGACATGAAACCACCAAATTAAATTCAGTGCAATTGTATCCCCCTCTCTGTGCTCTAAAACTCCCTCTCTTTCAAAGCAGGCAGAGAGGAAAAATCAATAGTGTATGTATTGATATTAATGTTCAGCATTACGTGTCTAAATGAAATCATAGCAGCAGAGGGGAGCATACGGCCTTTATTAACAACATGTGCTGAAATCAAATTACCATCTTGCTCCGTCTCTGAGGTGGCTTTCCTCCAGGTAAACCAAGCGGCTGCTGCCTTGTTTACCTTCATCATATTTGGGCTTTTTCTGTAAAGAAAAGCTTGTTGCACTAAACTTGTGGAAGCTGATGGAAAAGCAGATCTTTCTCAGTGTTTCCAGTGTCGTTCTGGTTTACTTTTTAAAGGACACTCACACAATGCAGAACTATAGTTTATACAAGGTAAGATGGCTAAAGCAGGGAACTTGAAAGCTCATTACTTGGATTTCTTTGTAAAAAAAAAAAAAAAAAAAAAAAAAAAAGAAGAGGAAAAGTAGCCCCAATACATAATCAATGGGTTAATCCACACAATGACATTCTATTTAGATGACAAATTGGGCCTCCATTTCACGTTCTCAAGCATTTTCAAACATAACATGCACATCATAGTTAGCCTTGCTGCGTCTGCCAATTGCTCACGGCTTCAGATGTTGCTGTGCTTATCGTCTGGAAATCCTGTTCACATGAGGGTTTGCTGAGCCACTCTGAAGGGTGGACAAATCATCAGAGGGGGTTCAGTGATATTGAAGTCAAGTGTTTGTTTCTAAATGTATTTCCAATCAGGTACGCTGTGGAAGAGCTGCATATGCACATTTGAAGCAACGCTAGCAAATTTCAAGGAATTGACACCAGCGCAAGAACAATGCCTAAAAATAAAAGGGCCATTTTCTGACAGGGCTTTATACTCACATTGGGCAAGCATCTATGTTGCTCACAGCCTGGTGAGTTTGAGCACACAACATGTAATATGGTAGTCAATGCAGATTTGTTAGGCTGCTCCAATATATTCAAATTTAACACCCAACATTCCCCGACGGAATATTCACAAAGTGAATTTGGGTCTCCAAAAAGCATATTTGCATTTATTTATTTTTTTATTCAACAAATATCACAAATCTTTTCACAGCACTCAGGCAGCAAATGGGTGTCAGTGACGTGACAAAACATGCTTTGCAAATGTAGCTTCAAGATTACTGCTGCAGCGCTCCATGAAACACAGGTGGTGCACAAGCTTACAGTTTTGCAAAAAGCCTGACAGGAGCTAGGGAGATGTATGTCGTTAAAAGTGGGATGAAAGGGGTGATGATTTAACTATTTGACAATCTAAGCAAAACTAAAGGGATATAGATAGCATGATCATATCTATTAGCATTCTCTGTAAAAGTGTATAGTTTGGAGTCAAAACACATTGAGGGTACATTTTGAAACAGTTTAGACAAAAACTTCTATGCATACACAGTCCAGACATTTGGCACCAAAAAATAGTACCAAATTTCAATTTATATCACTATTAAAAAAAAATTTAAAAAAAAAAAAAACACGGTTTACATCCGAGTCTTGTTGAGGTTCATGTTAAAATTAATTCATGTCTATCAGTCCATTAATGTGGTGGTGGATAAAGAGGCCTCTTCATCTTTCATTAGATGGCTGACAGATCGCAATGAGAAAACAGACAATTGTCCATTAGGCCTTCTTCAGACCAGTGTTTGGTGCTTATAAAGCAGGGTTTTCAATATTCATTTCAAATCGGAATAAAAGCCTGAACTTGTCAGACCTGGATGCATTTAAATATTGAGTAGCCTTCCATCATTTCTTTCCTGTGGCCAGCTCTTGAGATGAAAGGTAAGAGAATGGAAAGGCCAGGGTTGGTCAAGCAATTCAAAAGTGCTGATATCTGCATCCTTTTGAAAACCAAATGCATTGGCCTTGTCAACGTGGGCTCCATCTTTAATTTGTCTTTCTTTTTGGCACCATGATGCCCAGCTTTTAGCTGTGTTAAAGGTAAATTAAAATTTTAACTGACTGTATTTTCACATGCATTTGATCTTAAGAGGCAGATTCTAGAAAGATACTCTGCTGAGCTACAAGAAAGAATGGAGAGGAAGCAGTCTACTATTGGATGAAAAGTGAAAAATAACATGAGGGGGATAGTCAATGTGATAAGGGGATATGTGCCATACCACAGACTACAGTTGTTAGTTTCTAGTTAAGTTTTGAACCATTTAAAGCTGCATTAAGAATTTTTTTGCCAGCTTACTGCACATCAGCAGAAAAGGCAAAAAGAACAACAACTGACATATCATCTATCAAAGTTGAAAAACAAATGCCCATTTACACATCTACCAGACACAGGAACATTGCCACTTACTTGGGATCAAGTCTGACTCAGTGAAATCCAGTATTTATGCTCTTTTAGCTTCATTTTGGTTTCAGCTGATTGCTGAGAAAAATGCTTCTTTAGCTTAATTCTCCACTAAATTTCCCTCCACTTGCAAACTATTTTTGGTGTTAGACAGGTAGCCTATAGTCAGTTTATCTGACTTGCGAAATGTATCTGCTATTTAAAACTGTTTAAACAACCAGGGCGTCCTGCTCTGAGAGCATCATTTTAGGATTTCCTGGAATACTGTTGGAGACAAAGATCCTGCTCATCTAGAATGAATAAGGCCTTCCAAGGAGACTGTTCCATAAGCAGAGGGCTTGCCAGAAATCCTAACATGCCATCTGGGGTCTGGGCGCAATGATTTTCTTAATGACAATCTCAGCATGGGGATAAAGAGGTCAACTGGGACAAGAAGGAACAGGATTGCCTGCCAGGACAGTGGACCACTGGCCTGGCAGGCCAGAGAGGAGGTCTCACCAAGTGCCCGTCCAGGCCCATGAACTCCCATGAATAATGCTGGAGAGCTGCCTGTGGCCATTCTCATGGCAGGAGAGGACAGTGAATAGGGAGTGGAAAGGTGGCTTGATGTGTGTGTATTTGTACATGCATGTAAGTGCATGTGCTGTAATAGCAAGTGTGAATGTGGTCTGCATGTGTGTATTTGGAGTGAGGAGTGGGTAATTGGTGCCTCAGGGGACACTGGAGACATATTGTCAGAGCTGTGAATCCTCACTGGAACAGACAGCAGCTATTCTGAGCCATCAAACTGGACATGTCATGACTGACTGTACCCCTGGGACTGGTCAGACATTGAGAAGACGTGCATCTGTGGCTCTCGGGGCCTGGCATGGGACAAGCTCTCATGGGCCTTTTTCGTCTCTGGTGGTTTATACCAATATCCGCCATCAAAACAACTTTTCCTTCAGCATAACATTTAGTTAATATAACTCCTCAAGGCATTCATTGATCTACACAGGCTTTGTCCTGCACTTCAGACACATTGTCACAATTTAAGCGCTTTGCACATGCCAGATTATTTGGTGAAGTTAATAATATGATTCAAAGGACTTTAAGTGAAGTGTGTTTGTAGCTCCCCAGAATCCTCCATTAAAACTTGAGAAAACTGACTTTATTTTTTAATCACATAAATTAACAATTTTGCAATGGTGTGACTTTGAGACTTTGATATTGATGAGTGCTTCTAAAAATCTTTTTTTTTTTAAGAATTGTGACATGCGTGGGCAGTGAAATACAGTGGACAAATTTTTTTTTTTTAAAGAGTCTCCTAGCTGTTATGTTTGAGGTTTCATTTATGACATTTATGTCAATAAAAGTGCACATGTATCCAATTATAAAGCTGTGAATATGCTGCAATTTAGTGTCTGGACAATTAAATATTGAATTTTCAAACTGTGTATCCATAGCTTTAAACATGCTAGTTCTATACCATGGCCACAGAAAGATTTTAGTAACCATACACTACTAGACTAAGATGATGTATAGGTGTCCCAAATTAATTTGCCAGTATTAACCTGTAAGGAGTTATTTGAGTAACCACCAAAAAACAACCGGAAAAAATGGCATTACCAGGGACAACAATGTAAATTGTATAAATATAATTATAAATATAATGTGGTGTAATTATATTTTAAATATCTACCACAGTTGAGTGAATTTGGAAGTTGAAATCAGCACCAGGCTTAAAAGAGGACCTAAATAACATTAAGCCGGTAGCCTGATCCCGAAGGATTGCTACAGGGGAAGATAGAAAGGACGCCAGAGAAAATGTGACTAAAAACGGCGCAGAAAATAAAGAGACATAGGTAAGTCACATGTAAGATTGAGGAGGTGAAAGATTCACAAACACACTGTGGAAGGTTAGAAAGAGAAGCAGCCTTTGTACTGTATGTTGTTAGTGAGAGAGCACTATGTAATCTCTGCTGGACAGACAGTTGTAATACTGTGGAGCAGAACACATCACTGTTTTCAGTTCTTGAGATTGACAGCAAACTGCAGTCTCTTCTGTATTTATAATTTCTCGCGATTATAAAAGTCTTAGCAAGTTTTCAGAACTTCGGCAAGATGTTGCCTAAAAATGCAAACAACAGAAGTTCAAGGCTCAGAAACTAGATTTCGTGATGTGTGAAATAGGAAAGTAAAATAAAAATAAAGATTCTATAAAAATGAACTGATATTTTGTTATATTGGTTTTTTAAATGGCATTTTGTTGGCAAGTGGTTATAGTATAAGTGGGACAATATTATGCCTGAGAACAGCTCACACACACCCACATTTCTCAACTATTCATAGTGATATAGGATAAAAGCATTGTGCAGAGCTTAAACTACAGTGGAAACAGTAGCACGACAGAAGACAGTAGCCAGGTCAAAATGACTAATAGCAGAGCTTGACTGGGACAGAAATTTGGCCTTAGCATTTTGGCCCAGATTGGCCCACCACAATCAATCACACACCACTCATCTTCTCACTTCCCTTAAAAACTAACCGTGCCAATCCCTAACAGCACAAAGCTGTGTGACAAGAGAAAGGGAATCAAGGAAGATCAAGAGATGAAACATGATAAATACCTTCATAAAGTGGTCTTGCAAAATTGTTTGCAGTCATAAATCTGGAATCAAGCAATGACATCCTGTGTGAGTAGGAGAGAAAGAGAACGTTAACAAATGACTAAACAGATGATCAGTGTCTGCCAGGTAAAGTAGCATTGAATACCTTGCAAACTAACCAAGTCAAAAGGATGCCTGTGAACTCTTTGTATGAATCTTTAAAAAAAAAAAAAAAAGGGCAATCTGTATGCGAGAGAAGAAAAGAGCAGGAATGATCAATGATAAATCAGAGGAACAGTGTCTTCAAGATAAAAAAGTACCATTGCTTTAAGTGTAGAGTCACACAAAAGCCATCTCTTACACATTTTTTTTCCAGATTGTAAAAGAACACTGTTCACCCAATAGCCTGATAAATAAATAAAGAAAATAAATATAGCCAGCTGACTCACCGTTAATGTTGATGAGTGGTGATTAACAAAATAATGACTCTCTTCCAAAAATAAAAAATATCAGCCACAAGAAAATATATTTTTTGCTAACCAGAGAAAACATAAGTGAGTAAGCTTACTAGCCGCTTTGCCTGTCTTAGCCAACAGTGGTGACAACCAACAGTGACGATACCCATTGTTTTGTGAACAGCCGTTATGAAGCTTCAAGTTCGGATATTGGCCGTCAGCATCTTGCTAGTTCGGAGCGTTTTGGAGCCAGAAGTGGAAACATTTGGACGAGCTGGGAGGGAGCGAGGGGTGGATATGACTCGATCTGACTTGAAACTTGCTGATATGACATCCTGCCCATGTTAGCGGAAACCTGACTGCACTACTGGTCTGTCAAAATTTGGTTAATATTAACAATGACCACCATCAACATCATCATCTCTCATGACATGTATATGAACCAAGCAGCCAGCCCTTTGTTAGCTTCTGCTTCCTGCGATTTTGACACATCCTCCACTCTCAACCTCATCTCTCTCTTCAGCCTCACTATGACTGGCCAGCCCCAAAACAGCCACAGGTGTTGAAAAAGGTCCTGCAGCAAACATGTCAGGGATTTTTGTTCATTTGGCAGATTCTGCCGGTAGGGTTTGCCTTTTTGTCCCAAAATAACACAATTATTTGATGTTTTGTATTATCTACTTTGGAACTTTGACTTTAACTGCAGATGCACTGTTTGATTAAAGTCCAATGGCGGAGGGTTTGAGGATACAATTAGGCCACTCCAGTGTCTATTAGAAACACACAAAAAGGCTCTTGTGTCAGCCCAAAAATCATGTTGGCCCACCGGGAAAATCCTCACATTCCAGATGGCCAGTCCTGCCTTGCCAATTCCTCTTTCAAACCGATGACCAGGGTCGGACCGGGGTCAATTTAAACCAAGTTCGTCTCAAAAGGGTAATCCTTGTGAGATGACAATTCAGATAGAACATGGGTCAGAAAACATTATTATATTCTTGAGGCAATGAATTTGTTGTTTGTTGTTTTTAGCGAATGCCCCTCTGGTTCAGCGATCTTGTTATGTTGGAACACACAAAGCTGTCCCTCAGTCATTTGGATCTTGATCACTTCCTCACTAGGAGGCCTTAAAATCTTGGTCGATCTCCATGTTGATGTCTGTGACAATTGCATCCTGACTGTGCACCACCATTTGCAAAAAATTGGATTCATAACTGTTCTGCCCCTCTTTTTTTAACAAAGTCAGTGGTATATAAAATCAATCCTTGTCAACCGTTCCCGAAGCCAAGTCGGACAATGCGAGCTAACCGTTTCAAATACAAAACCTTGGCTGGACTTTAGACTGAAAAGAGTCAAAAAGATGCAAAGCAACAACAAAGATATCCAAATGACCACAAAGTGATACAAATTTCATGTGCAAAAGTACATGCAAAATGACTACAAAGAGATGCAGTCTAATTATCAAGGAACCAATTTTTTTGTTTAAGTCTTAACACATTTTACTTGTTTTACAAATTTACTGCCATTCCTTTCCTCAAGTAAAGAGAACATATATTAATCCGTATTCCTAACAAAAAAATAAAATGGTTTCCAGGGACTGTGCAAGCTGCCAACATAACCGCCACTCTGACTCCATTTTCTCAAATAAAGTAACTCTGCGTTCTCTCCCAAAGGTATTGAAACTCGGCACAAAAATGTTTTGTTACAATGGTGGCTGCCAACAGTGAGTTCAGCTTTCTCTTTCCCCGAATGCAGCCTGCAGGTGCCACAATAACTCTGGCGTTACAGCCACAGCTTGGACAGCCGCGAGCCTTAGTGCACAGCCTCCTAATTCACAATTTGTTAGTCCTGGCAGGGATACATTCCATACACAACGTACTCTAGCTGAATGAGGAAAGGATCGATATGCTTCTGGCTCTGAGAACAGGATTTAGCTCCAATTAGATTCAATTTCCAGGTGTCATGCTTGAGATTATTTTGTTTTGACAGCATTGGGGCAGGACAACGTAATCAGTAGAAATGTTGAATGAACAAGCTGTATGACAGAGGAGCAGATTCAGTATTATCTCCCACAGGAACTGGATTGGTTTTGGGGTTGTTTTTTTTGCTTCAAGCTAATTATTTGCACTGACAGCTGATGATTTTGAGTCTACGGCCTACCCAGCTCGCACATCTCACTCACTGTCCCTCCATCTCACCACCTCCAGTTTCCATTACACTTTCCTCTCTCTGGGCACTCAGGCTTTCACTTGCTATCACCTGTGTAGAAACAGCAGAACACAATCATTCAGGGGGTTTTTTTTGTTTTTTTTTTTGCCTTGGGTGAACACTCCAATTCCCTGTATGGATGGAGGCCATTACAGATCAGACAGAGCACGGGGGAATGTGTCACGCTGGATCGTCAGCCTGGACAGTCACAGGTGGACACGTGACAAGTCATTAAGTCTCAGCTCTGTCCCCGTGTAGGAGTGAGTGCCCTGGGTCAAATGGAGACAGTGGCTGTAGAAGTGTTGCGGAGACAGACGGCGATCATAACAGGCCTAATGGGCAGGACTAATGGTGCAATGGGTGCAATGGGCTCCAATTACAGGCCTCTCTGACAGCTGCTCACCACCACGCCAGCTTCACCTGCACTGGGAGCACCCAGCAACCGATAGTCGACCGGTTGTGGACATTGTTAGTTCGCATAGAGTTATCTCCCCGGACTCCCTGCAGGAAACAACACACAGCAGAGCACAATTTAAGAGCCTCGCTGTGCATGGAGGAATTTTGCTTTATGGACAAGACGGCTGTATATTTTATTTGCAGCTGACCTTCTGAGAAAGAAATTGCGGTAATTTTGGATCACCTGACTTTTTTTCACCCGTTTTATAAACTTAGTTTGGTTTGAGTAAGGATTGTAGTGTATTGGAGAAAGCAAACTTTGGATCCATCAGTGGACAGCAGAGATAATTCACAATGTTATTTTCCAAGAGTTTTAATCAAAATATTAATTGTGCCGCTGTGCTAAGTTTCACAGCTTCCATCCATCTGCGAGGAGTATATTAAATAAAGAGTAGGTCCTCCCTCGGAACCCAGCCCGCTAATGTTGCCCAGCATTATGCACACACATTTGTCTTCCAGGGGGGCAGTTTGTCCCAGTAGTGAATTACTCTCCAGCGCTTAAAGAATATTCATTCACTTACTGCCGGAGAAACCTGTCTGCTTCCTACCCTTCTAAATTGCTCCGGATCATTATCAGTGATAGAGAGGGGTATTTTTTTTTTCCCCTCTCTGTGTGCTGGCAAGAGCTTTGTTTACAGTATGTGTTCAACTAAACACCGTAGCTCAGCATTTGTGTTGATGGATTGAAGCTTGTTACCATGGCAGAACCCATTTGGGCCACCAAGGAGGCATGTCACTCCGAAACACATTAATCATTTATTTTGGTGAGAGGCAGTCTTGTTAAAAGGAACATTTTGGTTCACTACAACTTAGGGGCAATTTTATATGTATTGACCATCATTTCAATTGGTTTTGATAATATCATCAAAATTATTGCCGAGATGTTGGTACACAACATCAAAAGGACAAAAGGTTAAGCCACAAAATCAAACCACGTTATATGCAAGTAAAAGCAAGTGAGCACATAGTAAATAATGCTAATGGCCTTTGCGCATGCGCAAATCCCAGCTGTTAACTTTGAGAACATTGGCATGAACCACTGCGCTGATACAAACCACTGGGTCATGCATGGACATATCAGTTTTGAAGTGACACATACGAATCACACTTAGAGATAACTGAGAATTTTCTCCTCTGTATTAATAGAATTCAGTGAGAAGACAGTTTGCATTTCTCTCTAAGAGGAAGAGCACTTGGTTTCTTTAAGGCCGAACGGACAGAAAATATTTGTGAATCTGATATGGTTCACTCCTCACTTTCATTCTTAATTCTGTGTGGCCATGCTTTAAGCAATGATGCCACTGATTGGTTTATATTGGATTGAAATTGAAGCCAAGAGAATCACTTTATGGTTGACGGCATCTTTTCGGCTTTAAGACAGGACCTTCCACATATGGGAAGTGCGGGAGAGTAGGGGTTGGCATTGGAGCCCATAGCTAGTGCATACACATTCATCGGTATGTTGACTAAAATGCAAGGTGCATTGCACTTAACAGTAGAAGTGCATTAAAATTAGAAACTATTCAAAAAAATTTACATTTACTTAAGTGAAAAATGAGATATCAGAATCCCTTGAGGGTCTGGTAGTACAATTAACTGAAGAACAAGCCATATCTATGGTAAAAAAATGTTTTGCAAATTCCACCAACAAAATATTAGACATTGTATTATAACTGAATCAAAACTATGCTGAGGTGACTCAAGTTCCCTGCAAAAGGACATTCGTGGCTTGCCTCACCCATTTGTCAATCAAGCCAGACTGAACATGCCCATCAATCCACTATATCCTAAATTTACACTTGATTAGGGTTAAGGAATGATATGAGTTTGGGTTAAAATAACGACTCGAACTGTCTTCTGTAAACAGAAAATGAACAGTGGTCTCGTGCAACCAAGTACGCTGTTGTACAGAACCATCTACCTAACCTACCTCTTCATAACGGGGAAAAACTCACCATGTGAAGGCGCCATCTGAGCTGCATTGCTTCTCTGGGACAAGCTGTCATTATTTATATGACTGCTAGAGGTCACTTAACTTTAAAACGTAGTTGTGGGTAGTAATAGGTTGCTGGCACTAAAGACCTATGGGGTTGTTGTTTTGGAGGTCTCCGTTTTCAAAACACCCAACAGCACACTGATCAGCAGGCATGAGTCTAGCTAATAATCACAATGGCTTAGAATTATTTAGAGAACTTGAAACTTTTTGAAGGAGATTAAAAAAAAAATTTGAAGCCAGGACTTAAATTGACCCTTAGTGGCATTACACTTTAAGGTATTTTCACCGTAGCCTCACTCACAAAGCTGTTCGTTACCGCAGAGGTATGAAATGCAAGTCGAGGAATTAAGGCCAAAACAATGAAAATTAGATCAAAGTTGTAAGATAATGATTTCAAAAATGTTTACTAAATGAACACTAAGTGTATCTAGTATACTTTTCTATAGTACCTTTTACAGTGGTGTGAAAAAGTGTTTGCCCCCTTCCTGATTTCTTATTTTTTTGCATGTTTGTCACACTTAAATGTGTCTCATCAAACAAATTTAAATATTAGTCAAAGACAACAAGTAAACACAAAATGCAGTTTTTAAATGAAGGTTTTTATTATTAAGGGAGAAAGAAAATCCAAACCCACATGGCCCTGTGTGAAAAAATGTTTGCCCCCTGAACCTAATAACTGGTTGGGCCACCCTTAGCAGCAACAACTGCAATCAAGTGTTTGCGATAACTTGCAATGAGTCTTTTACAGCTGTGGAGGAATGTTGGCCCACTCATCTTTGCAGAGTTGTTGTAATTCAGCCACATTGGAGGGTTTTCGAGCAGGAACCACCTTTCTAAGGTCATGCCACAGCATCTCAATAGGATTCAGGTCAGGACTTTGACTAGGCCACTCCAAAGTCTTTATTTTGTTTTTCTTCAGCCATTCAGAGGTGGAATTGCTGGTGTGTTTTAGATCATTGTCCTGCTGCAGAACCCAAGTTCGCTTCAGCTTGAGGTCACGAACAGATGACCAGACATTCTCCTTCAGGATTTTTTGGTAGACGGTAGAATTCATGGTTCCATTTATCACAGCAAGTCTTCCAGGTCCTGAAGCAGCAAAACAGCCCCAGACCATCACACTACCACCACCATATTTTACTGTTGGTGTGATGTTCTTTTTCTGAAATGCGGTGTTACTTTTACGCCAGATGTAACGGGACACACACCTTCCAAAAAGTTCAACTTTTGTCTCATCAGTCCACAGAGTATTTTCCCAAAAGTCTTGGGGATCATCAAGATGTTTTCTGGCAAAAATGAGACGAGCCTTAATGTTCTTTTTGCTCAGCGGTGGTTTTTGTCTTGGAACTCTGCCATGCGGGCCATTTTTGCCCAGTCTCTTTCTTATGGTGGAGTCATGAACACTGACCTTAACTGAGGCAAGTGAGGTCTGCAGTTCTTTGGATGTTGTTGTGGGGTCTTTTGTGACCTCTCGGATGAGTCATCGCTGCGCTCTCGGGGTAATTTTGGTCGGCCGGCCACTCCTGGGAAGGTTCACCACTGTTCCATGTTTTCTCCATTTGTGGATAATGGCTCTCACTGTGGTTCGCTGGAGTCCCAAAGCTTTAGAAATGGCTTTAGAACCTTTTCCACACTGATAGATCTCAATTACTTTCTTTCTCATTTGTTCCTGAATTTCTTTGGATCTTGGCATGATGTCTATCTTTTGAGGATCTTTTGGTCTACTTCACTTTGTCAGGCAGGTCCTATTTAAGTGATTTCTTGATTGAGAACAGGTGTGTCAGTAATCAGGCCTGGGTGTGGCTAGAGAAATTGAACTCAGGTGTGATAAACCACAGTTAAGTTATGTTTTAACAGGAGGGGGCAAACACTTTTTCACACAGGGCCATGTGGGTTTGGATTTTTTTTCTCCCTTAATAATAAAAAACCTTCATTTAAAAACTGCATTTTGTGTTTACTTGTGTTATCTTTGACTAATATTTAAATTTGTTTGATGATCTGAAACATTTAAGTGTGACAGACATGCAAAAAAATTGGAAAGCAGGAAGGGCAAACACTTTTTCACACCACTGCATATGCAGTTCGCCCAATGGTAAATGTATGCGTCTTGACCGGGCTCTTCCAGTTCAGCATTCCTTACCACAAACTAGACCTCTGCATGCCAATTACTCAACAGATAATATCAGTGGTGGCTGTGTGACTGGTGGGTCCATTACCACATTGAACCTGAACCGGCATTAGCCTCTCCCAGGTTAGGTTATATACATACTCAATATTGCATTTCAATGGGTTGACCTCAGCAGTTGCGGTTTAACATGCTAACTCTCAGAGCTCCACAGAAGACTTCACAGCTCTATTATAAAAGTCAGTGGGTCACACTCTGCACAGACATTATTCTCATATTAAACAGTGAAACGCTCTTACATATTGTCTTACTCAGACCATTTGTTATTCCACAGGCAGCACTGTGCTCCACACAGGTAGTCTGGAGAATCACACTGCACTTTTAAAATTTTGTTTTTCCTCTTTAATTTTTATTCTTAATCCTGTGTGGCCATGCTGGTGTGAAATACAAGTGGATTGGGTAGCAAGCAGTGCAGAAGTAAAACCTACTGGGCTTTAAAAGCATGTATAAGTATCTATGTTACAGCTTAGTTGATTGTGTCACACAAAAGGCTCTCTGTTGTTCAGTAGCTCTCAGTTCATAGAAGTGTTATTTTTGCCTTAGAGATGGTTTGAGCTGCAAGCCTGTTTGCTGTGTATGTTTTTGTTTGGGCTCTTTTTATGTCCCTGATGTCAGTCATAAGGTCTGAAACACCATGGCCTTACTCCCAAAAGAAGCCATGGAGAGGAGGAAAAATATTTCTGTTTCTCAGCCCTCATTCTCCTTAAAAAAAAAAAATATTGTTCGCTACAGGCAGGACCTCACCAACCTATGTTGCATGGCTTTTGTCTGATAGCGGGAATTAAACAAGTAAGGCTCTTCTTCCCTCCTCCAAGCTGTATCGGTTTTATTGGGAGACTCTCAAAGTCAATTTCCATGTCATTTAAGGCTTGGCCGTGGGAAAAGTGGTTGTCAGAGGTGTAAAATGTGTCCTTATCTACTCTCAACACATGCACATGCAGGCATATTTATCTCTGTTCGTCTTTATATCATATGTCATTTACTGACAAACCAGCTTGTAATATTGACACACGGTATTTCAAAACTATAGAGCAAATCCTTAAGGTTGTTTGTTTAACCATCGAATCAATTGATTACTTTATATCTGTGGAAACAATTTGGATAAATACTGTCAGATGTTAGAAAATGTCATTTCAGGCCGGGTAATGTCAGCATACCTTAGTTTTTACAGCTGCCTGTAACAAGCAGAACCATTTCTGTTTCCTTTATTCCCTATACAAGTACAGAAACACAGGGACCCAGTTACAGTGAGCTTTATCTTCTGTCTATGCAACTACAGTGCTTTTTATCTACAGATTAGCTTCCATATTTCCTTTTGCATTTGTTATACTAGTCCCATTTCTTTTCTCTGCTGGCACTATATTTGACAACTGCTTGCTTTCAACAACAATGCCAATCTTAAACTACCAGACAATGCAATCTCTTGCCTCCCACTGATGAATCAATGATGCATCACCTGCTGAACGTTGGATACGAATGAATAAATTAGTAACACTATTTTCTACCCTATTTAGTCTTCGAAAACACAATATAAGAACTAAATAAGTTGTTTACAACACACTGTAGCTTAGTTCTAAAGCAGTGCAGGGTTTCTTTTTAAATAGTTACTCATTTGCTAGAATTTCATATAAATGAATTCATGGAACTCACTTTCAGATGCTGTTGGTTCATCCCTTACAAAAGACAACATGTCATCCATAAGAAATGAACCCATAGCACTCTGCAATAAAAATGTGTATATAATCAGATTCACCAAGCTGAGCATCGTTTACAAAATCATGATGCTTCTGTAGCCTGTTAGTTGCCAGTTCACCCCCAAAACAAGGGGAAAAGAGATGCATGTTCCAAACAAGCTGAGCTGCAGTGATGGATACCGGTAATTACTTTTAGTGATCTCATTTAACCCTCCACACACACACATGCGTTTAATTGCCTGGAACAGGAAAAACACAAATCCAGTTAATCTGGTGTAAGGGGATGTTAGGTGGAGTTCTGAAGAGTGATTGGAGCGGGGCGGTACTTCGTCTATGCAGAAAGGCCGTGGCGACAGTCCTATAGATTCAAAATGGAGGGAAGATTAATACGACTTTGATCCCAATCCCGCAGAGGCTATCATCTCACAGAGAGTCTGTTTTTGTGCATGTCTGTGTATCTGCGTGTATCTGTGTGTCTTTACGTGTGATCTGACTAATTGTGTACCATTATGGAGCCAGGAATGAAAAATACACAATTAGAGTCAAAAGTATCAGTGTCTCCCTTCCCATCTGTTTTGCACCACAGATGTATTATGTGTTTTTATCTATGTCGTAAAAATATTCGTGGATATGTGCTGGAAGTGGGATGGAGATACACCAGATGCTGTTGGAGAAAATCTTAACACTTTCTACATGAATTGGTTTGCCATTACCATTTATAGACACCATTCACACATTTTTAAATGAAACATCTAATAAAATGTAGAAAGTTATAAACAAATGCCCCAAAATGAATCAACTAATAAAGCATTATTTTTATTTAAACATGTTAAAAAAAAAGTACAAAAGTGTTTCAATATAACCTTGGTAGCTAAATATATTAGGTTTTCTCAGTGCGAAAACATGAGTTACAAAATGTTAAAATAAATATAATGGGAAAAGGTCAGATATTACCATCTCCCATTCACTTTTAGTATCTGATTGGGTTTATTTTGTTCCTGCAAGCCCCTCATAACTCATATGATAAGTATGATCAATTTACATGCTTATATTCTGTCAAGTGTTGCTGCTCAATGCATCTATCCAGAGTATAGATCATCTGTATTGTCTGCTAACCTGTCTTTGTTGTTACAGTCATGTATGCCGAACATCTAATCAATTATTAATCGATGAGCACATACAGCCCCTTTATGAATAAATAGAGCAATTTGCACAGAGCATAGTACACTGCTCAAAAAAATAAAGGGAACACTTAAACAACACAATGTGACTCCAAGTCAATCACACTTCTGGGAAATCAACCTGTCCAGTTAAGAAGCAATACTGATTGTGACTCAATTTCACCTGCTGTTGTGCAAATGGAACAGACAACAGGTGGAAATGAGGCAATTATCAAGACAACCCTATAAAGGAATGATTCTGCAGGTGGTGACCACAGACCATTTCTCTGTCTTTATCCTTTCTGGCTGATTTTTGGTCATTTTTGCATTTTGCCAGCGCCCTCACCCTAGAGGTAGCATGAGGCGGTGTCTACAACCCACAGAAGCTGCTCAGGTAGTGCAGCTCATCCAGGAGGGCACATCAACGCACGCTGTGGCAAGAAGGTTTGCTGTGTCTGTCAGCACAGTGTCAAGAGCACGGAGGAGATACCAGGAGACAGGCCAGTCCACCAGGAGACGTGGAGGGGGCCGTAGGAGGACAACAGCCCAGCAGCAGGACTGCTGTCTGCTCCTTTGTGCAAGGAGGAACAGGAGGAGCACTGCCAGAGCCCTACAAAATGACCTCCAGCAGGCCACTAATGTGCATGTTTCTGCTCAAACTGTCAGAAACAGACTCCATGAGGGTGGTACGAGGGCCCGACGTCCACAAGTGGGGCCTGTGCTTACAGCCCAACACCGTGCAGGGTGATTGGCATTTGCCAGAGAACACCAAGATTGGCAGCGTCGCCATTGGCGCCCTGTGCTCTTCACAGATGAGAGCAGGTTCACACTGAGCACATGTGACAGATGTGACAGAGTCTGGAGACGCCGTGGAGAACGTTCTGCTGCCTGCAACATTCTCCAGCGTGACCGGTTTGGCGGTGGGTCAGCGATGGTCTGGGGAGGCATTTCTTTGGAGGGCCGCACAGCCCTCCATGTGCTAGCTAGAGGTGCCCTGACTGCTATCAGGTACCGGGATGAGATCCTCAGACCCATTGTAAGACCATATGCTGGTGCAGTGGGCCCTGGGTTCCTTCTGATGCATGACAATGCTGGGCCTCATGTGGCTGGAGTGTGTCAGCAGTTCCTGCATGATGAAGGCATCGATGCTATGGACCGGCCTGCCCGTTCCCCAGACCTGAATCCAATCCAGCACATCTGGGACATCGTGTCTCGTTCCGTCCACCGACGCCACGTCGCACCACAGACCGTCCAGGAGTGGACTGATGCTTTGATCCAGGTCTGGGAGGAGATCCCTCAGGAGAACATCCGTCATCTCATCAGGAGCATGCCCAGGCGTTGTAGGGAGCGCATACAGGCACGTGGAGGCCACACACACTACTGAGCCTCATTTTGACTTGTCTTGAGGAATTTCCACAGAAGTTGGATCAGCCTGTGATCTGATTTTTCCACTTTTATTTTGAGTATGATTCTGAATCCAGACCTCCATGGGATAATGATTTTGATTTCCATTGATCATTCTTATGTTATTTTGTTCTCAACACATTCCACTATGTAACGAATAAAGATTTTCAACTGGAATATTTCATTCATTGAGATCTAGGATGTGTTGTTTAAGTGTTCCCTTTCTTTTTTTTTTAGCAGTGTATATTAATAGCCCATATGACAGACATTATATCACCATCTCAAGATTGCTGAGATTCATCAATACTTCATGAACCAGCAAACAATTGTGCCAAGCTTGATGGCATCTCTTTTTTTTCCCCCCCCATCAGCCAATCTAACAGCACCGGAAATTAAGAGAAACACGAGGTAGATCGAGATTCCGATGGTGTCCTTGTTTTGTTTTCACTGTGTGAAGGTTAACAAGGAGTCATCTGCTTTTCAGGTGGAATTCCGGCAGCATGTTTGCCAGATGGTTTCCGCATATTTTGTTATTAAAGGCAGTGTATAAAGAGAAAAAGTGTTTGCTTTCCTTTTGATAAACTTAAAAAAACTGAGGAGAGGAGTCAAATCAGAGAAGTCTGTTCCTGTGTTTTACATAGATAGGGAGGGATGCATTTGAATGTTTCTAGCAGCCAATTTACAGCTGGTTTTCAAAAACTAGCAGGCTGCAAAGAGCAGCAGGCTGAAAGAGGAACTTTCAGTACGTTGATAAGCTTCATCCCTTTTCACTGCAATGACTACTCGTATTCATTTCATCACCCATCTTCTCTGTTTTTTGGTTTTATTCTTCAATGTCATTTCATTCTCTCAGTTGTTTCCCAGTCAGAACAGTTGCATACAATAATCACAATTTCCACACTAAAGATATTTTCTAAAAGGTAATGGGGTGCTTAAAATGTCTTCATGAATTCACAAAGTGGAATATCTAATCCTATAAACTTGTTGCCATACTTAATTGGGGGTATTCTGTTATTATCAAATCTAACAGCCACCAATAATCTATCTACATACAGATAAGTAAACTTCCATCTCCTAAAACAAAGTGAAGAAATCATTTCGGATGGATACGATGTGCTTTTTGAAGTGGGGAAAACGGCTACATTCAACTGGGTCTGTTCCTTCAGGTCCATTACGACTTGGTACAAGTTCATCAGCAATATAGAAATGAGAGAACCTGACATTTTGCAAATGTTTCTGCATCTATAAGCATCATCGGAAAGGTCTGCAATAATGCATATTTAATTACATTCCTCAAATCAAAGGTCACTGCTGGTGAACTCTTACCATAGATCAATGTCTGCATGACCTGGAAAGTTAATATGATTGTACTCCCACAGTGGAGTTCCTCACTGCACACAGAGCGCTCATCGTTTCTGATGATTATTTTTCATTAGTTAAAAAAAATAAAAATATCTGAGAAGACACTTTTCCCTCTGACTGTGATGCACTGCAGATGCAACTTGGTTGGAATTGGATGAAAGTTGGAATATTAACATTTTCCTTCCTACATTTGCATGATGAGCACAATCATACAAAGAGTTTGTGTTCTTTGCATTGATGTGGACTCTTGGATTGACCCATTGCACCGGTTCCCGTAAATGTCTCAGAAATAGATTTGCAAAGCTCTTCCTCTGAAGACCTCAGTTGTACTGTGTGACTGCCATCACTCACAAAGCGGCTCATTTTCTTTACTGCAGGCTAAAAATTACCTGACTGCTCTGTTATGAGAGATGGTAGTCATTTTACCTTTCAATGCAGTGATGTATGATTCCTGCACAGAGTGGGCATGTGTTACCTATAGACGATAGGAGGGATCAATACTGCAGCTAGCAGAGCTTGCATCCAAAGTATAAATCTCCGGGACATCTGCATAATGACGCAGCAGTTCACTATCGAATCGCTAACTCCCTCCTCATTGCCTGTGATTCTCCAGCCTCCCCCCGCCTCAACCCTGTCTCCCACACACACACACACACACACACCACCACCATTACCGCTCCCATCACACCACCCTACTTTAACAAAGAGTGGGAAACTAGATCCAGTGCCTTCCCAAGGTCACCGTCACAGTCTCTCAGGCTCCTGTGATGATACGATACACTTCACACTGTCTCCGAGAGTTAAATGAATCTTCAAGTGCAGACGTACAAGGTAGAGATCCAGCAATGTTCCAGACTTGACAATAAACAACATATCAGATGGTGAAAGAAGTCGAAGATATTGATAGCTCTGTCTGCGGAGGCTGTGTGCTGGAGCTGCTGATGGGGGCCTGCCAGTTTTCACATTCCCAGCAGTGCAGCACGTGCTTTCAAACCCAAAGTAAACTCTGGAGTTTTTAATGTCAACAGTGTTGAGCAAGGCCTCAAGGATTAGCATCACACAACGTCAGACTAAATTACGAACTACCAAAGTGGGGGGAAGCATCTGCTTGAAGAAAGTGTTTAAAAGAACACCAGTTCAGACTGGTTCCATGAATATTTGATGACTCAGTCCTTAAACACAAGAGTGCAGCACATTATTTAATGCCATTAACTCCTATGTTGATGTGACTGTGAGCTGCTCCTTTGGTATTGAATTATACAATGAAGGCATTTTCCCTTTGTTCGTTTACTCCAGAAATTACAGCGCTTCCAAAAGTGTACATCTCTCAACTTTAGTTAGAGGTGTCTTATTACTCGAGCACGCTCTTTTTTCTTCTTTTAATTAAAACATTTGGCGCGGCAGCAGGTTGGAATGGCTTATGAAAAGCAGAGGCATACGTCACCAAGAGGATTATGAGAAACTAACACAGGAAAGGAAAAGGTGCTTAACTGTGGAATTACAGCTGAAATGAGTTTTTAATCGTGCAGTTAATGTTGGGAAATGTGAAGCCCAAAGACAGTGCAAATTGCCTCCATGACGGATAAGACGACATCAGGAGAGCCAAGTGGACAGATTACTTCATATCAGATTGCATTTTGGTAGAGACAATAGAATTAAGTGTGTCTTTGTAGACACTTTTACCTCCACTCGTTCCTCTAAATTCACATAATTGGTATTTAAGGCAGTTCTGCAAGTTCTCCAACTCAAGACCTGCTTGCATTGCAGCTTCTTTCTTCAACAAAAGCCAAAGTTCCCCTACACTCATTAGCTACAGCTAATCCTATTTTAGTCTTAAATGTTTGTATGACTTCACTGCTACAAAAAGTGAGGCACTTTTTCTTTTTTTTTAGCCCTGGTTGAAAAAGCAGGAGAGCTGAATGTGCTCCTGTTAACGAGATAGTGGTTATCTCTATAGCACACTGCTTCCCACTCTCTCCCAGCACTACACTATTGTGCATCAGAGGAACTCTCAGTGTCATTAGTGTTAAAAAAAAAAAAAAAAAAAGGTAATAGAACAGAGCCTACCAAGTTTCATAAGGAGTCAGTGACCTGGTAGAAGTAATAGACCTGAAGGGAGAGGACTGATGTTGTGGGATCAAGTATGTAAATGTAGCGAGGGCACAACA
Source organism: Brachyistius frenatus (assembly GCF_029030835.1). Lineage (NCBI taxonomy): Eukaryota > Metazoa > Chordata > Actinopteri > Embiotocidae > Brachyistius > Brachyistius frenatus. The sequence continues at coordinate 7,566,108 of NW_027210603.1, forward strand.
GAGAAAATGGAGATTTGGACCGACAATGCCACCTGGAGAATTTCACCCCAGAAAATACTGTTTACACAAATCTTGAGTATTAGTGCTGGTGGGTTACTAATTAGGCGCACAGGCTCATTACTGAGAGAAGACAGAGACTTGTTCACATGTACAAAATAGAGCAAAACAAAACAGCAGCAGGTGAACTTAAAACAGAAGGAAAAGTTCAGTTTTACTAGGCCAACCCCACTGCCAACTAAAATACTGAGAGTGTTCAAACTCACCACCTCTGGTATGGGGCTGCTCAAACAGGAAAAGATGGCCGGATACCATCCGTTTTCTCCAACACTAAAGGTGAGGTATACGGGTAGAGACTGGCATGTTAGACTTTGGTATTTTGGAAGAAGCGTGATCCCACTACATACCTGCAACACTAACCAGCCACAGCAGGCTCAGGACAGGAGGCAACAAAAAGAGCTACTAACAGCAAGTGTTTTTGTATACCCCAAGATGAGCTGAGGGAAGAGTCAGGCCTCAAACTGCATTCAAAGTCACTGCACCTGACTGCTCACTTGAATGAGAAACATTCAACCCCACTACAAAAGAAAAAAAAAAGTGGCTGGAAATAAAGACTTCATGTGCCCGACACTCCCTCACAGGTTGTTCTGGGGCTCAGTGTCCTGATTTAACCATCTTCTAAATGAGTATATAACAGTGAGTAATTACCAAAATGATCCCTTTGTCATTAGCGTCGAAAGAATTCAGAAAAAAAAAAAAATTCTCAAGCTAAGAAATTTTACAGATTATTTGCAACATAATGTGAGTGCAAGATTCACAGTCCATGTATCTCAGGAGCATGCCTTTCTTATGCATAAGTGGATGATGAATGCAGCCACGATTAGAGATTTGTCTTTCATCATTCTGGCCATAGACACCAAAGTTCCTGAGAGCAACAAGTCAAACGGCTTGTGTAATCTTCAGCATGGAGGGCTTGTTTTCTTTTAATTCAAGCACAGAAAGTAGGAGAGAGCGGCCTGGTGATTGTAATTCCCCAAAGCATTTCATTATTTCTGTCTGTGTGATAACATCTTTAATTCCATTTTAAATAGGTTTATATGTCCATCATAAAAAAACTCCCTCATGGGTTTAATCATTGCTGTAAGATAAGAGGCGCTATGGGAAGAGAGCAGGGACAAAAAGGAAGAAAGTCATTTCTAAAGATGGAGACACAAATTATGTAGCTCTCGGTGTCTGATGGTGTCCTTGTTATTGCTTATCGCTTATGACATCACTTCCTGTAGCTTTCATTTATTTGGCTTTATCTTGTCATCTATTCAGCACAGACAATGGAACTGCAGCATCTGCTATGAGCCTGACACAAAAAGGCTTATTATGGCAAGATTAAGTGTAATCTAAAATTTCCCTGATTCGAGGGGCTTTTGACACAGACACAACACTGTTGATGTTACCAGCACTCCATTTTAACCATGAATACCTGTGCTTGTTTCGCCCTACGCTCTTTTTGCATAATGTGCACACACAAATCCATACATGGCCAACAGCAAGAGTGTTTTCTCTGTCTCCGAGCCACTGTCACCTTCAGACCAGACATCGGCTGGCCAACAATTGTCATGTCAACCATAAAATTACCTTCAATTCAAATTCCCTTCAGCTACTTGGAAATGCTATCTAGCACAGACATATTTTAGTGACTGAGCTAAATTCGATATTTTTCTCTTTCATCCTTCTTTCTGGAAAAGAAAACAACTGAAGCCTGATGAATGTGTTGCGTGGTACAATGGGTAATCTCTTAATCTGTTTTCTTATCCACCAATGATGTTTTTTCGGAACTATTTTCTCTCAACTTGCAGTAACCTCTATCATTCCCACATACTCTCTAACAGCTGCATTTATCATTTCATCTGCTGCAGAAAAGTATCAACTCAGAGTCTTCCTGAAGAGACAAAGCTGAAATACACTTCTTAAACTACCTAACTAAACTCCTGTTCTTAGAATAAAAAGACAAAGAAGTCGGTGAACACAGATCTTCTGAAACAATAGTGACTTGTTCCTCCTCTCTGGCAATTTTAATCAGGACCTCCTGAAGTCAAAAGAGGATGTGGAGAGTGGGAGAGATTCACTCACTCGCAGAAAGCTTCTACAACTAAATAGCTATGTACAAATGATATTATGTTCTATCAATTACCACTGTATGTCATCTGATGTTTGAATTCCCCTGGCTGTATTGATTAGGCGTTAGCTGAAGTCAACAATACTGATGGGAGCTTTATTACTCCACTTAATGAATGATGTTTTATTAATGGATATGTAATAAGATTACCTTTATCTCAATGAATGCCATCAATCTTTGCCCCCTGCTGTGCAGCACTGTGAACACTCATTAAGCTATGTATAGATCTTCCTCTTTCAAACTACGGTGGACCTACAAAACCCTACAAGATGCATTAATACAGAACAGGAAATGTACTGATATTTAAATTAAAAGTACAAAGCGTTGTGTAAAAAGAAAAGATTTCATCAATGAATTATGTCAGTAGAATAATTTGTCATGTATTAATCAAATAAGAAAGCAAATAAATTAACATGTTCATGTAAAGTGACATTTAGCAGCTGGTTTCCCGTGTGTTGTCCATTATTGTTATTTACATGGCACCAGAGAGCATTTAGGGAATTTAAATGATTGTATATGAACCTTATGCCACATTACAATAAAGTCACTCTGTACTCTGCAGTCGTTTTGTACTGTCCTGACAGTTGATGTGCATTTCATTAATAAAACAGTTTTCTATCTGAATGCACCTAATTGACATTGGTACAGCATATGTAATGAAAGATCACTTCCAACAAAATGTTGTACAAGTTTCATGAAATTCCATATCAGTGTCACCGTGTACATTTGTAAGTTTGTCGGGCAAAAGAGTTTTGTGCATTTTACTTTACACACTTTGGCCTTTAAGAAAACAGTTTCACAAGCAGATAAAAAGATGTTAAAGCTGTAAATTCTATTATAATTTTAGAACAGTCTCATCAGAGTAAGTAATGTGAGCTTCGGTAATACAATAGTGCCTGTTGAGTGATATACTGTGTGAGGAAGGTTTACAGGGGCCAAGTTAATACAAACAGCTTAATCAGAAGTCATGTGAGCAGTAATCCAGTAGATTTTCTGCACAGTATACATTTCAGCCTCTGCTGAGTCAGCTCAAACAAGATCACGGTTTCACGTTACGACAGATACGGTTGCTCCACTATGTCCTTTATCCTGCACAGAAAAACATAGCATTTTTCTGTCGATGTAGGCTACGTGTTAAGAAAATATGTTCCTTGATCGGGGCCAATCTTGGATTGATTGAGAGAGTGGATGAAAGTGGTCAGCTGACAGATCTGCTGAGTTTGTTTTCTACGTCCAGTCTTGCAGCGTATCAGTGGGGAGCTGCAGAGCGGCGGCCAGTGGTCTCATGTCTCTAAGGTAAAACTATGTGAAACAATGACAGCCCCTCCCCCTCTCCCACTTCATTTATCAGAGGCTTGACACAGGTTGGAGATTGATCTCCCTTTCACGTGGACCTGACACCCGGATGAGCTCTAGCGAGGCTTGTTTAACAAGCGCCATCCTCTCTGCCAATAAAAGGACCTTTTCCCCCGAAGGCATCTCACAGGACAGCATTCGGCGTATATATTAGCCATAACTTTTTTTTAAAGGAGGGATTTATAGACCTCACAGTGGAGATATATGACAGACCATGCTGAATTAATTATTCCGAAACAATTTGATATATCTGATTATTAATTCTAGGACACGAGCTCACTTAGAGCAGAGACTGCTTGTAAAGGTTGGATTTATCATGTTGACATTTTGCTTCAGCCAATCTCTCTCTCTCTCTCTCTCTGTGTGTGTGTGTGTGTGTGTGTGTGTGTGTGTGTGTGTGTGTGTGTGTGTGTGTGTGTGTGTGTGTGTGTGTGTGTGTGTGTGTGTGTGTGTGTGTGTGTGTGTGTGTGTGTGTGTGTGACTCTCTCTCTCTCTCTCTCTCTCTCTCTCTCTCTCTCTCTCTCTCTCTCTCTCTCTCTCATACAATTCAGTTGTTCAAAGATCTGCCCTACTGTTTTTCTTTGCCTGCTGCACAAAGTGGCAGAACACAAATATGGCCTTTTTGTCTGTCTTCTGCCTCTTTCTCGATGAGAACGCTGCGGATGTTTTAGTAAGAGATTACAGCGAGCACACAAACATATTGTTCGCACACACCAGCTGTTGACAAGTGCTCTCTCTACTGGTGTGCCATGCATGGTGGAGCACGCAAATGAAAGGTCAGGCCCATCAACATCCATCTCCCCCCTCAAACAGCAGAGACACCAGCCTAATCCAGCTGTACTCACAAACAACAAAGACGCGAAAAAGCAAGAACTCCAGTAGATGCATCAATCTGAAAGCATTAGAGAAGGTTAAGACCCTCTGTTTGTTCAGCAAGCAGTCAACATCAGCTATGCACTACCAGCTCAAATGCATGCAAATGAACAAGGAAAATGTTATCTTTGAGGTTGCATCCTGCTACAGTGACTGTATGAAAAAGCAGCTACTGCTGAAAGCTCAGTAAGGGTAACCTGACCTGCTGAGCTCTCACAATTGAAGTGCTGATCTCACCAAACTTTTAACACAGCCTAAACACCAGGCCTTTAGACCAGGTTTGTGAGCCTCAAACAAATAAAACCACAGTGGGACAAAGCCTTAATCTATTAGTGAACAAGCCTGCCAGGCATGAGCCTTTGTTTGAAGTGAGTGAGTTAATGTTTCCTGTTGGAAAGGTACAGGGCTCAGGTAAAAAGAGTGTTTTAAACTCTTGATTGATATTACAGTCTTCTAATATTGAGTATCTGCCAACTAAATGCAATCCAGTATTTGTTTTTGTCAAATTTCATATTGCAGCTTTACAGCATAACATGGCTGCAGTCACAATTACAACCCTTTAACACTCACAGGTCCGAATACAGAGGAAGTGAAAATTCAGCTCTTTTTTTTGACTGAAATGCAATACAAGGCCAGCCCTATTAATTCAAAATATCTTTTACTGGTACTTCCCATATCTGTTTCAAATTAAAAGCCATCACTTCAAATTAAAAGTGCTTCAGTATTTTATACAAGGTCCAACCAACACAAGGTGTTGACCAATTATTGGTTAGTAACAAATCAGGTGAATGTTTAAGAGTTAAATTATGGTAAGTTTTGTCATTTAAATCAGAACAACACATCTTTACTTACTGTATTTGGGGATTTTCTTAATCGTTTCCTGTGATAGCTTGTATGCTGTTTTATGTGCGTTGTGATATCGTGTATAGAGTCTGTGCAGTGAAGTGTTGGTGAGGGTCTCCTGTGGCAGGAAGCTTTAGCAAAGAGTCAAACAGCCTTTCTTCATCTCTAGTGTGAACAAAATACTTAAGTAGAGGTGCAATTTCTGAACCCACAGCAGCACCTGAGTGTGGTTTACCTATAAAAAGTCACTGACAGAAAACCAAATGACATCGGAGACTGAAAACGACCTAAAAGTTATGAAAAATAACTGCACAAAGATACAAAACAGCAACAAAATCACAAAACAACTCCAAACTGCCACAAAGTGCTGCAAAACAAATTTTGATTCAACCACAGATACAAATCAACTACAAAAAGATGCAGATAACTATAAAAAGACGCAGAATATATTAAAGATGCACAAGACAGAGACATGAAATGGCTACAAAGAGACAAAACAACTCCAAGCTGTAGGAATGTCCCAATCAAGTTTTTTATTTTTTTTATCCCAATCATATCCCATAATCATTTATTAATAATTCCATATCAGATACTTGTATTTGTATTGATAATACAGCTGCACCTTCCACTTTTCTGTTTTCCATTCATTCATATTCTTCCGCTTATCGGGTCAAGTCACAGGTCGAGCAAGTTAGCCCAGACTACTCTTTTCACAGCAATATTTACAAGCTTCTCCTGAGGGATCCCAAGACGCTCCAAGGCCAGATATGATATATAATCCCTCCAACGTGTTCTAGGTCTTCTACCAGTTGGACTTGCCCAGAAAACCTTCAGTGGAAGTCATCTAGTAGGCATTCTAAATCAGAATCCCCAAACTCAAAAAGCTTCACACCCAAAGCTCCTTTCAACGTTAAGAAGCAGTGACTCCACTCCAAGCTCCCTTTCCATGTCGGAGTTCTTTACCCCATCTCCTAGACTGAGCCTGGCCACCATGTATAGGAAACTCATTTCAGCTGCTTTTATCCACGATCTCATTCCCCGGTTACTACCAAAAACTCAGGACCACAGTCGAGGGTGGGACTGTAGATTGACTGGTAAATTGAAAGCTTTGCCTTCTGGCTCAGCTCCCTCTTCACCAAACGGTCTGGTTAAACACCTTCTTCACTGCTGACACCACCCAAATCCACCTGTCAATCTCCCACTCCGCCCTGCCCTCACTCGTGAATAAGAGTTGAGACTTTGTCCCAACCCGGAGGGAACCTCTGTCCCAGACTTGGAGGTGCTGTGCTTCACACTCAGCAACAAACCGTCCCAGTACATGATGATGGTCACAGTTTGATGAAGCCAATATGACCACATCATCTGCAAATTGCAGAGAAGTGATCCAACCTCCAATTCTCCTCTTCCCAGCTGTACCTTGAAATTCTGTCCATGAAAATCACAAACAGGATTGGTGACCAGGGGCAACCTTGGCAGAGGCCTACACCCCCAATAGAAACATGTTTGACTTGGTGCCAAGAAAGTGGTCCGTATTCTTGTGCGCACTTCATTCGTTCAAATCCATTTAAGTAATAAAAGTCAATATAATCTATAAATTGGGGTTTTCACAGTTTGTTTATATTTTCTCAACAAAATAACTAAGTAAACAAACAAAAACATTTGTATTGCAATTCCACTTAGTGCAGCACAGGTTTTCATGATTGAAAGAGTACAAAATTCAAAAAGATGTCTTTATAAATAACTCTTATCAATTCCACTTATTGCAGCATTGTAATAACAATTCTCAAATTGACTTCATAATCACAGTTCCACTTCAAATTGCTTTAACAGCTTAATTTTAACATTCACAGTCACAACAAAAATATCGCAATTACATGTTATCTCAGTTATCTGAGTGAACTCACTGAATTTCTTCAAGTGTTTATTTTGTACATGCTGTATTAGTATTGAACGCAGCTTTGTTTCTCCCACCTCACAAAGTACTGCAGTGCAGACATTACCAGTGGCTGTTGTGCTGCTTTTGTTTTAGATTTTCACACTGCATTCATTTTAGACAAGAGTATGCAACATGCCACACCACACTTCTGCATCCTGCCACAAATTGTACTCTCCATTTATGATACCTGTGAAACAGTGGTTGTAAAATAAAGCATTAGATTAAAAATAGGTTGGTATAGTCAATGTTGAGCAGTTAAAATATGCTTTGATTGGCCCTGATAGGAATTTTTTAGATTGTCTCAGGACAAATCAAATTGTTTATAGTAATTTTCCAGGATGGGGGGCTACAGGCCCATTTTCATGATATGCCCATGGCAAGGCCAGAGTGTTGCCTACACACGCAGATTCTCACACAAGTGACCTTGAAAATGAATTTCAGCCCTTTCTAGTGTATCATTAAAGCAAACCAAAACTCACAATAGCCATTTCCCCAAGCACTGAGTTTCATTACACTTTGGTTTCCTCAGTTCTATTTCGGCAGGCTCTGCGTGTGCCCTTGATGTGATGAGAAATGTGAATTTCTACACAGGACATACTGTATAGCATACAGTATAGCACGGTGCTGCCCTCTCAGACTCACTGCCTCATAGTCATAATTTACATCCCACTTGAAACATTTCTCTGTCCTCTCTGCAGCTTGTTTTTCCACGTACTCCCTTACACATGAGCAAGCTAAAAGCACTGTCATTACACCATCACGCTCTTAAAACGGTGTATCTGACCCATTAGAGTGTGCTGGTGGGAGTAGAGCTGTGAAATAATGATCACTAAGAATTCTATAAAAAGAAAGCTGTAGCGAGCATTTGCTAGTCACAGCAGAGGAGCGATTAAGGCAGACTGATTGAAAGTGTCCCATGTGAGCAGACGTGTCAGACTCGCGGAAAGTTTTGCGATTGGCGTAATGGGCCAAATATCTGCTCTGCTTGGCTCCTCTCTCTCTCTCCTCCACTCTGCAACGCTCTGCTCAATTAATCCAGAGCTTCTTAATGACCCTCGAAGGTGACTCACTAGATAAGTGCAATTACACTGGAAACAAGGGTGCTGCCAATTAGTCCTCAAGTCTCCCTCCATCTTTGCAGAGGAGGCTGGGCAAGTCCCAATGGGTCAGCCTGTTTGTGACTTTATTAACAGGCTTCTAAAAGCGGAAAATGAACACGTGGCCTAGATCACACTCCTGTGGGCAGGGATCAACGCCGCATAGGTTGTGTTTGTCCTTAGATGTTCAGGAATGAAAGAAAAGGTACGGGAACATAGAAGGAGGCAAAACCTCCCACCTTGACTGTCCACATAGATTAGTCACTCTTCTGCACAGCGGCTGCAGTTTACAGGCTTTCTTTTCTCTCAGGAGAAGTCAAACTGAAGTCTGGGTGTGTTATCATGCCAAGGAATGATGATAGTGATGATGATGGTGATGATGCCTCCAGTGACACCAAATAGGAAGTCTCACTCCTCATCCTTCCTCTCTTACGCCTCTTTGCCTGTCTCTAATTGCTCCCCCATTGTTTCTTCCTGAGCAAATTGTTAATGAGAATTTCCTGCTATGTAGACGTCAGGGCCACAGTCACTTGTTGTCTGCCAGCACTGAGTCTGAGTAATGGGTGTGACTAATGCTGCTTGGCAGCTTCTACTCTCGTCCCTCCCTGCCATCTGTCCCCTGCCACCCCTCTGGGTGGACTGGGGTGCTCTCAGCGGGTCTCAGTACACACACACACACACACACACACACACACACACACACACACACACACACACACACACACACACACACACACACACACACACACACACACACACACACACACACACACACACAGCCATTTGACAACTTCCATAAATTTTGGAAATTATTTTCTCTTGTTCTCAGTTTCATGTACACACTGTGCCTCTGCAACATATGAGTCACCTTCACAAGTTACAGCCAACAACTAATTATTTTCCTTTTACTACATTTTATTCACTGAAACTTATTTGCTCAGTTAAGTGAGCATGTACATGTATTAGGACCAAGTCATCTCATTCAACAGACCATTCAATCTCCTTTAAATAATGTAAGACATTCCCTTTGACAGAAGGTATTGACGCAAACAAAATATTTGTTAGCATTCCTGTTGGCAACATACACCTTAATGTGGTGATGCAATGGCAAAGGAGATGTGTTAGGGAGTGTGGAGGATAAATGTATTCAGGATGTCAGTGCTGGCTTAAGATAGGGAGAAGCAGCATGAATCTCATTACAAGGGCCCCTGGACCTGCCTCTGCAGCCAAGTGAATCACTCTGAGTGACTTTAAATTGGTGTCCAATGATGTAGGAATTGATCCTTGGCCCTGTTCTGGTTCTCTGAGGCGGTTTGGACTGTAATCTTCAGAAGCTTCAGCTTGCAGCGTGGATTTGTGGTATCTGTTTAGTTCCCATGTAGCCAAAGTTGTTTTATAATTGGAAGGCAATTCATCTGCAGAGAAAAATATTTGCCTCTTTGGTGACTCTAGAGTTATCCTTGATTGATTATATCTTTTATGCTATTTTGAATAAAGAAAACTTACAGCAAAATCTAAGTGCAGACATTTTAAGTGCGTTGGGTTGTGGTTTTAAGTGTTCTTTTTAAATGAAATAAAATACTCATATGATTGTGCAAGAATTGAAGTATAAGCTGAAGGTGTTGGCATTGGACTGTGGACACTTAAGCAGCAGAGGTACCACTGCCGGGACTTTAGTTTTCACTGCTGCTGGTGTGGTGGGAGTGTTTTTCACTCTCTGAATAGCCAGAGGCATTGTCACTCTCATTCTGTCTTCCAGTCAGTAAATGAAAGCAGCTTTGGCAGGGCCACTGTCACCTCCAAAAATAAAATTGCCATTTATTACCTTTCAGTTGTTCTATGCACAAAAAAAGTACTTCCAAACCTAATAACATAAGACTGTATTTTAGAACAGCATCATTTGTGATTGTTGGAGCTGGAATTTCCTCTTAAATTTTCAAATGGTCATTTTAAAAAAATAAAATAAAATAAAATACTTCATGCAACTACGATCTTATTTCCCCAGCGTCTGGTGCAATTCGTTAATACTGCTAGAAGGTGGCAGTTATGCACCCAAACGATGTTTGCCAACCGTCATTCAACTACATAAGAGGAAGAAGAACCCATTACTAAAAGGCTCTGGTAAACCGTGGGCGGTGTGCTGAGATTAGATGTTACAGTATAAACCAGAAGAACATGCAAAGACTACTCTGCCTGTTAAAGCCTATTGTATGTCATGAGTCTATCACAGTTAATCACAGGTGTCTTGGAATAATAGTAAACCAGTTGCCAGTGAACATCAAATTTATTTTTTCCTTGAAATGCCCATCGCTAGTTTGTAATAAACCTTATTCATTGAATTTCACAGGCTGAACAGTAGTCAATTATTCAAAACCAGCCCCTTACCCCCTGAATAGATACAGCTGCTAATCAAGCCAAGTTAAAAACACAAGGTTGACTCTATTGGGTTCCAATTGGACATTGACATTAGGTAGAGACTTTTTTTTTTAACCTTACTGAATGCAGTCACAGTGACAGCGCATGATGTATTTCTGGCAGTCAGATGAAGCTAATCAAATAAAAAGAAAGAAATTATGCCAATAGGCAATTATGTTCATTACTTAACACAATACTGAACCTGTAATTTTAAAAACATTCACATTTTCAGTGAAGATTAGGGAAATACTACATATAAAATGCTTTTATGCTCAACCTTATGAGCAATCCACAGACTCTGCATCAAGAAATGGATTTGCCACGGATATTTTCAGGGTCACTCTGTTGGTCCATAATCTCATTTGGAGTGAATGAAATAAACATATCCGTGGGAATTGGACACAGTTAATTCTGAAGGGTGCAAATTGATTTTCTGTAGAGCTGCATGTAGAGAGTGGTTGTGCAGACACTCCAGAGATGAAAACCTCTATGAGGGTTATTTCTTCATAAGACAGCTTACAGTCGGGAACTGCAGAGAATTTCAGTTCTTGAAAGAAATGGATGAATACTCTCTTTCTGCATCGACTTGACTAAAGGCTGAAATAATTACACAGCTTGAAATTTTTCTATCAGGTTTGAAGTAATAACACAGCATTTATTTAACTGCTTATTTTGGCTCCAGTCTTGCATTAAGGCAATAAAAGTGTCAGTCAACAGTACCCTGTTCTGTTCTTTCAAGAAGGACATTGGTTTTTATAGCGATTTCTAAGAATATCTTGGGCAAGCTGAAAGGGGATGAATCAATGTGACCAAATCAAACACACCACTGCTGAAAAGACTCCACAATAAAAGCAAATCCAATTGAATGACTTTATATGAATCTGTGATTTAAAATATTAAAATCTGCTTTATAAGATGTCTCTTGTGTTTAGTCTCAACAACCTGCCATTCAAATTTTCACAATTATTGAAGCGGCTACTCTTTTCATACTTTCACTTCCCTCAACAACATAGAGACACATGTCCTACCATCAGCACTTCATTTCAAACTTATCAAATATTATTACAACCATTGAAAGAAAGCTGTTATGGCAACGAGTACTGCGGAAATGCACTTCAGTCCTCACAAAGGAAGTGGCTTTAAAAGAGCTTTACCTTCAGCAAAGTATGCAGTCTTTGCCAAGATGGTTACGACAGGAGGAGTTACTTTATTTATTTATTTTAATTACAATAATTTGATGCAGTGCAATGCTAAACAGTCACTCAGATTAGTCTATTCAATGACTGTAATCATCTATCTATATATATATATATCCATTGACTGTATCTATCCATCAGTCTTACTGCACAAAACACTTGCTTTAACAGAGCTGTTAAACTTCTCTTGTTCATCTTTTTTTAGCTCCATAAAATTGCCTATGAATAGTTTTATGCACTCATTAAGCTTCCAAAGTCTGCCGATTGTGAGGCTGAAAAAACACAAACGTGGAGTTTATGACTTCATAATCGCTCTGCATACACAATTCTGAAGAGAGAAGAGAGAGAAGAGCTTAGGCTGCTTCCTAAGTTCCTGGAATCAATAGTAATTCAGCAGAAGCCAGAGGGAAGAGAGTTAATTATCTTGAGGTTCTCAGGTATAATTGAACAGATGTGTTTCGAAATTGGTCAGCTCACCATTGCAATGCCAGTGGTAATATCCTCCCACAGCACAATGATCTGCAATGCAGAAACCAAGAGAAAGAGAAGCAGAGTTACAGTACAGAGTTCAGGAAATATAACTGAACAACAGTTCACCCCAAAGACTGCTAGAAAGGCAATTAATCTTTGACCCCTCTAAAACAATAGCCATACGCTGCCTAAAACTAGGCAGCCTAAAAACTTTTAACCTCACAGAACCTTGATTTGCAGCAGTTTGAGTCCGTTTTGAGTTAGCTCAGCCTTGTCATACATCATTCATACCCTGAATGTGCTTTGATGGATAACCTATGGCCTCAGCACCACCAAAGTTCTGATCTGTCTGGGACCCTCTGGCCACAGGCTGCTTTTGATGATAAGAAGATGGTGGGACTGGGCCTGATGAGTGGCATCACTTCTCCCATTTAATTTTCCCACTTTTAAGAGGGGACATCAAGATGCACTGGCCTTGGGCTGCTAGCTCCACTTCATGTCCATGAGTTAGTCAATATTAAACATGCCTTTCTACAGCACAAAAGATGATGGCTGCTCAGAAATCTCCATCTGAGCCACATTTGCACCTTAAAAAACAATGTAGGGAGAGACCATTTTTAAATTTACTTAACTCATTTATATTCTGTACCATCAGATTGGAGTTTTGATTGGATTACCTGAAATCAATTAAATCCAAACTCCAATCATTTGCAGAAAAGGAGTATCAAAACAAAACACGCAGATGATTTTATTAGTCGTCCATACTCATAGTATTTACGACTGGAAGTATGGGTCAGAGATGATGCAAAATGTGCACAAATACAATAATGGAGAAAAACAATTCCAATCTTGACCTACTTAGGGTATTGAGTACAAAATAGCTTGAATTGTCTTTTCATTTCCCCTCCTAAATTTTTTGACCAGGGACTTTAAAAGGAAAGGTAACACAGCAGAACTCAGACAACTCTATGAGGCAGCATGAGTTATAGGAAATACTGTTTTACCACTTTCAGTCACTGGTGTGTCTCACGACTAATGTGTACCGAGCACAGCATTGAGGACCAAATGGTGACACAGCCCAAGTTGGCAGAAAGAGTTGAGTAATATTTAATGACAGCCATATATAGATACAGCTGACAGGTGGGAACAGGTACGAGTAGCGACAAGGACAAGATGGTCAGAAACAGCTTTGACAAAATGGCATGACAGAAAGTGGAAGAGTATCAGTGGTGGCAGCGCTACATGCCAGAGGGCGGTAGGAACAGGTGTGTTGGTAGGTGAAAGGAATCAGGCGATTATGACAGGTGGTACGAGCGACGGCATCTGGTGGCTGGATGGAGAATAGCAGGACTGGAAAATTAAAATGGCGCGAGAGTGACTGAGCACAGAGACAGGTGTAGAAAGTGTGACAGTGTTAGACTGAGCATAACATTGTTCATAATTCAACAATGCTATATTCATGAGGAAAACAAGCACTAAAAAGACAAATTTTTTGTTAATGTGCCAAAACAAAGCCATAGTTAGAAGTGCTGTTATCTGATTGACACTTCAAACCAGTAGATCAAATTATCCAACAGAAAAAGTTGTCTAGTAGCTTGTGAATATAGTGTAACATTTAGCTGTCAAACAGAAGGACATTTTCCTCAGGAGATGATGAAGACCTAAACACAGCAGCAAGTAGAGTAAATATCAAAGTCAAAAGGTGGCCACAACACAATTACAAATGACTGCAGGGTTCAACATAACCAATTGCCCAAGGGCCCAGGACAAATAACGTTTCATGCAGGGTAAAATGATTATAATGTTTTATTTTATAATTTGTCTTTATTGAAATGTTCCAAACCTTAATATGTTATTAAAAATATATGTTATTTCTACCTATCACTCGCACATTTTTAAAAGTTACAAAGGCCCTCTGGCCATGTATTTGTAGATTGTTTTTGCTGCCCCCAAGTGGCCAAAACAATTTGTTAAAGCAGGTTTTAAAAAAAAGTATATGTTGTAATTAGAGTGTAATTAGCCCATCGTGACAAGGATCCCGAACAGTCATCAGTAAATTCATCCTGTCACCCGGTGCGCCACACTACCCCCACACGTTAGTGAAGGCAGCCTTCTGCCTTACCATATGCCTTTCCCTTTCCTCCAAAATGGAAAAGAAGCAGAATTTTTCTCCGCTCGGTGCTGCAGTGTGTGCTTAGAAGTCTTTTGTCATTTGAAAGTAAAGCAGCTCCAGTCTCCTCTCCACTCCATCTCCTTCCATATCACCTGTGTAAAGCGTACATTTCTCCTAATGCTACTTGTATGTGATCCATTTGAAGCTTTTCTTGAAATTTCAGTAAGAGGAAAGTATGATGGTCTGTCTGAATATTTCTGTTGTTGAGGTGAGCTCATTGCAGTATTTGCTGCACAGTATTGAATTGCCAATATGCAACATTATGCACGTGTATGCAGCACTCTGTAGGGTTTGTTTTGATCTTATAGGTTTTCAAAGTGGGGGCATCAGTCCCTCTTTATTCCAAAACCACAAAGATCCACTCTATTGCAGAAACTTTCACCTTGTTCAAGATCAAGTGACACTGAAAAGCTTTCAGAAAAGGAGTAGGGATGTGTGGGCTAAGGGCTGATGCACAGCTAATGTAAATTCAGATGTTTGAATGCACAGCATCCATGATAGTCAGCTCTCAAGGTCACCATATTTCAACAGCAAACCTCTTTAACAATAATAAAGATATTGGCATTTGGAAGCCAATGTGTGCATTAAGATATGATATGTATAACAAATTATTCAATATTAGTCCTGTTGGTAGATATATTATAAAGGCTCAAAATATCTAAATATTAAATGAGCCTATTATTAGTAGACATCATGTCTGAAGTATGATTATAATCCACATCATGAGCGTCTTCTATGGCTTTCATGAGCTGGTTTGCTCCTTCAAACCATGCTTTGATCATCATTTATCTTCAGGTACACTCATCCTCCTAACAATCATTAGTAATTTAGCCTAATTATTCCTAATTCCTAATGACCTCAACAACCTAAACAGTGGAGCAGAATGACTTATGGCGAGAAGCACAGTAATTTAGTCACTGTGTTTTTCATGCTACAGTCACAAGGTACCTTTTAAAAGCAATGACAGATTGGGTGAGGTAAAAGAAAAAATTAAAATCCAACAAAATAGGTTAAGAAAGTCCAAGTAAGAAATAATCAACAGATATTAATGTATAAATGTGAATGTATGTGGCAGAGGCTTCTCGTTAACTACTGTTCATTGCTGATACAAAACAAGTAAAACTAAATTCACAAAATCCATAAAGTGTATCCTATTTCCAGATTAAAAAAAAAATAATAATAATAATAATAAAAATAATAATTAAAAACATGGGTCCACAAGCAGCAGTGTAAAAAAAAAAAAAACTTCTCTGAACAAACAGTTTTTCTTATTCCTCTGTCGCCTTCTAATAAGGATGATCAGAGTTGAATGGCATAACAGCCTGACCCTCATTATAACCAAAAGTAATAAGGATAAGACACCAGTGAATAAGGCCTCATTAGGTCTAAAGCTGAAATACTAGTTGGGGGTCATCACCCTGGACGTCTTGCACCACTCATGACTCCCCTTACCCAGAAATCTGAATTAAAAGGACTGGATTACCAAGAGCGCTGTGGTTTGTGTTCTCCTTCACTCTTCACTGCGACTCATACAGTATACCATTATATTTTTCAACCCTACCTGAGAAGGTGTGTGTTAAAAATGCAGGATGTGCATGAATATTTTGCACCAATTTTCTGTCATGTTTTTGTTAACTGTAGAAGACTGAATCCATTCATTTGAACCATAATGTTTGTAAGCAATGACAAGAAGAGAGGCGATGGTTTTCTGCTTCACTGTAATACATTCAGTAAGTCCCCACCCTGTCCAGTCACAATTAATAATTTTCAAGTTAGACTATATGTGGACACACTTCTACTGTCCTATTGATTATATTTAAATAAAAACTGAATACATCCTTTCTGTCTTGCAAACAGAAGCAGAACACACTTTATGATTTTGGGAAAATCATTTTCCTCCTGCACTCTGCTATTGAGAGATTGCATTTTGAGACAACAGCCAATTCATTTAATGTGGTGTTGTGTGTAATTCTACAACAAAATGACTGAGTATTGAAAAAGCAAGAAAATCTTCTCTATGAATATAATTACAGGACCCTCTGTAGACACATTTGTCTGAGTGAGAGCAAAAAGGTATTTTAATAAACAAGCCTGTGCATGAAGTGGGAGCCAGCATTGTACTGAGCAGAGTACATCTTTACCTGAGTATAATGATGTTGAATGTTACCACAAGCCTATATCCTTGAAATAACAGCACATCCTATTAAGGTTTCAGCCATATGTTCACAGGTCAGAGATGACCCGAGGGGCTGCAGTCTTAAACCCATTACACCACATTATAGTAGGATGAGCCTTGCGCCAGCATCCACATTGTGCTGGACAACATCATCCATCCCCCCCAGACCATAATGATTACATATAATCCAGCACTGCAACTAATGATAATTATCATCATTGATAAAGATGGGAATTATTT
Source organism: Brachyistius frenatus (assembly GCF_029030835.1). Classification (NCBI taxonomy): domain Eukaryota; kingdom Metazoa; phylum Chordata; class Actinopteri; family Embiotocidae; genus Brachyistius; species Brachyistius frenatus. Next base: position 7,583,054 of record NW_027210603.1, read on the forward strand.
TGTTTCAATTAATCAATTATGTGTTTGGTCCAGAAAACGGTTAAAAAAAAAAAAAGGTCAATTCTACTTTCCTAAGGCCCAAGTTCATGTAATCAAATGTCTTGTTTAGTCCAACCAAGAGTTTAAAACCAAAAGCTATTCAATTAACTGTGGTATAATGGAGGAAAATAAACAAATGGTTGATTGACAAGTTAAAATGTGTAGAATTTTGCTTGAAAATTGACTTAAAGCATTAAATATCACAATAGTTGTAGAATAATTTTCAGGCAATAAACTGAGTACTTGACCAGTAAACTTAAATGTAACACGACCTAATGATATAATAAAAATAATAATAAAATAATAATACATTGCTAGTTATTTATTTAAGCTAAAGAAAAAAAAAAGGTCAGTCATTGTTCAATGAAATCTATGGTAATAAGAGAAACACCTTGACTAACTTATTTCAACAATAATTCAAAATGGTTTAATTTCTACCAAAATCATTAGGCAATTGGTGCCTATTGATTGGGATACTCAGATAGTCCTTCCAATTTCAGAACATGATCAGTGGCAAGCTAGAAAGCTGGAGCTTAGGCTCATGAAACTGTATATGGTGCTGAAGCTCATGCAGGCTAAAGTGGTCTTGCCAGCTGTGTCACTGAGTACAGCTGTCTACTTATAACAAATCAAGTTTGGTTGTGTAGTAGAGGCTCGCTGCCTGGTACTCCAGGTTCAGGGAGTTTTTAATGAAACCTTTCCATGTATAAAACTGTGGAAGTGTAGCCTTCTCATACTTTCATATTCTTACCTCAAGGTCTCTGGACCGAATTGTCATTAAAAAAGTGGGCACCAGTTAATGACAGTGTACAAAATTCTTTGGCTCCTGGTTACTGTCACAGAGACATTCTGCCTTTAATAAATTCTGCTCGAGTGCTCATCTTGGCAACATATGCACTTCGCTTGCTAAATAATCGACCGAGTGGATCTCAACACATTCCCAGGGGACCAAAAGCAATCCTGATGTGACAGACGTCAATGCAGGTGCTCACTGTTGACATGAACCTTCCAATGAACTGCATTCTTCCCATCGTCTTTTTAAAGACACTAACGCGCGCACACACACACACACACACACACACACACACACACACACACACACACACACACACACACACACACACACACACACACACACACACACACACACACACACACACACACACACATTGATCTAGCCAGTTTTCCAGGCTATCTAAAGTATTTCCAGATTTGTATGCAACAACATAACTACTCCTTCAGTTTTGTTCACTGAAGCAGAACATTTTATGATTTCACTTTGTTCTCAGTTCCATTTACATCTTTCTCTCCATGTGTTTTCTGGAGCACTGTTACATCCATTCAGCTTGTAAACTTTTAAGAGGTCCCTCAAATAAATCGTCAGCAATCACGAGAGTCACCAGCAACTTAACTGAACTAAATCAAGACATTTCTGAGCACATTCAAGGCTGAACTTACATCCATTCTAAAGAGAATATGAAGTTGTGTGAGAAAATGTTTATAAGAGAAAAGATGATACAGAATCATTGTGTTGCTCTTCTGTGTGCCCATGATGTTTAAATGATGTTTAAGCAGAAAACATGCAGAAGTATAAAGGGAGATCAAAAAACCATCAAAAAATGCAAAACATTTGAGACATTTCAATTAAATTTCAGCTCGTTAGCAAAACACAAAACTATTATGTATTCATAAACCTACTAAAATTTACTGCCACAATATGATTGCTTAAATAGTCTGTATAGAGTCTACATCAAGGCACTGTTTACAGATTTTATTGTTGTCGCCACCATGGCCGCAGATGGCCCGCCTTTTGCTCTAATGGCCCCCCTCCCATCTGCAAAGCTGATGTCCCACAAAATCACTCTTGTAGCTGCCATCGTTTTCGTGATTGCTTCCTGTAGCTCTGAGTTTGGCCTTAAGGATAACATCGATTAGGAAAGGACCACACTCAATTTATTATTATTCTGGTTTGTGTTTTTTCCTCCTCGGCTGTGTTCCCTTCCAAGAGCTATTCCTGAACCACTGGAGCCAATTAATGTCCAAACAGATGTGCAACGCAGAGAGCTAAGCTTCGCCGCAGGGTCAAGCAGCATGAATCCAATCTCCTCAACAGAATTACATTTCCGCCATCATCGCCCCATACCTACTGACCTGCTCTCAGGCCACAAATAAGCTGACAGCTTTTGCGTAATCACATGTTGTCATTGCAGTGGAATAACTCTACATGTAATGAGAAAAGAACCAAGCGGGTTTCTGGTAACACTGTCACTGTATTAGAATGATGGCCGTGCAGACGAAGCTGCCCAAAAGTGGAAAGCCTGCAACGTTTTAATGAGGAAAAGTGCCTCCGTTCCATTTGATTCTTATTGTGTCATATAATCATGTCTTTGATGTGCATATCCATGTATTTTCCCCTCTTTTTTTCAGATTAGTGTTTGGAGAATGGAGAGGGAGATGCAAACAGAGAAATGAAATACCTGAGGCAAAAGTGGGACTTTACACTTGAAAGTGGAAAGCATTACTTATGCATTAGGTATGTCTTTGAAGAACCCCCCAAAAAATGCACATTTCCCCACTCCTTCCACCCAAATAATACAGATATAATCAATTATTCATTTGTAAATGTTTATTTCACTTCAAAAACAAGCATGACATGAGCCTTGATGTTGGAAAAACTGTTCTTGCAGTAACCCACACTCGCAATGCCCTCATTGGAAGTTTGTACTTGTGTTTTGAAGTTGCACAAAACTGTCCTGGAGAGTGAATTACATAAACATGAACTGCACATACTGTTACTCCATGTATTGGCAGTGTTAATGTTACCAACCAACATCTTAGGATCGGGTGTAACGGCTCCTAAAAGAAAAACAGGTGAGTTTTTTTTTTTTAAGTAAGAAGAGTGTTTTGTAATAATACAAGTTCATGCAGAATTTGCATTTATGGCGTGTAAAGGTTTACAGGCACCTAATGTTTGTGAATATCATGAATCACTTCATTTAAAAACTCATGATAAAAAAAAAACATGTAATTAAGGAAAATTACTCCAATACTAAATACTTTGAACTAACTAAATTCAAAATATTTTAACTGTTAATTCCAAACAGTGAACAATGATTATCAGGTGAACTTTTGAAATTGGCTGTAGAATCACTGCTAATTTATTTAATACCAACATTATACAATAAAGCTGGTGATGAGGTCTTGATGGTCTGCACAGATAAATAAAAATATCTGTGGTTGAAAGCCACGATGTTGTCTGCAGTTACCTTGTGCTAAGTTCATCTCAGAGAATTAATTTGTTAGGCCTAAACCTGTGTAACCTGGTAGAAGGCAAAGTTGTGTGACATACAATAACTAGTTTTGTTCCGTAACCTCAGTTCTATGGGCAGAAGTGAAGCCATTGAAGGCTGTGGATTGTTTTATTTGATAATTTATCAAGTCTACACAATATTGAAAAGGAGTACAAAAGAAAAATCACAACATGTCCTATTGTTTTGTCCAACCAACAGTCAAAAATATAAAATACATTTGATTTAAAACAAAGAAAACACTAGCTTACATTTAAAACAAAAAAAACTGGAAACAGCTTATGACATGTGACTTAAACTCATGATTAAGCTCTAAATCCAAAGAATCATGATGTTTACATGCATCTAGTTTTCTGTATCCATCCTGAATGTCAATGTATGTGGGCAAAATACACTGCTCAAAAAAATAAAGGGAACATTTAAACAACACAAAGTAACTCCAAGTCAATCACACTTCTGGGAAATCAACCTGTCCAGTTAGGAAGCAACACTGACTGTGAATCAATTTCACCTGCTGTTGTGCAAATAGAACAGATAACAGGTGGAAATGAGGTAATTATCAAGACAACCCTATAAAGGAATGATTCTGCAGGTGGTGACCACAGACCATTTCTCTGTCTTCATCCTTTCTGGCTGATTTTTGGTCACTTTTGCATTTTGCCAGTGCCCTCACCACTAGAGGTAGCATGAGGCGGTGTCCACAACCCACAGAAGCTGCTCAGGTAGTGCAGCTCATCCAGGATGGCACATCAACGCACGCTGTGGCAAGAAGGTTTGCTGTGTCTGTCAGCACAGTGTCAAGAGCACGGAGGAGGTGCCAGGAGACAGGCCAGTACACTAGGAGACATGGAGGGGGCCGTAGGAGGACAACAACTCAGCAGCAGGACCGCTATCTGCTCCTTTGTGCAAGGAGGAACAGGAGGAGCACTGCCAGAGCCCTACAAAATGACCTCCAGCAGGCCACTAATGTGCATGTTTCTGCTCAAACTGTCAGAAACAGACTCCATGAGGGTGGTATGAGGGCCCGACGTCCACAAGTGGGGCCTGTGCTTACGGCCCAACACCGTGCAGGGTGATTGGCATTTGCCAGAGAACACCAAGATTGGCAGCTTCTCTGTCGGCACCCTGTGCTCTTCACAGATGAGAGCAGGTTCACACTGAGCACATGTGACAGATGTGACAGAGTCTGGAGACGCCGTGGAGAACGTTCTGCTGCCTGCAACATCCTCCAGCGTGACCGGTTTGGCGGTGGGTCAGCGATGATCTGGGGAGGCATTTCTTTGGAGGGCCGCACAGCCCTCCATGTGCTAGCTAGAGGTACCCTGACTGCCATTAGGTACCGGGATGAGATCCTCAGACCCATTGTAAGACCATATGCTGGTGCAGTGGGCCCTGGGTTCCTTCTGATGCATGACAATGCTGGGCCTCATGTGGCTGGAGTGTGTCAGCAGTTCCTGCATGATGAAGGCATCGATGCTATGGACCGGCCTGCCCGTTCCCCAGACCTGAATCCAATCCAGAACATCTGGGACATCGTGTCTCGTTCCGTCCACCGACGCCACGTCGCACCACAGACCGTCCAGGAGTTGACTGATGCTTTGATCCAGGTCTGGGAGGAGATCCCTCAGGAGAACATCCGTCGTCTCATCAGGAGCATGCCCAGGCGTTGTAGGGAGTGCATACAGGCATGTGGAGGCCACACACACTACTGAGCCTCATTTTGACTTGTCTTGAGGAATTTCCACAGAAGTTGGATCAGCCTGTGATCTGATTTTCCCACTTTTATTTTGAGTTTGATTCTGAATCCAGACCTCCATGGGATAATGGTTTTGATTTCCATTGATCATTCTTATGTTATTTTGTTCTCAACACATTCCACTATGTAATGAATAAAGATTTTCAACTGGAATATTTCATTCATTGAGATCTAGGATGTGTTGTTTAAGTGTTAACTTCATTTTTTTTTAACAGTGTATATTTAAAAGAAGAAAAAAAAAAAAAGAGAAGAGATTTACATCATGCAGTCCAGTGCAACATAATGGAACATTAAAATAACATGCATGCTCCACAAAGACAGGATGTATTGCAGGAATGCTGTAATGAATCAAAATAAAGGTAGGAATTCACTCTACCTTTTGCCTTTATAGTCAGTCTAATATTTTGGAATGCTACCAGCCAGAAGCAAAGGTCCACTGTTGTGTCAGATAGTTTAGATGTACCCTCTACCTGTAGGGCTGATACAATAAGGGATACATCAAGGCTAATTCTGTTGATAAAGTAAGTGCATACACCAAGACCTAATTAAAAGGCTTCTCCTGTGTTAATAGAACCAGAGTTCTTTCGAGTTAGCTTGAACATTGGTAAAATAACTAATGTGCAGCTTTCTAAATTTAGGGCAATATATAGTTTAGAAAGGGAATTTGGCCTGGTGCTCAACACATCCGGCTCTATTCTTTTATCAGCAACTGTCTATTATTTATTATCATTTAAATCACAGGCAGGGTGGAAGGAGGAAGAGCACCTAAATACCAGAGATGAAAGTTGGTAGATAAAGTGTCACAGTTGGCCATAACAAGGCTATTTCAGTCAGTAAGACGGTTCATTTTCCCCCTAAATGTTTCATTCCACAATTCATCTCTGACACATAAATTGTATTTGAGCCGGATCTTCCAAGGGCTAAAGTGAAGTCCCTCCTCTGCAATGTTAAATGACCTCTGGAACAATTTGATTATGATGTCTTGCTGACAGACAGATTTATCACAGGAGTGGAGCCGTGTAATGGATATGAGCACAGCACTGGTGACAGGAGAGAAGACGGTGGGGGTGAGGGATGAGGGATAGAGGAGTAGAAGTAGGAGAGAATGGACTCTAAACCTCGGCTATGTAATCCATTTACATGTGTGTCATATGATAAATAAATGACAAATGACTCTTCTTTCCAAAGCCCGTGTGAAGATGAGTTATGGTTTTAAAGTACCAGCAGCATGTTAACTTCACTGAGCAAATGGATCCTGGAGGAGCACTTTTACTACAAAACTGTAAACCCTGATTACATTTATGACCCCTGTTTGCAAGCAGAGTGTTAGACATCAGGGCTGGCAAATCTCTTAGCCATATTACCAATTACATTCATGTCTAATGAGGCTGGATGTGTTTTCCTTCACCCCAGCCTGTAAGCTTGACACACTGTTAACACAGCACAGTTGGTCCTGAAGGCTGGATGAGTCAGAATTCAAGAGAGCGGGCCCACAACAAAACAAGCATTTTCAAAATGTCACCACTGAGGTTTAACTTCTCAATATTCGCAGCGTCTTCTTGTCCTCACTGTCTGTCTGTCGGCGGTTGGCTGAACTCCACAACACTGCGCACAAGGGAGATACAAGGAAGACTGACTCTTGTGACATTTGTTTGGAGACCTGTGTGATGTCTGGAGTCTTTCCACGATGGATGGAGGACCTGTGTTAACTGTGCCACTGATGGAGACCTCTGCCAGGCAACAAGTGCTGACATTATTCCTCTGCCTGAGCTTTCCTATCAATCATGTTTTCCAAGTGTTTCCACGGAGACCGAGAAGGACAGAGGTGAGTTAAGGAGGGGGAGTGTGTAAGGACAGCTTATCTGTCTAAAAGTACGTCAGGACAGAAGAAATAATTTGACTGGCCCTGACAGACCTTTCACTTCGCCTTTCTTCGACGTAGGCTGCTGTCAAGCTGACAGGTGCGGCAGATTTGTTTTCTTGTAGAGGGCCAGGGAAAAGGCAGTGTCAGACCACTGGCACACAAAACTGAAAAGAAACCGATGCCAACACAAAGCGGCTATAAATGTCCTAATGAGCAGGTGACAACCGTCTTATGTACAAAGACTCTACAAGGAATACATTATTCAGGATATTAAAAGCACAAGAAACTTTGTTTTGCTGTTCTACATGTGAAAAATCAGCAACAAAACCTGTTTATTGCGAAATCTGAAAACTCGGAAAGTGTGGGTGTTTCATTTGAATGCAAATAAAATCAACACTAAAATGCAATACAAAGGCCACAAACAACAACAAATCCAGCTTGCTCTTGAACTGCTCAGTCAGTATGCAAACATTTCACACACCCAGTCATGAACTATATAGTTGAGCTACACAGGCTTGTACTGAACTGTGCAAATACTACAGGGCAACAAGACTCCATATAAAAAGTTTGTTTGTGCTCAGCATTGTACCACAACAGATTAGGAGGGCCGAGCTAAATTACAGGGGGCCGACGCATCAGTTATATATACACACATCCTATATAGCTGTAACAGTCAAACGAGCTAAGCATACTGCGGGTAGTAAAAGCTACTCTTTTACCAGCTGTTTGGTTAATTACAGAAGGGGAAAGAAAAAAAAACTCACCAGTTGTTGAGCTTCACAAACTCTCCGGTCACACAAAAATGTCAATCCAGTTTGTTTTGTATAAATTTCTGGGGAAAATGTATCTTTGCCACATGAAATTTGCTCTTTGGGGTCATCCATGGTAGATACACACAAAAAAAGTTCCACTAAATGCATGCGTTTCTCGACTAGAAGTTCTTGTGCTGTGCCTACCATGACAAAAGTCCTATTCCAAGCCTCGGCAGTGCACAATCAACCAGCGCCTACGACTACATCATAACCGTGCAGGCATATATGCGTATGCAATAAAGCTGCACAGAATACAGGTGGAAACTCTTACATCTCATGTTTGTATCTGCTTCTCTTTACAAGCCTGTAGCTCTGCACAACAGATTGGCTGCATCTGAGTAGACAACCGGCTGCATTGTCTATGTTATTATTCACATACTTGCCTATGTACTGTGCATTACACTGGAGGAATACACTGGAGGGAACGATAAAGAACCAAGCATATGGAAAGAACTTTTGATGATACAAGATATAAACAATAAATATGAGAGCGTTACAACAATTCTTTTGAGAAAAAGTGGTGGCAGTGGACCAGTGATTGATGACTGATGAAAATGCTTTGCCAGCTCAGGTGTCTAATGACAATGATTTAGCAAGAAGTGTGTTGCAGAATTGCAAACAATGTGCACAGTAGAAATTGTGTTTGTTCTCTCAGTGACCATGTTTACAAAAGTTGAGCTTTTGATGCTTTTGTCAAAGCATTCACTTTCAGTGTGCAAGCAATTGGCAAATACTGTCATTAGCATTGATAAGCAAGACAAACAACATGAAAATAACCAAAGATGGGAGGAAAGATTTGTTCCTATTTTCCATATTTCAACTGTGTATCAAAACGTTTTTGGAAAATGTCTCAAGACCTCGTGATCTCCAGTTAATCAGACAGAATAATGGCAGTACTCAGCTTTTTAATGACACCAGGCTCAGTACAAACAGGATAATTTGTCCTGATGGATTTTGACAAGTTCTAATGTGATAAATATATAAAATAAGAGGGTGAAAAAGTCCAATTTGAAGTTTAATAGACAGCATTTTTATGCCAAAATCTGCTCAACTTCACTCCTTTGTTGGCTGACAATCTGACTACGTTAAGTAATCATCCACACATTCATGTGTTACTGTGGAGGTTCAACCACCCTGCTTTCCAAGAAACAGTCTCTCTTTTATGCATTGTATGTCATTACATTTTAATGTCAACGAAATATTAAATTTTAAGTTTCAAATCTCTTTACATGGGTTTCTGTTGTTACCTTAATAAATCATCGTCATTAATCTTCTATTGAGGAAGACTGCTCATGAGTTAACATCTCCAGAGATGATGGTAATGGCTTTGACTGAGAAAATGGATCCGTCGTCAACACATCCATGAGGAGTAAACACACACACATCCATGAGGAGTAAAAAAACACACAGATGGATTTCTTTTTTTTTTCTTTTTCTTTTTAAGTCATCAGCCTTTTTATATATACTGACTGCATATATTAGCTGTTTATTTACTCCATCCACTGCCACATCATCACAAACATAAAAACAGCTTGTTATGAACACGCATCTCGGCGAAATTAAATACGAGCATGATGCAAGGAATTTGCCTCCTTTGCACAGAATATTCACATTTGTTGGATTGACAGTTTTGTGGGCTTTGGGATATACATGATTAAATTACCAAACCAGTGAGCTGAGACTCAATTGATATACTGGAAATCACTGTTAATAACTGCATGTTTGTTAAATGGCTCTAGTGACATTTTAGCGTGTCACAGGGTGCCATTATGTGAGCTGCTAACTGCATCGATCAGGAAACGCATTCTGCAGACCACACTGACTGCTTTCTTTATTAATAAATGAATTACCTCAAACTAAATGAAAGCATACTCTGAAGACAACGATCCACTGACAGAAATGTCCTTTACAGATCATATCTGCCCTGCAAGAGCAGTACAAATGAACACTAAGTAAAATTCCACTTGATGTTTGTCTACATTTCTTGGTGTTTTTCTTGATGTACCCATTTTCAGACTGTCCACTTGTCTACTCATTCACTCAATGGAAAGCGTTCGCCATATAAAAGACACCCTTGGGGATTACAGGCATGCAGCTGTTGATACTTTTCCAATATTGTTTGGATGTTACGCTGCTGCATGTGCCAAAACAACTACACCTCATGTGTGAGGCCATTGACACCAATGTTGCCATTTTTGGACACATTATTGGCATATCTCTTGACAATGTTGAAATAAAACTTCGCACAAATCTGTGTACATGTAACCTTATTTACAACTGGGGCTGAAATTTTTGCTAATGAACTGCTACACAAATAATTGCGATTGACGCAATTGTTCATTTTCTGTTAATTTTGTGCCACTGAAAGTATAAGTCTGTTCATAGTTTAATAATACATGCACCTTAGAAAGAATAAGAGCCTTAACTGGCACTCAACACTGGAACATAAACAGCAAATTTGAAGGCTACCATTTTGCTGCACATTCGACAAGTCACCCAAGTTATTGGCATCTTTTTTTCATTCGTTTTGAAACAGCACTGTGATATTTGGATTCGTGACTAATTCCATGATGTTGATGTCAATAGAGTCAAATATCTAAGGTTTAGCAGTGCAAGTTAAACAGTTGGTGGTGCAAATTGTTCAATCATGAGCAATTATACCATAGAAGAAGGGGGTGCAACAACATGACCTCATTAAAAGAGCACCAGTCAAACTTCATACGAAGGAAAATGACACAGAGTTTGTGATGAAAATATGACATTTGTGTTAGTTTCATCCAATTGTTTTTATGCACGATAAATGGCTTCAGACAGGTTAAATAAATGCATCGTGGAGAATAACAACTGTGACAGGCAATTTATATCATAGTTTGGCTGTAGTGTATCCTTCTATGCAAGAATGACCAGAACTGCAGCTTTAATGCAAATCATTCAAACACACAAAAAAAGCCTCTTGTTTTTAAAGTAGCAGCTGCCCTGTCATTGTTGGTATAGGTCAAATTTTTCATAAGCAAGCTACTTAATGACAAAACATAATTCATACGGTTTAGATTGAGAAACAAGTTTCTCAAGAATGGGTTTTATAATTTTCAAAAAACTGCTGCTCAGGCAGGGAAGGAGACTGAACTGCACTGTCGAGATGTCTGAGAAGCATTATGCGCACCAGGAATTCTACTTTTGCATTTCTAACTCGCTTTCATGAGACGGGCCACAATGCATGATGGTCAAGTTGATCCATGTGGAGCTTCTCTACACTACATATTGGTTTGCACTACACCGCGAATAAAATTTGCAGTTGAGACCTTGAACTGCGTTACAAAATGGCTGTTACACTACATGGTGATGATGCAGTGGACAAATGGACAATGTGAGCCTCACAGCCTAAGAGCCAATAAAGAGAGACTGCTGACAAAGCAGCTGCCCCACATTTGGCTTTCCTGTGCAGCAGTATGATCAATAGATTGGGATTCATGAGGACCAGTGAACAGCAATGTGAAAATGTAACCACTTCAACCCCCACCCTGAGAATCAGCTTTCTAGAGAAAATCTGTCAAGTAAGTTCAAAAGAAATTGTACAAGAGATTGATTAAACAGGCAGAACTAGGCCATACTCCAAAAACTGGAGTCAATACAGCAGACAGGAGGCCACAACTCTCAATCTTCTTGGAGGAGGAATAGTTCTTAGAGGAAATGTGGGACCAAGAGAGTACTACAAACTAAATATTCGGTGTGTTTACAAAAGGCAATTGAACTGTTCTTGAATAAGAAACTGCAAGCAAATTCTATCATGACTGTAATTCAGAAAAAGGGACTCAGACATTGTAATCAATGACAATTTTGTACTTCCTCCTTAAACTAGATTTAACGTTTTCAGGTTCATGTTCTCCTCCGTTATATTGCCATACAATTTCCCCTGTTTGTCTCCTTCAGGAACAATTGGACTTTGGAGGATGACTACAGGTTTGAGAAATTGCCTGCATCCAGACTTAGCTCATTTGTCTAACAATGAGCAGGGGCAATTATTTTGGGGTTCTACAATACTACAGTAGATACTACAATGTATTTTTAAAGTGCCTTTTTGTGTGGCATGCTTCAGATTATCCCAAGCATTAAGTCAAACTAAAAATAATCGCAGTTTTAGATGAAACTACTGCTCATTATTGCATTTTTTTTTTTATTCTTAACTGCTGCTTCCTTCGTCAAAACAAAACACTGCGTCGGAGGTGATGCAAAAAAAAATGAAAATGACTACGGTTGAGCAAAGAAAGATCCTGCAGTGGCACCACATCAAACGTAATGTGCATGGGCGCTGATTGCGTCATGTCAAACTTTGCTGTGGTTCTGCCTGTCTGATTGTGTACTTCATCCACTGTTTAGGCAGGCAGCAAATTGGGAGTAGCGGGGCTTTATCTAATTAAGAGCCTGTATCATTAACAGTCAGCCTCTTTGGCAGTAACCAACTGATTTATGCGTCTGAAGTGAACAGAGACTTACGCCAAGGATATCTGACTGAAACCAAGCAGCTGCAGAGCAAGATAATTCAAGAAGGAGAAAGTGTTAGAAATATGAACACTTAATTATGTATATGCTGCATGCATGGCCCTGGGGATTGCAATGTCAGTTGGTGAACCACTTTGAATATCCTGATAACCCATCCAACAGAGATAAAGATATTTCAGTCTGCAACATGGATGAATTCATTCTAATGCATCTTTATTTTTCCAACTTGTGCCATCAAGTTTTAAAACTAAACTAATAACATTCCCATCACCCTTAACTGTATTTTGTGTTTATTTATAAGTGATGGCCAGCTAAAAGGATAGATCAGTATGGCAACAACAGTAAAGAACATGAAAATCTACTTAACATTTATAGACCAGTGGTAAGCAATAAGCAGCCAATGGGGACCTCCATAGTTTACAATTAAACCAAGTCCTTCATTCTGAATAGTCATATAGGTCCTTACCCCCTCAGCAAAACTCACAGGAGTGAAAGATGGTGGTTAGGTTCAGGCTAAGGGAAACATCAGGTGTTGGTTAGAATAGATCCTCTCAGTTGTTATGGTTGTAATAAACAGGCTGTTAATGTTTTGGGTTGTCATGGTTAAAAGAAACATTGACTATCAGTTTGAAACAGGAACCAAATAGCCGTCTCAACCCATCCATCCACTCCAACCTCCGAGCATAAACTTTGTCGCTCGAGAACTACGTCACTTCACATACAACCAGGAAAGTGCACTGTCACTTCAAAGAAATCAAAAGTATGGGTCAAAGAAATATAAGTATGGGTCGTAATCTGCTTGAATGATGGTCATACATCTTTATTTTGTATGGGAGGACAGTCCAGTACCTGGTTATGCAGCTGGCTGTTTGATTTACAAATGGGCCCAGAATTCACCATTTATGACTATAACATTTGGGTTTCAGTAACAGAAATGGGTGGCAGTTAGTAAGTGTGCACTAACAGACATTTTGAAGAGTACATCTGAATTTTAAAGCTTCCGATTGCAAAATAATGGACAATACAAGATCTTAGAGCTGTGGAAGCTTTTACTGCACAAATGTTTATTTGCCATTTTGAGGTAAATAGTGGAATTGTGGCATTCATAATAATAATTTGGATTGCACTTTTCAAACAACAAATGCAGCTCAGTGCTTCACAGCAAGAAAATTACATGGTGCTTGACATAAAAAAAAAACATGAAGGAACATTTAAAAATATAGAAAATAAATGAGATGCAAAAGAACAGAAAATTAAACAGATAGAGTTAAGACATAAAATAAGCAATAGGCATTTTAAAGGTACGGTAGTTCAAGGGCAGGCAAGTACAAAAGATCTTCAAGAGTAGCTAGTTAAAGACCATTGTAAAGAGATAAGTTTTGAGCTTTCTTTTAAAAAAGTACCAACAGAACTAGCTTCCCTGATATCTACAGGTAGTTTGTTCCACAGCTTTGGCGCAAAGTTAACAAAAGCTGAAGCCCAAATTTCTTTCTGCTGTTGCTAGGAACCTCCAATAAACTATTAGCAGATGAGCTCAGTTTTCTTTAAGGCACATGGTTAACCAAAGAGTTCGCGATTAATGTTACATGTCTCTGGAATGTGTTTGTACATTTTGATTGGCCTTGGAGGATGGTGATGCATTTTATTCTAATTTGTGTCCACTAGAGAGGTTAGTGAAAATGTCTTATCATACAGCAGACTTGTGTGTCCATTATTATTATTATGTTTAACTAGCACTGCCTATCACAAGGACGGCAAAGTAGTGACGTATGTGAAAAAGATGAAGTTTAAATAAAAAGTTTGCATCTGCTTCAGGCTGCTCTGACAAACCTCCAACACAAGGGCTGGCACGAGCAGCTCAGAGGGATCACTCTTATCTTTGCTTGGAGGAAATGATGGGTGGCTGATGGCTTTTGGGTTGTTTTGGCTGCCTTGCTGAGATAAATCAAAGAATCAGTCAATGGCTTCCACTTCACCTGTTCTGACATTTTAATCCGTCATGTATTTCACTGAATGTATCAAAACAAAAACCATTTGTCACATTAAAAACAGATCACTGTTGCGGTTATCCGAAAAGGGATTCAAGAGCGCAACATAAGCAAAACACAAGCTTTACATACAAAATGCAGGTTCACTGTTACAAAACCCAGGGACAAACAAAATACAGGAAGCAGGCTGACAGAATCCATCGGACAGACAGGGTTCAAGAAAACAAGCAAGAACTGGGTCAGAAGCCACGAAAGCTACAGCACTGAGCACAAAGACAATCTGGCAGATGAGCAGTGATGAGCTGATAGGCGGGGGGGTGGGGATATAATTGTAAACAGGTAAGTAGAAGGGTGGGGAAGATCAGGTGATGCAGCAGGCAGGAAAGCAGGACGGCTGGTCTGAAGATGCTTAAGAGGGGATCATGAGGACACAGAGGGTTTCGGTCTCAAGGATGCATTCTTGGTAGATTGCATTTCTAGCATGCAAATCTATCAAATCCTGTGAAGGACGTTTCCAATTCTTTCATTGAGAAGTTTAAAGGTCATCTCGGGTGTATCCTCAAGGTCCTTAAAGCACTCCCAATCCTATGTAGAATCCAATGAAGAAACTGGAGAGGGAGGAGGAAACGCACTTGCACACCAGACTGTCCCATTGCGCGTTGTCCAAATACTGGGAAGGATTCTTGCCTACGAGAGACCCAATGCCACCATGCATCCTTAAGATTGAAAAACACCAAAAGGCTCAAATCTGCTCAACCCAGTACACCCTCTTCCAACAGACTCCGTTTACACAGAGGGTCCCTGTGACATTAAGGGTAAGCTGGAAACCAGCTAACACTCCTCATTTTAAAAGAACCATTCAGGGAAAAAAAAAAAAAATCTTGGTTGCAATAAACTCGTGCTTATTCCACCAATACCAAGAGCTCTTTTGTAAATGTGAAACAACTTCAGGATAATTTAACTTTGAACAGAAGGTATGCAATGCAACACCATCTATTCTGATGTCCTCTGAATAAGGATTAAAAAATAAACAGCTCGTGTTAGCATCACTGCCACTGCAGGGAATGGTGCATGAACTGTTTAAATGGCCTCATGGCAGGAGATCATATTGAATTTTACACTCTCGTGCATCCAGGTAAGTGCTGCCAATTCTGCCACATATTTGTCCATCAAGACAATATTAAACTGGGCCAGACATACGCTCCAATCGCCTCCTGCTGAATTTATTCATATACTTTGTTTTTGCTGCATTTAAATAAATGAACCAGATTTATATTTTATTAATAAAAATATTTTTAGTTCGTGCCACACTACCTTGTCCTAACAGCTTCTATTTTGAATTTAGACATTCATTTTTGGTAGAGACACCAAAATATAGTCCAAGTACATGTTTGTGTTTTTCATGAGGAATATACTGTTGGATTAAATGGATAATGTCAAATGAGAAAAAGTATTTTACCTTCACTTTTAAAAACAAAACCACACTCAGGTTTTGCTCATTGTGCATAATTGGGCGTACAGACTGCTTTGTAGGCCTTTTTTGATTGGGATTGCGTTAGTGCCAACATTGGATTGGATTTTGCTGTAACTGAGTGGTTGAGCATTTGCAGCCATTCTGCCAGGAGTTTGTTGACATGTCTGTAGCTCATTTCATAAAAAAAAAAAATTCTCATCACTATGGGAAATTCTTGATAATCAGAGGCTGTTTTTCCCTACACTCTGCTCATAATTACGGTTTAAATGGGATGTCATGAACCCGGCATGACCGTGTACAAACCAGGGCTGAAATCTCTTCCTTTTTCCAATCACTCCATTTCCTGTATAACTCACTCAGTGAGCAGATTTATGACACTAATTATTATTATCTTGCTTTAAACTGACAGGACATGTCCAGTTGCAGACTAGTTTTGTAAATTCACTGGGAAATTGAGGGAACTATAGGTAATACACAGCTGACATTTGGAAAAATCAAATGACTCAGTCAATATAATGCACGTAATATAATGCGTGTAAATCAAAATTGGAAGTGCCTGCAGGACAGGCTTTAAAGTTCACAAAGAACAGTCCTTTCACCTAAAGAGATTTTTTTTTTTAAACACCTGTGTAAAGGCTCGATTCCAACAGAACCAACTGTGTTGTGTTCTGGCGCCAACACAGCCACTGAACAATGCCTGTTATTCCAGGCCTGCTGCGGTGCGCATTAGAAGTGGCGAGGCACCCCACTTCTAAAAATACAGGCTGATGGAGGCCATATCAAGCAGCACAAAACAGATGATCCAGGTAAGCAGTCAGGTGAAGAAAAAGTAGAGAGCCCCCCTCTCTGGTCTTTAAGGAAATGTGTTATAACATGCTAAAATACACAAATAATTGGATGATGAGCTTTTTCTTTTTTTAACAAGTAAAACCCAGCAAACTGTATTAAGTTTGGAGGCTAAAACCAAAAGTAGGAAACTAAAAACATAGGAGACAAAAGAAACTATTTAACAATGAAGCTTTACCCAATAAAAAAAATAAAATAAAAAAAGACAGTCAGGAATACAACAAAAATCAGGCAGACAAAATACTGCTTCTTCCAGATGACAAGTTAACATGTGAAATCACCGAGTTTGCAATGCAAGCTTGCAGAGAAGCGTTGCATAAGCGACCACTTTTGTGCTCTGAACATCATTTGCTTGTTTTACTTCCTCTAATAGCATCTGGGTTATACGGTGATGTCTTTTTTTTTTTCCCCCTCTAAAGGAGGTAAGAGAAGAAACTCATACAAGTCGAGCTACATGCAGTATATTCGCTGCTGCGCGTCTCCCTTTGGTGAGTCGTCTAAGCCGAACCACAGTCCCTCGGAGAGTTCAACCGCTTTCAATTCCTACAAAGCCTCCAGACAGGCTTTGCGTTCCATTTTCTGTCAGTTCTCCTCCACGCTCTCAGTTGCCCCGTCTTTCTGCGTGAGTAAATGAATTCCCCCCTGATGGTGGGGGATGTGATGTGAGCGCAGCGATCGGGGCACTTTAATCTCAGAGATCCATCTTGGAGGTTTGTGCCCTGCCTCGTCACTCTGTTCAAACACAGAACTTCCCTACCAAGACGACAAGGATTACAGCACAACCATTCACTCTCCACCTTCTCATCTCACTCCATCCTACACCCTTTCATACTCTCGCTCCATCTATCGCTCTTCATCTCTCAAATCACTGCATTTTTAAAAACAAGCACACAAAAGTATTCCATTTTGTGGGAATATCTTTGAAGCACAAAGCCCAATAACACAGTAAACCACAGAAACATTCCCTAATCTGATGAATGCTGCCATGAACAGACACACTAAATGACTACCCATTTTACCAAGTTACCAGACACATCATTATTAGTCAAAGCAAAAGATACTTATGTTCATGTCATTGAGAAATAAAAATTAGTAAAATCCCTGACAAATAGGGTAACAAGTGCAGAATTGAAATAAAACTTCGAGCTGTGAAATCATGTTTACAGACATCTGCACCATCTAAATAACAGGAGACCGTTTTTGAACAAGCCGACAGATTTACAGCTATCCAATGGAACCATGTGTAAAAAATTTCCCTCAGGGATTAATAAAGTATATACCTACCTACACACAGTATTAACATAACCCGTCTTGTTAAGCATGTTGCAATTTGCTTCTTTTATTGTTATATTCCACAACTGAAGACTGCTCCTTTTCTCAATAAACCAAGCCATGAGAGGAAGAGAAAATACATCTCAGTGAGCCGCCTATGAGGGGCTATTAAGGGCAACCTAACCGACGTCACTTTACTCAGATCTGCCATTTAGAGGATTTTTTTTGATCATGTTTAACTTTTTTTTTGTTTTAAATAACAGTATAGGGCCAATCCTTTTAGAAGCAACACATGAAGCAATTTAATATTTCTGTGCCATTGTTAAATCCCAGGTCCTGAAATGGCAGTTTAATGAGACATTCAAGAAAACAGTTGCATTTGAACTATTTAAATTTACTCAAACATAACAAAACATGTAAATTAAGTAAGAACAAAAAACACAAGTTAAATGAAAGTTTTTACAGTTTGTTTTCTACCCACTAGAATGAACTCTGCCGAGGGTGAATACTGAAACAATTATATTTGAAACAGCTCTTCAGGTGCCAGGAGTGGGTGGATTTGTGATTAATTCTGCAGCGAGAACGGGCAGAAAGGGAAATTTGTGTTTTCAAAACAATTTCAAAAACTGACAAGCATTAAAACCAGTCATAAGATGTGCATCACTGGACTCATGGACAGCTGTAGGCCTCTTTTTCCTGCTGAAGTTGTTGTCCTTGCTGCGAGACATCAACATCTGATTAATGTGACTGAAATTAACAGTTCTCTTACTCAGAGCCAATAATAAGAATCACCATACTTACATGTGAAGTTATTACAATCTTGCCTGAGGGCAACTACGTTATTAACGTAGAACCCATCAATATACTGTATGTGTACTGGATAGCGAGATAGTGTAATGTAGTCTGAGCGTGTGTAATTGTTTTTTGTCATGTTTGTTTCGTTTTTACATTTACATAAACCTGAAATTTACATTCCATTAGATAAATCAGCCATTATGAAACTAAGTGAACGGTTCAGCACCTTTCAGAGAGGGAGAGGAGAGAGGGAGAGAGAGAAGCATTAATTAAGATACACTTAATTATGATCAGCATTACCTCGCTTTAACTGCTGCTATGAGTAATTCAGACAGATAATGAATAACCCCCAAAAAGCACTTTGCCTCTCAGAGCGCCTGTTAACAGGCTCCGAGGCCCAGATCTGTGAGCACCATCCGGTTTACATGGTCCTGTGACAGGAGGGAATGCTTTACCCTGTTTGAGCTGTCAGAGAATGAAACGTCACTGAACTAAAACTGTAAAATGGTAGAAATGGCACAAGTCATATCTCCTTGCCTTCAAAAGGCCCAGAATTAAAAAGCAAACTTCACTGAGAGGTATGTGGTGTTCTAGGTGTCTGACAAATCTTAATGAGTGAACTGCTGAGGGAAGGAGTAGCAATGTCTGAAAATATCACCATTTGGCTGCCGATACATCTGCGGTTTGATAATTGGGGTCACAGTATATAACAGGGCACACATTTGCAAACAAGCATACGTGTAGTCGTTACAAGCCCTAGTGAGATGTCTTGTTTGTTTTCATAAAAAATAAAGTTGCCTCAGAATTCATTTCCTTTACTCTTTGATATTAACACTAATCTGTTCATACAGTTAATTTCACAGTTCAGTCTTGCACATGAGGGTGATCACAAATTATCCACGAGATGTCTTACAATTTACATCTTAAGATACTGTACAAATCTGTAGCTGGGATTATTAGTAATAGTTACCAGACCAAATATTGCTGTACAGCTGTGCACTTCAACTCATTCAGTTAGTGCTGATTTAACCAGCCTAAAAAATTTCAACAGCTTTAATTGTGTAATTAAGCCAACCATGTGACCCATCTACCCTTCTACTGCATAAATAGACATTCAAATGCATTAACAATAATACCAAAAAAAAAGTAACCACATAACCATAACACATTTGCAAAGTTTCTACAACTGCACTGGCTTGAATAAGCAACCATAAACATTAAAATAACTAATCATGAAATGCCACCACTCTAGACACCTTTCACCCAACTGCTATGATAAGCAAGAGATGTCAAGGAAACGGTGACTAATAAAAATAATGACACCAGTGCTGCCACTTAGCCTCCTTGTTTACAGATAGGACTCCAAATGACAGTATCACATTCTATAAAGCCTTTCTGATATTACAAAGAACCCCTTGCCCAGTTTTTTTTTTTTTTAATATTCATGCATGTATAAATGTATTCATAGAAAGTCAATTAAGACAGCCAGTTTCTAACTTTAACTCACAAATTTGCTAAAATAGTTTTCCCAACCAGGTATTAAAAGTGCCACAATGTGCAAAAATTTGGTTTTGGTTTATTCTGAGTGTAAAGCAGGTCTAGGTGCTTTATAAATATTGTTAAAGTGTCAAAACACTTAGTCCCCTGAGAAATGCACACAGACCGTATTCAACAACTTACCCACTTAGATGAGCCGTTTTGACTTCCTTAAAATGATGATATCACAAACACCCTCGGCACTCCCCATTGTCAAACCTTATAGCAGATCTGGAAACCTGTAAGACCAAAGAAAACCTGTGGTTGGCCTGAGTATGTGACTCAGAAAAGAGTCAGCCAAGAGAGGCTCACTGATATCAATGCACTTTAAAGACAGACATAAAACAATTGTTCAAAATTGTTTTTGGTCAAACTCAAGAGATGCTTAGATGAGATTTAAAACTATATTGAGATGCTTTTTAGTTCTTAAAAAGCACAAAAATGTTAAATATTTAAAGTCTTTATAAACAGCATGTATACTAATCTGTTATAGGAAAAAGGAGAGAAAGAGGACTGTCCAAAAATCACTCCCTATTTACTATATTTACCCTTGTCCAAATTGAGGGTGTGGAAATGTATTGCTTCATGGTGCCCTCAAATATTGCATGACGGAACAAACGACGTGGTGTTCATTGCACGTACAATTCCACAATGCACCGTGTCACATTTTAAAGACAAGCCAACAGTGATTACACAGAATGATGATGATTAGTCTGCCAAGTGTCCAAAATCTTTAAGGAGTGGTTATATGGTCTGTAATCCTTCACGCATTTGCAACATCCTATATAATAGACACTCAATACCTCCCTCAATTGTGAGTTGTAAAGAGATATTTTGGACACTTACTAGTCATCATTTTCCCGCAACAGTAAGTTGTAATGAGCGATCTCTTTCACAGAAAGATACAAACAACAATTTTAACTCAACAGTTTACACATTTGTAGGCATCACTTATTTTTAATGTTACCAATCGAAATGGTCACGGTATTCACCGTTTCTTGAGAACAGGCTTATTGAAAACAATTTTATATTATCTGGTCAAGTTTAGATGTTAAAGGAATAAAAAGATTTTGGGAAATACCCTTTGTTTTCTTGTCAAGAGTGAGATGAGAAGATCAATACCACTCTTCTGCCAGTGTACTAAATATAAAGCTGAAAAGACTGGAAGAGTAAACCGCTTGCCTGGTTTTGGCCAAAGGCAACAAAATATCCCTACGAGCACCTCTAAAGCGCTCTAGTTACCAGTTTATATAGCTGGTTTATCCATACAAAAACACATTGTGGCTTTACAGATTTACACAGTATTTCTGGGCAGATTGTTTGCCTTTGGACAGAGCCAGTTGTTTTCCTGTGTGTTCAGTCTTTGTGCTAAGCTAACTGACTGCTGGTGGTATCACCATAATAAACATGTACTCAAGAAAAAAAAAAAAAATGAGCATATTCTCCAAGATGTTGACCCGTTCATGGCACATTTGTCAAGGCTGAAGCAGTCTGTGCCCCATTATCAGGTGTCATTACCGAGTATAGCAGCCCACTGCAATCCTCGCGCAGTGCCAATAAAGTCTTTTGAAACCACAATGCAAGTCAAGCATTTCCTATATTTTTGCTATCGTTTTCATGCACACTGCAGATAATGCTTGAACTTTTCAACATTTGCAATGGCAAATCTGTATCGCACAAAAAGCAGCTGTGATGAGGCAGCTGAGAAATCTGAACGTGAGAGGCACAAATTGCTCATGGAGAGAACATTTGTTCAGATGCTCTTACAAAGTGTGGACTAAAGAACAAATACTCAATACTAGCAAAAAAAAAAAAAAAAAAAAATCTGCCGATTGCCATTCAGAAAAATTTATATTTTATGAAGGACTAACCAAACATGTAATCATGTGCATGCATACACATTTCATTTCTTAACAAAATTTCCTCAATTAGTAAGAGAACATAAAGTGATTGTCTCAATGTTAGGAGCTTGTGATTTTTTTTTTTTCAATGTTCATTTTGCAATTTGTAGCCAGTTTGTTTTGTAGTTTACCATGTTATGATTTAAAAATGCAGATTTATTTTATTATTCTAATTTGAATTACCTTTTTTTCATTTCTTGAAGTATAGAGCGGTCTTTGGTCGCCATAACGTGGCGACAACTTTAATCAAAAATTTTAAGGCAGAAGAATTGTTCTTTTGAAATTGCCAATATAAAGTAGACGGGAGAAAAAGGAACTTTTGTTTTTGCAAAACATCTTTTCATCCAAACTCAATTCCTTCCAATAATGACCAAGTTCATATCACAACAGGAGTGTTGTATTCAACAAATGAGCATCACTCAGCCAGTTCATTGTTATAGCAAGATGAACAGAAGTGGGAAGAAAAACAATAATGTTTCCGAGCTCTAAATTGTGTTTGTTGATAGCGTTCCTGCTTGGCTGGCTGTTGATGGATATTACTTCCCATGCCGTTCCCCCGGCCGCCATGTGAAGCAGTGCCTTTTGAAATGAACAATTGTGTGATGCTCCTCTTAAACTAGTTCATCATGGCATCATTCATCATCTGCAGCACTGCCAGCGGGGAACGGCAGCATCCCCATGTTTGCCAGTCACAATGGGGCTTATAGGGAGAATTGCTGTCTGCAAGCTCAGTGCTGCACTTTGCACTCATGGGACACTGAGACAGCAGCACCGCCACAGTACACACAAAACAACTGAAGCACAGTGTAGCAGATTTAGAGTCATGTGGCATCTATTTTGTATTAACACCAAAGGATTTGCCACAAGGAGTGTCTCCTGAGTGCAACAGTGATGCATCAGCTACGCAAAAACTGGGAAACAAGTTTTTGCCATTTTTAAACATTGTTGCCTTTAATTTAGAGCTGGGCAGCATGTTGACTTTAAGGTAAAGTGATACAATTTCAAACCAGACAATACCATTTATACCGATGCAGCTTGATGTCATTACAAAACCCGTTTCTTCCGTAATGCTACACAAGCGTTTGCTTCTCTCTCTTTATGCATAGGGCATTCCTCCCCTCAGACTGTAACCCAGCCACCTTTCCTGCGGGTGGGGGGGAGAGGACGCTGCACTGGCTTGGCTCACACCTCTACAGCAGGCTGGCTATTGCAGCTAACGATTTGGTTTTCATGGTGTGCTTCAAATTCACTGAGCCTTGCCTCTAAATTACATTTATTACACGTACCATCATCATCTAAAGTGGAGGAGGAAAAACGAGCAGGAGAGAGTAGCCATCGCCACCTGATAACTAACAGATCGGAATAGCTTGTAAACAACTGGAATTAACAAGTCACTAAGCACTTGCCTCTCTTTCTGTTTAAACAGAACTAATGTAAGTATTTAGCCACTGAAATGAAAAAAAAACAATTTTCTAGCATAGAAAAACTTGCAACTGGAAATGAGAAACACCTACCGCAGGACATCAGTTTGTTGTTCAGAACAACTGAAGGAACAAAGATTGATGATGTTTAATAAAAACAAATAGCCGTATTTCATATTTTTTTCATTTAAATGTTCTGCGGCTATATATTTTCCAACAGGAAAATAAACTATTTATGCTTTTAATTTTGATCACACCGTTTTAAGAAAAGTACTTGTGACATCTCGTGGTTTACATTTACAAATGAATATTTAGCCCACTTCGTAAAAAACAGATGTCATGTATCATCATTCAGCCTACCGATAGCGACTTGATATTTAGTTCATATCACCAAGGCTTAATATGAATATTATTGCATTTTACTTGCTTAGCAAATTGGCATAATAAAGATTCTTCCTCACTACCGTGTGCTGTAAGTGTTGTAGTCAGTTTATGCTCCAGTTTCAGGCCGTGTTTACTGTGCAGCACATCTTGAATCCAAACCTGTCAATTTTTCAGGCTGAGAATCTGTGTTTGAGAAATTATTGTTCGCGGTTAATTTAAGGCTGACTTTGGATCTCCTGCTACTGTGAAGCATTTCCCACAGTGTAAAGGGCAAAGATAAACTCAGCATTTTTCTGGCACATCTGAACTCTGATTTCCCCCCAAAAACATTTAAGTGACTTTTCAAAGTGTTATTGTCTGAACTTAATGGACTCAACTGGAAGTGCTTTCAGAGTGCACCTGCGGCTCTGAAAAGTTTCTACCTGCTGTGTACATGGAGCTGCAGCTTTACAGATAGAGTTGTTGGCCATGAGAGTTTGGTAATAACCTAAATAAAAAGATGATTCTGCCCTTTAAAACAGCAAAGTGCACTTTCAAAGTTGTCAAAAAAGAAAATCCATAATTTCTAATTGTACAAAGGATTTGACCTACTCACTGGAACCACCAGTTTCCTGGTTGGTGCTCCTGCCAAAATGAACTGACTTTACGAAGTTGATAATAAACCCATGTCAAACTTATTAAGTGTTAAGTGATGGTGCCTTTTTGTGTGATTTAACAGTAGTGAATAGTCCATTATAATAAGCAGAAGTGCTTTAGCACATCCTAGTTGCAATACTTTGTTATATTACCTGTCAAATGGCTCCTATTCACTCATGCTTGGATCACCACTATATTTAACTGAGATACATTTTGCTGTACTAGATTTATGTAACTGGGTCTTTAAGTTGTTCTGAAACCCTGCTTTAAACTAGAGGTGAGATGGACAAAAATGAAATATAATGTGTACGAATATTCTATAAAATTCCTTTTTACAAAATATTTGCACTGATATTTTTGATAAAAAAAAAATCATCAGTACTGTGGATATGATGAAGTGGGAAAATAAAATGACATCTAGGACAGTCTGGCAAGTTCAGGGTCACACTAAAGCTAATTACAGCAACTTTTAATGTTTGTGCATTTGAGCCCATTTCAGATTTACGCTATTGTAAACACTTTTACAAAGTATACCATTGTCTCTCATACTTTACATATTGAAAAATTAACTGTCATTAAAATAAACCAATTATAATCTGTAGACAGTGGACTGCCTACTCATCTCAAGCAATATGCTGCACATTGTTTTTCACAGCCTGCATAATGATGAGCATTAATTCACCAACTAGTGTAAACGTTTAAAGGTAAAAGTCAACAGGAATATCTCTAAAGGGTCGGGCTCTGGGCTCAGCTGGCACTGGTGAGCAGGAAGCATTTGAGAGGCTTTCAGCATCTTTCCATTAAACGGCCTCCTTTTATCAGATGTGCAGTAAATACTGGTGAAAAACAGCCTTAATGGGACACTGCCACCAGAAACTGCTTGTAAAAACAGTTTTACGGCTCAAACTAATGGGATCTGTCTAATTTTCAGAATGTGATTAGTTCTTTTAAAATATGGAATACCATGAATTCTATCCCAAATATGAATAAACATGCTCTGCTTTTTTTACTTGCTTAAAATGGGGTATCAATTCTGACCAGAACATCCCAAAACTATCGCTGCTCGGGTCTTGTGGGCAGAGACGGCATAAAAGAGGTCCAAGGCTGAAAAGGTCACTTCCAGTCATTCAGTATCATTTGCTGAATATTGGCGCAAGCATAATGTCATTAAAATTAATGTTCTTTTCTCCCATAATCTGGAGAAAATGGCAATAGAAATACACGCAGTCAAAGTTTGTCTTTAGACTCAGCATCAACGACAAACTATATTGCAGAGCTGCAGATAAAAACTTAACATTTTAGTTTAAAACTATTTTACATAGCATTTAATTTTACCATGGCTTCAAAATTGATTACATCCAGCCAAACTTCAATTATATACATGGACCAGCATCTGACAGCTGTTCGAGAAAAACACACTCTTTCTCTACATCCCCGGAAATTACATGGCACAGCCTCTGAAAACCACCAATAAAAAATAAGTGGTTGTGTGATTGTACAAGCAAGCTTTTGACCATAAACATATTACTTTGGAACATCAGACCCTTGGAGGTTAGCTGATGAATTATAAGAGGAGTTACACCTCACAGCCACATAAACATATTCAGTTATAAAAAAAAAAAAAAAAAGGTGTGAAATAGAAATAGAAGTAGCAAAGTTCCACACATGAATGACAAACTTGAACTAAAGGTGCTCTAAACAGCTGGGTTGTGAGGTTGTTTTTTTTTAAGTTTCCAAGTCAAGAAGTTACAATGACCAAGTGGAAAGACACAACACCAGAAAGTGTGTAATATGAGGAGGAGACACAGCATGTGCAAGTGTAAAGTGATAAAGATTTTAAATACTAAACTTGGAGAACCAGCGTAAATTAGGATTTCCCAAATGAATATCCATTTGTTTGAGCAGTGTTTGCTTTTGTGAAATATGATTTTGGTATGAAGGCATGCAGTAGCCAAACCACTTGGGAATGATCAAGAGAATACAAGCGGAATCAAGTAAACAGCTGTGGTAGTCAGAAGTGAATGAAACACAAGTACAAGTCATCGCCGTCTTCTCAATTGGAGGAATAATGGCCTTACTGGAGCAAATTTGTGTAAATTGACTTTGCTGCTGGTAACATGATATTTCAGTACAGACTGGGAGCCAGCATATAGGATGTGTAGCTGATATTAATCAGAACAGTGACATGTATTCTGCTGGATTCCATCAGAGGGAGACCTCTGGCTCTCAACCTTTTGTTTAATCACCTCTCCAAGGGATACACAGCTCTCAGCCAGGTTAGCTTCAGGCGTGACACATTCGCACACAAAACGACTTCAGAAACAAAACCCTCTGACCTCTTATTTGCACATTTTCCACTCCAAACTTCCCTGTTTTAACTGCTACATGTCACATGTTTGTTTCTGTAATGGGGGGAAATAATTACAAATGAAAGTGAAGGTGCCTCACAGCCTCATAGCATACATTTCAACCTAATATACGTCATATGTGGAAATGGTCCAAACACACAACACTGAGGCAAGTTGAAGCAAACGGAGACTTACTTCTTACTTACCATGACTTGATGACTTCACAATGACTTAAGGAGGTGAGGATAATACAAAGTGGAAAGCAGTCTAAAATCCAAGCAGGGTGGAGAGTTGAAAGAATGCTTGACAAAGCAACAGAAGCCAAGGAAACCTCATGCGTAAACTCAGCATAGCAAAAGCTTTCATTGAAGACTTGTGATTTGGCCACAAGTGGCGGCTGACTGGGAGTATAAAACTGACTGGCTTGATTGCAGAGTGGCTGCAGGTGGTGCCAATTGAGGAAGTAGGAGCAGGTGAGGTGGGCGTGGCAAACAAGAGACTGAGCACAAACTACTGACCTCTGGTAGCTGACGGGAGTAATACAGGGCACAACCTGAGTAACTGAGGGGCAGAAAGATCAAAAAGATGACAATAAATCAGCAATGCGAATACCTAAAGTCAGGCCAGCTTCCAATTTCTGGATTTCTAGAACAACCCAAGTAGGTAACTACTTGACTTCCTGATGGGCTCATCATCAGCCTGTTCACATTTCTGTTGGCTGAACACAAGGCAGGGTCACGTGTAAACATCGCAAATCATTGTGGTCCCAATCTGTGGTGGAAGTACATTTACTCAAGTACTGTACTTAAAGTATAAATTTAAGATATCTGTACATTACTTGAGTATTTGTATTTTATGAAACTTTATCATTCTATCCATGGCATTTGTCTGACAGCTTCAGTTACTTTTAAGATCGACAGTTTTTCATACCCTTAATGTCCAGTGAAAACAATGTATCTCCAAGTTTTATGAAAAACTGAATGATTAAAGGTTTTTTTTTATAGGCTGTAAAAATTCTCCTACTTTTTATGCTAAATAAACCTCTGGGATCAGCTGGAAAACACATGGTCACAAAGCTAAAAACAGGAGTGTTTTTATGAGCTTGTTGACTTTTTAGAGACACTTCATTCTTACAGAACAGAAACAATACAAACATATAATAATCTTACGATATATGATACATTACTGTAGATTAAACTAACCAACAGTCCATAAAAAAAGCACATTACATAACTACAGCAGAAAAATGCAACATTGGTGCAACAGTAGTAATATTAATCCAAAAAACATCATTAAACACCTGTACTTTTCCTTATACATTCCTCATTCCTCTTTTGTCTGATGTGATTTAGCACTGAATATGTTTCTAAAATAAACAGGAGATAAAGCAGCAGAGATGTGATATATTGGAGTTTGTAGATGGCTGTTGTCACCCAGATGTTCAGTATCAGATTGCTGATTTGACCAAAACATGTGACACTAGTGACATTGTGGTCGACACCCCCCTCCACACTGCATGTCTAAAAGTTCAATATAGGTCACTTCCCCAGATATGTTAAGAAACATGAAGCATCCTCTATTTAAATTGTCTGAACTCCTTCCTGACTGTTTCTTGTGTGTCTGAACATATTCTTGTTAGAGAGAGTGAATGAGTTGGAGAATCTCTGCAGGTGGCCGAGCTGCTTGAGGACGATGAGCGATGGTGTGCCTTAAAGCCCATCTTTAATTCAGACGCATGATGCTTCTCTGGTGGAGAGATAACAGCAGACTTAAGATACAAGATTGATGCCCAAATGGGAGGCATGCACAGCCAGCGTGAGTCACAGAGCTGAGGCATCATGCAACAAAGCAGTTGCAGTTCATATGTCATGCCATATCTATCGATTAGGCTGTTGGACTTTCTTGTTTTATTCATAAATCACAACAGATGTTGTCTTTTCATGTGTTTTGTTGTACTAAATTACTCCTAAAATAGCAACAAAAAGTGCAGCTGAAATGAAGGGCATCTGCAATATAGAATAAAACATGGCTGAATAATCCCAGATGAGGGCCCTGAGGGAAAAATGAGCTGTTGGCCCCTGATGACCCCCCATTCCTCAATACTTTGTATCACTCTCAGACAACTGATAAAACTCAACACATTACAGCTAAACTGGAGCCTCCAATGAAATAACCAGCATTCAGTTATACTATTAAAAATTTTTAAAAAAAAGGATATAAATTACATTCGAAAAATATAAACCAAAATAACAGATGTCCCAAAATCATAGTTTAAACCGCACATATAAGTCTCCAGGTGTGATAATAACACAGAACCCCCTTTAAGTCCGTCATTATTTTAGTTGTACTGTGTTTTACTCTGCACAAATTCAAACACTATTAGACAAAACTAAAGACCTAGAGGTCCACTACGAGGCTCTGGAAGCTGCAATCTCAATTACACATCACAATGTATAAGTGTTGGACAAAATGAACAATATATTGGCAATTATACAAAAGCTGGCTACTGTAATGAGAAAGAAAATAAATATATTATGTAATAGATGAAATAGTAAATTCCCTAATTAGCGCTCTTGAATTATTATAAATCGCATGATATTTTAATGTTTATTTATTGGAAGTCTAACTCGGAACAACTGTATTGCTTTAAGGATTATATCAAAGTGTACCATTTCATAATCAAAACAAAACTGCATTAAATCCAAGTGTGTCCTATTGCTGAGGTTGTCCATGGCCTGACAAATTTCACCCTTTCCGTTGCACTACATACGTCTGTATATTGATATTCACATTTATAACACTGCTGAAACAAGTTTCATTGTAACATCATAAAACTTACCACTACCTGTTTACGAAATATGATACAAAGATGTACAATTCGGCCTGAGGGTGGTGCAATAGTTACAGTATGGTGCTGGAGAAAAGGTATGAGGGACACCAACACCAACCAAGAACCATCTTCTAGAGCAAACATTCACCTCTTTGAGGCCTTTGACGATTCCCTGAGAAAAATGTGCCCTAATAAACATACTGTCATGAGCAAAAAAAGAGGGCTGGATAACATTTTTCATGCCAAGAGCAGAACCTCTTGGAGCTCCTAGAAATCCATTGTCTTGTGCAGTTTTTAGGGACTTACGGACAAGTGCAGCTGTCATCATGTATTCCTTCTAACTAAACAGTCAGAATGAACACATCCATCAGAGGATAGAGGGAAGCGTAAGGAGCGGTAATGGAGTGAGACTACAGGTGCTTGAATTAATTGTACGCACACCCGTTCCTGAGAGACGGTATCCCTCAGAGATTTAAAAGCAAAGGAAGCACAAGTGAAACGCAAGTCAGAACAAAAGGAAAAGTCTTATCATATGCCTGTTAAGCTGATTTCTACCAGATTCAGATCAAATATAGTCCCATGTGGGCAATCTCCTACCAAAGTTTTAAACTTCATTTTTGTCCAAGAGACAATTCAATTTGAAAAGAAATTCAGAAATGGATTTGAAAAAGAATAAAAGCACCAGTCAACCTTTTTTAATTGCTGTAAGATTTCTGTAGACACCATAGTCTATTGGGTTTTTTTTGCAATTCTTTCTTTCCTGAGTTTTCTCATAAATCACAGTAACGAGTGCTGTCAAGGCCTTCTTACTAATTTGGATAAAGTTGGACTTTCTTTTTTGGTGCTCTTTTCATGGTTCAACCACAATATGTTGTGTTCTTCTATTTTTATTCTGTGCAACCCAGTATAGCTGCAGTTATTCAAGCAATGACAACCACTGGACATACGAGTTATTGTTATTCAAGATTAACCAGTAATACTTGTTCACTATAATATGTAATTATGTGGATGTAGCATGGATTATCCAATATATATAATACTATAACACTATAGAAATAATATATACAATACACAGTATAAAAAAAAACCATGAATGATCCACTAAAATAATGTTTTATTCCATGTATTGGCTTTCTGATCTGCAACCTCTTTGTAGAAACATATCAAAACTTTACATTCTTTTTATTCTTGTAATTTCCTGAAAAATTGCAATGATTAGGTGAGTCTGTAACTAACACAATATACCATATGAAGCAATTATGGTGTAATTATAGACAGCATGTCTCCAAGTGAAGTCAGCTCCAAAGAAGAAAAAACATCTATGAGTCACGTTCATTGTGAAACAGTACAGTGGGATAATGTCATGTAATAAACTCAGCGATATTTTTAAATGTAAAAATGTCAGTATGCTCGATAAGACAATCACATGTGTGACTTGTGCGTCTGTTTGAGTTTTGGTCGTCACAAGTGCGGAAACACCGTTATGTTTGTGTTTGTTTATCTACCTCTTTTGGTTTTGTTAAATTGCTCAGTCCTCAGTACACTTCCTTATCATGTTCCATATGTTGGGATCAGCTGTGACGGACAGCAATTGTTGTCCCATATTTGGCTCTTGCCATCACAATATAACTTCCACTGCCAAACTAATTTACTCCTGCCGCCAGCACTCTTCATAGTTGCCTTGGAAACAAAACTTGCTGTAGCTTTTCTGTTTAGTGAAAGTGAAGTAATTGATGCATTATATGCTAATCAGAAATAACAGTGTGGGTAGGATGATGTGGATGTTCACCCAGTTGGCATACCAAGCAGATGCAGATGAGTATATAAATCTGTCTGTTTCCTGGGCAGACCTTTGATGATGAATGCCAGGCGCAGCTCTGCTGATGGAAACGTCTGCTTCCTGCTCAGCAGACCAGCAAAGACACAGTCAATGGAATATTAAAATCATTATATTACAGATAGAAAAAAATGAGAGGCAGGATATGGTGTTGCGATAAACAGCAGTGATTGTTCAAAAGGAACCATTTCACCAGAGTGGACTCTTTCAGAGGCTGCTCTGGTCATCACTGATACTCCCTGTGCAAACAAAATATATCTTTATGGTGGACAAAGGAATGGTCCACAGATATAGATGATTACTTTAATTGGTTGTGAGGCTCACTAAGATCTTAATGAATGAACATATGTACATACTAGAAGAGCTATCACAGTGAAATACTGCACTTTTATGTCACCATGTGTACACTGGCTTAAATGGCTAAATAAATGTCCCTTCTTCTCAGTGGCAAAGGCTGCTCTTTAAAGGGCATGGCTCCATATGAAGGAAGATACAGCCGTGCTTCATGACACAGTAGGAATAGTTTGAGCTTCTCGCAGTTGACTGGGACAAAAAAAAAAAAAAAGACAAAAATGGAAGAAAACTGATGTGTAGTATTGTAAAATATTTATTGCAGGGGCCGAAGCAAAGATCTGACTGCTTGCTCATTTAGGAAGATTAACAGATGCAGCAAATCATTCTGTTGTCAATCCTTTACTCCGCTGAGCATAAGAACTATGAATAAATTGGGTCTCATATCTCCAATGGGAACTATTCTTTATGAGGGTCCTCTTTTCATTTCTTCCCTCCACAGTACGTCTAAAAATAAAAAATTAAAATTAAAAAGGATACATTTGTTATCTAACAGCACTGAGGGGCCATTGTGTTGCATTTCCCTTTTTTTGCCTTATCTCACTCATTCAAATTCTGCTCCGACAGCAACTTCTGAATCAGTCTTACTCACTGGAGGAAACACATTTGAGCATGTAGAGCTGCACATAATGAGAAAAATGTGGCGCTAGTGGACGGGAGATAAGTGTGACCTGTTCAACAGTGAGAGGCTACCAGTCACAGATTTTGTAAAACAGACAAATTACCTCATCTCACAACAACTACATTGTTCTATATTGCTGAGCCTCTTGGACACCATTACTTTCATGATAAGCTTTTGACTTCACTTCTTACATCTTCACTTTTTATAACCTGTCCTCTAACAGAGGAGCACTCAGACCCAATGAACACACTTTCACACAGACATTAATCTGCCACTGACCACAACCTTGCTTCATGGCCACAGATATATTGTCCAAGGAGAATAAGAGCTTCACTTCATCACCTATTACTCTCTTCCTCTCTCGTTCCATCCCCGAGCCTCTGTTCAGACAGGAAGTCATGTGTTCAGAGAAGCATTTGTTTGGTTAAATTGTAGAACTGAGGAGGAAATAGATAACAGTCAACCTTGATGGTTTTATATCCTCTGCCTAAAGGAAAAGACTGAATCAAAAGCTATTTTGTTTTTATGCTACTTTAATTGTGCTGACGTGGTTCACATAGGTTCAACATTTATTTCAAATTTCCAACTATGTGAGAAACAAACAAAAAAAGAGTATATAGCCACGACATTAGTATCTCCGTGAGGCTTTATTTACAACAGAGCTTTGAGATAAACGCACACGGTGACAATGTACCATGTTCACTGTCTTAGTTGAGCCTGTTAGTATGCTAACATCTGCGAAACACCAAGCACAGCTGAGGTCAATATGAATTATGTCAGTATATTTTGTATTTGATCATAAACTAAAATATTCTACAAATGTAAATTTAACCTGGTGATGGCACTTGACAGAAAGTTGAGTCATCATCAAGCCATTCATATCTATCACCCTGCCTGTGGCAAATTCACATCAGTCCATTCAAATGTTTCCAACCTCATGGCCAACCTACCAACCTTCACGTTTTTTTCCTCCCATATTTCAGGGCTGTCTCCTGGCACCCTCCCAATTTGTTGTTTCTTCCGGGAAACTCCTGTAATTTGCACGACCCTCAAACTTCATGAATAATCGTCATACACAGAGCCACAGGTTTTGCATGTTTTTGACAGATCATCTTTGAAACACTATCTACACACACAATCCACACACTACAAAATCAACCCTTCTGTCACCTCAACCTGTCAACTCACAACCAGATTAAGAGTACACAGCTGTTGTTTTTTTTTTTGCATTCAGGCCAAGCAGCTATAGGCAGAATCAATTAGAGGGCTAATTTAACTTGTTTGCAAAAAGCCAGGGATGGACAGCAGTCCACTTAAATATAACTGCTAATTTAACCTCAGTTTAACCAAACAATTTCCATCTAAAGTGTGAAAAACAAACATCCAGTGTTAACTGCAGTGTTTCTGATAAATTGATTTTAATGTGTCATAGTAGGTTTTATCCTCGAATTCCAAAATTCCAAAACAAATACCATTGAAATGAGCAGTTGAGATACTTCAGTCTGTACATAAGTAGTGCATCAACCAACCGACAGACACTGCCCTCCCTTGGGCCAGGTCACATGAATGGCTAAAACAGCATTTGATTCACAATAGTTTGAGAAACAGTGCAGTATCTGCGAAAAGGCCTTGTTTTCTGTTGCAGCAGGATATAAATAATGTGAGTCATTTTACATATAAATGGAAAGAAGAGGGAATGTTTGACAGCATGTTAGACCAATAAGATTCAAACACCTGATATACACCAGTGTGGCTACTTGAACATACTATAGGTCTTTTAGATCTGACAAAGCAGTGTCAGTGATATCATTCACCTTACTTGTTTGGCAGTTCATGATGTCTGTCATCATATTGGATGACACTATTACAGATTTGAATCTGCATTGATTAAGGGGTGACTCAAAGTCTCCTTTAAGGCTTAATTCAAACTGCAATTAATCTCTCGAACGAGCTATCTCCAATCAGATTTCCTCCTATCTTCACCATAATAACCTTCTTGACCCTCACCAGTCTGGTTTCAAGGCAGGCCACTCAACAGAGACGGTCCTCCTTGCTGTCTCTGAGCAGCTTCACACTGCTAGAGCTATCTCCTCTGTCCTGATCCTTCTAGATCTTTCTGCTGCATTCGACACAGTGAACCACCAAATCCTTCTTTCCTCCCTTCAGGACCTCGGTGTCTCAGGCTCTGCTCTCTCCCTGTTCTCATCCTACCTCAACGACCGCACCTACCGGGTAACTTGGAGAGGATCTGTGTCTGAGCCTTGTCCTCTCACTACTGGTGTCCCTCAAGGCTCCGTCC
Source organism: Brachyistius frenatus (assembly GCF_029030835.1). Taxonomy (NCBI): domain Eukaryota; kingdom Metazoa; phylum Chordata; class Actinopteri; family Embiotocidae; genus Brachyistius; species Brachyistius frenatus. The sequence goes on from NW_027210603.1 coordinate 7,617,873, forward strand.
TGGGTCCCCTCCTCTTCTCTCTGTACACCAACTCTCTCGGCTCTGTCATTCACTCGCATGGCTTTTCCTACCACAGCTATGCTGATGACACCCAACTGATCCTCTCTTTTCCCCGATCTGAAACACAGGTAGCAGCATGAATCTCTGCCTGTCTGACTGACATCTCTCAGTGGATGTCCTCACACCACCTGAAAATCAACCTCGACAAGACCGAACTGCTCTTCCTTCCAGGGAATGACTCTCCCACCCTCGACCTGACTATTACCTTGGACAACTCTGTGTTATCCCCGACCCTGACTGTTAGGAACCTCGGCGTGACACTCGACAGTCAACTCTCTCTTTCTGCCAACATCGCTGCAACAACACGTTCCTGTAGATACATGCTGCACAACATCAGGAGAATATGTCCCAGCCCGCTCCCTCCGCTCTGCTTCGACCAATCGGCTTGTTGTTCCCTCACTGCGAGCTAAACACTCTACAAAATCACGACTGTTTGCTGTCCTGTCTCCTAAATGGTGGAATGAGTTCCCCACCGACATCAGGACAGCAGAAACTCTGTACATCTTCCGCCGCAAACTAAAAACACACCTCTTCCGACTTTTACCTTGAACAGTAGAACTTTAGTAGCACTTAAAATGGCACTTACTGACAGCACTTTGTAGTTTGGCTTTCTTGAAGAAATTGTATTTTCCTGATTCCTGTTGTTCTGGGTTTTGTACCCTCATGGTTGATATGCACTTATTGGAAGTCGCTTTGGATAAAAGCGTCAGCTAAATGAAATGTAATGTAATGTAATCAAGCAGCGTGATCTCTTTGACACAAAATGTCAAAGAAAGACAGTGTTACAAATATGGTGTCTGATTGAAGGGGACAACCACTGAGTAAAAGTAGCTTTTTCACCCTGTTCAACACAAGCAGCGAATTGGCTGGAAATTCAAACTAATGAACAATTACCCCCCCCCCCCCCCCTCTCACTCACCCCTCAAGAACATCTATTAATGTCTGTTTTCTCAATGCTCTCTGAACGATTCCCATTTTCTTCTTATTTAATTAATCTGAATAAATATGACTGTTGTTTGTACTACTGTAATCTTTCATTGTGTTCACTCTGAGCCGCAGTGAATGCATTCTGATTTCATTCCAAGAGAATAACTCATAATCTCCCAGTTTCTCCTGAAAGGCAAATATATTTCTCCGTAAACAAAACATGGCCACCACTACCCTGTTGGTTCAGTTTATTTGTACATTCATAAATACTTTATTTGCATACAGCTTCTATTATGAGCCTCCTGCTCATATTTCTGCCATATTAAAGCTATTTACCCTTTTGAAAAAGTCAAGCTGCACTCTGCTTGAACCAGCGGCTTGTTTCTGATCTAATCTTGTATCCTCTACATACGACTGCACCAATAATAATTTAACAGGGTGTGTTCACAAAGAAATATACCAAACAATATAATTAATTATTCAGCCACAGTTTCAGGCCTGAATCACTGCAGTGGATGAGCATGTGTGCAGCTTTGATAATGGAATTTAACATTAAAATCAATTGATGGTGAGGTTAATAGAAAGTTCCCATTGTTCTGTAATTTCTTTACAGGAATTTAAGCATTGCTGCATGAATATTCACATTTATAGATTTGCAGTCATTTATTTAGTCTCCAACAGAGTTAAACAGAGTTTATTGAAGAATGAAGAGTCCTAATAAAGAACAGACCATAATACCTAAATGAATAGACTTCCCACAGAACTGTATTTTTATAAATGTGAACAGAAGTGAGCATGCTTGAGTGTGTGCATGAAAACTGCCCTCAACTAAAGTCTTCTGCATTAAAAGAAATATAATTTTAAAAAGATTACCACCACCACCTTCAGCTCACTACCTGTAAAATCCATTATATGCACATAAAAAACTACATTATCTTTCTTGTCATAAAAAAAAATAGCTCAACTGATTGCCACTCACAGAGCTGTAAAAGAAGATTGAAAAAAAACTCAATCAGGGGTGTCGCGCTTCTTCACAGTCATGCATGAGCTGCAAGTGCAGGAAATCTTTACACATAGTCTTTGTTTTGGAGTAAAGCTATTCATTCTGCATGTCCAATTCATTTTATACCATCATGTGCCTCTTATGTGTCGTTGTATTTGATCAGTGGTGTGTGGAGATTGGTCTTACTACTTTTAGAGTGTTGGGGCAGTGACAGCCAGAGACATGAGAAGGCATCTAAGGCATCAAAACATAAGAAAAAGGAACATATTAATGGAGAAAATTATTCAAGTTAGATTCCAGCTTTCATCACTCACAAGAAAGTGATCTCTATGCAACAAAGCTCATTGTTCAGAGCTTACTGTCGTTCTTTGTTCCATAAGTTGGAAAATAAAATGTCACTGTGCAAAGATCTCTGCAAACCAAACTGTCAGTGTTGCAGATCTGGCAGAGTTCAGCCTGTGCTTTATGTAGACCAATGCTGCTCCCTAGTGTGAGAAATGGGTACCAGGAGAAATTACATTCTGGTCACTACCGGCAACACTAGGGGCTCCTATTAATGATATAATGTAATGCAAAACTTGAGTGATCCTCAAGCTGACCCTCCACAGGGAGGTCAGAGAACAGGCCTGTCACAGATGAATGAAATATTAAAAGAAGGAGATATAAAATTGTAATTTAAAATGAAGTCACTCTGATTCGAAGATCAGCTACAGGGCACCTGAAGGTTCATTGTCGTTTCTCTTCCGTATTCAACAGGGCACACATTTCCCATCATTGCTTCTCTCGTTAATGGGCGGTTCCTAAGTCACCGTTTTTTTTCAAGTCCAGCATCAAATATGAGTTTTAAATTGGTCAATCATTTTATTTAATAGAAACTAATTGAAGTTAAGACTTTGGAAATTCTCAACACTGTACCACCCTGCTGAGTAAAAGTAGAAATAGAAGAAAAGGTCAACGTGAAGCTGCAAAGGGAGATGAGAGGAAAATCTGTTAAAACATCAAACTTTGATCAACATCCTCTATTTTTCTTTGCACGTCTTGACTGAACAAATTTACCAGTGAAATAGAAATGTAATATTGCACGCATATATGGCTGGGGAACCTACAAGAGACAGATTAAAGGCAGAATGGTTTAAAATGGATGCAGGAGATGATGAGTTTTCCTACCTTTATGCTCCTGGAATGGGTCAAGCTTAAAAACATTACATTTCCCATAGTCAATGGTGGAAGTTATTAAGAATCTGAAAATTAAATACAGCAACCGAATAAATGCAGTGAAGTAAAAACAATAGAGAATATATTTTACAGTTTTAGAGTAAATGTACATATTTACATTCTACCCCTACCCATAATGCAATACATTTTTGTTTTAGCCTCCCTTCCCAACCTCCAGTTTACAACATCAGCTGTATTCTAGACTGTGGGAAGCTCCTATAGAGCCACAGAAGACATTATATATATGTTTTGACAGGCTGGCTACCACTCGTGATGAGTAAAATTAACTTGATGTGTAGATATCATTGCAGTGCCACTTAAGTTAACAAGTGTAAGTAAACAAACAAAACATTTTTTTCAGATAAAGTAAGAGATGGAAATAAAAGCATTTCCATGTCTCAGTGGTTTGTATTCAACATCTGATTTGAATGATAGCGATGTGAGATTCAATCACATATCTAAGAAGGCAATTGAATCCTCATTTAGAGACCATTCTAATTTTCCATCATTTTTAGTGCAACTGCTCACTTTTCACTTTTTGTTGACACACTCATTTATAACAGATGACGCCGTCTTGGAAGTCACACCTTTGACTGGCGGCTGCCTCCAGGCGATCAATGCCTACTGTACTATACCTGTTCGTCTGCAGTTTCCGCAACACTGAGCAACGAGGATGGAAACATCACCTAGGGAACCAACCAGAGCAACCGGTGTGAACATTTATAATAGAAAAACAGCGTTGATTACTTACTGAAAATATCTAAAGGTCACAGGTGACAACACTGCGGAAAGTCTGACAGCTAAGATATTCATGCAGATAGCTTCACCTTTCTCTAGCACATGAGATCCTTTTTTTGCGAGTAGACTACACACTCTCTGTGGCTTTTATACAATACAGTAGAGTGGAACAGTAAAGGAGAATAAACTTTGGTTTACAGATTTACTTTAATTTGTTTTTATAGGTTTTCAGCTAGTAATATTATATATATATATACATACATATATATATAATTTATTTTTTTACATATATTATATATATATACATATATATATATATTATATATATAAAATATATACGTAAAAAAATACACTATAAACTATGAGCTTTAATTTAACCTACATTTTGTCTGACATCAAGTTGTGCTACATTCATGACTAAAGAAAGCAATTTGTCCCATAAAACAGAAAATCAGATGGTTAAATCTGCTTTATGGTGTGCACAAAAAGTTCAAAACATAGGGCCCTTCAACTTGAAGTCCAAACTTTCAGAGTTAGAGGGACCTCCGCCTGGTGTGAGGATCGTTCTTGCCCAGACAGAGAGCCCCGCCACCGGGGGAGGCCCGTGACGACACGGTGCATGTACTGCAGGAGCCCCGGTCCACCCTGTAGGAGATGGAGTTGTAAAAAACAGGGTTGCTGTGGCCGCTTGTCTGGTCGTGGTGAGGCTGAGGGTTGCTGCCGTAAATGTCCAGGCCACAGCACATGCAGGAGAACAAGGCCCTGAGTCTGCTGGTTTCAGGGAGCTTCGAGTGCTCAGATGTAATAAGTCTATGTTCCTCTGCAGAAGAAGGGAGGAGGCTGAGACAGCTAGTGCCCCCCTCCATTGGGAGGGTAAGGTTGCACCGGCTGCTGTGTCCATCTTTACTGTGTTTGCATTCAGCAGTTTCTGCTCCAGCATCTGATGCCTCCCTGTCCTCCTGCGTGTCCTTAGGCTGTGATCCCCGCTCTTCTCCCTCTGCTTCGTGCCTCGCATCTGGCTCATCTGAGTTTACCGTGAGAAACCGCAAAACCACCAGGTTAAGAAAAGCTCCGACGACCGTCAGCCCTACTAAAATGTACATGAAGCTAAAGGCCACATAGGGGGGTCGCTTCTGGAGGGCATCCCTTTTCTGCAGGGCAACAAAATCCCCAAAGCCGATTGTGGTGAGCGTGATGAAGCAATAGTAGTAGGCATTGAAGAAGGTCCAGTCCTCAAAATGGGAGAATGCTGCAGCTCCAATACACAATGTGCTCATGCAGGACAGCAAACCCATGAGTACCATGTTCCCCATTGACACCTCTGTCTTCCGTAAGCCGAGGCCCTGCTTGGCTCTGCGCAGGAGGTATCGCACCAAAGTGTTGATCCTCTCGCCCAGGCTCTGGAACATGACCAGCGTCAGAGGAATGCCCAAGACTGCGTAAAACATACAGAAGGCCTTGCCAGCGTCAGTGCGTGGAGCAGCGTGGCCATAACCTACAAAGTCACAGTATAATGCAGGTCACGTAATGTCAAGTACTGCTGTTTCATTCACTCACACATCACTTTGTGCTGGTCCAAGTCAAGTCTTTAAATTACTGTCAGTAAAAACTGCTTAGACTTTACATACAGTTGGTCTGAATTTAGCTGTTTATATGGGTAAAGTTGCAGTAATCAACATGTTTCTGCTTGTTGCTGCTTCCAGTGGATCAGATGACAATGTGTAAACTAAAGGCTTTAAAAAAAAAACGCACAGTTATCATCCGATACAGTTTGACTCAGCTGTGCAGAGCATTGTACCATCTTTCAGCCAACTGCTTTCATGACAGCTACTTCACTCATTTGGTTTACTCACGCCGCTTTCATCAACCTCATTTCTTGCGGTAGCTGGCAGCTGCTTTCACCATTGAGGCTTTAACATTACCAGTGCACACCACTTGCCCAGCACCGAATAGTAAGGATACTAAGTTAGCAGGTGAGGTCAACCATCTGGCAGAGAAGATTGGAAATTAAGCGAATAGTAGACAATGTTCCTGCCAGTATGTTCATATATATATCAGTCAACTAGAGGATGCCGTGTCAGTGGCACGTTTTGCCTAACCTAGGTGTGAAAAGTAGCCGCCAGTAGGGCCAGGGTTGAAGAATGAGGTTATGTGACAGAGGTCTTTTGACAAACTCCAAAAATGAGGAAGTAGGGAACTGGGCTTAGGGTGGTTCAATGGATCAAACCCAGGACTTCATTCCAGGAGACCAGGGTTCAAGTCAATGAAAGCAACAATGGCTTTCGTTAAAGACATCTTTTTCTAACCCATAACCAAGTATTAATTTTCATAAATCTAACCACTTGGCTTTTGGTGGGACCTTACTTTTCATGCCGTAAGCAAAGCAAAACATGTCACTGACATGTAGCCGACTGGTGGGTGTATTACTTGTGTGATATGTAAAAATGGTAAGGTGGGAAGATAAATATACATCTACATAATAATGTATAAAAAACACTAGCCAGCATAAGAAAAGAAAATAACAATTCCGCTTTTTAACGTAACAAACCCAGCACACGGGTGTTTTCACTTTGTCTGGTTAATTAGACCTGTTCAGGCTGAGGTTGGACAGGAATCCTGGAACTGTTTGAACCAAGTCATGAAACATTTAACTTTTTCCACCTTTACTTCCATCCTACAAATATTTGCCCTGTTATTTGACTCTACCTTTACAATTGGACCACTCTAATCATAAAGTCATACAAATGTTAATATCCATCTAAACACTGTCAGTAGTGAAACAACAGTAGGAAGACCAACCCTGAACAACCTCGTTGCACATGAAAAGTTGTAAATGAGAAATTTATTCGCAGTTTTGATATAACATTGATGGAACAACACACAGTCACGACCCTGGTCATGAGTGTGTTTACTTCTCCCGCAACAGTGAGGCTAAACATGACACTGACATGGTCTCCTCTAGTGGACTGAGACCTGTATTACACTTTGCCGTGAATCTGTGCTGACATTTCAAACTTTAAATATCAACCTTTAGCGCTCAACACTCAGTTTCTGATTGGGTTAAAGACACTTAGCCTCCAGTGTTGAAATGTTGGTGTAAAATGCTGATGGTTACATCTTTTACAGTCACCTCTATATTCAATGTTACATGAAAAGGCTTCAAATGGTGATCAAAAATAGTATGAAGTTAAGTACTTCTAAAAAACGTCTGCACTCCTGCAGTAATACATTTCTCTGCTCCATATGCAAAGTTTTTTAGTTGGTTTTTTTTTTTACTAAAATATGGCTACAAAGGCCATACTGCATCAATCCTAATCCATGATTTTGCTCATACTACTTGCATTCATTGTAACTCCTGACCAGGGGCTTTGTTTTCTGCGAGGATCCAAACTACAAACTTTTTTTTATCTTTACACCCTAACAAAAGAATGTTGGTGGAATATTCCTTCAAGTAATATAAGATGACAAAATGCAGGTTGTCAGTCGACTTTATCCACAAATTGCTATTGAGTGGAAAATCATGATAATCACAAACTTTAATCCCCATCCATAATCGTGTAGCCTACTACCACCCTCCCCTTCCTCCTTCCCTCTGTGTGGCTGTATTGTTTCATCTATTTCTCTTCAGTGTGGCCCCTATAGATTAGGTCCCTTTGTCCTCCAGCATACGAACACACACATGCAAAACCCGCTTGCCTAGTATGGACCAAAAAAACAACAAAAAACCTATTTAGTACTATTAAATACTTGCCGATCGTGGTGATAACAGTGATGGCAAAATAAAAAGAGCCGGCGAACTTCCACTGTCTCCCGGCGCGGTGCGGCTCCGACTGGAGTACCACTCTCTCAATCTCTCTGAAATCATCCTCGACGAAGCCGTATTTTTTCCTCAGCTCGTTCAGCTTTTGCTCCAGCACTTTTTTCCTTGAACTCTCACTTTCCGACTCCAGTGCGTCGAAAACAGCGGCCCCAATGAGCAGGTACACAATAATGCAGAGGATAAGAAAGAGGGTCCTGATGTTCTGCGTCTTCATCCTCAACTCCAGAGTGCTCACAGAGGGAGGGTGCTGCTGCTCACAGGGACGGACGCAGAGAGGACACAGAAGCATCCTGCATGGGCTGCATTCATCTGCAGAGAGTTGATGTGTTGGCCCCTTTTGGCCTGCTAGGATTACAGCGTGTCGAAATGGACTGCGTGCTGAAATTGTCGCCTTTTGTGTTCGCGTGTCGTCTGCTGAAATGGCACCAAACGTGTCTGTGCAAGTTACCTGAGCTCACCAGCTGGCTGCATCTTGACTTTCCACAGGATGTTTGTCTAGCCTACTTAAAGATGCTCACATGGCCTTGTTTACTGAACATCTAAAGGTTTTAACAGGTGCACACCTGCTCTTGTTCTGTGGCAGCCTCCCCTCCACTTACTGTTACCTCACCGTGATCACCGTGAAGGATGTATGTGCAGAATTAGTTTTCACATTCATCTGTTGAGGAGGAAAAATGTTTAATGCTTGTTTTAAAAGTCTGTTTAAAATGAAGTGAATATTTAAAGCCAATAATGTAGAAAGTTGAAGTCTCCAATGCACATACTGGAAATGTATATGTAGGCTATATATGTTTGTGTGTTTGCATGTATGTGTGAATGTGTTTGTATATATGTGCGTATATTACTATTCATGGATCTATATATATATATATATATATATATATATACAGTATATATGTATGTATGTATCTGTCCATGCGAGTACATATGGATACATGCATATGTACATACATATGTATGTGAGTATGTACTGTATATATGGATCTATAATACAAACTTTGGGTCACATTTCTTTAACCATCATCCCATTTTGTGGAGTATTTATACTGCACCCTTTCTAAGCCTGGCTCAATCAGCTGTTGATCCCTGACCCTGTGTTTGGAGACATTTGGGATACACAAGTGTCAGAGTGACTGAGTGTGTTGTCGTGTCTGTGGCTGCGTCAGAGAAGCACAGCAGAAACAGCTGGCCTTTCTAGACTCTACTGTCTTGCTGACGTTGCCCTGTGAAGCGTTCATGTGCAGAGTATTCACATTACGCTCACTAAAGTATTACTCTGAGCGATGAAGCATTAGCTGGTGGTAGCGCTGACCTTTATCAAGCACACTTAGTCGCTGAGTGATCCACCACCCTGCCGTCATCATTAACTAAGTCCAGCCCGCAGGCCGAGTGAGAGAGACCAGAGATGATTTGTGTGCATGTATCAGTGCAACAGCTCTGGGGCCTCATTTATGGAGCCTCACTGAGGGTTCCTGTTGCATTTACTGAGCTCATTGCTCATTCTTATGCTAGTTTGAGACACTGCACTGGAACCAGAAAATAGGCTGTTTCCTATTCTGCATGTAGTCCCTTCTATTTCAGAAAACCATTTCAATTTGTAGACACTATTTACACACTAAAGCAGGCCATAAAGAACCAAAGATCTGTCAATAAAATCCACATTTATTGCCTCCAGTACCTACAGAACATATGGCTCTGTGTTGTGTTTTTATCTTGTAGAGACCGTGCAGGACCTTAACCTGCTATCGTGAGCACAAATGAATCTCCTGCTGAGCAGATGTTAACAGTTCAGACGAGGTTTGATTTTCTCCACTGGCAGTCAGGGCAATTATCTACTTTTGAAAGGAGTCCCTGAGCCATAATTGCTTCGCCAGAGACCACAAAATGAGAGCACATGGGGCTCGCATCAATATTATTCCAGATCAATTCCTTCTACATTTAATTTTGTAGGAAACAAATAATGATGAAAATAATTTTATACAGCCATAAATAAACATTAGCTCATTAGTGTTGTGTACAATCAATGCAAAAGACAAGTGACTTTTATACAAACGGCCCTGTGGTTTAACAACCCTATCCATGAAATGATGCTGCATTATCTAATGTGCTCATCTCCTATCTCTGTGCAGTACAGGACAGTTCATGCATCCTTTTATCTTCCACAGGAAGACATTAAGAGCAGGATGTCCACTGAGTGGAGTCGAGACACTCATCAAGTGCTATTCCTAAAGAAAATGAGGCAGGGAAACATACTGCAAACATGAGGCTATCTTTAAAATGATAACAGCCGGTGGCAGCAGTGGAGATAAGAACAGTGGTTATGATGATTATTTAGTACGGAGACATAAAGTCCTTTTGTAATAAAAATAAAAATGCCACCTCTATTCAATGCAATAAAACAAAACAAAAAGTAAAAGCTTAAGACAAACTTGCAGGCAAATGTCTCTTTGGTGACGTAGTCATCAATGTCACTGAGGGAAACAGGTTTGAACTTTGCAGCTAATGTGAAAAGTCCTTTGAGCCTTATTAACCAAAAGGGCATGGATGTGGTCCTTAATTCCACTATGAATCATTCAGAAAGATTTTCTGGTTGAGACACCTGGTGTAAGGATGACTATGACCACAAATCTTCATCATTCTTTTCTCAAATTAAAGTAAATTCTAGCTGACTTTAGTAACTGTGTTTTGAATTTACATCAATTGTATCATTTTCTGTATCAACCTCTCAGATTTAATGAAAAAAAAATCAGCGAAATACTTTCCGCCAGGGTCATGTCTTGTTATGTATAGACTACCTCATCAACTCTGTTTCCTGCATTTTAGAGTACAAAATACACTGAGCTGGATCAATAAAAGCAAAGAAATAAGCTTGAACATAATTCAAATCAAATATCTTGAAACAAAAATGCTTGCTATGGTAAACAGATTTACTATTTTGACACTACTAATAATTTTGGATTGATGAGTGTGTTTGTGAATGAAGGTGTAGACAAAAGGCTGTGTTTGTGAATGAGAGTGAGACTGCTGTGCCAAACCAAAAGGTCACGGGGGGGTCGGCAACCTGTGAGGTCACATACTGTTGTTCTTCGAGCCATAAACAGGAACAAACGGCTGTCGCGAGGACTCCAGGGTGTGAAGGAAGACAACCACCACCTCGACCAACCAACAAAGGACACATCAATACACATGACTTTTTGGTGTCTGGACTATAAGAAGACTGGGTCAGGGATAGTCAGGAGGTCAGACTTCCTGAACTGACACATACTCTGTCAGGGAAACATAGTCTGGACCCAGAGCTCTGTAAACTGATTATTCTGCGGCTGTTAAATAAACATCTTGAAGCCTGACATCTTCTCCTATTGCCTCATTAAAGAACACGCAGGACTGGGGGCTGACACATATTGGCTTTGTACTAGCAGGAGCCCAAGTCCAACACTTTACCTTACTCATTAACCCTGCATTTTGGTGAATGAGTAAGGAATACACAAATATTCCTCTGTGTTTTATTGCCATAATGAGGAGGGGAAAAAAACGTTCCACTTTAATTAATCAACTTTGGATCTCTTGTGGTAAAAAAAAAATCAAAGGTTTTGTAAATCGTCAGTTTTTTTTATTTTTTTATTCATGCAAACCCTTACTAAATAATAATCCGGGAATTTATTTATTAATTCACAACAAACATGTGGTAAACAATTATAAATCTGTGTAATTAAAGTATTTCAGTCTTCCAATGCAGACCAAATGGCCATTTTAAATAAATAGGCTAATGGACTCTATTTGTATTTGAGTGCCATCCAATCTGAACACTTCACATACGACTGTAATTTACCAGTCTATATTTATTCAGCAGTTATGAAACTGATGTCTTTATAAATTTGTGCTAATCATTTTTTTAAACATGGGTATTGTTGGACTTGGGCTCCTGCTAGTTCAAAGCCAATATGTGTCAGCCCCCAGTCCTGCGTGTTCTTTAATGAGGCAATAGGAGAAGATGTCAGGCTTCAAGATATTTATTTAACAGCAGCAGAATAATCAGTTTACAGAGCTCTGGGTCCAGACTATGTTTCCCTGACAGAGTATGTGTCAGTTCACGAAGTCTGACCTCCTGACTATCCCTGACCCAGTCTTCTTATAGTCCAGACACCAAAAAGTCATGTGTATTGATGTGTCCTTTATTGGTTGGCCGAGGTGGTGGTTGTCTTCCTTCACACCCTGGAGTCCTCGCGACAGCCGTCTGTTCCTGTTTATGCCTCAAAGAACAACAGTATGTGACCCCCACAGGTTGCCGACCCCCTCCTGTGACCTTTTGGTTTGGCACAGTACTCTCACTCTCATTCACAAACACAGCCTTTCGTCTACACCTTAGGATTAATAGTTGATAATACGACCTATATATAAGTAATATGATATGGCATACATATATGTTGTATTATTGTAAACATAACCGAGCACAGAATCGCACAAAAGGTAAAGGTAAAGTATTTGGACGGCTCGTTACATATTGTTTTAACACAATTTAAACGAGTGCAGCTGCAGCTGTCCGTGTGTTTCAGGCTGTACAAATAGCCCTTTAAATGCTCTGAAATGTACTTCTTTAATAATAGCAGTAGTCTGCTTTTGACGACAACAACAACAACAAAAGAAAAACGTCATACATAGGCCCAATTAAGAAATGATTAATAATCCTTCGTGTGCTACATATAGCTTCACAACAACGGGTGGAGGTTTGCGTCACGTGAGCAACATTACCCTGCTGGTGTGTTGCAGGTGTTGTTTGTCCTGAAAGTTTTCGTTTCACTGTAAGGGGAGTGTGAGAGAAAAGGAAAGTGAAACAGAACAACTGCGATCTGCTCAGTGAGGCTGTGTCAGCGCTTCGGTAGACATACTATGGCCTGGCCCCGCTCCATCGTACCTTACAGGTCTTGGTTTGAGCGGTTATGCCGTGGATTGACTGTTTTGTGGCGCTGCATTACAAGTATGTTTCCGCCGATACTCGCATTATCCTGGCGAAAATATCGCGAAAATGAACCCGAAGTAACCGACGAGCACAAAAATTCCCGGGAAGACTTGAGTTCTCTCCGCGACGATCATCATCAACACGAGGCTGCCGTGGGGAAAAGGGCCGCGGACTTTGACCCGGAGCCCTTTAAAAAGCGGCCGAAGGTTGAGGAAGACTTTGACAGCGAAGAGTATCGAGTTGAGACCACGGACGAGTTGTATTGTGACTATGATTCAACCTGGGAGGCCGAGCGGAGTGACGAGATTACAATGCGGAAGAGCAGGCGTTTAGCACCCTCCAGATATGTGAGTAAACCAAAGGGTCTTTACAGTTTAGGCTGGGAGTTCCTATCCTGCAATCACTTCTTAGTTTTAGGTTTTTGGGGTTAAAAAAAACAACAACAAAAAATCCCCTTAATCTCATGTGGGGAGTACATTTTTAAAGGTTTGTCTTCAATAATAAATTGATCCTCTTTTATTTTTTATGATCTAGCACAAGTTCAGCAGATTTGAAACTGCTGCAAAGGACATGCAAAACTACAGGCATAACTACCCTGTAAGTTACAAGTACACAAACACACAAACACACTGCAAATATACACTGTCCCATGTTTAAGCATTAACCAATTATGTTTCCCCACAGACCCAACCCTGGCAAAAACCCTGGAAAAAGCAAGCACCTGTATGTACACGTGTTTATTGTGGTTTTATGCGACTTATTTGATTTATATTTAAGAAAACTGCTTTGTCTTTGTGGAATTATTTTCTCTCGAGTAGGACGACAAGCCAAATCTGAATTTCTACCTGGATAAGATACCCACCTTACCAGACGGTACGTCTGTCACTGGAACGCTGTATGGAGCCCATGAAGCCCTAAATTTGTAATATATTTTTATCAAATGAGTGCAACTGCAGTGTTACATTTATGTGATAGAATATCACTCAAGAATTTGTGACCATCTATTAAGTAGAACCTGACGAATTCACTGGTCAGCTGATGGTGGCCTACCACACCGATATATCGATATCAGCATATATGTTGAGTATGAAAAAAAAAAAAAAAAATCACAGAAAATAATGCTTAAAAACATCCTTGGAGTCTATTTGCTTTTTACATAAATTGTTCTTTATAATCATCAAATTCCCAGTGAAGTTCACTGTTATAATCAAACTGTAAAAATACCTCCATTACATTTCTTTGTCACAAGTCACAAGTGAGTCAATAAATTGATATCAGAATTTTTTTTTTTACTTCTTAATATTGGTATTGACATCGGCCCCAAAAATCTAATTTTGGTCAGGCTCTACTGTTTAGAGACTTATTTACTGGTAGTGATTTCTATTTCTTATCAGGTGTCTACTTGAGGGATTTCCATAGAGATTGGTATGGACAGTATTACTCACTGGAGTCCGTGCACTCCTATATTCAATGGTAAGTTACTTTTAAATCACAGATGTATGGTAAAATATTCAGCTACAATTTTGAACAACATTTTTCTTTCCAAGGTTGTTTCCCCTGCAAGAACCAGGGGTGAACTATGAGGCCAGTACTCTGACAAAGGAAGAAATTGAGGTAAACTTGTGAAAGTTAAACTTTTAATAGAAAACGCTTCACATATTCTGACGGACGTTCTGTGTTTCCTTCAGGAGTTTTGTCAAAACAGCACTGCACAGGAAAATCTGCTGACATCATACAAGCTCATGTTGGACTTTTATGGTATCGAGTTGTGTAACGAGGATACAGGAGAAGTGAGGAGAGGACAGAACTGGAGGGACAGATTCAAAAACCTGAACGGGTAAACTGTCTATGAATTTTAGGAAAACCATTACTCGCAAAAAGTAACAAAACCCTCGAAATAATCTTTTACTTTTTACGGTTTGACAGTCACACACATAACAGCCTGCGCATCACCCGCATCCTGAAGTGCCTGGGAACCCTGGGATACCCTCACTACCAAGCCCCTCTGGTCCGCTTCTTCCTTGAGGAGACTCTCATCCACCAAGAACTCCCAAATATCAAGGACAGTGTCCTCAACTACTTCATGTTTTCTGTGCTCGACAAGAGACAGCGCCGGGATCTCATCAAGTTTGCCTATTTCAGCTACGGTCACAAAGATGAGTTTGTGTGGTGCCCAAAGAAAATTCAGATGTTATGGTCGAGGCAGTTCAAGCCACAAAAGCGATTGAAAAAAGATTCCTTTAACCTTGCCTGTGATCCCTATTTGTTTAGTGTCGACACTGAAGGCCAATACGAGGAGAAGGAGACTTCCAAAGTAGAATTTGTGTCTGATGAGCAAAACTGAGAGCCATAAAGCAACATGTGCAAGATCAACAGCAGCAATTAAGTCCTCATGCTAGTCTGCCAAATCAGTCCTGATACAGTTATTTGTAAGTATTGAATGATGTAGTGTAGTCGTTTCAACACCGATATATTTTGCTTTATACATTAATTCACATTGCATCATCATTTATGCTAATATGTTTTCTCACTTTAGTATTTAGTTTTTTTTTCCTTTTCTTTCTTGTAATTTTAGGCTTTACAAACAAAAATGTGGATTATTCTTGGTGAATGTTTTACACAAAGTGTGACTGTTTATGTTATGGTGTGATTAGAGGGGACACATGAAGAATGTAGGAAATCAGCCATCATGTGTTAATGTGGTTACCTTACCTCGATTATATTTTATGCATTGTATGTTCCAAATGTTTGGTGTTAAATTTGCTCTGGTTCTGTTCTATGTATTTTCTTGGTAATTGTAAAGTGTATTGGGACTATGTTGCTTGATGATATTACACTATATAAATCAATTGACACAGCACTAGCATGCAGAGCAGTTTTTGATTGTTATGAAATATTAAGTGATTGGCTCATCAATATTTTATCTGAACAGGTTTCTGCACAATGTAGCATCTGCAGTATACATCTATAATACTTTGCTCACAACATTTCTTACAATAATTTGACAGAACCCCACCTGTACTTGAATAATGTGGATGGTAATAATCAAAAAAATGAGCGATGACCCCAAAAACCTCAATATTATACTGTAAAAGCCTTAAACACCGTCCTGTACCAACTTGTACAGATGTGAAAGAAAATAAATTCCACACTGCTTTTGGACCAGGACTTCACTCACTCAAGTTTACACAGCAAAAAAAAACATGTGTAATAGAGCCAAACTACTTTCATCAAACAGGTTTTAATTCATTGAGCTGAAACAAAATCAGGACATGTCACACCATTTATGAGGTGTTTACTGTATACTGTATATTCACTGAAGCCTTTCTGTTCAAAGCTGCTGAACATATAAACCAACATTTGTGTCTCAACAGTGTAGCCTTAACCTTCACATTATCCGTCTCAGATATATGGCTTTTATCTTCTCTACTTATAAAAGTATGATTAAAAACATCAGTATTTACACAAATACATTCATATTTACATATTGAAAATGGTGTTAATCGGTTACATTATTGATTTCTTTAAAAAAAAAAAAACCGCTTTGACATGAGAAAGATACATGTGATAGGACTCACCATTCTTCTTAATACATTTTGTACACAAGCAACTTAGATGGCCTTTCGTTTTTTTTTTTTTGCTTTTCAAATGTAATAAAACAAACTTAGAAACTTTTAACTGACAAAGAGAATACAAACCTTTTCAAATATTTTTTTTCTGGTAGATCACAACTGGAAATAACGAAATACTGCTCATCTACATTTACAGGGATGTTTTCAAGTAGTGAAAGAGTCTCACCACCGTAAAGGGACGTCCATCAAACAGAGTCTAGGAAGCGTTTTTGTCATTTTCAGCAGTTTTATCATTCTCCTTGGGTGTATTGTGTTTACTGTCCTTTTTGTCCTCTTTCTTTTCCCTGCTTCTGCTCTTTTCCCGACGATCTTTATCTCTGTCCTTCTCCCTGTCTCTGTCCCTACCCCGGTCTTTCCCACGGTCTCGCTCTCTGCTTCTGGATCTGTCCCGTCTCCGGTCTCGCTCACGGTCTCGCTCTCTGTCCCGGTTTCTCACCCTGTCCCGGTCATGGTCCCTGCGGTCAGAATCTCTGGCTCTGTCTCTTTCCCGTTCCCTGTCTCGATCTCTCCTCTTGTCTGTGTCTTGATCCCTTTGTCTCTCTCCCTCTGTCTCCTTGGGCCTCTCACCCTCCCTCCCTCTGCTGCGGTCTCTTTCTCGGCTACGCTCCTGATCCCGGTCCTTTTCTCGGGTACGCTCCTGGTCCCGGTCCTTTTCTCGGGTACGCTCCTGATCCCGGTCCTTTTCTCGGGTACGCTCCTGGTCCCGGTCTTTTTCTCGGGTACGCTCCTGGTCCCGGTCTTTTTCTCGGGTACGCTCCTGATCCCGGTCTTTTTCTCGGGTACGCTCCTGATCCCGGTCCTTTTCTCGGGTACGCTCCTGATCCCGGTCCTTTTCTCGGGTACGCTCCTGATCCCTGTCTTTTTCTCGGGGACGCTCCTGATCCCGGTCTTTTTCTCTGGTACGCTCCTGATCCCTGTCTTTTTCTCTGGTACGCTCCTGATCCCGGTCTTTTTCTCGGGTACGCTCCTGATCCCGGTCCTTTTCTCGGGTACGCTCCTGGTCCCGGTCTCTTTCGCGGGTACGCTCCTGATCCCGGTCCTTTTCTCGGGTACGCTCCTGATCCCGGTCCTTTTCTCGGGTACGCTCCTGATCCCGGTCCCTTTCGCGGGTACGCTCCTGATCCCGGTCCCTTTCGCGGTTGCGGTCCTGATCCCGGTCCCTTTCGCGGTTGCGGTCCTGATCCCGGTCCCTTTCTCTGCCTCTGTCCCACTCCCGCTCTCGGCTCCACCGCTTTCCTAGGCCTCTGTCCCATGCGGGCCTGCCACCATGAGGGAGATCCCTCTCTCTTTCCCGCCGGCGGTCCTCAGAAAGGTCCCTCGGTCTCTCCTCAGAGGGTTGCATGGAAACAGGGCAAAGTTCTCGGTGTACTCCTTCGAAGCGACTGAAACGATCTCCGCTGCGCGGTTCTGCGTCCTCACGGGTGGTGCTGCTCCTCCTCCTCATTTCAGGAGAAAGACGGCGCCAGTGGTCATCCCTGTGCAGGTCTGGGCTGTGGGCTCCCAAGCGAACTGGAGGACCTAGAGGAGCCTCTGGTGGGGTTGGCAGCAGCGGTCCGCTGTGGCGAACAGGTCTGAGCTCATCTGAGTGTCTATCAAAGAGGTACCGCTCTGATCCTCCAAAAGGCTGAGACAGGTGGGGTCTACTTTCCTGAGGTGGAGGACCTCGGTGCTCATCAAAAGATCTTCGGTGGGGTGGTGAGGATGGTGGTCTGGAGCCACCAAACTGGTTATGTGGACTGAAGAGTTGTCCGCTCACGTCCCCACTTGAAGGTGGACCTCTTCTGTCCTCATATTGGTTAGCTGGAGGTCCTCTGTAGGCCGGACCAGATGGAGGGCCCTGATTATCTTTAAAAATATGGAGTGTGTTTGGAAGCTGGTCCACATTTAACTTAAAAGAGGTGTTGGCAGTGTCTTTGTTGTACTGCTCTGCAGGTCTTCGAAGTTGGTCCACCATCGGGGGTTGAGGCCCATGGTCACTATACTGAGATGGAAGAGGACCTCTGGGCCCCTGATAGAGGGCTGGAGGAGGGAGCCTGTTATCAAAGTGAGCAAGTGGTGGTGCTGCGAAAGGTGGAGGAGGACCTCGGTTTGCAGGGAAATTAAAAGGTGGTGGAGGACTGGTGAATCTTGGTGGAGGTAAGCTACTCTGCCCATCGAAAGTAGGAGGTATGGGAAGACCTAGAGGGGGGGCCTGCTGTCCAATGTGCTGAGGGGGAATGGAAGGATCAAAAATTTGAGGAGGAGGGCCTCTCTGGGTCATTGGAGGGAACGGTGGTGGTGGCCCTCTGAGCGGCATGATATTCTGAGGTGGTGGTCTGGGAGGTGGCTGCTGCTGCTGCTGCGGTTGCTGGGCGCTTGGCCACTGGTTCTGATAGGGAGGATATGAAGATGGAGGTGGAACATACTGCTGACTGCTGTCTTGCATGGGGGGAGGACCACGTACAGGGAGAGGAACGTGCATGGGTGGAGGGGGGCCCTGCATGGGAGGAGGGCCTGACATTGGAGGTAGACCCTGCATCGGTGGTAGCATAGAGACGGGTGGAGGCCTCATTAGCAGGTTCTGTCCCTGCATGGAATGGGGAGGGGGGAAGTTGGATTGTGGGGGAATGTCAGCTGGAGGTCTGTACTCACTATCGAAGCCTGACACTGACATGTGATGCGGCATGTGAGTGTCATCTATTGTTGTGCTCTGGGTAAGTACTGGTATTGTGGAGGCTAATGCGGATGTGTTTGCAGGTTCATTATAATAGCTAGTTGGTGTATCCTGGCTATTCTCCTCATACTCAGAGTCCTCGCTAGCTTTTAAAATACTGGCAGCATTTGGCCACATACTGTACTTGTCCATCTCTGCTTCAGCTTCCTCAGTTTTCAGCTCTTTCTCATCCATGTAGTTGACCTCCATATCAGGTTCCACCTCCTCTCCTAATAAAGGAATTGACACCTCTGCCTTGTCTGACTCCATGAAGAGTAGCGGCTCACTTTTCACCTCCTCTTGAGGCGGCGATGTCTCAGGGTCTTGTGAGGAGTCAGTGAGTCCAGTGGTTTCAGGCGGCTGTGGCTCTTGCTCCACAGGCTGCGAGGGAGGAACAGGATCCGGCTCCTCTTTCTCCTCAAGTTCCTCGGACAGCTTCCTGCCGCCGACGGCCTGGCGAGGATCCCTGCTCTGTCTGGGATCTCTTCTCTGGTTGATCAAGGGTGCGCCTGATGACGACTTCACTAGTTCTTCAACCTTTTTGCCAAGCTGTAGTATCTGGCTATTGGCCAAAAGTGACTTAGTAGGTTGAGATAAGAGTGCGTCTGGAAGAGTCAATGAGGCGCCAGGTGTCCCTGTGGATGACTCCTCCTGTTTCTGCGAGGTCTGATCCCCTATCTGTTTAAGGCTCTCCAGGATCTTTTGTGGACCAGTCATACTTTCAGGTGCAGCCTTAGCTTGACCCGGCACTGAGGTTTTCACCTCTTCAAATATAGAGTCATCCTCTGGGTCATACGCCACATCATCAGCGTCACTCCCTTCCACCTCGGGCTGCTTCGGGAGTTCAGGTTTGCTCACTACCTCAACAGACTTCTTGGGCACATTATAGCCCCTACTGGGGTCATACTCTTCCTCTGGGTCATACGGTCGGTCATCTTCATCGTCCTCCACCGGTGTCTCTTTAGAAATCTGTGCAAACTGCTGCACAATGGGGTCGAGCATTGTGGCGGTCGGGATAGAGAGTTCCCCACCTTGATCAGACGGAGAGTTGGAAGCTTCGGAGTCGTGCTTTTTCTTCCCAAAAAGACTCTTGAGAATGGTCTGAAGAGGAGTGGCACCTCCTGCAGAGGGAGCACCAGAGCCGGATGACGATGGGGAGTCTTGGCCAGAGGCTGTGGATGGAGTTTTGACAGAGGATAAGAAGGAAAGAACGGAGGAAGTGGTCACAGTGCTGCTGGAGGTCTCAGAGGAGCTAGTCAGAGGTGACCCTGGGGGAGTTGTGCTGAAGGGGATTTCAAGATTCTGTCGTGTGTTTCTCTCTGATCTGACTGAGGGAGGAGGGGGTTTTGGGAGGCCAGTTTCATCTGCATCTTTGGTTTGAATCTTGGACCGTTTGTCTTCGGTTTCTAACGGAGCGCCGGCGCGCTTTTTGTCCTTCTGGCAGATCAGCAGCCCCAGGAGAAGGTTGGGACGAGCTGGTTCAAGCCCTGTGAAACAAACAAAACAGGAAAGTTGGAAAACACTCAGTGGCGTAGTTTTACAAAATAGACTGCCATTCTTTCAATAAATCTGATCAAATCAGAAGTTTAATTGGGTACAAGTATTCACAAGGACAAAATGAAAGAAAAGCAGGTGAAATGAGAGCTTAACATTTTTGATGGTTTAGATGGAAAGAACTTTAAACCAAAGTTCTCTCAAAAGTATTCAGTTTCCTTCCTTGCAGCTGTTAAACCTGTTGACAATTGTTAGCAGTTTGTGCTAGTGATTAAAGTCATTTCTGGATGCCAGGTATAACCAAGATAGGTATAAAACTGTGACATAGATATGTATTCCATAATTTGGTAAATACATTAAACTATAGAAATTTGGTTTCTGTTAACAGAAGTATGGCACATTCAAGATGAGTTTTGTATTTTTCTGAAGTCACTCTTTTAATACAAAGAAAACCTGATCTAATAATCTCTCTGAGGCCCAATATGCAAAAGTAGGTCTACTGATATTTGAGCCTTTTTACTTTCCACTGCTGCATTTCGTCCTGTGGTCCTGTCAAACTGTTTGTAAAGTTTATTTTAAGTGCTGATTCTTCATTTATGAGGACACATTAAAGACAATTTGGGGTTTATTCCAGTGATGCAATACGTTACTGAATTAAGAGCAGGTTAACACAAAGTGTCTGACGACTTACCTGTAATGTAAAGAAATGTGTTGATTATATGTACATGTATTTAATAATGTTTATATTAAGCCAAGTCTTAAGAAACAACAGGCTGAGACTGGCCTGAAATGGCATCAACCTGCGATGCAAATTTCCTTTATTAGAAATGTGTGATACAAAGTCAGATACACAGAAGAGATCACAGTTGCTGTTACATGCAGATGTGTTTTCCAGGGAGTCTCAACAAGGAGTGTGAGCGCCCTCTACAGTACAAACTGAAAAATTAAACAAGCTCTCATTTCAACCTGAGCAAAAATGTCACACTTCAACATACTCACCATATGTAGAGACAAAAAAACAACAACACAATTTAACAGGGGAAACACCCAAGATATGTGAAATAGCACTGCAGTAATCACAAAGATGTATTTGTGTACTCCTCTAAACGCTTACCTGGCCCATCAAACGGTAATAGTTTGGAGGGTAACGGGTCCTTTGAGCCCAGTGGGATGAGATAGAGGTCTTTGATCCGACGGTTGTTGTTAGCCACCACACCAAATCGTTTTCTGCTGCTAAAGTAAGAGAAAAGAGAGACATATGCCACCTCCTCTTCCTCTGTGGCTGGATGGAAACGGATCAGACACAGCTCCTGTGAGGGTAAAACAAAAGAAAAACGGAGAAAAAAAACAAAACAGCATATAAGCAACGCAAGGCTATTTTTTTTAAAAATATCCACCTTTCCTAGAAGTTCATCTTTGCGCTAACAAACCTTAGAGAGCGAAGTTTTCAGCTTCCCGACATAGTCCCACACTGTGCTTGGAGATATCCGGCCTCCGACATGAATGGTGTCTGGCAAATCCTGCACAACATTGACACACTTATATACGATGCTTTTAGTTTATATGTATGGAAAAAGGTGTTACATTCAAAAACGACCAGCTTTAATATCAATATCAAATTACCTCTTTCAGGTATTCAAAGGATCCTGAGACCAGGTAAGCCTTGGTCACAAACTTAGCAACTGACTGCATGTTGATGAATCCTTTCCAAATCTTCTCTTGACTGTGGAGAAAGATTGCAGTTTCCCCCTCGGGAGGAGGCTCGGATGTACTGTAAAACCAAAACCATCTTCCTTTTAGACAGGTTTTCTAGCAATTCGTTTTCATGACATGTCAGTTTAAATTGCGTACACGGTTTGACAAATGCGCAGCTGTCCTTCAAGAACAGAGCAGCACCCCTGTGCCGTCTGACTATACTTCAGCATTACCACCGCTGTTACAAATCATGTTACTCTTGTGTAATATTATCAGACAACATACTAAATATTTTAGTAATACATCAATGCTAATACATTAGGAATTTTGTAACACCCTTGTTATTTGGTAATTTAAGTAAACTGGATGAGATTGAGCACCTTGTTTTCGACGGCTTGGGCGCAGCCACTGAGGGCGGCGGAGCTGGAGGCATCGGCAGTGGTGCTTTAGGTCCAACCTCAACGGGAGCAGAAAGAGGAGATGGGAGCAGTTCTGACGTGTTACTGGTGGGTTTTTCGAGAACAGCGTGGGTAACAGTCACCCCGGTGTTGTGCCTGGCCATGCGAGGGTCTCTGCGGGTGATGCTGACAGAGGACACAGTGGGGGTGACGGGTACAGTGGTCTGGGCTGGAGGTGCCATCATGTTAAGATCCTCCTGATGCGAGTCTGGAACAGCTGGCTCCACGTTGGACTGGTAGGACGGAGGGGCCGGGTGTTGGTAGGTTAAAGGATCTTGGTGCTGGTAGGCTGTGGACACCGGTGGTTGGCCGCCAGGAGAGACGTCCCCTGACCTGGACGAAAATGACTCTTGCCGGGGTAGCTTAGTTTCAGGCTTTTTGGCAAGTTTGGCTTTTTTTGCTGCAGGCTCATCTTCTGTCTTCTGACCTGAAGGGCAAGATTTAAAACACATGAATACAATAATCTGAGGTATAACATTCATGCTTAATCCATTAGGAGAGTATTACCCTGACACTTAATGTCAGTCTCTTATTTACCTGTGCATATTTTACAGTTAAGGTCAAAGAGATGAGTCCTGTGTTCAGAAGTGGTGTCTTTGAGCATGTTACTAAAAATGTCCGGCATGCTGCTGCCATTGTTCCCATCAACGGCAGAGGACTGAGCTGAAGCTGAAGGAGTGGAGCCCGACTCATCTTGGTCCTGATGACACACAAAAGATCTCAGTCAACTGGAACCGATGGCAATCACTCATGTAACGACCACAATTTTTGATTACTCTCATGTAGATAGATCACTGCATTTAGTGCAATGCAGATAAAGCGTAGGAAAAGAAAAAGTCTCAGTGAAGAACAGGACTGTTGGCGTGCCAACTAACTTGTAATACTTTATCTAATGTATCTGCTTGGCTAGTTTTGACAGTTTGTGCAAAAAGAGCATCATGCAAAGTGAAAAGAAAGTGTGAAAGGAATAGCAGAGCAGCTTGCCAACACTTACTATAGCAGAAGCCAAGCGAGAAGATGTAGTGTTGGCAGACATACGTACATCTGCATCAGATGTCGGTGGCGCGTCATCCATATCCATACTATGGGAGCTAAAGTCATGCCTGTTGCCCAGTCTGGAGTGCCCTGAATGGGATCTTGCACTGGGAGACTGAGCCTGCGGATACAATTGTATCAATAGTATAATAAAATAGTAGCAAATAGTTTAATTAAATTGAACAAAATATACTTCTTTTTAAAAAAATTATTATTATTATTATTATTACAGTTAAGGCCAACAGGGACCTCTATGAGCCTCAAGATGACCTGTACACAATGTTTTGTTAAAAGAACAATTACCTCAGGAGCATCAGGTTTCCTCCACTCAGATATCTCTTTGGAAAGCATCTCTTCAGCACTTAGTCTCACCAGTCTGAATGGAGTAACCTCTCCACCCACCACCCTGTAAAACAAACCCTGAGACAAACACACCGCACATCTCAACATGAGGGAAATCATGTAAAAAAAAAAAAATCACAGAACTACAGCTTTCCAGGCTGCAGGCATTCAATTTACATTCACAGCTCTTCTCAAGAAAAAATGACTGAAAATCAAGTGCAAACATGTTTATGTTGACTCACTTTGTTCTTCGGATCTTTCAGGTTGAACATGAGGGATCTGTATTTGTTCTTGTACTTGCTATCAGTGCTAAGGCAGAGGTTAAACATCTCCTTCTCAATGGCCACTGAAAGCCTTGCCACCTCTGACTCTGGCATTTTCAGATCGTCACTGTCACTCACCCTGGCGACAACAAACACAACAAAAATATCAACATCTGATAAATCACTTTAAAGCATTTTAGAAACAAAACTATCCCGAACTGGGCATTGTGAGACACTCACCTCTTAAAGAGGATGTCCGTCAGTGAGCGACGGATGTTCTTTCTCATCTGGTTGTTGTGTGGCGGCGGAAAGGGAGGAGTAGTTGCTGGAACAGCTGGATGTGGAGGTCTGGAAGACGAAGAGTGGCTGGTAGGAGCTGAAGGAACCGAAGATGATGGGACTCTGGAGGATGAGGAGGACTGACTGCGGGAACTGGAGTCTTTTTGTTGAGGCTGCTTCTTGGGAATGGTGAAGTTCGACTTAGTGACCCTCAGCGCCCCCGTGACATGGATGGGACCCGGAGGGAAGGGAGACGGAGCTTTGACGGGCGGTTTCTTGGACTTTGCCGCAGTTTTAGTCAGGGTTGTCGCAGGCTTCTTGGATGACTTTGAGCTGGCAACTTGAGGAGAAAGCTTCTTGCCCTTTGAGGAAACCTTGGCTGCTTTAGTCGACGGAGACTTCTTTTTTCCTTTGCTTGGTGTTGACGAGGCTGAGGAGGATTTCTCAGGAGTTGGGGCTGGTTCCTTTTCCTTCTGTTCCTTCTCACTTTGCTTCTCTTCTTTTGGAATGGCTGCAAAACCAAGAACAACATCCAATATTTTAAAATATTGCATTATTTTCATCATCAGTAGACCCAATAACCATTGTGGCAGTATTTTTGCTCAATTGCAAAAATAGTTACAATCCTCAAAAGAACCACAAATGAGCAATTCCAAAGCTGTGTAAAATGGCCATTAATCCAAGACAACAATCAAATTCACTGCTGATAAAACTCAAATCACAAAATTTCAAACAGAACTTTTTTTTTTTTTTAAACACGTCATAAGACACAATCAATCATTTGTGTGCACATTCTAAAAAACTTTTGAAATAAACACCAAATTGACAGTGGAGCAGATAAATAGTCCCTCTTTATTTGTAGCAGTGACAGCAGATACATGGTGCTGTTCAAGCAGGCCCTTCTGAAAATGTTAATGCAAAGGAGCTAATAAATATCTGCACATAATCTAGACTGACACTCAATATCCATATAGGAGATAAAGAACCGATTAAAGTAGAAGCAAGTTGTTGTAAACTTGCGCTCCTCCAAGCAGCAGTTACTAAAAAGGACTAAAGCAAACAGACAAGCAGTCTCAACCAGTTATCCACTGACTATAATAATGTACCATGTGTCACTGCTTACAGAGGCCTACATGGAAAATGACACCGCTTTCACAGAATTAGCCAGAATTAAGTGAATAATAAATAATTTAACGGAAGATAATCGACTAATCCTAAAACTGGAAATATAAAAATGTATAAATGTCACGGTCAGCTACAAACACTATCAACAGTTGATAAAAGGGTGAACTCTGACCCCTAAAGTCAACTAGGCGTAAATTTCACCCCTGGCTCTTTCACTTAAAAAGGTTACGCAGGAACACATAAAAAATGCATCAGGTCAAAGCCTTCAACAGTCACATAGAAATACAAAAGGAGACATACGTCTACCAATTTCAACCACAACTAATATGGCAATACCCTCCCTATTTGTCAAATCTCTCCTCACACCATCACCTGCAGATGCTAGAGCTTTTTCATCTTAAAGCTGCATTAGCGTGAACATTAAGCCCACAGGACACACTTTACACCCACTAAATGTATTAACAAAATAAATATGTGCAGATCAACAGTATTGAGACCCAAAGCCACCAAACTACCATTCAGTACAGATCAATAAGTTGTCACACAAGTCAAAATATCACTCTGCAAAATGAGGACTATGAACGAGGAAATCAATGAGCTAGAATTTGCCTTTGGTGATGAAACCACCATCAGTGGCCACACTGATCTCAACTGACAGGATGTTTTAAATAACATTAGCACTTGCTATGCTATCAGATAATAAAATTCCTTCAGTGAGCTGTTTATAAAAGAGCTGAAAGAAAATCAAAATGTCCACAACTAAGTGTTCCCCTTAATATGTATCGGATCTCTGGTGCCAAATGTGTGGGGGGGGGGAAGAAAAAAAAATCGAAAGATTCTTCTTCCGCTTCTCGTCTGTGTGCTCATCCCAGGTCTTCAGTTTTCATCTTCTACTGTGACCTTCCTGAACTTCACTGCATCTTTCCAGGTGGTCTGGTCTTCATCGTAGAGGTTTTCTTATCCAGCTGTTCACCCTCTGAGAGGCTCTCCAGCATCACGTCTTCATAGTGTGTGTAGATCAAACAGTTGTACATGCTTGTCTGAATCAACTGGTTAGGATATCCTACAGCAAGCCAACACTGCTCACATAATCATTCGAGGCATCCAAAAATCAGTTTATCACCTTTTATTTTAAAGCCAGTTTTCCCACGAGCAGTGATGCATCATATTCAATATGAATCAAAAACTTTGAAAAAGTAAACCCCAGCCTGTTACCCACAAATTTATGGGCAGGGAAAAAACAAGGCTGTGTTTAACAGCTGATATAACCAGCTAAGTATGACCCATTTTCATAGGTTCATATTAACATGGGGGACTACTAAAACACCTACCTGCTGGAGAAAGGTTAGGGAAGGACCTTTTGGGGACCAACAGCTGAGGTGAAGAACCCAGGAAGTGGAGAAGCTTGTACAGGCAATTCTCGCTCCATACGCACAAGCATTCATACATACACACACACATATATATATACACACATATATACACACACACACACACAAAGCCCATCCATTCATCATGTCCATACACGACCTGGCATGGAGCTCTGAATTGAAGATTATTGCCCTCCTTTGTGTCTACCACACTCCTTCATAGGTTTTATAAACAGCGCTGCAATTTAACCATGAGGTATTCAAAAGGGGTACTCCAGCAGAAACAAATGGACCGACAAGAGTTGTATCAAAAAAAAAATGAGGATTAAAATCGATGCAGCGGAGGCATCCACACTCCAGAAACGGTCCCATTCCAGAAACGCTGCCTTTCCTGTAATAAATCAGCTTCATTTGTTAGACCCCTATACATGTTGACATCTTACAAACTGCGGACTCCAATTTAAAGGGCAGGCTTTCTTTGATGAATTTTAAGTCTCCAATTTTCAGCCGAGGTAACCTGGATGGCATCATCAGGGTTGGCCTGTCAGGCTTTGGAAAGCTCCTCCAGAGCCACAGAAGTTAATGTAAATGTGTGCAATCTGAGCAGTGCCACTACTCATAATTCAATAACTTACTTACCAACAGCCAGGAAGGACACTTACCTGTTTCACGGCTGCCAACATTTCATTGAGTAACAAAATCTTTACATTATGTCAATCACAAACCCTTGTAAATCATGAAGAAGTCTACTGCACAGATGAGTTCATCATGTTCCTTCCCAAATGGATGGATCATTTCTAAATGAGGTTAACATGACAGGAACCACATTTATAATGAAAAAACAACAATGTGGTTTCAACAACAGCCCAAGACCTTCAAAGAGATACATACACTTTTTGCTTAACACTGTTGGTGATATGGGTGTAGTCTTTTCTGGTGTTACTGCAATGTAATTATGGTCACTGGACCAGGACGCAGTGGCCGGCGGGGGTGGGTGTTCCTCAGCATGCTCATCTTCATCGTCCTCATCCGGATCAGGACTGTGGTCTTCCTCGCTGTCCGACTCCTCCTGCGTCGTCTTCGGCCCTTTCTTTCCACCAGCACCACTTCTCTGGGTGGACGAGAGGAAACACATTGAAGCATTTTGGCATCTCGGGGAGTTTTGTTCGATTAACAATGCATGAAAATACAGAAGTGCTTCAAGAACAAAGTCCTAGTAAGAGCTACTACCAAATATGAGGAACATCAGCCCGTGGTAATCAAAATCAATACCTCTTACAGTCTTTGGTCTGCTCTCCCTTTTGTAGCATTGTACACAATGTACAGTTAATAATTCAAAGAGATCCATGGCATTTCTGCATATTCCTACTCCAGGATCAGATGGCTTTTCTATTACTCTGCACAAAGTATCTACGCTTCTATAACCCTGGACATATTTCTATGAAAAATGTACGCTTTGTAACAAACTATTCTTAGCATGTACATTTCACGGTTGTGAACTTGTGAGCCAATAACGTAATTTCTGGCGCCGCCTTTAAGGGTCTGCGTTACAAAGCAAGTTCAACACTGTCAGGCTTTCATCAAGTCGTACTGATGAAGATTGTTTCACTGAACATGATGAACGATCACAATGCTTTCAGTGCAAGTTATGTCACTTTTGTTTACTCGCTCCCTCAGCCGTCCAGGATTTAATATCACAAATCCCATCTGAGTTCTCAAAGTAATGAGACAACAGGATTATTATTATTTGGTGTTTTTTTTTTTTTAAAAAGAGGCCAAGTTTACAAGAAACAACCAATCACTTCTAAGTGCAACATGTTATCATGACTGATACTTGTATTGTTGCAGTGGTAAAACTGTGTTTATATATATATACAGCTAATAAATAACAGAACAAAAGTACAAATTTACACTATACAAAAGATAAAAAGCAAGAATACTGTCCATTTATTTTACAGCCCAAACTATAAATGTTTAAACTTAAGGGGTTCTGCACTCTGAAGTGCAACTACTAGTGTGAATAACACTAGATTTGTGTGACTGTGTAAAAACCTTTAAAATGCATACCAACACTGTAACCAAAATGTTTTATAGATAAAGGTTAAAGAGTCAATCATTTACACATTACTTTTATTACTAGCCATCATTCCTATAGCATTGCATCTGTAGTGTTTTCTGCATAGAAGTAACCACATAAACACTCAGGGTGAAAAACATTAGTGGCCTTATTGTAGCCTATAAACCTCAGAAATTCCAAGTGTCTAAATAAATGCTCGACAGTTGAACACTTTACAGTTGAATCTGCATGCAGCTGATTTGTCCGTGTCACGACCCAGAAGGAATGGCTCAACAGGATCTATACTTTCCCCCAACTCGGAGTCGGAAGGTCAGCTAGCCGTGGAATCCTTCTGCCACCACAACTCCCTGACGTCGGATATAGGGCGTCTGCGTTGCCCATCTTCTGCAAATTTCCAAAACCAAGAAGCCAATACACCCACATCCCAACACTCATTGGCCAGCGGTAAGGAGGTTTGTACCAAGTTAAATTGGAACAGACGAGTCCCAGTTTGGTATTGCACAATCAACTGGTGTCAATGACAAACCGATTCAAGTTGCTTATTCAGACAGGCACTTAAAAATCAACATCTCTGAAATCAGAACAAAGCAGCTGACCGTTACCATTTCAGAAATTTCACTTCCAAAGAGTTTAGAGTAACAACAAAGCCTTCTAAATATTTTAAATCAGGACAATATTTGCCTTCTCATAAATTTGAAATGCAGAGGGTGTAGTCAAAGCAAAGAAACTCAACTCTGCCAAGAAAAATAATATATTCGGATTTAGGCTTTTTTTTTTTTTTTTTTTTTCAACACCAAATATTACTATAAAAATAGTTGGGTAAGTGGATTTCAGAGACAGGATAGTAAAGTACTAGTCTTCAATACTCATATCAAAACCTGAATATTCATTGTGACTGAAGCCAGCAAGAAAACAAATCATTCAGCAAACAACAAAAAGCACCGTAATAATTTATCAAACGTGGTCTCAACATGAGATCAAATGTCTAATATCTATGACTGATGTGCATCTAAGAAAATGCTTTCCTTTGCTATTAGTGACATCATGTGGGCTACCCTGAACAACTTATGAGATGAAAGGCATTTCCGTTACCACTTTAGGACAAGCAAACAACATCGTTTCAGGCAGACCTCGTTACCTTTGGTGTGGACTTGTTTTTCTGAGTCTTGGCCTTGTCCTTCTGCTTAGGCTCTTTGACATCAGTGATGGACTTCATGGCGGCGGCAGCGTGTTTCAGGATGCAGTCATTTCCACAGTAGACAGAGTCTGGCTGGGCGTTGTTCTCACAGCCGGGCCCGATACATTTGGGAAAAGAAGAATCCTCCTCAGCCTTCTGCCTGGCCTTGTCGTCTGGCCCTTCCACTGTTGTTTTCACCTCCACGTTTGATGCGACCTTCTGATCTGTGTCTGGTTGGGCTTTCTGCTCTGCTGTGGACGCTGCCTTCTTTTCCACAGTTGGTGTGGCCTTCTGGTCTGCCTTTGGTTCAGCTGTCTGCTGTACTGCCTGCTTCAAGTCAGTACAAAATCATATTAACAGCTAACAATGGTTAAGGACATTCTGCTTACAATGCTAACAATGTCAAAATGCTGAACTGCATTCAGAATTTATATTTCATTTTATTGATAGCAAAGGTGATAGGTAAACATTTTTTGTAAAATGATTTTAAGTTTTCAGTTTCAGGTTGTGGTGGGCTGCCTTTTTGCCTTTGAACGCATTTGTTTGTTCACAAAGATTGAAATGTCAGAATGTCAAGAATAGAGCAGATGTGGAGCCACCGGCATCTACTCGTAGTAGTGCATTAGTTAAGAAAGGGTTCACCAGCTATGCAGACTCAAAACACCAGAACAGTTGGGATAATGGCGTGATAGCGTAAAATAGGGAATTCAATCATTTACCATGGCATCATAGTATTTATCGGGACAGCACTTGACATGCATTATATAGTACTTCATGACAGACGTATATGTGCACGCCATCAAATAATGAATCAATGTCTGGAAACTGTTGGGAAGTTTATATCTGTTGCAAGGACCTACCGGCTGAAAGATCTTGATCTTCTTTTTCCCAGTTGGATTTGTAGCCTTCTCTATCCTGCCTTTGATGCCCATGTCCTCTGTTCCTTTCTCTTCAGTTCCTGTAGATGTGGAGGACTGAGGCGCTCCCAGAGCCTGAACGGCCGACAGACTGGAGTCCAGTCCACTGGTGTTAGCTTTCTCAGCAGTTGTAGAAAAGGTCACGGCAGAAGTAGTATTGATCAAAAAAACTCTGGGCTTCCCGATCTCGGTACTCGAAGAGAGGATAGATTTAGCAGGCCTGACCACCTGGTTTTTCTTGGCGGTGCAGTTGGGGCAGATGTAGTCTTCCCCGTTTCTCTCCATCAGGCGCCCACGGGCCTCAGTGATGCCCACACAGTCCCCGTGGAACCACTCCTCACAGCGGTCGCAGCAGATCATGAACCTAGTGAGCAGACGAGAAGGCAGATCATCAATGAGCAAATTCTAACATGTTTACGCTGTCATTCAGCTCCAGGCACCAGCTTTCGTCATTCTTAATGGCACTAAACACACAGCTTTATTATCTATCATCAAAAAAAATGCCTTGTCATTGAGTAGCAAATTTTGATACGAGGTTAAGCCCAAAATTGTACATTTGAAGATTGGATAAGATGAGAATTAAAACATTTTTGCTCCAAATTTATATCACAATTTCCTCTCGCTTATATTTAATGCAAATGTTTATTACACTCATTTATGAGAAAATAAAACATATGGTGGTGGCTGATAAAGGACTGGCACATCCACTTTGGATTTTAGGCTTCCAGGGAACAATCTGGTTTTAGCTAAAATGCTACAGACTAATGAATCTAACACAGAATATAAAATCAACTTCACGCTTACGTTACCTACAAAACTTTTTTTTTTTTTGCCAGTGTCCTCTCACTGGGTATATTTAATTTACTTTGGCTATTTCTGCTGCTTTGCATCACGTGGTGTAACACCAGCTTGTCATTTGTTGGAAAAGAAAGTAGAAATGCCTATTTTGATGCAGCTTATGTCCCTAATGAAAACATGGCAAAGCTGTTGCCATTTAGAAATGACATTGTATTATGTTGTGAAATCAGATAGCAATAGATCATGCAGCCCCAATATGGTTTTGTGTCAGTGAGCCAATACAGCGTTCATCATAAATAGGTTATTTTTTTAGCAGTCCACGTAACTAGATAAAACCACTTGGCTTCAACCTGGGTGAATTTCTTAATTTTCTAAATAGCTTTTGGCCACATAATTATCTGGGTTATACGTGTTGCAGTAACTGGAGGCTTCTGTGAGCCGCCGCCTAGCTAGAGTCTAACAATTATATGCATTTGAAGCGTTTAGGGAACATCTGTAAATTGTCGTCTGCATCTGAGATGTTTAGAGGACATCTGTAAATAGTAGATACAGAAAACGACCTGCGTTACACTCTTCCCCTCTACATGGCCTGAAAACTAAATATTTGTACCATAATGTTCAATGGAATTTTCTTTTTCTTAAAACAGATTTCATACAATTGGTATTGGAAAAAGTATTTTTAAGGAATCAGGACTGACGTCACAGGTACCAGTTGGGGTTTTGAAATTCTTTTTAAAAGATGCCAAGCTCTGCTGACTGTGACGATAACACAAAGTGCACATCAAAATGAAACATACCTTTTGTTGTGTTTCTGACGACAGATGCAGTAAAGTGCATTGGGGTCATAGCCTCCATCGTCAGACTCACTTGACGATGAAGATGAGGATGTGGAGGAGTCATTGTCATCATCATCATCGTCGTCTTCGTCGTCATAATCATCATCATCCTCCTCTTGCGTCTGAAATGTGCACGTCTTCGCGGCACTTTGGGTAGCTTTTGGATTAATTTCCTTCTTGACAGGAGTGGTGCTCTTGTCTGCAGGAGCAGGAGCAGGAGCAGGTGTAGTGTTCTTATTAGCCGTCTTGGTTTTATTGACATAAGTTCGAAGTAGTCCACGTTTTAACGTCATTGCTGCAGGCTTGTCTGCGTCGTACTCGTCGGTCTCCTTCTCATTTTCGACTGTGTCACTTTTATCTCCATTTTCGTTCTTCTCCTCAGTCTTTTCAGAGTCCAGCTCTGGCTGAATCTGTGCTGCATTAATGCTCCCTGCATCTTCACAACGGGGATTACTCTTTTCGTCTTTTTTCTCCACGCTATTATCCTCTAACTGATCCTTGTTGACAGCATCCCCACTGCCCTCCTCATTCTCAGAGCTTCCCTCATCTTTGACCGCCCCTCCACCACTTCCTCTGGTCTGTCTGCCACCTTGAGTTTTCTTTTGTGTCTGCTTCCTTGCACTACTTCTTGTCCTCCTCTCTGGTGACTCTACTTTGTCTTCTGCAGCCTTGCAGTCAGCATTACCATCAAAGCTGGCCTCTGAGGCAGTCTCTGCATCGGTTGGGGTTTGAGAAGGAGGATCTCCACTTTCCAGACTAGGAGGGGCGCTCTTCCTTGCTCCTCTTTTCGCAGTCAAGAGGAATTCCTCCAGTTTGTCAGTACGCTT
Organism: Brachyistius frenatus; assembly: GCF_029030835.1. Lineage (NCBI taxonomy): Eukaryota > Metazoa > Chordata > Actinopteri > Embiotocidae > Brachyistius > Brachyistius frenatus. The sequence goes on from NW_027210603.1 coordinate 7,651,610, forward strand.
AGGCTGCCTGCCACTGCGACGCACAGGGCAGCGGCTTTCAGGGCTGTCGGTCGATGCCTCCACTGGCATCTCTCTCTTTGCGACGGTGGACCGACGGAAACCCCAGGTCTTCTTTAACTCACTGCTGGCCTTTGAAGATTTACCTTGCTTCTCTAGCAACTCTTTGGCCACATTCTCACTCTCGGTTTGAAACTGGTCCTTCTGCTCGCTCTCCCCTTCTCTAAAGTCTGTGAACAAACAATCAGAGCATGTGATCACCTGAGTGAAACAACAGCATTGCCACAAAACTACCGAGTGTTTTCTGATCAGGCATACATACGAGTAAAATCTCATTTTAAAATAATTGCTTAACCTACAATTTTACCTGTATTTAAAAAAATTACATAAAGTGATCACATAACCTGACACATCAATTGTGCCCAGTATTAATGCAGTATTATGAAGGGAAAAGAGCTCATTCAAGGTACCTTGAGAGCAGCTATCCATACGATCCTGGCTCTGCTCTGGCTCAGGAGCTAGAGAGAGCCCAGGGCTCATATTCCCCTCCATAGACGATGGAGTCACTACTTTCAAACTGAACGTCTACAGTTGAGAGAAAAGCACAAGAGACCGACTATGAGTCAATGTTTCAGGTTATCATATGAACATTACTGAGGGGTGCCAAGAAGCACTATTCCATGTCTTTACCAAATTCAGAGACACTTGATTCTATTTTATTCACTCCAAAACAATAATCTAAATATAACAGAGTTTATTTGCACCAGGTAATTTTTTAATCATTTGAATCTTTTCTGATGCCAGATCAATAAAACGTGCCCAGATATTGAGCCTCCTGACACAAATAACGAATATGTACGCGTGTCAAGAAACAAGAAGTTACCATAAGCTTGAAGGTAAATAGATGTCGAGTCCTGCAATGCCCCACTTCATATTTTTCATCCTGATCAAAAAATTGCAAGGCCTTCGCTCACTTTAAAAAGTCTAAAGGTAGAACTTCACAAATTTATATAATTTATTAAATTTCTGAATACATTTTTTTAACAGCACAATCCCTAAGGAAGGATCTTTATCCTGAATATGTGTGGTTGGTTACACAACACTTATTAATTCTAGCATTGTTTACAATGTGAAAGCATGATGATAAATTAAGAGTGTTTCCTGTTCCACTAAAAAGGAGTAGCTTTGGTGTATAGTCGCATAACGTTCATACCCTCGATTGTCTCGTGTTGCTATTTCAACTGGGATACCAGTGAAAATGTTTCACCATGGTAGAACAGGATAATATACGTTAATGTTTTTGTTAAATCTACGAGTCAAAGATTAGGATGAAAACCACAGTAACACATTTCAATAATAACATCCATTTACAAGTCCAAAACCAAATTTATGAGAATAAAGAATTATGAGAATTAAGGAAAATGCACTTCACTTTACATTATGAAGAGCCAACCATGCTATGCTTTAATATAAGAGCACATAATGAAAAAAAGCCCGTATCTGTACCTGCAGTTCAGGAGTGATGGGTAACAAAGTTCCTCTTCAAACAAAACAAAGGCTCCACATCAGTAATCATCAGTCTTGGTACAAGATTAAAGGATCTGCCAGAAAGAGGAAAACACAAGTTATGATCACAGTACTCCGTGTTTTACAGAAGGACTAAGCTACAACACAACACTGTGGACTCGAGCAGATGATACAAAATAAATGCTCATCCTCTGGACTTAACTGGAATATTTATCACTTCCTCCACTAGTTAACTGAAGTTTGAACTTTAAACAAAAACATTATTTGCATTGCAGTGTTGTTTTTGAGCACCTCCGGATGCGTGGAAGAACTACACATGAAAACAAAGGCGGAACAAGTGCTCACTGTGCAAAACACACGAGGAAACTCGTTCCTATTGTTGACATTCACAGTAAGTTAGAAACCACAGGGAGCAAGTTAAACACGACTTACAGTCGAATGCATCCTCGTACAATTATGTCGGGAGTGAATTCATAATATTTGCATCTTCTTTTAAATTGAAGCACGAGGACGCCTTGCACACGGCAACGTGGGGGAAGGGGGGGGAGGACACTGCGAGGGATTGACATGACTCCTCCAATGGTGCCTGTTGTCACGAAACCGTGCCACGTGAACGGGGGGGGGGGGGGGGGCACCGGTTGTCAAGAAAGGTGGGAGGGGCCGGTTACCGAGATCAAATTTAACGTTACACGGTTTAAATTACACGGCGTGTATAATCACACGTTCAATCAACTTTCTGACGGTGTGTGACGTCACGTGTCTCCGGTAACGTTCAGATGCTCGACACCGAGAGAGAGAGAGAGAGAGAGAGCTGCACACGGCCTTGTTGCGCATGATTTAATCTGAATACCCAAACACACTCGCACAGCAGACAATTACCACATGCATTTTGTCCAAAAAAATGTACTGTAAATATATATATAAATATTATATCGTCACACAAACCGCACTATCCTGTAAAAACAAGACGTGTAATGGTAGATTAGATTCCGCCTCCTGACACCAGTAATGGCCGCAGCTCAAATCCGCCAAACCCCCGTTTGATCGTGTAAAAAGCCGCGTTGGATTAAAAAAAAAAAAAAAAAAAAAAAAAAAAAAGCCGGGAACACGCAGCAAGCATTTCGCGAAGCGTTAAGCGCGCCTTCACACGAGCTGGCTTGTCGTTTAGTCGTTTAACAACGAAGAACCGGAGTTTCAAAACGTGCGTTTTGTAGGCAGCGAGCCGAGCTAACAGCATTAGCCACAACGAGCGTGGGTAAGCTAACGGCACACTCAACCCCCCCGAGGCCGAAAAATAAAACACACCGCTACCAGAAACAAAAACCGCGGAAACCATTTATTCGGTAGCAAAAGCACACTTTAACCAGCGTGAGCGGTCGGACTCCTTTTTAATTGCGTAATTGTGCACAACCCACAAAAAAAAAAAAAAAAAATTAAGCTAACGTCACGCGCATCGTGTCCAACCTTGCCTCAAACACCTGCCCGGACACATCCGGCTACAAACCCTCCGACACGGACGCATACCACACAAAAAAAAAGTCAACACTACGCAACTAACACGTTAAATGGTTGCATTCTACCCACCTACACGCAAGAAATACCGACGATGTGCCCCTCGGTCTTTCTTCGGTCAGTCCTCCATTTTCCATTCCCGTTGGAGCTAACTGACTGCGGCAGATGGCTGACGGGTTAAGAACACGCGTCGTGTCTGCAGCGCCCCTGGTGGCCGGGAGTGGAGCCGACACGGAGAACACGGCCGGGCTCGTTTGATTTGCGGGCCTCGGCTTTGGCGCTTAAAGATCGAGCCGTGTTTAAACGAAGAGCAGTTATTCACGGCTCCAGAATCGATTCAACGAAACAAATCAGCCCGAGCTCTTGTCTTCAGTGACTCAGTCTCTGCCCTGCACACTCTAATGTCAGGTGAGGATTTGATTCATGAAATATTGACAGTATACACAAGGATTGGGAGACAAGGCGCAGAAATCCTATTGTTTTGGGATCACGGCACATCCCATACATCATGGGTAATGAAAGAGTTGATAGACTGGCGAAACGAGCTATTAAAAAGACAGCAGACTCAAACATTACCCTCTCGAAGGCAGAAGTAAAATCCATTGTAAAGGGAAAAATTATTAGTGACAGCAGTAATGGGAGCGCGAGACCAGAGGAAGGCATTTATATGCAATACAAAAGAGAGTTGGTCCTGGGAAAAGTAACAATAAAAGAAAAGAAGAAACAATAATAAATAGGTTGTGAATAAGTCACAGTAAATTGAACAGCGCACTTCATAGTATTGCTAAACAACCAGGTGTCAGAAACAGCTGAACGTGATGACTAATTGTGGGAGGTATGCGGAAGAGAGAAATGACACGATTAATGTGTTGAGAAGAGTAGGTTTGGCAGAAACGGGATTAAAAGGCATCCTGGAGTGTGGGGGCAATGGATATGGTAGAAGGAGCTCGGTCAACTTCCTAATAAGAACTGAGCTGAGTAAAAGGATTTAAGTCTGAAGGTAATTGAAGGACATTACAACCAGAAGGTGGCAGTAATGCAACAATATGAATGCAAGCTACTGTTAAAAACCAAAGAAGAAGAACACAGAACAGGTCACTTACCTTTTTAATTAAATCATGAAAGATTTTTTCCTAAACTCTGATGATTTTAACAAGTCAGCTACAGTATGCAATGGATATACGGAATATTTGTCACAGAAAGTGTCTGTCTGCAGGCAGTTACAGCCTGCGGTTGTGAACTGACGTTCACCAAATTCAATAATGTCAGAAATCTTTAGTTTTAGCCATCTGTTATTCTGACTTTTGACACAGAACTGCATATTTTTCCCTTTGTTGATTCTGGACTTCATACCTTAATAATTTCCGATTTTGATCTCTGGAATTCCTAAAATATTCAAATTTAAAAATTTGGCATATATAATTTACATTTACAAAACCAAATCAACTCATGAACAAGTTCCGGACAACTTCAGAGACAACGAAAAGGTAAAACCTACAATGGCACTGTCTACAACCAATAACTTTTCAATATGGTGTTATCAATGAAGTTTCAGAAACTAAGTTCTCTGTTCATAACCTATTTATATACCGAACCGCTTGTTGAAACTAGTTGAATTGATTGCAGACTGCTCAGTAACTAATTAGACCCCAGTGTAACCATAGAAATAACTTGTTTAAAATGTGTGTATTTGTTATTTTGCTTTATACAACAGGCAACATTAAAATAACAAATAAATTAACACAGGATACAAAATAATAAAGTAATTTACAGACATTTCTGTCCACAGTCCTCTAAATCAACAACTGAGGTGGTCCATTAACATGGGTTACATTTTTGCAGTTGTAAACTGTTTAACTGTTGTCCATTACACTATGTGCATGTTTTGTGACACTCAGGCATGCTCTTTATACTGACAGCGTTTTGAATAGACTCATAAGGAGTGCATGAATATGCAGTATCCATTTTTTAAACTGCCCCCTTCTAGTGGTTACAACTATGTGCTGTCAGACTTGTTTCACAGCACTGCACTGGGGGCAGAATGTGAGCCCTGAAAGGCAAACAAAAAATATAAATATAAATATTCTGAATGATTAATTATTAATTTGGAACAGGCTCTTGAACAGAAAAATGTACATCGACATATCTTCATAGTGAAAAAAAACAATCTATACATTTACATTTTCAAGAACGATAAGCTTGGTTACGACAAAGTGACAGCGACATTGTCAGTGCTCTTCTCCATGTCAGAGTCTTTGTCTGATGGTGCAGAGGCTGGCGTCTCTCTGAGAGAGTTTGGGCCACTGCTAGTCTGCCCTAAACCTTTGTTTGGGAGGTCTGCTGTTGGCTCAGCCTCAGGTTCTTGCTGTGGGGCTGTGGCTACAAATAGAACAAAAGTGAAAAAATACATTACATCTATGAAAATGTCACCAATAATGTGGATGGTGATTGACACGCAAGCAAAAGGCTGAAGACTTCCTCACAGGGAAGCAATACAACAATAGTCTTTGTTTTTGTTATATATTATTATCAACAGCATTTTGGTGGTGACACACACTGTTACCTGACTGAGTGCAGGACTTCATGTGTTCGGGCCAGTGGGCTTGCTGACAGGGGTAATCACAGTAGCTGGTGTTCCAGCAGCAGTAAAAGATCGCCTCTTTCCTGCAGTTAGCACACCACTGCTTCTTCTTTGTCTCATCCACTGCCTGCTGCTTCTCCAGCTCCATCTGTTTCTTCACCTCAGTCACCAACCTCTCTCTCTCCTGCTCCAGACTTTGCCTCATCTCTGCCATCGTAAGCTCTAGATTGAAGAGCACAAGCATGACCAGACACAAGTAGAACTCATCATACAGGAGAGGAAATGACTGCATGGTTAATAGATGATCTATGTAGTTCTCACCAAGATTGTGCTTCATTTCTGACAACTCTTGTTGATGCAACCACTGTAATTTTTCTATTTCAATCCTCAGTCGTCTTATCTGGAAAACAAGTGGGCATGTTAGGATAAAAAAAAGAGTCATTTGTAAAGCCACGGTTGTGAGCTTAAAAGTATTCAGTCTGTACAGAGTCAAGAGCAAACACCTACCTCTGCTATTGTATTCCCTGAAGTACTCTTCGAAAGGTCATTATAGATTTCAGTCATTGTACCTTTGATTGCATCCATTATCTGAAAAAGGGAAAATGGCTTTAATATGATGTGTCATTTGACAAACAACACAAATTTGGTGCTTTGTCATTTTTATTTTTTATCTTCAAGCCCCAATTAGTGTAGCCATCACAAAATATGTCATTTTAAAGGTTCAGTGTGGAGGATTTAGGGGGATCTATTTGCAGAAATGGAATATATTATGTATTATTATAATTATGCTTTCACTCGTGTATAATCACCTGAAACTAAGAAATATTGCGTTTTTGTTATCTTGGAAAGTGCCCCTCATAGCTACATCGGGGTGGGTCCTCTTCCATGGAGCCCAGCATGTTGCATCGCCATTTTTTTTGCCAGTAGTCCAGAGGGGACAAACCAAACACTGAGTCCACAGAGGACCATTTTCATTTTTTATTAATTTTGCAGCCATCATAGAGTTTCTTACATGCTTGAAAGGCAAGGGTGAGGTGAAGGATGGTTACAATCTGCAACCTCACCACTAGATGCCACTAAATCCCACACAATGCTCCTTTAAAATGATCAAGAGTTGACGTGACTCAGGTGTACTAGCCACCAGAAATGTTTTCCCCTGGAGAATTACAACAAATTGCCATGCTTGCCAGGGAACAGTCAGTTAGTGCAAAGCTGCTGGATGGGACTCACTACAAAGCAAATGCCCAACATTTTTTTTACTAACTTTATTTGTGTACTTGGCAATGTCTGCAGCTACATCTGCCGAGGCAGTGGGGATATACAGGTCTGTTGCCGCCGGTGAAGATGTGGTAGCTGTGCCTAAACTTGATGCTGCCACCATGGCAACAGAAGCTGGGCTGCTGGATACCAGGGTGACAGTTGATGTGGATGTGCCAAGTGGAGTGTCTTTTTGTTGAACAGCTAGAATAAAAAGCATTATTAATCAGCAACAATATACTGGCCAAAAACACTGGGTTAAATAATTAGAAAGCACCTTTGTTGATGAGTTTGAATTGTAAAATAACAACTAATTATCTACTTGGCATGTACTTTTGTGCTATACCAAAAATATAAAATATTTGTATTCTACATTTTCTAATCCATTTTACATGAAGAAATATTGATATATACTGGTACATACAGTGTAATGTCATAATTATAAACTGTGAAACTTGTGACCAAACCGTGTTATTTACCTTTAACAGCTTGTCTGGTCTGATAGCGTGTGCTTTGTGAAGACTGCTGTACTGAAGATGAGGAGACTGCAGTAGAACTATTTCCAGCTGCTTGTGTCTGGGTCTGAACTTGGCCTTGCCTGGGAGATGATGCCGGCGTGTTTGTTGTTGCCACAGGTTGCTGGTTTTGTTGCTGACGCTGCACCTTCTGCATGTGCCACTTCTGGGAGGAAGTCTGAAACTTGGCAGTGGGATTCCACACCACAGCTCTTTGTACCACAGGCACTGTCTCTCTGGGCAGCAGGGGGCGCTGTTTCTTCAAAGCTGGCGTGGTGGATGTTGAGGAGGAAGAGGGAGGTGTTGCGGCGGCACTGGACACGGATGCTAGGCTAATGGTTGTAGGAGAGGGTGCAGTAAAAGAGACCATGTTGACAGGAACGGCCATAGTGGACTGCGTGGAAACACTGGAGGGTGTGGAAGGGGCTGTGCTGTTTTGAGAGGGTGTTGATGTGGACAGAGCTTTACCTGGAAGAAAAAAGACATCCCAGTATTGCCTCTACAAAGTTGATAAGAACAACACGCTCAGTGAGCAAATCCCGGGGCAGCATCTGCATTTACATCAACTGGTGCACAATGCCAAATCTGTTTTAAGTCACTGCTCCCTAGATATTTAATTTTTGAAGGTTGTCGACCCTTTTATTTGCTAAAATGTTCATCTCCAATACCATCGCAGTTGTATGCATTTCTCCTTGTGAGAATACAGGGGTAGTTCCAGCTACATTATATTCCTAAATCCTTTCCCTGCAAAATAACCATAAAGAAGATATATTCATCATTGCCAGTGATTTCAATCAGGCCAACCTGAAGACAGTCCTTCCACATTACTATTAATATGTGGACTATGGCATCAGACGAGCAAGCACACTGGATTGTGTATGTGATGACATCGAAAATGCATTTAGAGCTGTTCAACGACCCCATCTTGGGAACCAGAATGCTAGCCTAAGATGCACACAAACCCCTACCACCAGTTCAAAACCCGCTGTGAAGCAGATCAGGCTCAGACTGAGCTCAGACTGACCAGACTGAGGTTGCTACAGTATGTCAGCTTTCAGAACTGCTTTGAGTGCACAGATTGCAATGAGTTAAGAGAGGCTGCCCCTGATGACCAGGCTCCAGACTTATATAATATGCTGAGTGTAACTGGATAAATAAGCAAGTGTATCAAGGATGTTAATTATACTAAAGATATCACTGTACACGGCAACCCAAAACCCTGACTTACAAGTGAATTGGACATAATCTGGAAGTATGATCGCTGCCTTGAAAGGTCACATATTGGGTAAATTTAGATTTCCATTTCTGTTTTGATTACAATGCAGGTCTCGGTGCTCTACAAATACTGTAAAATTGTCAAAACACTCCACAGAGAAATGCACACAGTCCGTATTCAGCATTCACCTGTGCTGTTTGGATTTCTCAAAGTTAGTGATGTCATGAACTCATGCTCATGTCAAATGTCCGCCTTCAGTCTTTAACAAAACAGACGGTTTTTGGTCGAGCTCCAGAGAGAAGTTTAAGATTGAAGATGTATAACTATATCAAAATGGTTCTTGGTACCACATAAATGTCTTCTCAATATCAGGACAACAAATAAAACGTGAGAAAAGTGTAAAATATGTGACCTTTAAGTCTGGCTATATACCCTAATATCTGCGTGGCCAAATCTAAACTATGGACTAAAAATCTAGTCAATACTGTAATCCCAAAGACTCTAAGAGTATGTGAAAGGCACACAAGCCATTACAGATTACAAACCAACTATGTCTTCTTGCAGCAACAACGTTGACTTCTTTTATGCACTAAATAATCATTTTGGAAGGTTTGAGGACAACATTGTACGGCCACACAAGTCCAAACAGATGTCTTTAACACCTCTCTGAATCAAGCAGTCATTCCCTCATGTTTCAAAGCCAATAACATTACACCTGTGACAAAAAGTTGCCAGTGCAATGCGTCAATCACTACCGACCACAACGGATTCACCTCTCCTAATGTGATGTACTTTGAGAAATAATCAATAAACACATAACAAATACTCTTTCCCAGACACTTGATCCGCTACTGTTTGCTTATCTACAGAACTGTTCCACAGATGATGCTGTATAATCAGTACTGCACCTGAGTCAGACACATCTGGAAAACAAGAACTGTTTTGTCTGGTTCCTCTTTTTAGTCTTCAGCCTGTTTTTCAACACAACTATAGCTCAGGTTTAGTGTAAACTGGGTTTACTGGGACTTAATCACCCGCTCGGCAACGGGATTCTAGGCTTTCTTACATTCAGTCCCTATTCAATATAAGTGGGAAAATAATACTTCCAATATTCTGAACACAGGCGTCCTCAAAGGCTCTGTCCTTTGTCCATTTCTGTTTACCTTGACAACACACAAATCTTTGTGCAAAATATAAGACACAAGTCACAATTAAATATGTTGACAACACAACAGCGGTGGGTCTTATCAGTATTAACAACAGCCCTACAGTGAGGAAGTGATTCAGCTCTTGGCCTGGTGCAACAGAAATAATCTGAGTCTGAATGTGAATGTGAATGTAAACAAAACAAAACAGATTATTGTGGATTTCTGGAAAACACACATAGTGCTTGCCCCTCTTTACAGCAACTGTAGATTCAAAAATAATAACTTTCTAGTTAAGAGAGCACAATGAAGAGAGCAAGCTTCCCCCTTCCAGTCCTTTTCATATTCTATCCATCCAGACCATAATGACTAGTTGCATCTCTTAATGGTATGGAAGCTGTGATGCCTCAGAACAAAAGGGAAAATGAAATTATAGGACCCTTGCCCCCACCTGTCAGTGACTTGAAACAGAGCTTTAGGAGAGCCAAAAGGAATATCAAAGACATCACTCGTCTCCACCATGGACTGTATAACCTCCTGCCCTCTGGAAAGCAGTACAGAGCACAAAGAGCCCAACTACTAGGCTACATAAGAGCTCTTTTTTTCCCAAGATATAAGACTTCTGAACCCCAGATGAACAAAACTAGGCCAAAACTTTGTATATGGCTGGACCATGGTTGAAACATAGAGATAGAGGTACAGGATACAGGAAGTCGTGGCATTTGGAAAAGATAATCCATCCCTTACATACAAGCATATACTAAGAACATGTGATGTATGTATGCTGATTTTTATTATTTGTCTCTGTTAAAGAGGCAACTGCTGCTAAATACTCAATTGTTACTATCGTATTATTTGATTAGAATTATTTTCATGATTTTCAGCCTTTTTTTTTTTTCATGATTTTTAATAATATAATGTTGCAGCCGTTATCTATGTACTTTGGATTTTGATAGGTAACAGGATCTGCTGTGCACCTGTAATAAAGTTTAGTAACTGATGTTTTCGCATAACAAATGGTAAAAAAAAAAAGATACTGCAATCAGTGTTACATTATTTCTCAGGGTATCAGCGGGGAAAGTGTAACACTCACCATCAGATTTACCAGCAGTTGACTCTTTAATAGCGGTGCTGTCTTTTCTGCTCCTCTTCCTGCCCTTGCCGCCTGGTTCCTCTCCAAGGTCAATAACAAGCTCCCTCTCTGAGTCAGAGTCCTCCACTGGCACAGTCTGCTTTGTCTCTTGTTTCACCTGAGACTTTTCTCTGGGAGCAGGTGATTCAGGCGGAGCTTTGGTCTTCTCTGGGCTCTCTTTCTCCAAATCAACGCTTATTTTCTCCTTAGTTGGAGCATCAGACACTGTTGCACTGGCATCAGCAGCTGCAGTTTCAGATGCTACAAGAATATCAGCTTTACCCTCCTCCTCTGTTTGGCTTGGGGAAGGTTGGTCTTTGACTTTAGTTTTGGTAGCCTCCTTCTGTGGCTCCTCGTTGGGGGCTGTGTCTTGGCCGTCCATGGTCTTTTGCTCCTCATCACTGGCATACTCACTGTCACTGGAGTCAGATTTATCAGAGTCTTCTGAATCGCTGTGTTCCACACCTTTGTATACATCCACAGAGATCTCATCAATACCTGCAAATCAAAGAAAGAGGCTATCACACCGCAATTCAACATGTTACAGAATTGATCTATCAAGGAGAAGTTTAAGTAGGCCCAAAATGACAACAGAAAACATATAATGTAATAAGCAAATTCCCAAAATGTGTTTTATTAAGCAACTTTAAGTTACCACTGAGTAACAAAGCACAGAAATAATTTGGCTTTCTATGGTATCTGTACTAACCCAACTGTGCCTTGCAACTTTCAATGGTTTTGTCCAAGTTCAGCTGGAAACGACTCTTGATCTGTCTTTTTGGGGAGGTGAGGACTGGTGTGGCTCCTTGTTTCTGCTGAACCGTTTCACTCAGCTCCTTCAGGTCCATTTCTGCTTTACTTCGATCTGTGAGGATAAGCAAGCATGCGGGAATTCATTGATATCAGCACTAGATAAAAGCTCTAATTTTAGAATCTACCAGTGACCTGTATTTACTCACAGAGTGGAAATTTCAAAACACATACATGCCTATTACAAATTTCTATTTCAAAGCCATAGAAGATTCACCTAAATTAAGGTTCAGAATGCTTCCTGTCTGTGGTGTCTTTTCCTGCTTGGGGATGCCAGGCGCTTGAGAGTGGAATGGTTTAGGGCTGTCCAAGGAACTGCCTGCAGGACCAGGTCGAGGATGAGCAGGTGAGCCTGTAGATAAGAGATATTTAAGAGATATTTTATTTCTCTTCTGATAGACACTGTCATACTTGCCGACACAATAAAATGTACCAGGTTGAATACCTGTACAGTCCATGGACTCTTCTCCTGCACTGTATTGGCTGTTTCCTGCTTTTGTCTGGGACTTGTCTGCAGTTTCCTGTTCCCCATCTGAACCTGTGTGGGCAGAGGAGTTGGTGCTCATGGGGGAGCGCGGCATGTCACCGAGAGGGAGCCGCCGCCCTGCTGTACTTCCTCCCAACCCAGGCCCAGACACAATGGTCCTGGTCAATGGGATCTTGGGTGATGCCGTCATATCAAAGCTCAGCTTGATCTTCTCCTGTTTGTCAGGTTTGATGGGAATGGACGAGGGGTTGGAGGGATCCAGCAGCATCTGGAAGTTATTGTCAGGAGTGTAGGGTGTCCTGAAGGGGGCATAATTAAACACTCCAAACTTCTTTCTCATGTTCTCAACATAGACCTCCATCTCTTGCATGGCACTGTTGAAGATGCTTTTGGTCTTCTTTACAGAGAATGGAATCTCTTTGGACATGAGGTAGCAATTGTTTAAAGGAACCCAGGCTCTGTAAGATAAAGATCAACAACACAATGTCTCCAGTGTTACAATAGAGCCTGAAATGTGTCTCCAAGTCTGACAGCAAAGGGCTGCTACCTGTCATGCTGGCCAAAGAAGCGAGCGTCCACCTGTCCATCTTTGTCCCGCAGAGCTTTAGCAGGCCAGAATGGAAATCCTTTCAGTTTGGCCCACACTAGAGGGTGTGGGTTACTCTGCAGACATACAGTAAAACACTGGAACTACAGAGTTGTATTCTGGTGATCTGTATTTGAATGGGTAAATAATCTGATGGCACCATTAACAGACACTTCAGGTAACTAGCTTACGCAAGGCTCACAGAACCAGTTGTCTCTCTTTTGGCAAGCAGATAGATAACACTCAGGGCAAACTTCAATCTCATTCATCTAAAAAAATAAAAAAATAAAAAAAAAATAATCAAAGGACATAAAATAAGTTTTAGCTGTCGGGTATGGTGACACTCATACTAAAAATGCTTTTACATACATACCTCATGTTCACAGATTTTTACTATCACTTTAGCTGTAGCAGTGAGTTTGTGATTGCCTGAAATAAAGACATACATTAATCTTAAACAATTTACAGAGGCCCAAGTTCTATGAGTTGCTAATTGTCTTTCAGTGGACTTTTAATAATAACATCATGTTACCTAAATTAATTAATCTGAGTAAATTGTGATTTAAAAACTAGTAACATAAATATATATAAGTTATGTACAGTAGTGAACATTGAATTTAAAATTAATTATATTCTTCTTATATACTTTATAGATTTGGGTATACTATATGTGCTACAACATAATATATCAACAGCCTTACATGAGTAGTCTTTAATATGGTTCCAACAATATGCAACATACCTCCATTGTATATAATACAGTTGTGCAAAATCCATTTTGCATCTGCCAAAAAGGCTTCAGTGCAGCCATACATTTTCTTTTTGATATTCTGTAGAGCAAATAAAAAATACTCAACTTTCAAATTGATTAACTTTGTACAGTATCAAATAAATGTGACACAGCATCTTAGCATTTCACCTTCTCAAGCGTGCAAAGATCCATAGGATGAAAAATGTACTCTGCATAATCCGGATGCTGTTCGAGCGACACAGGTTTCTGGAAGGGTTCAGTCTAGAAAATTGATTGAACAGAAAAGAGAGTGAAGGTAAACAAACTCTCAGGCTGGACTCACTACACAACCGTCCCCTCTAACGCCCACCAACATGCTTCCACCATGCTACTACTAAAAACTCTAAAAGCCGCTTCAAATAAAAAGGAGGAAAACCAGTGGAGGAAGAAATCATAACGGGGTCTTGTTAGTGGTGTAATTGATTACCCAATTAAAAGTCTTTCTCTGCGTGGAAGCTGCATGGGGGGAGCGAGATGACAAGCGGGGATGGTCCTGAAAGAGAGTGAGAGGGGCAGCTGTATCCTTACCACCAGCTAGCATGTTTACTTTCATGGTTTCCAGCCACGACAGGCCCATAATAATACAATGACCGTGATTGTTAGTGCTCTTATTAGAAATTATTTGCACATGCAAATCAATATTATATCATGCTGGACTTATATGTGAACAGGTAGCACCTCACGGTGCAGATCTTACCATCTGATGGGAATACAGTGTCTTTTAGTTGCACAGGCAATCTAAAAATCAGGACTAGCCAGTAAAGAGCGCATGCCAATATCCAACTGATATATCTGAACGTACGATTCAGCAAAAAATTAAAAGAAGAATAAACACAGTACCCCATCTTTAAAACTGCCTTAACACGCTTGTTTTTTGTTTGGTAACATGAATTCCCAAGAAAGACAGAGGTTACAGAATACTTACACCTGGTTGTTTCATCTTCTGCAGGGCAAACTTTAGTAGGTAAGACAGCTGGTCTATAGTTAGCATCATCATGGCTTTGCTTTGAGTCTCTATACACTCGGCAACTGTTATTTTCTAAAAGACATCAAAAGGAAATGAACACTTTCTTTACATCCCATGACAGCACAGAACATAAGAAGGCTCAACGTGTGTTTGTCATTTATGTCCATACTCACTGTTAGATCCTACATAATTAAACAAGTACTACCACAGGTTTTGACTACAAGCTTTAAACAACATTAATTTCTATTTCAAATTCCAGGGTGAGTACCTCACACTCCGGACAGAACCAGTCGCCCTCAGGCTCGGCTGGTAGTTTGAGACACTTGGCGTGGTACACCCTGGGGCAGAGCTCACAGCAGAGCACCTGGCCCTCGCGGTGGCACAGCCAGCAGTAGAAGTCATTCCTGCCGTCCTGCGGTACAACATCAACAGGGTCTGTGGTGAGTGCTGGCTGCTTCACATAGTAAAAGGGACCATGTCTTAGTTCTGACTGGAATGCAGGCAAAAGAAACACAAGTTGGGGAAGGTTAAAATCAGGCCAGAGATTAGAGAAGCCAAGCAAACATGCAAAGTATCAACAAAAAGCACACGAGAGTTCCTGTCCAAAACACAAACTGCTCTGAGCTCCACGTGACACACAAACTGCTGCTTGACAGTGCTGAGATTTAAGAGACAACATCATATGCATTGATAGGAACCAAAAAAACAATAGATCCTGGTTCATATTTTAAGTCTGTGCTTTATGGCATCAACATCACCAATGGGCAGGAGTGTGAACAGTTTGGACGACCTCGACTAAACGGGTAGAATATCAGATAGTTCAAGGAATTTATATAAGAAGTCAGAGATACTAGCAATCAATTACCTAGTGTATGTTTGTGAACTGCTTTAAACATAAAGCAAGCGAAGCATGCACATGAAAAATGTGAGCTAAATCATAAGCCACAAGTAATCATATCATTTTTGTCAGATTGCAGATTTTACCAAAATACTGGCAACTATAAAAGCATTTGCTAGAGCACATTTACTCAGAACTCAATAATTAAACAGCAATTGAAATGCATATTAGATTACTGTTATTGGTAGTATCCAATGAAACTGAACAAATACCTAAAAGTGTACTTCAACATTTATGTACAGTATGACAAACAATCCTAAACTTTGCTTTGTAAAAAAAAACAGTGACATAACTAATAGGCTGTAGTGCACAACATACATTTCCTTGAGTCCTCAATAATTAGATTTCCCTGGAGCGTATAAGAGTTGAAAATCACAAACAAATTTAGGATATATTGAGATAACATCACAATGCTAAACTCCTAGTGGAATTAGGAATCAAACTTATTAACAGAAAGCTGGAATTTAATAGTGCTTATTAAATTGCAAAGAGTTTTAGCTGCATGAAAACAGGCCATTATTGTAAATGGCAAACAGCCAGTCTTGCAGTAATCTTGTCTGAAACATTATGACTTTGTCCCAGCCTGTACAATACTGGTGAAAGTTAAGGAACCAGGGGGTCAATTAAGAGGAAAACACAAGTCTAAATACATAAATATTCTCTTTTTACAGTAAATAAATCAAATTTGGTTTAAATAATTTCATCCCATTCTGCTCCAGTGGAGATGCTAAGTGACCAACAGTTCTGACTATAGTTAAACTGTGTATCTCTCAGTTGTGGATGTGTGTAATGTGTGTGGGATGTAGAACAGGTTGTTCCTGAAAAAAAAACCTGATATGAATAAATACAGGCCTGGCATTTTCAAAGAACATGCTCAATATTTTTCATGTCATCAGAATTATTGGTCATGGTATCTAAAACATATTTTTTCTGGTAATTGAACTGCAACTTGATTGGAACTGCAAATTCATTCACTATATGTAGTGAAGACTTTAAGGAAATTTGCCCAATGAAGCTAAGAGAAAGTGGATGCTTCTATAATACCACCACAGTTTCAATGACGGGAGAAGAGTTTTTGCTCAACATTTTGTTGTCACAGAGAAGGTGACCTTTGACCTTTTGGATATAATATATAATCACTTCATCTTGTTATCTTATTAGACATTTGTGTGACATTTTGTCATCATTAGCGTATGCATTCTTGATTTACGTCCCCAATCATGTGCAGTGAGATCACAATGACCTTTGACCTTCGACCACCAAAATCTAATCTGGTCATCTTTGAGTTCAAGTGAACGGTTGTGACAAATTTGAAGGAAGTCAATCAAGGCGTTCCTGAGATATTGCGTTCACAAGAACGGGACGAAAGGATGACGCAGAGATATAATGGCTCCGGCCAGCTGTCGGAGTCATAACCTCTGTTTTGTTAAGTGTAGGCCATTTGATCGCATGTCATTTTTGTACGTCCACAATGACAGATTTGCACAAATCTGTGGAAAGAGGTTCTGTCATCTAAAACATTGGACAAGTTTAACCAAAATGATCCACATTGCTAGTGCCACTGGTGTAAGAAACAAAACAACGCTTTTAGTGATTTGGGTGAAATTACCCTTTAATTAAGACACTTTAAAGTATATTTTCCAAACTATATAAATGTAGCATTTATTTAACTCTTTGATTAAAGAGCTAGACTTCTAGATAATACAAAAGTTTCTCCATCAAATTTTTTACTGGTCAGAGAATAAATATGAACCCATCTGGGAGGAATAGCAAGTCTAAATTCTTTATTTTGGTAGTGGGGTCAGGGGAAATGTTTTTATTGACATTTGAATCATGGGCTGTGAGTTGACTGGTACCTGGTCTTTGCTGCCGCTAACAGCACCTGGTTTCTTCTTCTTTTTTACTGGGCAGGGTGAGGTTTCAGCAGAGGAGTGACCATTGGATGAATGAGATGGACTGGGTATCTTTCGTTTTTGGACCATCCGCTCTGTTGGTCCCGAGTCTGAAACTGCAGAGTTTGTGTCAACAATTACACAAAACAGGGAAGACACACTGTCGGCCTTCTTAAAGCATGAAAAACACTAGAAACGGCACACTAGAGTTTTCCTGTACTCACACTACTGAATTGAACCAGGAAACATAATAAGTTATAAAATATGACCAATAGCTATTTAACCAAAGCAGCCAAAATAAAACTGCTTCACATTTCACAAGTACAGAAATAATGTAGGTGGAGGAAAAAAAGAGCTTTTCTAGTCTATCTAAACACAAACCTTGACTAGTATGTTCTTACCTTTGGATCGCGTTGAGATCTCCATGTCTTCTGTTACCGTCTGGTTTTCAGTTTTTCCCTCTTCCTCTACGGCACTGATACACAAAAGAGCATAGTCAAAGGTACCCCAGTCAAATGTAACCTACAGCTTAAGATTTGTCATATCTATTATTTGCGCTATTATCATTATGTTAGAATAACTCATTAAAGCAAATACAATATGGTGTATAAAGAACACTACATTTTTAGTTGCACTAGTTCATTAGCCTAGCAGGCTAACTGCCCTTGACGGGCAAAAGTACGATGCAATAATTGAATCAATATTTCAACCCAATAAAAAAAGTATAAAACACTGCCAGGTTTCCTTATTAACAAAGTAACTGGTTAAGACAATGTCGTAAAAATCCAAGAAATCCTGATCCTTCTTATTATTGTCTTTCAGTCATAATAGTGGTATTGCAAATGTTATATAACAGTCTAACCTGCCAATTTATATTTTCCACTTGTCTTGCGTCAATGAAGTTATTTTAAGAAAAGTCCATTTTGCCATTGGGTTTGCTGTTAAACTATATAATATATAATATAATATAATATATATATATATAATAGTAATCTGGTTTGAGTTGAGTTGCCCAGCTGGTAACAGAAGTGTTACAAATCCCCAGTAAAAGTCCATACTAAAACACATTTGTAAATCACTACTTCTCCTTCAGTGCTGTGCGAAAATCATAAGTTTTAAAGTCTTGATATGAATGACATGAAAGATTACCGTAAATCCAAAATTGTCAATAAATGGATGTTTTTCATCAAACACTCATTGCCAGAAATGTTTAATAGGTAAAATACTCACATACAATGACAAAAACTTTACAAAATAAAATAAATCATTTCACAAAAACATCTAGTTTACTACTCTGTTTCATGATTGCAATAAACACAACAAAAGAATTATAACCAAAAAAAAATGATGTGGGACCACGCTGCATGAAAACAAACGAGCCACGAACTGTTTTTGCAACTTTCAAGACCCCACGACGAAAATACTGATGACATAGAAATGATATCACGCACATACATCAACAGCTTGAAGACAACATGTACATATCTTTAACTCAAGTAAAGCAAAAAACTCAATGTGGAGTGTCATTCTTCAATGATAAATAGCAGGCACCTTTCTCCACTGCCCTACAGGTCTATAAATAGTAAACACAAAAACACAGAACAGTAGAATCTACAATGTCTGAATATTCTGACATCCAACAAGTTAAAATCATGTAAACAGAATAAACACACAGTAATATTCATTGTTCAAGTGACTTAATAAAAGACACAGTATCACAGTATCATCAAGGATTGCACAATCACAGCCCCTGTACTGTTGGGAAAATGCATGCTGAAATGCAAACTGTCAGCCACCTTTTATTGAAAATCTCCCCAACAGGTTTTTCTTAGTATAAGTCCAACATGATTCACCTTGGTTCGCAGGTGCCCTGTTGTCGATCCTATTGTTGTTACTATTTTCTCTGACGCCACAGCAGACGCAGTGGCCTTACTGTTCAGACTGCTTCTGGTGAGACAATTTTCATTTCACTTACACCTGAAGAGAGCACCATTTGAAAGTATTCACTGAAGGCAAAAATAGTGCCTCCATTTCTATGTGCCTGTTCACCAACCCCCACACCTGTCATCCTCCTCTGTCACAACAGAAGGATGAAAAGACAGAAATACAACACATCTGCAGACACAAACAAGAGTGCTGTGAAATGGCTTCACTGGCCTTCTCATCTACCCTGTCTGGACAGCCTCAAACAGTTTACCCAAGCAACATCCAACAACATCCTGACCTGTCCAGGCCAGGAAATACAGCAACAAGACACCAGGGGACTGAGAGAGACAAGGACAGGAATAAAAATCAATGCGGCCCATCCTGACAAAAACACATTTCCTTAAATCAAACACAACAGAACATCCAATACAGCCCACTGATACATCTCTTTCCACACCCACCATTGCCATAACAACCATGCCTCAATGTAGGAAATGAACAGCATACCTTTTTCCTTACTCACAAACAGATTCTTCAGCCTATTCTTTAATCTCTATCAATTATTGAGGACGTTGGGGGATGAGGGAAAAGATGGGTCCAGGTTTCCCAGAAGGCCTTCTCTCCCTGCTGCTCTCTCCTGCAATTGTCAATCTTTAACCTCAGCTGCAAGCTGCCGATTGGCTTGGGCAACACATGGAGGTGCCTGATTGGGTGCTCAGCTCGATGTGCCACACAGGCTCCCTTCTCCCCGCTCTCCTCAAGCACAGTGCTGCAATGCAGAGAGGACTCATCCACGCTGTCACGAAAAAACTCCTGAAAACCAAGTCCCTCACTCCATTAAAACCCCATAAAGACATATACTGGCTGTGTTCCTTTTAACAGACATATAAGATGCAGCCCTGCAGGCTTGACAGGGAGAGGATCAGATTCCCTCCCTCTCTGTGCTCTCAGCCAGTGTATGTGTATGGCGTCCATTTTGAAGACTCCCTCTCCCTCTACCTCCCTCTTTCTCTCTCTCTCTCTCTCTCTGTCTCTTTCTCTCTCCCTCTCTTTGACCACTGTGCGCACACACAGCACGTACACATGGCACCAGTCAAATCGGCTGTACAGGACCACATGCAGCTTATTATGTGTCCCAGCAGGCTAACATGCAGCATGGGTCTTAACAGTGGACACAAAGATAGGGCTGAAAATGTCAAAGGCCTCCTAGACCCCATAACCTGCTCCCTCCCTCTTTCTCTTATGCTTCCTCAATATTTTCTGTCATATTAATATTTGCTATCTGCGTGGGCATCTGAGCAGGAAAAGCATGACGTAAACTGACTACAAGAGCAATCCTATACATATTTTGTGACCTCATGTATGCATTACGAAGCCTGAATCCCAACAATGCACACACTTTCAACACAGTGGTACAGACCGGGAACGACTCAAGTGCCCTTCAAAACAGAAACACTTCCAGGCCAAAAAGTCATGAACAACAATATTATCGACCCATGTCCAAGAAGGTCTTCTTGTAAAGTCTGCCCCTACTTAGAAATGTTTTTATCAGTATTGCCTCTCTTGGATTTTTATTTTAAGAATGATGAATATTCAGAGCTTGACATTAAAAGACTGTTATCGGATTCTGCTACTGCAGGTGGAAAGCTTCTGTACAGTCACCTGAAATCTGAAGTAAAAGTGTGTACCTGCAGCCATGATTTGTAATATTTTAACTAGTTTGGAAGTGTGAAACCTCGGCGCAGGCAATAAGAATGAGCTTTCATTAAGTGGGAGGCATCTTGTGTGTAGCAAAACATCTGCATATTCATAGAGTCTGGATTTTTCTGTGAGGGAGGAAGAACAGATATCATTTGAAGGATTTTTAACCAGGTAGTTCAGGTTTTTTATCGAAAAAAAAAAACCCAAGGCCATTATCCAAAAGCCGAGTATTTGTATATATATTGGAACCTGCCTGAAGGAGATCTTTCAAGACAGACACCAAACTAAATAGGCTGTGTGTGTAGGTGTAATGCCAGATTTAAGTGTTGCCTGCACCAATCCTCACACCGTAGTGGAATGAAGGGATTAAGCGCATTAGCAGGCACCATTCACAAAGCATTGACTGGTGAATTTGCTGTTTCAGTCAATGCAGACTGCTCCTGAACCCTGGTCAAGCAACAAAATTGGCACCATTATATTCAGGCCATATCTCTCATGGTCATATTTAAAGTAGTCTGTCAGACATCATTCACTAATAAAAAAAAAAAATTAAAAAAAAAAAAAGACATATTGTTATTTGTTCTATTTGAAATATATCAAATGAATAATTAACAATATTGATAAACTGACAGAAAAAGATATAAACTTGAGCTAAATTTATATGATCCATGCACACATAAAATCAACACCAACATCATTATATATTGCAGAATTCAATCTAACCTGGTCGATTTACAGGTTTTCAAGCCTCTCTGGATGAGATGAGGTTTCTATGCAGAGCCTTTTCAGAGGAAGTCCTTCCCTTCTTCTTTCCTTCTCTCTTACATACAAATACCCAGTGTGCTTGGAGCAGAGGGACAGAAAGGGGAAGCTCTCTAAAATGGCTGACACTCGGCAGCAGAGAACAACACTGGGAGGCAGTGCACACCATTAGGCTCAGGCAATTCCTCCAACCCTGTGATAAATAAGCTGCTACAACATATTTAGTCTGCAGATGATTGGTATTATAGAAAACTGTTAAACACTTTACAGGATTAGACCCTTTAAAGCCATGTTTGTTTTATTCCCCTATTTAAAAATGGCATCATTCTGAGGTGAACTTAGGTTTTGATGGAATGTAGAAAAATTGTGCAACTAGACCAGTTGTATTCTATTCGTAATAGCCATGTTAGTCTGGCAAACAATTAACAACCGTACCCTGCTGCCTTACTCTCATTCCAGTTTGAGGCCTAAATTAAACTTGCTGTGCTGTCAGTTTACCATCTGTTAATTCCTCTGAGGATTCTCCTCTGCACTGCTCCCTGTCTCTCCCATCCTGCCCTGATTCCCTCACCGGGCCTGTCATCTTGACAGAAAAGACCAGGGACAGCCACAAGACCTAAGTTCCCTTTTGAACTTTACAAAAGACCGCAGGTTTTCTCGGTCAGTATACTATGAACATACAATGACCTTGCACTTGACCTATAGCCCACAACTACAGATATCAGTAGAGCCATCCAGTTAGCAGAGACTGTCTGTTGTACTGTACCATGCTATGCTCTCCTTTCAAGCTCCTCTCCTATGCTGTGGGGTGACAAATACTCTTCCCCCTCCCCCAGTCTGTCAGACAAACCTGTATTATTACCCAGGCACAGATCACACACAGTGGTTGGTGCCTTGTCAACAAGGTAGTATATGTGAGAAAAATGAAAATAAGGCTTACCTCTGTGGATGCATGGCTAAAAACTCTGTGTGATATGTCAATGCTTATTAAAACATGGAGGACAGCCCTGTCAGCCCTCACCCTGCTTAGAGCACAGCCACGGCTCTCCAAGCTGTCCGACTCCACTGTTCGGATAAAAGCCACACTGAGACTGGCCCCATGCGCTGACAAAATGTAAGGCAGCTGCTGATTGGCTAGTGCATTTCCTGGCTGCTTGTCTTTTGTGTAGCACAGGCAAGCTGAAACGCAGTACTCAGAGCAAGAAGAGCAAGGCCCAGATAAAAAATAATCAGCCTCTGCACACATATCAGCCAACAAGACGACAGCATACAGCTGTTGTTGTTTCATAAACACCTGCAGAGGGAACCTTTGGTGCAGCTGGGAAGGATAGTGAGCAGTTATATGCATATAGAACAGGCCTGTGTATCCTTAAGAAGGAATTTGTCCCACAAGTTCCCACCCACAAGTTCAACTAACCACCATGTGAAAGACAACGAAACTGCTATACAAATAAAACCAAAGGGTGAGCAGACTCTAAATGAAATGAATAAAGGTTTACTAACAAGTCGACTAACTTACAGGCATGTGATTCACCTGATGTTGGCCTTTTCATGTTAACAATGAGGTTCCTGATAAAGAAACAATTGCAAGACTTTCAGTTGTTGCTGTGTGCCTTAGCCACAGGACAAAATCGACAAGATTTTCATAAGATTTTCAATTAGCCAAGAGAAAATGTATAGCAACTTCATAGTACATTGTCAACAGTTCACTTGCATTTATTCTCATTAATCTGCATTGGGTTTTTTTGCTTCTAGCATTTTTTGAAAATTACATATTAAAGAAAAGTCCAGTCTCCCTTTGACCAACATAAATGGTTTTTTGTTGTTGTTGTTTTTTTTTTTTTACATATTTCACAGTCACAAATAATTTAGACATATGTGATGTGCATTTGTGTATATGTCTCCCCATGTGTCACCTTAAATAGAAATAAATACAGCCTGAATGTCTGAGGGGAAGAAGCCATCACAGAGGGATTATTTATTCCACTCAAAAGTAAATGAACATAAACTTTGAGGAAAATTTTAACAAAGCAAATTATATTTCACCATCACTTGTTTCTGAGAAGTGGTTAGTTAAGGCATGTGTTTGATGTTACCTGTGAGGAAATTGGCCACTGATGTAGTTCTTATCTCTCAAATGTCTATTGAATTAACAACTATGGGTACTTATACACAGATGATTGTTTTCTGTCCTATATGCACTCTTAAGCTCAGTGTTCACTGTCAATACTAAATTTGAATTGGTGTCGTAGTGGACAGCAAGGCTTCTACTGTACATTTAAATGCAGAATATAGGTTATCCACCAATTCAGGCATATATAATTATGTTAAATATTCTGGGCAGGTATCATAGCAAGGAGCATTATTCTGAAAGATATATTGGGTTAGATAGTTTTAAGGGAAAAATAAATTATTGTTTCTCTTTAGGAAAAATAGATTATTTGCTGTAATACATTGTTTGTTGAAGTTTTCAGTGGTGTCAAAAAAGATGAAAGAAATTCGTATTTCTTTTTGTAAAATATATAATTTGGCTGCTGAGAAACCCCTGCCTGCATTACTCAGTAGAATGTGGCCTCTTCTTCTACAGGAAGAAAGACCGCACTGACCTCTTGTGGGGTAACAGTACACTACACACAAATGTATTTACAGTATGTCAGGAACTACCATAGAAGTATGAACTGAACCAAAGGTCCCAGTTGACAACCTTTGTCTAAGAGGCCAACAGATTTGTTGCCAAAAGCAGGGAATACACATGCATGTTGTGTGTGTGTGTGTGTGTGTGTGTGTGTGTATTAGTGCAAAGTGTGTAATAATGTTGCTAAGGTCCTGTCCAAAGGCTGAGCTCCCTGTTAAGTGTGAAATATTATTAAAGCAGACAAACTTCAGAAAAAGCTATGGACTCCAGGACATGCTGCCAGGGTGCCCCCAAAACTGAGCTCTAGGACCCAACTGAGCCACAACTCCGCCCCTGCTCTGTGGGCCCTGTACATTCAAGTTTGTCACCATTAGGTGCACATCCCAACGGATGGATTAGACAGCGGTCTGCCCAAGACAAGGCACAGGGACCAAAAGGTGTAGCCAGGGGCCTATTGTCACATAATCTGCCTATATCCACATCACAGAACTAGCTACAAAGTGCATCTTGACTATTGCCAAACAAATAACTGTGAGCTAAAATAATAACAACAGTTTGTTATGGAGTGTATGGTAAATGTATCAAACACAAATGTATTTAGCCCAGTGTAAATACACTGTGTACAACAGATAATAACTGTCTTAAAACTGGATTTTGTAAATGGGTTCTTCCAGCACAGTCCTATAATATAATACCATAATGCACAGTTGACAAATTGTGAAGCTGGGGGTCTTAAAGTACAATAGCAACATTTGAGGAGATAGATTTGAAAAGTTGAAACTTAGATAGCCTCTGATAACCACCAAAGTCAGGCCTATGGTAAAAAGTGTGTCTGCATAAAATAAAATAAACTGTACGTTGCTGCTTTTCCTCATTTTAACGAAGGTTGTTTTTTGTTTTTCCATGAGTCCCTTTGCCTCCTCAATTATCTTTGCAAAATTAACCAGAAGTTACATATGATTATCTAAGGAGTTATCTTAAATTAATATTAGGCTAACTGAAATCGCATGAGCTTCTCAAGACTCCCTGAACAGGGTTAGGTCAGCCTACAACGCCGTGAAAATATTTGAACGATAACAACATTATCTGGTGACATCCCACACAGAAAGTTCGTGTGTGTGATCTGCGTCAGCTCCTACTGCACCTGTCCGGCGTCCGGACTGCAGACGGTGACTGCTGACCTCAAAACCTCATCCACCGGGTCGGCCGACTGGTAACGAGCCTCGCGCTCCCCAAGATGGCGCGAGAGCGAGAGCTTCGCCACTCAGGTCAGCTCCTGGCTGCAACCGTGATGTTTTTATGACTGCTTTTTCTCTCAGTAGATCAATTCTACAGGTAAATTAAATTCTTACGGATTTTTATGACCCCTGAAACTAGACGTTGATGAAAATATGAGCCAAGTAGAACCCCTACGCGAGCTTTCTCATAATCTCCAAAGGTTCAAACAGATAGATATCAGAATATACTTCATTTGCAAAGCTTTTTGTGTGTTTTAGGCTGTAAATAACAGGGTCCGGCAAGGTTTCTGTGTTTTCACTGTTTTTTTTTTTTTTTTAGTAACTTCATTGGATGTGCCTTATAGTTGAGTTTTGGCCTACAATACAGCACTTCAGAAGAATCAGTGATTTTCCTATTTATTGTACTTCTTTCTTTTATTTGGAAACATTTTGATTAGACAGTAGACAAGCTTTACTGAACTTTAAACTTTTTATTATTTGACACGCTGTAACTTGGAATGAATGCTTTTTGTCAAACTTTAAGATTAGGCTAAATAGCTATGGGATTTGTAACTTGGAAATGAAACCCTAAAATATGTTACTTCATGAAGGATGCATGAGATCTTGTTCAGCTTTGTTGCAGCTGTTGAGCAGTAGGGGGGATGGGAGAGGATTTGACGCAAAGAAAGGCATGCTGTTTGCTCTTTGCAGGTAAACCAATCTGAATACATTAATGATTGTGGGGCTATCTCCTGTCCTTTCAAACTGTTATCTCCTGTCCTTTCAAAGTGAAAAGAGGCAAGTGGGGAGGGGGGATGGGATAAAGTGTCTTACTGAGGGGGGATGCCAGTTTTCTATGTATGGTGGGGGAAGGGGCACAAACAGAGGGCCACAGGGCCCCTCTTTGGGTCTTCATGGAATGTAATCAAGGCTCTCCCAGGCAAGCAGATTTACAAACAGACCAAAACACAAATAAAACAGAAATACGCTTTTTACTTATGATCAATTCCTTATTCATTAAAAGGTCTCTGACAAACAAGCTGCATCAACCCAGATTACTGTGGATGCAATCATGGTTTGCATCACTACTGTGCTGCAATGGTTGTAATGAACTTCACTGCCTTCTAACAACTTAAATAAGCAACGAGGACTTTTTTGCACACAGACCCTTTAATTTTTTTTTCATATCAAAGTTAAAAAGATTGCAAAGCGATTTGTGTTCAGACAGGAAAGAGCAATTGATAAATTGATTACACAATTTAATACTGCCCCCTCTTCAGTCCCTTCACCCTCATTGTCCTGCCCTCCCTCAATCTTTGGCCCTCACTCCCTCCTCACTTGTAAAAATCCAAAACTAGTGTGCCTGAGAGATCAACTTGGAGACAGCTACTTCCATCATCTGTGGCTACTCAGGGACCACAGTAGCTCCACACTTAAACTAATATAACCAACACTAGATCAATAATCTTATCAGGCTGCACATTTTGCACATGTGAGTGGCACTCACATAACTGCAATAAGATATGGCTGAAATGTGTAATGCAGCGAATTCATTTAAAAAAAAAAAAAAAAGAATCATGATGGCTAATCATTATGTGGCAATTTTATTTATTCCTTCTTAATTCAGTCCAGGCCATTGGGGATTTTAACCTGAGTTTGAGTAGAAGCAAAAAAAATAATAATATTATTACATTATTTTTTTTTGTAAAGGTTTATATTTGTATGTATATTGAATAACACAGAAATGTAATAGTATTGTAATTTGTTTGCATAAAGTCGCCTTTCTGCCAGCCTATAAATAAAAAATTTAAAAAATGTAATCTCTACCCTAATAATATCAGTGACTGCTTCTCATGTCACCTACGGGTACTGGTGAACGTGTAGTCCCATTTTCACAACGTGCCAAACAGTGTGATGCTGCTTGCAAAGGCCAACAACTACATTACCCACAATTCCCTTTTGCTCTGCCACAAGCTCGCTCCCTCCGCTCTGGGAGTGTTTCCCATTTAAACAAACACGGTCTTGCCGAAGATGGCGGAGAGTTTGTAGAGGCGTTAAAGAAACTGCTGTACTCAATGAAAGCGTCGAAGCCGGTGAGTTTTCTGCATTTTGGTTTACGATTTGGTTGAAAGCAAGTTTTGAACACGGTCATCAGAGTGTTTGAACGTGCACATTTGTTACAGTTGGTGTTGCTTCGTTTCCGAGCAGCCTGTGGGTTTTTTTTTTTTTTTGAGCCGCCGTGATACAACGAACCACCACTGTCTTTATTTGTTATGAAATGTTTGTTACGATGCTGTTACCTCCACAACTATGAAACACGAGAGTTATTCACATTAAACTCGGCTCGCTTCATGTTCCGTTCTTTTCGTGTTTGTCGGCGTTTCCATGATCCGCTAGCTGCAAAGTTTACGAGACGGAGGCTCTGATTCGCCGGGGTGTGATAATCCCGGCTGTTAATACTCAACAACTCGCTCACGAGTGAACTGGTTTTGGTGTTTCGAAACATTAATGTTAACTTTGTAGCGCTTGTTAGACTTTGTCCTCATTGTCCGCAACGCAGCGGAATAGCTTTTTGGGGCACTACATTGTTTCTCCACACCGTCCGCTTCGCCTCAGTTTCAGCCGGACTGCTGATCCCGTCTGTTCTCGCAGCTCATGTCGGTCACACCGCTGTAGCTGTCCCGTGTAAGAAAATCACGTTTAAATGGGGTTTTATTGGCCGTCTGTTACAGCTTTCTAACCTGCACTGGGAATGTTACTGTAGGTGAATTACCCCTAAAAAGTGATATGTACCCATTTTTTTTGTGTGTGTGTTTTGTTTTTGTTTTTGTTTGGGGGAATAGTTTCTCACTTTATGATCTTGACATAGAAAATGCAACAACAGCTAACAATGAGCAACGATCCAGTTTAGCACACATGAAGTCATGTGGGATTAGAAAGACACAAAATGATACTTTTCTGTGAGGAGGTCTTATTTCCTTGGTGGTAATGTTTTTGGTGTTAACCAGTTGCACTTCATGTATTTACCAGTAATCTATATTATTCTCCTTCACTTGCTGACTACCAAACTTGAACTGACTGCCCGGTGTGGCTGCTCTGGACAATCCACAGCATCTGCTATTCATTTGCGTGACTGTATTCAGATTGCGTGTCCATGATTGTAATGGTTGGTGTAATGGCCCCATCACACCATGATTAAATGTTGGTTTTCACTGCTGATAAATCATATCAGACCGACAGGCTGGCAGAGGCTGATGGATGTGTTTCAGAGCAGAGGAAGATAAACACTCTCAGCGTTCAGGTACAGTCCTGGTTTGCTTTCTCTGCGCTTGACAAGGTGTATGCTGAGCACTCAGTTTTTGAGGTTGCAATAGGACATTCTTGGAGAGCGTGCTCACGTATAGCGAAACGATATGGTGGTAGGTTAGTCATTCCACTGAAACGCTTCAAGTCTAGTTGAGAGTGTACTGTCACTCTCTGCCTTGGGCCATCCTTGCCAATACTTGCAGGTATTCACATCTCAATGCTTATTCTGAAATCAGCCTGCTATTTTTGTCACATGCTAACGTGGCTGTTGCCTGTGGGAGTTTTCCCCCCACTTTTTGGATTTCAGTCACTCATTAAATCGACTGATATGGTGATAACGCAGACATTAATTGGTGTGTAGCTGCCTGGGAGTGAACAAGGGAGAATGTTGCTGCTGGCAGTCTTCGGCCATCAGATGAGCTAACTTGTCTTTATTTTGAGCTTGATAGAATGCCATTACTCAAGCTCTACTCAAGCTCACGTATGTGGTATTTTTGTAAGTGGTAGAATGACCACTGTGGGAACCTGGCCAATGAAGTGCTTCTGCTCATATTCTTGGCAAATGGAGCCCCCTGTCCCCCATTCTCTGTCCCTTTATCTACCACTTTCTTTCTCCCTCTCACAGGGTGTCAGGCTGTGTTAACAATGAATCAATCTTAGGGGGGATTCTTTGACTGCAGAAGTGACTGCGATGGATGCATGGCTTTCGCTCTTTGTCTGCCGGCCCCTACGCTCTCAATTATTCATTAACTTATCACTTTTTCTCATGGGTCTGGGAGAAGTCTCTGGTGGCAGATTTCTGAGGTTACATCGCCTGATTGATAAAATGAGCATGAATTTGGTGGCACTACTGATATTTCACTAGTACTTGTATCGGTTACTTTTGATGTTGAATTATCTTGTTGGTATCCTGTCAATATTACAATAAACATGTCAAAATTTACTTTTTGTGAGACAGTTTCC
Organism: Brachyistius frenatus; assembly: GCF_029030835.1. Lineage (NCBI taxonomy): Eukaryota > Metazoa > Chordata > Actinopteri > Embiotocidae > Brachyistius > Brachyistius frenatus. The sequence goes on from NW_027210603.1 coordinate 7,681,432, forward strand.
AAACATATTTTGTAAACAAATCTAAGAACAAGACATGGGAAATAATACATCTACTGTATGTAAAAGTACACTAAAATTTAACTGTCCAGTAAAGTTGGTTACACTTTTGATGTCTAGTATATTGAACAGAGTATGTCAAAACGTCCCTTTTTGAAATGAAATATTCATTAATGAAATACTTTTCAAAAAAATGTTACTGCCTTAACTTTGCTACATTATCTCCCTTCTTTATGTTATTGGACAATGATTCATGCTATTTGGTTTCGTTGATTTCTAAATACTGACTCCGCAACTTTTATGTGACACTTTTATGATGACTGTCCAATCTGTCTTTGCCACGTGGTATTTTGCTCCGTGATGTCTGAGTAGATGCCATTCTTAGTGATTCATCAGTCTGCGTGCCTTTAAAAGACTGAGATAATAAGTTTAGTTTCGAGTATCTGCCAATCGGCCATGTGGTATGTGTTCAAGTTCACAAGAATAGTTGTGTGGACGAGCAGTGGCTCCCAGAGAACTCCTGATGACACACAGCTGAAAAGACAGCCTGGTTGTTTCCCCTAATTGAAATATGACTCCTTGATCTTAGTACCTTTTTGTTAGGCAGCAGTACAGGGAGTGCAGAGTTAATCAAGGAAAACGGTTTCTCTCCCTTTGACTTAAAACATCCAACTGGGGAAATAGTGCATCTTTAAATTATCACTCATTATTATATCTTTGATGTTAGTGAAGTTTACCTTGATATATTCCCAAATCAAGTTAGAGTATTCAACAGTGTTTGATTCTCTGAAAACTAATTTCCACACTAGTTAAACTTCACTTTGACCTGTGATCCAAAGTTGTTTTACAACCAGGTGTATTAAGAATTCAAGTTTCCTGTGGTCAGCTCAAGCTGTGTAAAACATCCTGTTTCGTCCCAACATCTCATGGTCACTGGTGCAGTGACAGTGATCTCCATTTGTGTTTGTTGAAAGTGCACATCACACTGCTGTGTTGGTGTAGTAGAGCACAACAGGTAGGTCTGCTTTATCTGCCTACCTCTACAGAGCTAAATATAGAAATCTCTACTCAACAAGACAGTCATGTTTCCCCTCCTGAAATATTTACAGTTACTTTGCCCAAACAAACGAAAGTTGAGAGTATGAAATGAGAGCTTCTGAAACCAGAGAAAGCCAGACCACCAGCTCAATAAGACCCAAGTCAATTAGTGTAGTTTGCACTCTGACTCTATTTTAAGTCACTTCTTATTCATGCCGTCCGTCCCCTCTTCTTCAACTCTGAGGTAAAACCTGAGCGAATGGGTCATAGCTGAGCCATATGTGAGCCATGCACACTTCTGAAAGCCAAACAGGCAGCCTGAAGCAATCATTGCACCCAATTCTAGTTTATAACCAGAAAAGATTTGGAACAGTTCTCTCTCGCTGGTCCTCCTTGATTGGATGAAGGCATGAGTTTATTAGGGAAGGGAGTGCCAAGAGCTTTGTCCCCCTCCCCTCAATGCCCTTAGTCTTTAACTTCAACTCCCCCTTTAACTTTCGCTCCCCCAGCTGAAGAATGCTCGTAAAAACGGGTTCACCTGAACAAGCCAGTGGGAGGGTAGTACCCTGGCTTAGTTTTGTTACTATTGTAAAATGTTAGCAAGACCTTGTTTGTGTTTTGTTTAGGGCCCCATTTTATGAAAAATGCTTTGGGGAGAGACGGCAAGGGTGAAAAAACAGTTTGGTTTGTGAGATAACTGCTACCAGATGCTCGCTGTCTGTTATTCAGCATAAAGAGAAGGAGAAAGAAAGGCTGGTGAAGAGGGAAAGAGATACTGTCATCTCTGAATGAACTTTTCAACCGCTTCATGGACACTTTCCATCTTTAACTCTTAGTCTGCACAATTCTCGTCCCATGAATGCTTTGCCGCCATCAAACATAAAAGAAAGTTGTTTTGCCCTCGTTCAGACTGACACGGTGACCATCAAACACGTGTCGGCGTCTATCTGTATGGGTCAGTACATTTCAGTCGAGCAGCGATGGACATGGGTTGGACGATACCCGGCTTCAGTAGAACAGAGTTGCTATCAAGAGTGGAAATGAATTAAGTGGTATGGACCTTTTAAATGTCATCTGACTGGCTGAAAAAGGAGAGAGAGAGAGAGAGAGAGAGATAGAAAGCAAGCATGTGCGGGCGATCAGGGAAGAGAGGGAATGTGCATAATGGGCAGACAGACAGGTTACACTGAAACCTAACTTGTACCTTATTGTCTGATGCAGTTGTGTTCTTTGCTTCATCAGCGACTTGTGTGGAACTACACGGTAGACTGGGCTGAAACAGAGGGCGAGTCTCATGAATGGGTTGACTGTGCATCGGGTAGACTTGTGTCTTATCTGCTGTCTGAAACTGCAATTAGTTTGCAAGCAAAACTGCAGAGGCCTTTCGTCTTGACTCCTGCACGGTGCGGAACTTCTCGGTCCCACATTATCACAAAGTTTGTGTTTACTGGCCTCGATAGTCGATTCCTCCTAATTCATCTGTGTTAAATGGTTGGTTGCTTGTTTTTTTTTCCTTTTGTTTACATTGTGTTCCTCTTTCTCTGCACGTCTCCAAAATGAAACGGTTTGATGTTGAATTTAGTTGGCAGCGGGGCGTGGTTTCTGAGTCTGTCTGGATTGAGAAGCAGCTGCTGGCATGGAGCGAGTGTTGCTTGTTGTAAGGGGATATGTGATCGAGCAAGCAGGGACTGTAAGGGGTCTACCAGTTCATTTGCAATTTTGAAATCTCCTTTCATTAAGGACGTTGACACAGGTTGGACTGAGTGTGTAGACATTTACTTCGAGCTCTGTGCTCAACACCAGTTTTATTTTTCCACTGCGAATTTGACTTTATTGCAGCCTGAGTTCAAAGAAGAGTCAAGTCCTGTATGACAGACTTCCACACCATCGTTAAAGGCTCCAGACTTACTACAGCATGTCAACACTGGCAAGGCATGTGTCAGGTAATTTATTACCCATAATTCTTAATTGGCTCTGATTTTTTTTTTTTTCGTCTTTTTTTTCCGCTCCTTTCTGAATGAAGTGGAAAATGTTCCTTTCACTGTTCTTGACTCTGCCTGGTGACGTCAGCTCTGTTTATGTGGCTTGTTGTTAAGGCAACACTCTAATCAAAAGGTTGCTGCTCTGGAGCTTACTGTTTTCCCCAGAATAGCAGAGCTAACACTTGCCGCCTGACATTGCCACATCACATCAAGATTTATAGTGAAGTCCTTCCAAATAACAGTTCCAAAAGTTGGGCATTAAGCTGATCCAGTATATAGAGGTGGCTCCACTTTGGCCTGTGATCACCATCTTTCCGTTGGGCCTGTTCCATATTTTGTTCTTATATGCACTTCTGTTTGATATTGCCATGCTAGATCCAATGATTCTGTATGACATAAATAGGAGCAGTAAAGGTCCCCAGTCAATTAGCACTGCTCAAACAGTCTATGCTATTCAAATCCGTCCCTGTTCCATGTGGCCGCCCTTGAAATTGAATGAAAGCTAAACATTATTAAAAGCAATTTATGAGTTTTGTTTTAAGGACTAAAATAGTTTTGACAGTTGTGGGGGCCAAAGACACAGCCAGTGGTGCGGATCAAAAGTGTGTGTCGACACACGGTGAATTATTGGGCTATTTAAGGACTTTTTCCTTAATAAAAAATGACTAGACCTACAAGATTCCATATTCATTTAATCTCACAGCACCACAGTTTTACCAAAGCTCTGGAGCCTAGTTGCAACATGTTCTTCTTCTCCTTGTGTTGGTTAATGGAGGTTGACTGACAGCTTTCAGGTGCGTAACCAACACCTTCAACATATTGCAACCAGGCACCGGTAAAATCCAATTAAGGAAGAAAAATAGTCTTAATGACTGTTGGAATATTTGAAAATGATGACCCGTCCCTACTACTAATCGGTGACTTGGTCTTTGATGGAAAAAAAGGATTGGTCCCTTCCTCTTGTTTGCATTGTGGCTCCGGAAAGTCTCTTGTCAAGCTTATTTGCAAGTGATTCTTATCGCATCTAATTGACGACTCCCGTGTGTCCTTATCTTGTGACCTACAACCAACTCAGTATTTCCATACGAAAGCAGATACAAAGGGAATGGGGGTGACCGTCAACTGTTTGTCAACTGTATAAAAGCTGCTCTATGGAAGAGGACTGGGTGGAGAGTGGGAGACGAGGACGGTGGAGGAGAGGACTGTTGGGGAGGACTGCTTGAGAGCCATGCTGGAGAACTGCTGGGGAGAGCACTGCTGGACACCTCTGTTTGAGGGTGCATGTAGTTGCTCCTTCTTGCAAAAATAAAATGTCCGATGTGTTTGATTTTGAACCAAGCCTCTTGAGTAATTTTTCCAACAGTCTTAAAGGATGTGACTTAAAGCAGTAGCAGCAACTTTTTTTCTTTTCTTCCTTCTGGTTGAAACGGTGAATACGTGTCTGCAATTTTTGTTGCTATTTTTTTTGTTTGTTGTTGTTGTCTTTTCAAGCTTAGAAGTGTTTTGTTTTAAAGGCTTTTTGAAGAGCAGGGTCTGCAGGAATATTGACGCTTTTTGATGCCCTCCGAAAGCCAGAACGTGTCTTTTCGATCAGCCTGTGTTGTCCTTTGCTTGCTGCCTCAGTGAAAAGGACTTGATTACCAGTGCAGGCTTAATCACTCAACAGATGGGACAAAGTGCAGTGTCACAAAGACAAAAACAAACCCACAGTTGGACCGCGCGTGTGTGTGTGTGTGTGTGTGTGTGTGTGTGTGTGTGTGTGTGTGTGTGTGTGTGTGTGTGTGTGTGTGTGTGTGTGTGTGTGTGTGTGTGTGTGTGTGTGTGTGGACTGAGCAGCTCTGATGTGATTCCTAAACAGATTCCCAGGTGTTGTGATAAAACCCCAGCGCAGCTACTTGTTCCTGAACTTGCCTTTTCTGTCTGTCTTTCAACAATCCATCTTTGCAACCCAGCCTGTCCTCATAAAACACATAAACACACGTGTGTACGTAAAGCATTGCAGTTGAAGGAACATAGAAAAAAAAAAAGTAGCAGGCCATCCTGAGCACATGAGGATTCTGTTTGTGTTATATCTTCTTTTTTCTTCATTTACATGTCAAGTTGTAAAATAATCCTCATGTGATTCGGAAATTTTTAGGTAAATTGGGGGATTTACTTTTTTTTTTTTTTTTTTTTTTGTACCAAGGTTAGCCTCATCCTGCACAATCAAATAAAACAGTTATTGATAGTTTCTTCTGCTCCTGCTCTCTGTTTCCCCCTGTACCTCATTTCTGGAATCTTTTTCACCTCAGCTCTGTCAACACATGAAACTGGCCAGTTGAAAGAAAGGAAAAGGAGTCATAAGGGGAAAAATGGGAGGTGGGAGGGGCTGAAGTTGTGAAACTGGCGTCAAACCATCTTTTGAGTGGAATTCTTTGCAGGGGTCAGAGTTCAGGCGCTGCAGTGTGGCGCTGTGATTGGCTGAGGAAAGGTGAAATGAAAACCACAGTAAACTTTTGACCCCGGCTGCAGGAACGCCCAGGCTCAGCTCTGGCTGGTGGAACAGAGCCCGCTCTCTTCCTGTGTTTACTCCACCAATCCAACAGGGACGGTGGGGAGAAGTGGAGGAAGGGAGGGGGGAGGGAGCGAGCTCAGAGAGGGAGGAGAGAAAGACACAAGAGCGAGAGGGAGGGAGGGAAGAGAGAAAATCTTCAGTTGCACAGTTGAAACGTGTCCACAAAAACACACACACACACACACACACACACACACACACACACACACACACACACACACACACACACACACACACACACACACACACACACACACACACACACACACACACACACACACACTGCCTCTGAACTGCAAAGTAAAACTCAAGCACAGTATTTTATATCAGCATTAGGGCATTTCAAAAATATTGCCAAAACAATTACAATGGTTAACATATCTTCACACGGATTTATCTGCAGCTACATGAGATTTGTATACTCACTGCATCTGCATCGCATGCTTGTAATGATGTGTGTGTTATCAGACTGGGCAGCATGGAGGCTGATCAGGCCCTGGCGTTCTGGCTCCCCAGATAAAAGGCTGTTTAGCCATTGATTAATGAGCTAATTTCCATAATATTAGCCTTGTGTGATCACAGCCGACTGCATTTTGTTTGGTCACTGGGGTCTCCTCTGGACAATGCAGTGTCCTTGCGCTTATCTCCTCGCTATATGCTCCAAGATGTCAAGCTTATAGAAAATGAAGGGATTATTAGAAATGCGGCATTATGGTGGTGCTATGTGATGAGTTAGCTGGTTGAATTTGTGTCTGCGTGGCTCCTCTCCTATTCTTTTCTATTCTTTGTCCGTATTCATGATGGATAGTTGCAGGAGATGCATGTGTGACGCGCGCACACACACACACACACACACACACACACACACACACACACACACACACACACACACACACACACACACACACACACACACACACACACACTCAGTGGAATCTGCCATCTCTTTGTTTTCACCTTCATTTATTTTCCCTGTTCTTTCTACACATTGCAGTTTGTGTGAGAAAATGGGGAGATGCACACGGAGCCTATGGGAGCTCTTGTGTGCGTTGGGTAAGGGTGGGGGATGTTTTTCAGAGAGGAAACAATCCTGTGAAGGTAGTTCTCCCTCTGCTTTGAACTACCCCCCTTCCTTCTCTACATCCATCTATGGACATCATGTACATCATGACATTAATCTTTTTTCGGAGGAAATTTCAAATGCACTTTAATAGTTTTGCACTCAGTGTAGAAGCGTCGCAGATGGGTTATAAAGTGTTGTAGATATTCAATTAATTTTTTTATTTGATTGTACAAATGTATAGAACACAGATTTATGTGTTTTGCTGATTGTTTTTATATTTTTAAATTTTTTTTATTTAGACTGAGGCTTCATTTTCTAACTGATGTAACTGATCTTCACAAACTCTAATGTGTCTCTGACGTGTTTCTGTCTGCTTTACCAACCTGCTTCCTCTTCTCGCACATTTGCGTCACCACCACAGTTTTGAAAGGTGTGCTTTATTCCTCTCTGAACTGCTCCTTGTATGACTTCAATATAAAGTCTAAATCAGCCACGCTTGTTGAGGCTTTTTATCTGTAAGACTTCAGTGAATTAATTGGGTAAAACAAAAGTCTGTTGTTTTATTTTTGGCGTCAATCCCGAACTCAGAACTAGTTTGAATGGACCTTCACATGAAAACTGTGCAGACAGAAATGTCTTGCTGTACCACCAGCCACACTACAGACAAATAAGGACCCAGCCTGTGTTTTCCAGTGTGGTTTTTAAGCCTCGTTGGTATTTCACAGATGGCCGTCACATCTAAATGGAGGCTTTCTCTTATTTGCAGCTTTACTTTTTCAAAATCCACATTTGTTACACATGTCCCCTTCATCCCCTTTCCTGAATCTCATTGTGTGGCAGCAGTCTCCATTTTGCCATCAAAACCTTTGTCTCCAGTATAGTCCTGCTAGGACACTTTTTTGTTAAAATTGTCTGGTATGTTAAAAAAAAAAAAAAAAAAAAAAAAGGGCCAAAAGTAATGTCCACCAACAACAAAGGTCCATTTGACTCTATGACAAATGTTTGCTCCTGGAAATGGTCTTCTTGACATTTTGGGAATTCCCCAATAATTTTAAGAGATGATAAATGGCCACTAAAAAAAAGTTTAGTTATAAGAAGTTATATGAAGCAAGAACAGCAATACTGTCCACAGTTCCCCTGTTTTCCTGCCATTCAGAAAGAGAAAGAAAATATTTCCAGCTTAGACATCATAGCAAGTAGGTCGGCAGTCACTGTGGATGTGCTATTGCTTTAGATTTAAAATATAAAAATATGATTTCATGGCCTTGGGCACAATTTTCTCTTGTTCCTTTGTCAGTTTATTTTGTAACTTTACTTACATGACTAACTCTCAGCTGTCTGACTTTTTAGAGCAGTTTGTTTCATTTACTCAAACTAACGCTGAAGTATTTTGAAAGAACTACTCATTTTAATGGATTTCTTTTTAAATCGATTTTTGGTCTTTTTTCCCTGGTTGTTGTTCAGCAGTACTTTTGTTACATGTTTTGTACCCGTTTATATCAGTGTAGCTCAGTGACGTCAACACATTTAAGGAGGATTTTTTTTTTTCTTGGTAATGACCCTTCACCAAACTCCTCTCCTGAACTTTACTTTTCCAATGAAAGCTTTTATTCCTCTCCGAAAACACAGGATCACAAGTGCAAAGAGCATGTTTAACAGTGTTTGTCAGCTCTAAGATAAGCTGATAACTGTGCTGGCAATAATGCTGACAAAATACTGCCCACTACGATTTGTTTGATTTCTCAGCATAACTATTTCCTTCTTTGTCATGGCCACAGAGTCAGATCATGACACTTTACCACGCATTTCCAAAACCATCCGGAACAAAACATTACAGTGTTTCCCTTCAGTATTACACAGTACACCACAGACTCATTAATCCATCATGAATGGATGGATGAAATTGATAACTCATTTCTTAGCACTTACAACAGAGACCTTAACTATTGCACAACTGTCTATTTTACTCAAAGGGTCTAGAACTCCAAATAACTTGTTTTTTTCCGTACATGTAGGCTTTCAATTAAGACTGTGTTTCAATGATCTTTCATAAAAGCTCAATATCAATACAGAGACGCTTCCGTATTCACAAACTGTTTACTATAAACAACATTATAAAATTGTATTTAATTATAGTTTGCAGTATTATTATTATTTTTTTTAATTTGTTTTAGCCACTCAAGGTTAAAGGGTCATGTATTAAATCTGAGTTGACATCTGGATCAAACAAAACATGACTTCAAAATGAAATTACTCATGGAGCCAGTGTTGAAGCTGGCGGTTGCAGGAAGCCGCAGTTGCATTTAACCCAGTATGTAGCTGGTTTTATGCTCGGCAGGAGGTGGGGAAGTTCTTTGAAGAGAAACAGGAAGTCATTCTGTCCTTTTGTTTCCTTTTTGCACTTGATGTTGCAGACTCTAGTGGACACCTTTTGTTACTTTATTACCTTGCCTCTGTGGTGTGTGTGTGTGTGTGTGTGCGTGCGTGCGTGCGTGTGAAAAAAATACTGATTAAAGTGTGTTTTAGACACACCTCTTTCTCAAAGTTATATTCTCTATAGTCTCTATTTGTGTGTCTGTGTGCTCCAGTTTGTGTGATCTTTGTTTTGGGTGGGCCAATGTTTATTGTTGGGCCTGCCACTCTTTGTCTCAGGGAGCTCAGATTACAGGCTTTATTTTAGGCTGAGCAGGAATGTCGTCCTCACTATTCTGGTCCTGACTAACTGACATTGCTGCTGCTTCGGCCTTCAGCCAAACACCTCGATATCAAAATCAGGTGTTTTTTATAATACCAACTGAAATGATTGGATGGTCCAGAAAAACGCAGTACCAATTAGAAAGAAGTTCACCTCGGTAATGTCATCAGCTCTGTCTGTAAAAGAGTAACCGTCTTTTATTTAGAGAGCTCCGAACAACATGTCAGTATTAAAATACATAGTTCTTTCAGTGAGGAAAGTTAGCATTATAAGACCTGAGTGTTATCTCAGTTGGGATTTCATTATCTGTATAGCTGCTCTCCATCCTCCCCTTATTTTCTCAGTGAGTGAAGTCATGCTTGTTGTGAGAGCTTTGAGACACACCACTTGTATTTGTAAATAATCTTGGCACTGATGATGTTTAAATACTTGTTTAATTACACACAACTGGCATGGGAGGGGTGGTTTTGTTGGTGGGTAGTTAAGAAGATATGAGGAAGCAAAATATCTTGGTCGTAAGAGTCTGGCACTTCTGACAAGCTGAACTATCACATACCTCTGTCAAATGAGTGAGTATTATTTGGATTTCATCAATACCAGTATTGATCAATACTAGTACTGCTTATCGGTATCAATAGTTATCAATGCTCTTAATAATGTGATGGGATTAAAATGGCTAACTAAGTGCATCAGTGCTCTTTCTTTCTTTCTTTAATCCATTTGTTCTAAAAGTTTTAACTGATTGTGGTTTCCAGTTAATTGTAGTTCTGTAGAGAAATAAAGTTAATAAATTAGCCCTGTTAGCCCCTTAGAACTATCTCGTGAAACCACAATCCAGAGAAAACATACACAGTGACAACATAGTTTTGCAAAACCAATGAACATATCCTCATATTTGACAGACACAGGAAAAGGGTTAACTTAACAGGAGGCAAACAAAAACACTGAATGTTTAACAAATGACTGAACGGCCAATCGAAGCACCAAATGCTCCCGAAGCTTATTGATACGTGTTATGGCCAGTTTGGTACCAGTCTCCGACCTCTCCTCTGTACTCATACTTCCTCACAAGTTAAGAAATAAAATGCACTGTCACTGTCCATTTGAAATACAAAAATATTTTCCATTAAAGCACAGAATATAGCCACATTTAAAAGTGTGCCATGTGTCAGTATCTTACTGATTTCTCACTTGAGTTTTGACTGAGCTTCACCAACCACAAAACAACCTGTATTTCCTTTTACTACAGAGAAACCAGCAGCAAAGCCATTTTCAAAGTAATATTATGGTTGTTTCTAATAATAATTGATTTATATTCATTCATTACTTGCATGTTTTAATTGATAGTACAGAATTACCCCACCTGTTGCACTACTTACTGAATCTACGCAAGACGTTCCTGCAACATGTTTCCGTTTTGACCGCTTAAGCAAAACTGGCGGGAATTACTTTTGTTTTAAGAAAACCTTGTCACTACACAGCACACTCACTGACAGGAACCTGCTAGTCTTTCAGCTTACTCTGAGTGCTCTTCCAAAACAGACCTGGCAGATATGAAATTCATGGATTCAGTTCCTACTGCTGCAATTACTGTGCACTATGGCAGTCAGCATTAGACATAAACTATGCAACTTGCTGTTTTTCTCAATTTTAATGTCACTATAATATTTAATTTATTTTGCAATCCAAATTAGTGGTTTTGGAACTTCATTAAAGTAGAAAACTCTAAATCCAATGACAGATTTATTTACTCTAAAGCAGTATAGGACATTGAAGTCACTGCCCACAAGTCTTTCTATATTGAAATAAAAAGGCATCAGACAAGTATAGTTAGAACTGTATCAAAGTTAAATAACCAGCATCAAGTAGCACAGTAAAAACGGTATTTAACTCATTTTCTCTTCCCCTCCTCCTCTATGCACCCCTCCCCCCTCACCTCCTCTCCCCCTCCCCCTCTGCATTTGACTCTGCTTTGACTCCTCCTCCACCTCCTGCGGTCCATATTCACAGGAGTGCTTATTGCCTGGTGTGAATTACATTTCACGTCGAGGGGCTGCTTGTGCATGTACGCTGTGTTTTTATCTGTGTCAGTAAACCAGCACAGAAAGACAGATTTACAAAATGTAACAATAATATCAAAATATATGAAGGTTAACAGTTGGATAAAAAATGCACACACACACAAAGAAAAAAATCCTTAAACCCTTCACGGGTTGATTCTCACTTATGATTTCTGTGTATTGTTGATCTGCAGTTTTGTTGTTGTTAACAGTTGCTGCAGAATTATTAAAGCGTGTTTAGACAGTTGACAGAAAAGGGACCACTTTTCTCTCTTTCTCTGTGTTTAAATTATTCAGCTGCAGCATTAGCTCAGTTGCAGCTCTACGTTTAGGACTGATGTGATCGGTGGTCTGTCGTTGGGGATCTCACACACACACACACACACACACACACACACACACACACACACACACACACACACACACACACACACACACACACACACACACACACACACTCTCTCGCTCTCTCTCAGGGCAGAGTATCAGGCTTGCAACTCGCACGCTGTCTGTGTGTATGTTGCTATGACGATTGTACACTTGTAAATAATCAGGCTAAACCTGAATGCATGTGGTCATGCATAAGTTTTCTTTTTCACATTTTTTATTTTTTTTAATTTATTTTTTTATCTGTCATTTATATTTAGCGTGTCCCGAAAGACTGGCAGCAGTTCAAAGTTCTTTTTCTGTTAATCTGAAAGTCACACTTTATTGTAGCTGTATTATGACCAGTTTGAGCTTATTGTGTGGGTGGGATTATTCTTAGATTTCATGAGGGAAAGAACATCTGACAGGCTTATCTGTGGCAGTAGGATGATGGTGCTAAAGGTCAGTGGTTTTGGGAGCAGTTTGTGCCCAAACATGGAACACCAAGCTCTCTTGGTATTTGGGTAAGGACCCTATAACAGGTACCTCCAAAATTAATTTGTGGATTGAAAAAATGTTGGTAAATAATAAAAATTTAAAAAAAAGTTATTATATCCGAGTGTAACATTGTAACTGTAAACATTGCCCAAGAGAGCTTCTATTCTGTTGATGAAAGCTTTTACAGTTGCTGTGATGAGAAAACACAAACCACTGGAGGGATTTTATTATTCTGATTAGAAATCTAATTCTAAAATACTGAAGGTTATAAAAGCTTTGACAGAATGGTTACCATCGCACAGATACATGTATATTAAAAAAGAAATGGTAGGGGAAAAGGGTGACTTGGTCAGAAGTGCCTTGGTTACCAGCAATCGTAAATGGGAATTATTTTTACTTCTTGTTTTAACTACCATAAAATCATTTTATACATTTTGCAGGAATTTTCTAACCTTTTGTGAAAAGGGGATTAGTTTCATGCTGCATTGTTCTCTGCTGAATGCTGAGTTAGCTAAGCTTTGAAAGCCCTCTGATGGCCAGCAGCAATCGTACAAGGTGGGAGTAAGAACCAGGACGACGGGGAACCAGACTGATAAACAGAATATGAAAATAGGGTGGATGAGTGGCCACATTTCCAGGAAAGGGAAGTGATGACGCAGTGGAACAGGCTGAGGGGAGGACGCAAACAGGATGTTATCTGCTGTGACTTCCTGTGCAATTTTAGAAATCAGTTTTTCCCATGAATTTGTGTAAAAGAAAAAAAAACAGAACAAGCTCATGCTGTTTTCATAGGAAGCGACAGAGGTCTGTAATCGAATAATTGAGTCGAGAGGTTTAGAGAGAACAAGAGTTCATGACCTTTTGAATTTTCTCTGTTTTCAGGAGATGTGAAGACACTGAAGTGACACTCGACCGTGAATGGAGTTTGACTGGGGCTTGTACTGGCCAAGGTGAGCATGCAACAAATGTACAAAATCACTCACTTGTACACTACCTCGACATGGAAAATGCATTAAAGAATTAAACCATTTAATTTTTAACTTTGAGCTGTCATACATCTCACTTTGGCAGCTATTCTTTGTGTAGTTGATGGTTTGTGGAACATCTCATCTTGTCACTGAGCAAGTTTCACATTCCCAGATGAAGCTGACTCAGTTCAGTGGCCTGTTGAGACTCTTCTGTGGTTTTGGTGGGCTGCTGCTGACAGTCTATCACTCTGCTTGAAAGGGGTTGCCTACTTGTGAGGTGTTTCTATGTGATCTCAGTCCTGTCATACTTTTAAAATATTTACATGAGTGTGCTAATGAAATGTATGAACATGAAAACCACAGTAAATAGAGAGTTCTTTTGCTACAGTTATCCATAACGGAGACCCCAGACGCTTTTTAGAAGAACGCTGCATTTCTGTGTAGGAACCGACTGGTTTTCAGGATAGCTTCTCTATGGTACTACTCTGTTGTACAACCCTATTCTCAGAAAGGCTCCAGCAGCCCGCCGCACTGCTGTTTGTCCGTTTCAGGATGTAAAGCTGACTGAGAGCTGATGTCATCTTTCTCCACTGCTGCAGAGGTGAGCCTTAGGACAGAAACCAGGGAGGGAGGAAGGAAGGAAGGAAGAAAGAGAGGAGGGGCGGGCGGGGAGGAGGGGCAGCGAGAGCCACAGCCAGAACACCACAGCCAGATTTAGAAAGGCCTGCTGAAAGGTAGATGGACAAGAAGCATGCAATGCAGATTTATGGTACGGAGTGCGTGTCGGAGTCCTGGTGCTCTTCTAGTAGTAGTAGTAGTAGTAGTAGTAGTAGTGGTGGTGGTGGGTGACTGAGCTGCATGTCCTAGCATGCAGTTGCAGAGCAGGAGTTGCATAATGGCTCCCATCCGCTCTACACTTTTCCTCTCTGGAATGAGCTCACTGAGCTATGTTATGGTGTTGCAGTAGAAGTTGTACAGCCACATACTACAGTTTTGTGTGCGTTTCTGGGTGGGAATCGGAAAGAGCAGTGACCTTAGAGGCTGGCTACAGGGGTTTCCTCTAATGTGAACTCTGAGGGGTCAGACACAGGGCAATGCCAGAGCAAGAAAACAAGGGAAGGGTCCCCAGCTCACTATTGCTACACCCAGGGAGGGAGGGAGAGGGGAGGGAGAGAGGGAGAGAGAGAGAGAGAGAGAGGATTTTCTGGAGATGGTATGGTGGAAATGGTAGTTAAAACCTATTGGAAAAAAGAACAGATGTCTAGTATGAAGGCTCACAAGCCTGAGCAGTGTAGTTTTTACTGGTGCAGTCTCAGGCAGTTAGACAAAAGGGGCAGACTGGTGACTATGTGCCTTGCTGTGACTGTAGCTACTATCAGTCTTCTCCCTTACGGACTGTGCCGTGACATGCCTGAGCATGTACTAACTGATTTGTGTGGTGCTGCTGCTGCTAGCAGAGTGGTATCCTTCTAGTGGGCAGGCTGGCTGAACGCAGGATGACCCATCTCCCCCGAGGCTCCAAATCACTACATCATCATCAGTCGCTCCTCGCAGTGGAACAGATGAGATTTCACTCCCATCAAACATAGAGCAGAAACCAAGGCTGCTTTACTAACTGGATATGCTGCCCTTATAAATCTGTAGGACTCTACTCTTCCATGGAAGTCACTTCGTTTATAGCCACTCATTTCTGAGCGGCCTTGGCAAAAAAACAGCTGAGTCCACACTTATCTTTTGATTGGATTGTACCGCACATATGAGTATATAAAACAACACTCTCACGTCATCCTCTTTGATGACATTGCACCAGCTGTATATGTGTGTATATATGATGTGCGGTTGTGTTACAGGTGCTGATATGTGCTGAAGATGAGTGGCGTAGGAGACAACTCGTTGGAGCCGCTGTGCTCCGACCGCAAACGTAAACTGTCCACCTGTGACACACCAGGCTTAGGGTGAGTGCTCCAACTTCTGTTGAATGGATTTCATGCATCAGTCCACTGTCTCTTCTGCTGTTTTAAGTGTGAATGTCAGCAAGTTCCGTCTGGTCACTTTTTTCCTCCTGACCTCCCGTTAGCATCCCCAGTTCAAACGTGTGTCTGCTGCTAACAAAATAACTCGGTTCATCTGAGCCCTGTATGGGCCGTATGGCCTGCATACGGATGGGGCATGGGGAGGTGAGGTTGTCATGGCAACATGTCTAATCCCCTTGGCGCCCCGGCAGGTGTGACAAGCGTCGGAGGGAACAGGAGAGCAAGTACATCGAGGAGCTGGCTGAGCTCATCTCTGCCAACCTCTCGAACATTGACAGCTTCAACGTCAAGCCTGACAAATGTGCCATCCTCAAGGAGACTGTGAGGCAGATCAGACAAATCAAAGAGCAAGGTACCACCTCTGTGCAAATTACACCCATACACTCCCGGTCCTGAGCACAGACACATACGAACAAGTATAATTTCCCTTTTTTTTTTTTTTTTTTTTTTTTGCTCTTGTTGTTTTTTCCTCTTTGTGTTTGTGGAGTGACCAGTGGGTAAAGTTAGGCTTGTCAAGTACCCTCCTGCAGGACAGATGATCCCAGCGATGAAGTGGTGTGTTTGGTTCATGGCCAGGCCGCTTCAGACCGACAGCCAGTTTGGCTGTGTGTATCGCTGGGGGTAAATGAACACCAGTAATTGAGACCAATCCTTGGTGGTCATGGCTCAAGGCTGTCAGTGACAGTGAGTATCTGTTAGTGCCAAACCCTGCTCCTCTCTGGGAGACTAATGACAGTGGAGACTCAGAAATCAGACCTTATAGAGAGTCGCTCCTATCCGTAGGCCATTTTCCAATCATTTTGCAGATTTGACTTGATTAAATACGCAGAGGCGGATATTTTCCTCCACCTGTTTTTAGCTTTTTTGAGATTAGATCTGAGAGGATAAGTGGGGCAGCAAGAAAGAGAGCAATCATATTGGAATCTACCCACAGGGTCACAGCTGGCTACTGCAAGTCCTGGTGTTGTGCAGCCAAGTTACCATAGTAACACAATGGGAATGATGGAGGGCCTCCCTGTTTTCTTCTGTCCTCTGTCTGTTGTCTATTTAATGCACCTTTTCCCACCCCCACCCCTTGTTTACACATCTTTCCTCTTTGTGGACAGTTTCTTGGATGTGTGTATTTTTTCACGTCACTGACTGTTTTCCCATCTCTGTTTGGTTGTACAGCCATTTTTGAAATAGTATTTAATCAAGTGTCAAACTGTTTTTAATCATGCTTAGTGTCTCACCACGAATGACCCCGCGAAATAGAGTGGTATCTAACAAAGCCTCAGACACATGCTGATTTTAAAAATAGAAAGGCATGCTAACCATGCACTCATGACATGTGCTGCCATCTGGTGGCCAGAAAATATATTTTATTTTAATAGCGAAGCGGTAAATCATAGAATGGTTGACTTGAAATTATGGCAGACAGTATGATAAAGGGACATACAAAAAATATCTAGTATATTGTGTCTGAAACATCCCAGTCACGCAGCACACGTATCAAAACCTGTCAACAAAGTGTTCTAAGTATTAAAGTTGTTATATGGAATAATTTGTAATATGTAAAGCACTAGGTAAAAAGTCCCGGTGCCAAATTGTAGAATTATAATTCTCTTCATCAGCAAAGCGATGTGCTTCATCTGTCCTCAGGAAAGAGTTCTTGCAGCGATGACGATGTTCAGAAGGCGGATGTGTCCTCCACTGGTCAAGGGGTCATTGACAAAGACCATCTGGGACCGCTGCTCCTACAGGTCAGCTTGGGGACGGTCACTCGGGGCCAACACCAATTAGCAGCCCCTCCATATGCTGGGCTGGTGCTTTGCCGTCATTGCTCATATGTTGACAAAAACATCTGAGCTGGCTTCGACAGGAGCGACCAATAATGACTGATTTTTGCATTGATTAGTCTTCACTTCACTCAACTGTCCACGTTTGTGTCCCTGCTGTTCTTAGGCCTTGGACGGCTTTCTGTTTGTGGTCAACCGAGAGGGCAGCATTGTATTTGTGTCAGACAATGTGACGCAGTACCTGCAGTACAAGCAGGAGGAGCTGATCAACACCAGTGTGTACAACATCATTCACGATGAGGACAGAGAGGAGTTTCACAAGAATCTACCCAAGTCTAATGGTGAGATATGAGTCCATACCTGTGTCGTTGTGAACACGTTTAAGATCATTCATACCACTTACATATGTGTGTACATGATTGAACACACACACACACACACACACACACACACACACACACACACACACACACACACACACACACACACACACACACACACACACACACACACACACACACACACACAGTCCTGGTCACTGGTTTGTCCTTTTTCCTCTTCACAGCACCAAATGGAGCATCATGGGGTGGTGAGGCCACCCGTCAGAAGAGCCACACCTTCAACTGTCGTATGCTGGTGAACTTTGTCCACAGTCAGAGTCATGGGTTGTCAGAGGAGAGACCCGCGGGCCAACGCTATGAGACCATGCAGTGTTTTGCTCTCACACAGCCCCGGGCCATGATGGAGGAGGGAGATGGTAAAAGCCAAAGTTTACAGTTTTGAATATTTTTGCTGTTGTAGTAGTTTTCAGATTAAAAAAAAAAAAAATAGATGTAAAAATGTTCAAGAAACAACCTCTAACGTATATTAATGCAGATGATATTATGATGAGTTCACCAACATTTGTGCTGCAAAACAGGACTCGTTTTTATTACCTATTGTTGTACTTGGCTTCCACATAGTGTGCAGACCGGTCATCTTCTATGTTGTTTGCTAAGTTTATTTCACTTGCATTTTGCAAATAGTTGACTCTTCAGTTTCTCCTCCTGTGTAGTCTAATGAGGACCTAACATTGCGTTGCCTCTTTACTCAGATTTGCAGTCATGTATGATCTGTGTGGCTCGACGCATCACCGCTGTAGAGAGGACAGAGAGGTTCAGCACTCGCCATGAACTGTCTGGTAAGTGCCCACTGTGTTACACCCAGTAGATGCAAGTACTGACCCAAGTGTGTTCATTTTGTGTACAGCTGTATGAAAACTTTGATGCAGATGAAATGTTAAGTTGATTTTTGAATTGAAAAAGAGCCCTGCAGCAAACGCGCATGGAAAAATGAGCTTCTCTTCAAATGCTAATGAACTTTATTTCATGAACATTAAAATTTTAATTTAAAGAATGAACACCTCTCTACGAATAAAGTTTGATAACTTAATTAAATCCCCAGGCTTTAATTGACTGATTAAGACTTATAAGGCAGGTCAAGCATTGTCGGCTCATGACAGCTCCACAGCCTCATAAGGTGTCTGACACTTCAATCGTTGTGGTAAGATTTAACAACCATTGGCTCCTCTGAGCAACAGAAGATATAAGAATATAATTGATGCCTACAAAGCAGGGGAAGGCTGTCAGAAGATGTCAGTGCTTCGAGCTCGAAATTTCCATAAAGAAATGTCATTGAGACGAGCTGTGGAAGCCAAGATGACCTCTGAAAGACCACGAAAACTTGCCGTATGATTTAAAAAAGCTGCAGGAAAGTTTAGCTGACGCAGGGCTGGACGCTCTATATGTCATCAGCGGGAAATCATACTGCAGGGATTGTATTTGTCTTTTCACTAAAAATGAACAAAATATTTAATTTGCCCACGGAGCCCAAACGTGTGAATGCCTTCATACATATAACATGACATTTGGAAATGTTTTTTCTTAGGCACAGCCGCTTACTTAGTCAAACAAGCTGAAGTTAAAAATTCAGTGTTAAGTGACATTTGTTAATGTGTGGTTGTCCCTTTTAAATAAAATGTATTTATTTATACTTTCATCACTTGTACTGATACCACAATGTGACTTTTAATGCCACGCTATTCTACATATTTAGAGATGTCTTAATACACCATATTAGGAATATGCCCTATACCTAAAGTTCAGGCTTTCTAATACTAACTGTGCATCATCTGTTGCAGGTAAACTGATTGAAATTGAACAGCAGAGCTCCCTTCACACCACTATGCGTCCAGGCTGGGAGGACCTGGTGAGACGCTGCATGCAGATGTTCCTCCATCGAAGCGATGGACAACCGTGGTCTTACAAACGCCACTACCAAGATGGTACGTAGCTGTGTGTCTCCCTACCGTCCAACCTCTCCTGCCACCATCACTCCGTCCTCAACTAAATAAGTTTGTGTGCATTAACAAATATATGCAATAGCAACTTCATTTCCACACTTGTGTTTTCAATGCGAGTAGATTACTTAAAATCAAAGCATCGTCTTAGACATTGTTATGATCTTTTTTCATTGGCATCGGGAGAACAGGTTGAGCTTTCTTATGAAGGCAGCAATCACAAAAGTATATAAGGAATGTAGCAGAACACAAGTCATCACTTTAAAATGTTTGGTATGTGGGAT
Source organism: Brachyistius frenatus (assembly GCF_029030835.1). Classification (NCBI taxonomy): domain Eukaryota; kingdom Metazoa; phylum Chordata; class Actinopteri; family Embiotocidae; genus Brachyistius; species Brachyistius frenatus. The sequence goes on from NW_027210603.1 coordinate 7,701,086, forward strand.
ATGAATAACAGGGCAACACTATTAATATATAATCTCCACTACAGCAGAAAACATTACGTGACGCATTGAATTACACTGACTGTCTGATGTGTAACAGAGGATGACCATGCAGGGTATCCACAGTATACAGTGAATGATCACTGTGTTGACCTGTAATCTTAATAGTCCTGTTTGGGGGCAGGGCTAAAGCAGGATCGTTACTGCCCATGACTAAGCTGTGCATTGCCCTAGACTGTTTGACCCAACTAGTCGTCATTTAGTTGTGTAGAAAGCAAGACAGTGGTCTCTATTCCCAACTTGCAGCACTGCTGTGATTCCTGAAAAGTCTCTTCAGTTTGTCGCAGCCTCTGAATCTCAAATTGGTTTTCTTTTCGAAAAAATGCACACATTTATTGCTGTCAATGCAGCCAGTGGACTCGTAATCAAATTGTTCCACTTCAGATTACGATAGGTCTTTTACTGCAACTACAGAAAGTACAGTCAGTACTTGGTCAATGGTGATGACTGCATGGCATCTTGATAGAAACATTTTATTTAGAGATAGAAATCAATGCATTTATGTCAGCAGATCACTTTATATAAAGGGGAATTGTAAAAGAAGAAGCTAGAAAGCAAAGCTTTGATGAAGAGGTATGCGTGACATGTTCTCATTGCAGTTTTGACTTTCATCATGTTATCTTGCCTCTGTGTTGTGTCAGGGGAAAATACATTGGTTATTGTACCACAACATATGGCAGCGGGTTTATTAGCTGTTTGTTTTGAATGTTGATAGTGTGTATGCCTTTGTTTGATACCAGCTAATTTGGCGGGACTTTAATTCTTCTTTTTTTGCTCCAGCTTTCCATAATAGCCACGCGGAGACTCCACTCTACCGCTTCTCGCTCTCTGATGGCACCCCAGTTACAGCCCAGACGAGGAGTGACCTCTGTAGGAATCCCAACACAAATGAGCCGCACTCTTTCCTGTCCACACACTTGCTACAAAGGTACAAATGCTCTAACAATTTACACTACCTAGTAATATGATTTTACTACACCTTTGAGATTAATCAGTCTTCTGTTTTCAATGACCGTTATTTGAATTTTCTTGTCAGAGAGCACAATGGTTACCGTGGGAACCAGGGTGGTGGCTTGAGGCCTCAAAACATGGGTGTGAACAATCCCAACCAACAGATGAACATGGGCCCTGGAGGTAGCATGGGCATGAGCAGGGGCTACAGCATGGCTGAACAGGGCAACATGCCACAGAGAGGAGGGCCTCCATACGCAGGGGGCGGCCGCATGAATCCCATTAACCAGATGAATCAAATGAACCCCATGCATCAGATGAATCACATGCATCAGATGAATCAAATTAATTCCATGCATCAAATGAACAACATGGGTCAGATGAATCAAATAAATTCCATGCATCCAATGAACCAAATGGGGTCCATGAATCAGATGGGCCATCATGGTATGCACCAGCAGCACCAGCACCAGCACCAGCACCAGCAGCAGCAGCAGCAGCAGCAGCAGCAGCAGCAGCAGCACCAACATCAGCACATGGGTCAGTTCCACGGAGCTGGAGGTGGAGGGTATGGGATGGGAATGACCAGCCCCTCCCAGGCCAATCCAGGGATTAACAGTCCTCAAAATGTCATGGGTTCACCCAGAATCAGAGGAAGCCCCAAGACGGTTGCCAGCCCCTTTTCTCCCGGAGGTATGAGCTAAACTTTTTTAGAGGTCTCAAGAACAATCAGCAACATTTGATATGCAAGTTAACTAGATGGAGATAATCACACCTTCTTAAATCACATGTTTTCTGACATTTGTTTTTTTTTCACTTCATGGTTGTGTCCTTTGCAGGTATGAACTCTCCCATGAGCTCCACTCACTCTGGTAATTCAGGAGGTGGAGGAGGGGGCGCCACCTTCTCCAGCAGCTCGTTGAATGCTCTTCAAGCCATCAGTGATGGAGTGGGCAACCCAATGCCTTCCTCACTCACCTCTCCTCCTCCTCCTCACAAGCCTGACAGCTCCCCAAGCATCAACTCCACCAATCAGGCTACAGGGGGACCGTGTAAACCGGGCCTCCCAGCCTACTCTGACTCCAAGAGCCCAGGCAGCTCACTGGGAGCCGGCGGAGAGCAGCAATCGCACCCACACACACCCACCAGCGAGGGCCCTCCTGACAAGCCAGACAGTCAGGCCAGCAGAGAGGCAGGTCTGAGTGGAGGAGAATCCAACCGACGGGTCCCTGACAATCCGTGCCACAAGAAGCTCCTGCAGCTCCTCACCTCCCCGACAGATGAGCTGGTGCCACCGAATCACGCGCCAAGCTTCAAGACCAGCGCCACACCTGAGGCTAAAGACGGAACAGCAGGTGTCACCAGTCCCTCCTCAACAGGAGTGTCCTCCTCCACAGGCGGGAATCATGGTGCCGTGTCCTCTTCTGGTGGCACAGGACATTTAACAAGTCAGTCACTGCAGGAGAAGCACAAGATCCTCCACAAGCTCCTGCAGAACGGAAACACTCCCGATGAAGTGGCTCGCATCACAGCAGAGGCCACCGGGAAGAGCAGCTTGGATTCAGGGGCACCAGAGCCGGGACCTGCAGCCCCCGGAGGGGGAAGAGGATCCGAATCAAAGTCGGAGCAGCACAGCCCTAAGAAGGAGAAACCCCACGCCCTCCTTCATTACCTCCTCAACAAAGACGACACTAAAGAAGGTGGTGATGTGAAGCCAAAGCTGGAAGATTTGGAGGGGAGAGGAGCTCAGGGAGTGGGGGTCACCAGCTCGGACCCCCACTGCACAGATGGCAAGGTCAAGCTGGAGCCATCTGATGAGGTAGTTATTTTGCTCCAGATCTCTTGCATGTTGTTAATTCTTCCCAGTCAGACATTATTTTTGATCATTCTTGCTTTCTGGTGGTGCAGACGGAGACCCTGGAGACCATTCTGGGTGCCCCAAGGAAAAACTCTGGCTTCTACCCCGAACCAGACTCCAGAGCCGGGAAGGAAGTGGGAAACAAACAGGGAAATATTCCTGACAGTTTACACGGTGAGTTAGTATAATCAAGTGCAATGTATAGATTAGTCAAATACTGCACATGCTGGTTGCAAAAAAAAACAAGAGTATGCCTGGTCAAGATAGTAAAGCAGCTGTGTTATGTGGGATTTCAGTCACTTGGTGTCACATCCTGGATCCTTTTCAATCTGCAGCAGTCATCAAATTCAAATGTGTAAACGTGTCCTAAACCTGCTATTGTGTTGTTTCAGACGGGGAGAGAGGCCCCATGCTTCCAAGTCAGCGAGCTGCCTATCAAAGAGCTTTGTCCATGGATGCTAAGCCAATGGGTGGAGAGGGAGCGGTAGGAGGCGGGCTGGCTACAAGAAGGAACGTCCCTTGTCCTACGCTGGTCAAACAGGAGAACATAGACGCCCCTATCCGACCTGGAGCCGTGCCCAACGGCTTTCCGGGAAGCATGAGTGCGTGTCCACCCCGGGGCAATCCAACAAGTAACTTAAACACTTACTTCTTAACACGACTACTTACTGTTAAATTTTTACTTAAACCCACAATCTTTGAAAGTACAGAAGTTTAGTGTGCTGCGTTCACTGTTTCTAAGCTTTTTGGTGAAACACTCTTGTGTTGTTCAGGAGGTGTGGGCAGAGGCATGGGGATGCATCAGCGCCATCCCATGGCAGGCCCAGGAGAATGGGGGATGGCGAGACCCACTGGCAGCCCTGTGGCAGGACTGGGACACCCAGGCATGGGGCGCACTGGTCCAATGGGAGGACCCATGATCAACCGCTCCAACAGTGCACCTGGAAACACCAGGTCTATGCTGCAGCAGCAACTTATGGATATGGGTATGTCTCTTGTAACTAGTGCGTGTTTCATCCATCCATCCATTATCTATACCCGCTTTATGCTGAACAGGGTCACGGGGGGGCTGGAGTCTATCCCAGCTCACTTTGGGCGAAGGCAGGGTTCACCCTGGACAGGTCGCCAGTCTATCACAGCTCCAACACGTAGAGACAGACGGAAACAGAGACCGTTCACGCTCTTATTCACACCTAAGGGAAATTTGTAGAATCACCAATTAACCTGAAGTGCATGTTTTTTTTGGATGGTGGGAGGAAGCCAGAGTACCCGGAGAGAACCCAGCATGTTTCATGATTTAGATCAATTTGTGTTTAATAAACATCTGTATTAAAATGAACTAAATAATGTGACTCATTTTTAATCCTACATTCCCCATTTTCACCTCTGAAGGTACTCATGAAGCTAAAATGAGCATGAGCCCATTTGGTGGACGTGGGCCCCCACCTCAGTCCCCCTCCTGGCCAGACTCTGCCATGGGAATGGACAGACCACAGAGCCACACAAACAGGTAAAAACCCTTTGCACCGGCACTTGCTTAATCTCACCGGATTGTTTCTAACTCCGTCGACCTCGGGCTACATTCAGATAGTAGAGTCTGTGATCGCAGTCTTCTTTTCTTGATGGGACTTAACACTTAACTCTGTCTTCTGTTGGATTAGGGACCAGTTTGCACACCCCCTGAATGAGCTGCTGGGGCCCCTGGCTAACAGCGAGGGTCCAAGTGATGAACGGGCTCTTCTGGACCAGCTGGACTCTCTGCTCAACACTGCTGATGTCATTGCTCTGCAGGAGATAGACCGAGCCTTAGGCATCCCTGAAATAGTAGGCCAGGTACAGTGTAAATTATGACTTGCATACATCCATAACCAGTGTTGCAGCCACTTGACTGTTAACTTGTATTAAATGTTGTTAAACTCCCAGAGTTTTTTAGCTCTGTGCTCTGCAGTCCCATCTGGCAGCTCTGGCAGTAATTTAATTAAATACTGTTGGCAAGATTTGTGTTGCTTGCTGGCATGGTAATTGCAGTAAAACTTCCTTTGTCTACTAACATGACAACTACTTTGTACACCAGGCCCAGGGACCTGAGGGCCACCAGCAGGGCCAGGATCAAGGCCAGAGAACTCCATCAGAGCCTTTCCCAGGGCCTGACTCCTCCATAGTCATCGACCAAAAACCCATGTACGGCCAGGGCTACCCCGGGCCCCCCGGGCCCCCTTCCATGGGCATACAGCCCAGTTATGGCGGCAACACGATACAAGGCCAGTCTCCTGGAGGCTTCAACCCAATGATGAATCAGATGGGCCAGACAGGAGTCTTCCCGGGAATGGCAGGCATGGGGGGGATGGGCAACCCCCGTGCCAACATGACAAGACCTCGCATGATGACTGCCACCAAGCCTCTTCGACTGCAGCTACAGCAGAGACTACAGGGACAGCAGGTGATTTTGCGCACACACAGAAACAAACACACACACACACACACACACACACACACACACACACACACACACACACACACACACACACACACACACACACACACACACACACACACACAGATAGTGTTGGACTGAAAATATAATAGGTGAACTTGTTTCTTGGCGTTATTTATCTTCCTGGGTGTTTTGATTAATTGTGAACATCAAAGAAGGTGCATTAAAGTGTTGTGCTTTTGTTGCATCTTTCAGTTTATGAACCAGACACGACAAGGCATTAAGATGGAAAATAACCCTGGAGTAAACCCTGCCATGCGTCCGGGCATGCAGCCGGGCATGCAGCCGGGTATGCAGCCGGGCATGCAGCCGGGTATGCAGCCGGGCATGCAGCCGGGCATGCAGCCGGGCATGCAGCCTGCAGGCATGAGTGGTCAGGTGTGTAGTCAGCCCTTCATATATAATGTAGTTTGCATTCACTTGCCACTTTTAATAAAGGTAGCCAAGTCATCATTATGTTTATCTGTAGCCTGGTTTCCTGAACGCCCAGATGATGGCTCAGCGCAGCAGGGAGATGATGACCATGCAGATGAGGAGGCAGCGGATGATGATGCTGATGCAGCAGCAACAACAGCAACAACAGCAACAGCAGCAACAACAACAGCAACAGCAGCAGCAACAACAGCAGCAGCAACAACAGCAGCAGCAGCAGGTTCAGGGAGCAGCAGGAGGCTTCAGCCCCCCTCCTAATGTCACAGCACCAGGAGGCATGGACGGCCCCATGGGAGGCCCCCCCATGAACCAGCCGGGACAGCAGGGTTTCAGCTACGGAGGTAACTATGGTGAGTTGACTGGGACAGAGCCAGCCATCTGTATCAGTTTCTCCTGGATGTTTTAAGTTTCCCACTCGTGACTGTTCTCTTGTTGCTGTTGTTGTATTTGCAGGGCTGAACCAGCAGGGGGACCCATCATTCGTTGCTCCTGGTAGCAGCTCACCAGGAAACATGATACAGGGGCGAATGGGAGGTCCTCCACAAAACCCCATGATGCCAGGGATGCAGGGAAATGCTCAGGGGGGGCACATGTACCCGTCTGGAGACATGAAAGGCTGGCCCCAGGGCGGCATGCCACGTAACAAGTATGTAGCATTGTTGAATCATCAGTTATTCAAGTGTAGGTTTGTAGTTTGAAGAGTGTGATACTTCTCACAGTAAAGTGGCAGAGGTATATAACTTCTTTTATTTTTGTGTTTTCCCAGCTCATACCCCCAGCCACCGTTCCCCCAGCAGGGCAACCAGGGCCAGTTTGCACCCATGATGATGAACAACTCCATGGGTGGCCCTGGGCCGGTCAGTGGGGCCGGTGCAGGGCAGATGGCCCAAATGCCAGGACAGATGCAGGCTCAAATAGGCATGAACCCTATGGGAATGGGCAGAATGCCGATAGGACCTGATCAGGTAGAAAATGCTGTAAATCAGAGGGATTTAGTGCGCTGACATGAAGTTCAGCTGAGTTCAAACACGTTAGACATTTAAAGGAAAGGTTTTTTTTTTTTTTTTTTTAATTTCAACTGTTTTTGTGTGTCTGCAGAAGTATTGTTGAGGACTGACGGCAGAAACTGGACCCTTTCAGCTGTGGCAGAGCAGGCTGGACCATGAGAGGAGACACACACACACACACACACACACACACACACACACACACACACACACACACACACACACACACACACACACACACACACACACACACACACACACACACACACACACACACACACACACAGTTGGAGTTCCCCAGTATAAAATGTAACACAGAAAACTCAGCACAACACTCTGTTGGCCCCGGAAGAAGTGGCCAACAAGGACAAATGTGGGCTGGGTTTCATCCCCAGCTGAAGCTTTGCATACCAACACAAACATAAAGCAGCAGTGTGTGTACGTGTGTGTGTGTGTGTGTGTGTGTGTGTGCGTGTGTGTGTGTATTCAGGTGACTAACCTGAAGCTGTCGGGCAGTATTCAGCATCATGGTCAGGCTGCAGAACAGGACTACGGTACAACTGGCTGTAGCTGCACTTTACCTGGAGGCTTCTGTGTGGGGGGGGGAAAACAATTGATGCAATATTTCTTCGTCATTACAGCCTTACTAGAGATTCAATGCCTTCACAACAATGGGTTTCTGCTTTTTCTCTTTTCTTATCCTTTGGATGCACCTCATTCTTAAAAGTCATTGGAAGCTATAAGCACACAGTTTACGATGTTATGCAGATTGGAGCAATAACTCTCACCTCTATGCTTTAGACTGTAACTGAGCATCATAATCCCTGTTCTAAGCAAACTAATGGTACTGCAGTATTAGATGTCTCAAATATCCTCTGTGAATATGAATTGTAAATATTCTACAAAATATATCAAACATGCTTTTTAAAGGCCCGTTGTTGCACAAAGACCTGGTTGTATTTTTGTGTCCCATTGGTCAATACTAATGGGTTCTTTTCATGCTTTTGCAAATATCGCAGGTATGTTTGGGTTTCTGTTCCCTTGTTTATCATTTTCTGACTGCTTTTTTAAGTTTCCCCCAAAAAAAGGTATGTATTTCATGTTTTTAGCACAGCACCTTTTTACTTGTGACGAGTGTCTGATGTGTTGAATGTTTGACACATAAAGTGATGATTTGTGTTGAGTTCTGTGTGAGCTGAGCTGTGTGCGTTCTGTCTGCAGTACAGTGAAGTCGAGAGCACAGATCTCCTCAGTTCACCAATAAGCCTGGTTCTTGCAGTGTTCTCCTCTCTCCCTCCCACCTGCTCTGTCTATCAAGTGTATTTTTATTCCCACCATGTTCTTTTGACTGTTCTCAACTCGCTGAATCTACCTTTTCAACATGCGCAATCCAAAGATATTTTTCCACATCTGTGTATAGTTTCTGAGGTTTCTGGTGTACATTTTTTATGATGCGTGTTATATTATTCTAATGGTAAATGGGTACATATCATGGATCTGTAAAAGTGTCAGGATGGTTATGGACATGGGATTGGTTGTTCCACGAGTGAGAAGCTTATCAGATTTTACATTCAGAAAAACAAAACAAAAAAATACAAAGCATGTTTTGCTGTGATAGAGAAATACCAATGGAATGAAATCCACTTTAAGACATATCAATATCTCATCTATTTTTCAGGAAACAACTTCATTTTATGTCCAGGATTTGTTACTTCAGGAAAAAAAGGAACTTTGTAGAGTTTAAAGTGCAAGAAGAAGCGAGAGATCATTTGGTTTGTTTTTCTTTGTTTGGATGTCAGATAAGCTGTCATTTTGCAGGATGTATATTACAGATTTGTTTTTTGTTTTTCAGTTGATGTTGATATTGATGTAAATACAAATTTCTATTTAAACACTCTTGACTCCAGCTGTCTAGTTTTTTTTACCAACTGATTTTGTGCAATGTTGTTTTTCTGTAATTTACTTAGTCCCAGTGTGGTTACAGGAAAACTCAGCCAGTTTACTGCACTGATACAATAATTAGTTTCACCAGACAAAACAGATGAGAGCCTCTGCTCTCAGGTTATTGGAAAACGCAAATGAAAAAATTACCCATTCTCTTTTTTTAGTTGCAATATTCTGTCAGGAGAAAAACGACTTTTATTTTCAACAATACACTACTTTGTAGTGTAAAAAAAAGAAAACTTGAAACAGTTGTTAATTTCAAGTCATCATAAAACCCATAAGTGTGAGTCAAAATATGTTAAACTTGCTGATAGATCCTGAGAATTTATTAAATCCTTTAGAATAGATATAACACACTGAGGCACAGTGGTGGAAGGAGTACTGGTATCTCTGACTGAAAGAGCAATACCATACTACATTCAAAGTACTTCTTGAGCATTATTAGCAAAAACTACTTAAAGTATCAAAAGTAAAAGAATTTTCTTCATCACCTTACTGATCATCCTCAATAGCTTTTTACTGTGGCTGGTTTTAACTGCTTAAATTATAGATGGGTATTTTACTTCTGTGGTTCGATAATTAAAAGTTCTTCTGCCAACACACTCACTTTTTAAGGTTTTTCCTAATCCAGAGTTTCTTTTAAATAAATGATGCATGGTTTATACCATCAGTGTCGGTGTTACCAGAAGAGGGCGTTGTTGTCTTTTAATGTCCTCACTGACACGTCCTCTGCCACACACAGGACGATACAAGCTTTTTACGCAGCACATGACTGCAATTCATTTCATGCTCGCAAGAGGGGGCAAGCTACCAGAGAGAGTGGAAGGAAGGGGCATGAGGTTTGAAGCCCACTCAGGGATTAGAATAATAATAATCATTAGGATTGAAGCGCATATAAAACCCACGATGCAGCTCTAATTGGATTGAATGGGGTAATATAATATGGAGCAAAGACTTATTGTGGAGACCACAACAGCCTGGTGTTCATTTTCTCCACAGCTCAGTCACATTACGTAAGGGGCATTTGTATCTGCCATATAGATAATTATATGTGATTAACAGTGGAGACGGAATAAAATTAATGATTTAACAGTATTAAGAAAATCACTAAGGAATTTTTTTCCTTTTTTTTTAAGTGTTAAATACTCCTGTTGAACTACTTGTGGACACTTATCTGACAGCTCAAGCAGTGCAGGACTCTCTTTTTTTTTTTTTTTAAAGAAGTGTAGCCTATATATTATTAGCAAACTTATGGCATAAGACTGTACTGTGGGAATCTCTACCCGGGAGCTACTCTCCCTCTCTCTCTCTCTCTCTGTGTGTTGGCGTGGTTCCCGGCCCATCTGCGGCCTGGCCCGTGGATTACTGTTTGTTAATGTTTCAATCAGCTGTGTGTTGAGGAATGTGGAGCTATTTAACCTGAACTTCCCCAGGTGTGCCGAGGCGCCGCTCAGTCTGGGCCCCGCCGCCCTCCCCTGCCCTTGGCACAAAGCTATCACACAAACACAATCACACACTGGCCACGCCGGGGCTGCAGCTGTGCGCATCGCACCGCAGGGAAATGGGAAAAACATTGCACCAGGGAGACAGAATAAATCTTATAACGAATCGCCTCGCCAAAGCCATTTTAACCCCTGCAGTGCCGGGGGAGACTCACAAAAACTGCTGATTTACACGATAACATATTGGTACACCATCTTTAAATGGATGTTTTATGAAGTGCATCAAAACCGTTTTCTTTTTTTCTTTCCTAATAAACCATAAATGATTTCGTCTTTGACAGTGAATTTGTTGAAAACACGTGTAAAATATTAAATCATCTGACTGCACTGATTTAATTTAAAAGTTTACTCCCCGAACCTTGACTGTGTGAAGATCTTTAGACTTGACGACTTAAAGTGAGACTTCCTCTTGTAATGTGATACGTTAATGACCCAGAGAGAGGCAAATTACCAATTTAACTGGCTGTGAGCCATTATGTTTACCACCAGCTTTGGTTTTATGTTACCTGAATGACTTGACAGCTTCTTGTTGGTGTAGCACTCCTCTGGTACTCAGCTACACGAGAAGTTGTTCAAAATGTATATGACAAGACCTGCGATTGATCACAGTGATAATAAGGCTGTAACAGCCCATAATAACCAAGTGTTGTTTTTCACAGCTATGGTTCTATCCCGAGAAATCGATACTGAACCCCTCTCAAGAATGTGATGTGATACACCACTTAATCTTTCTCCCCCACACAGACACAGTGACACAGAAGGATTCTTGTTCAAAAATAATTGTCTTGTTTTAATAAAAACACCAATAAGGTACATTGTAAGAAAACAATATCTTCACATACTGTGGCATTGTAATATACAATACAAGTTTGTCGCTCAGGAATCTGAGAAAATGATTTTTTTTTCCTTTTACAAAATGTTGAATTCTCTATATGGTTTACACAAGATACAAAGAGCGTAACAGAAACATAAGCTTTCTTTTAAAACTCTACAAGCAACGAGCGATGCTGGTTGCACTGAACTTGTCTTGGTCTCCCGGATAACCCAGTCTGTATCTGGACACCACCGGTCTTCCTCTTATCTCAGGGCCCTCTGATGAATCGAGAGCCGTGAGTGAGACCACCGCAGTTGGAGGATGTCCACACAACGGTTTTTTTTTTCTAGCATTGGGAGTTTGAAACGTCCCTACACAGTTCAAGGTTTTATTTTTTGATGTTTTCGAGAAGTCACATCAAGTAGCCTTGTTCGTTCTTCGCGGTGCTCGCTGTGGGGTGATGGGGCGATGCTCCACGAGCTCTTAACGGCACATAATCCTGTCATCTGAGCATCCGTTCTGCGGGGAGAGAGAAAAGTAGGTCGATAAGTACATGTATGTCACACAGATGCAAAGCAGTTACAGTGTAACTCGTGCGCAAAAGGGAGATTTTGCGCACGGACTTGACAACTTTACGCACGCGAACTGACATTCAAAATCAGATATTACAGGGGAATCATGCAGCTCTGGAGGACATAGAGCTATTCTTAGATTTATTCTGCAGTGCCGTGGCAATATATTTACCTCCACTGAGATGCTGGCGAGCTCTGCGTTCAGGGTAGTGAGCGGTGTTCGTGGGACACCGCTGACCGAATGCTGACGGCTCTTCTCCGGCTCGTCCAGCTCGACCTGCAGGTCCCATATGTAGTCGATGACATGCTGCAGGATCTCCACTTTGCTGGCTTTCTTGTTGGTGGGCAGAGTGGGCACGAGCTCCTTTAGCTTGCTGTAGCAGCTGTTCATGTCCTGGACGAAGACGCTCATCTGCTCGTCCAACAGCGGGATCTTGCACTTGGCGATGCTCAGGCTCTGATCGGACAGACAGCGCACCACGTCCTCGCCGCCGACTTTGCTCTTCAGGGTGCAGGTAGATCCGACAACCTTCATCTTGATTAGCGTAGGATGTGTAGCTTCCAAAAGATGGTACAGGGGGGGGAAAAAAAAGAGAGCGTAGGAAGGCAATGAGGCTTCTCCTCCTCTTAGTGATCACGGGAATATAATGTTGACAGTTTGCAACATCCACATGGGCGAACCTCCTCGGCTTTATAATGGAGCAGAAGCCGGAGGCGTGTCCGAGTCGTCTGGTTTGAAGGAGGTGGGCCAATGAGACAGCTGCGTTTGTATTGATGAGGCGGTCCACAACCTGAGATTTAGCCAATGACTGCGCTCGGCTGGTTATCGGGATTTACAATCTGTTTGAAGGATGGCGTTACAAATGGAAACAAATGTGTGTCTTTTATGGGTAATATGTGGGAATCCAGCTGTCCATGGCTTGGGGACTCTGCAGGTGTAGATTGCCTGGGGACAGTCAAGGGGTGGTGAATGCTTGGGTATGCACTGTGAGAATGTGTGTGGGATGGGACAGGATGAATAGGATGAATGGCTAATGATAATTAGGCTACCACAGTGCCCTAGATTTTTTTTTTTTTTCCACAATTGTCGATGGCACTGCAGATGTGGATGACAATGGTCAAATAAAGTTGGAGAATTAATTACAGTGACCAAACAATTCTGGGAAAAGATTCCCTTTTTATGCTTTAATTAGTTCAAGATGGTGAAGTGTGTCTACAATAAACATTTAAATGGATTGTAATACAAAAACTAAAGAGTTGATTTAAATAGTTTAAGAACATTAGACGACTATTTGATGTCAGGTTGTTGACTGGTTTAAAAGTCCTGCTACACACTAATTCCCACACCGCTGCTCCCCGGACAAAATCTCCACTCTTTAAACTCAAAGCTTTCTTTATGCGCACAAACTACACTTTTCCCGAAGCACAGAGTCTCTTTTTCCTGGCTCGCTGTGCTGCTGAAGGAAGCCCAGTGTGAGCAGCAGCTTCACGGATTCCTTCACATGTTTCTGCAGTGTGTGCTCAGCCTTGTGTGCACACTCAGATCGCATCGCTCTGTTCTGAATCTTCCCCCCAGATTGTCCAAACAAGCCCGAGCAGACTGGCAGGCGCCAGCGCGGTGACGTCACCCATTCATCCGAGCCTTGACGCCTGTCAGCCTGGCGCCGCTCGGGCGGTCTCCATGGAGACGTCAAACAAGAGAAGCTCGCACTCCGAGCTCCTCCATTCACCTGCGTGGCGCGCGGAACCCTGAGAACAAACCGGCTCTGGAGCTTTGTCGTTCATTTATCACCTCCGAGCAGCGGGATGAGATTACCGCCCTGCGCACCTGCAGAGCAAACGCTCTCAGCCGGTTAACAGCGGAGGGAGGCGCGTCATTCTGCTGTTACTGCATTTAAACACACAATAACTGTTGCATTCCTTCGAACAGCCCACTTTCACTACAACATCTCTGTGGGGCTAAAACTGCTTTAAAACTTTTCCTTTTAAAAAAAAAAAAAAAAAAGTTTTCGTGCATTTATTTTATTTGCAGGAATTCAGTTTATGTCGGTGATGACATTTTAAAGGAATAGAAAAATAATTCGAAAGACTTTTTATATTTCATTTTATGACATCAGGTCCTTCAATTAGCTAATTAAAAAAATGACTAAAGTCCACAACGTTATAGCTACAAATAGTAGAATAACATAAAACAAATTATATGTTTAGATCCTATAAATAAGCAAAACAATGGCCCCTATCAGTTTTACATAAGTTGTGCATGCCTAAATAATCGTTATTGATCACTGATGTGTATTTAGAATTTAATTTAATGTGATTTTGCCTCACTTTTTACACTTTTGAGCAGTTTATCTGCAACATTAAGTTTTAAAGGCAGTTTGTATATTTCATATGGAAAATTAGAATATGTAAAGTATCTAATAATTGTAGTTGTGAAGTAAATGAAGTAATAGTACAGTTAACTAAATATATAAAGTACAAGTAATGTACAAAATTGTACCTTTCATGACATAATTAGTAACATTCCACCACTGTATAGCCTGATACCATATATTCTGTTTTTAATTCATTTCACTGACCATGCAGTTTTGCACCATTTAGTTGTTTATAAATGCATGTTTTTGCAAATTGAAGATTATGTTGATAGTAATAATTTTATTTTGTTAATTGCAGAATGACAGATAGTGGTACATCAAAGTGTTAATTTGATTTAAATATAGTTCTAAAGTGGTTATAAAAAGCTGGTTCCCCTCGTATTTTAATATAAATGCTATTTAAAGAGTCCCTGCTTATATCTGCACAGATGTTGTACCATACTAAAGATAACGTCAGTACTGCTCTACAAAGTTAACTACCACCGGCTGTTTCTTCGAGCTGTTGCAGTAGCCTGTAAAAACTTTTTTTCAAACTTTCTTTTTTTTTGCCCTCTGTCCTAGGTCGCAGCTGACAAGGCGGAGGGAAGGCCGGGTGGGCAGAACAATGGGAGTGCGGTGCAGGGATTGTGGGAGAGAATCTAGGCTGGAGCCACAGTGTCTGGAGCGCCCCTCCACTCCCCTCATCCAGCTTTTGTTCAGCTGCAAAAGCTATCAGCACTTCCTACTGACACCAACAATAACTCCACACAGCTGGGCCCTTTTTAGCCTGTTTACAGCACATCAAGGCAAGGGGAGAGAGAAGACAGAGGGAAGAGGCAGAGGAGGGGAAAGAAAAGTGAAACATATTAGCTCCTGATTTTAACTGACAGAATGGCAGTGCCCTCTCTCAGCTCCCCTTCCCTCCTTCATCACTGACGCTGAATTCATTTCCCAGCGGACTCTTTATATGTGAGCTGATTAGTATTTCTGCAACAGGCTACTGGTCATACATCCATCAAAACAGCAGTAAAGCAACACTTGTATTTTTTTTTGTTTTGTTTTTTTGGTCAGGACATTGTGTATCCTTTGTACCAGTTTCCCAGTATTTTTTTTTTTTTTTTTTTCTTCCGGGATAAATTGTTCCATTTGGTGGTGGAGAAGGAAACATATTAGCTGATACGCCCTCTTTATCGCTACAGTAAATAGATCTAGAGAAGTGCACTACAGGAAGCCACAGAGGAGAAAAGTTGGGGCAGGAATTCATTCAAAGGAAATAGGACATTCCAGCAATGCTTTGACACTTTTGCTGCTGTTATTATTGCTGCGAGTACAATAAGCAGTGCTCATACTACTTCCTGAAACATGAAAGCGACCAAAGCACAACGACGGCGGATGAGAATAAATGGTTTCTTAGACAGAGGATTTTTACTTCAGTATGATTATTGAGATACACTGTTGAAAAGAAGCGAGGGAGGAATTTGATTAAGAGAGGAGAGCAGTACATGGAAGTTTTCAACAATTTTTACTAACACACACACACTCTCACACACACACATACACATAGGCCATCTCCTCGCAGCTGTGGGATTAGTTTCCAGTTCCCAGTCAGGCTCTTCCTGTTTGCTTGATAATGATCACACCTGTGTGCAGGTGTGTGGAGAGGCTCATATGGACTGGGAGGGGTGAGTGTGGTGTCGGATACAAAAACTTTTACCAGACCACAATGTCACATCTATCTCTGGCTGAGCGATGATTGACTAGTGGCCCTTGGACACAGATACAAGTTGAGGAAGTTTGTAACATTGTGTGTCACACCCTCTGTGTGGGTGTGTGTCGTGTGCGTTTCCGCCTGGATTCCTTGTGTGCCCTGGCGTGGCCTGGCACCTCCCTGGGCAGCCCAGCCTCTGTAATGACTGAGGACCAGTGGTTAGGACTCACTTCCTGTGGGGAGTCCTGGTTCAGAGATGTGTCATCAGCAGCGCAGACCGTCTGGAGCCTCGCCGCCTGTTGGGTGTTTTTCCTGTGTGCAGGCAGCAGACTGGGTGGGTGGATGGATGCCCTTCCCTGAGAGCCAGGGGCAGGTTACAGGAACACTATCTCCATTTGATAGTTGGTGTGCGGCGGATCCTCGCAGAGATCCTTGAAGCTCCGCAGGTGTCCTCTGCTCTGCGTCCTTGGCCCGAGAGTAGTCGCAGGGACAGCTTGGTCTCTCTGTATCTCTTTCTCTCACATGTGTTCCTGTGTGTGTGTGTGTGTGTGTGTGTGTGTGTGTGTGTGTGTGTGTGTGTGTGTGTGTGTGTGTGTGTGTGTGTGTGTGTGTGTGTGTGTGTGTGTGTGTTTGTGTTTGTGTGTGTGTGTTTGTGTGTGCATTCACTGGACCCAAAACTCACCCCTCCTTTACGCCCCTGTGGCCATCTCCCTCCGCCTGGTTCCCACACACACTATCAAAGCCTTTTAATGGCTTCTAATTAGCTCCCCATCTGCTGGTGACAGCGCACTGGTGGCATGCTAAAGCACCCATTGAGAGCATAGGCATTGTGCTCTGGAATACTTTCCACTCCAGTGGCAATTGCCTGGAGAGAGAGCTTTAGTTGGGAGTGTGTGTGTGTGTGTGTGTGTGTGTGTGTGTGTGTGTGTGTGTGTGTGTGTGTGTGTGGGTGCGTGCGTGCGTGCGTGTGTGTGTGTGTGTGTGGGGGGGGGGGGTTCTAGGCGGACTTGTTGTCTTCTCTACGGTTAGGGGCTTGGGGGAGGGCAGGGGTGGAGGGATACACAATGAGAGACAGTGTTACGACTTGTTGCAAATCTAATAACGCCAGAGTCCCTTTTCCGTCCGCTGGACATCACCCACCCCCCGCACCAACAGCAACTATTTCACAATCCCACCTCACCCCTCCCCGGACTCCTTTAAGTATAGCAACAGTCTGCAGACATCCCAACGCCCACTCGGTGCTGAGACCAGGGTGAAACTGGCAACACAACCTGATGAGGTGCTCCATTGTCCCGAGGAGCCCCGTGGCTGCAGCTCCCCTCTTGGACCGAACAATAGATGCACCTCTATAGAAACTGTAAATGTAGCCTAATGAGGCCTCTTCATTAGCAGAACCTATATATGTGTTTTTGTGATTGTCAGATCCTATAAGGCCCTCTGCTTTCTAGGACTTCCAGCAGTGCCCAGGTCCACTGGTAGCAGAAGGGGAGACCAGCTGTTCCCAGCTGGTAGCCAGAAGATGCCTATAGGGGACAGGCCTGATTACTGCTGGCCAGCTGCCCCCTGCTGCAGGGGGGAGATGGACAACAATAAATATCTGCTGCTGTCCTCACTCTATGTCCACTGTTCTCTAATTTTACACCTTAGACATCACTGTTGGACTGAATGGGGGGGAAGAATGGTTACATCTGATGTGCATGTATTTTAATCAAGACATTTAGCTGACTCATCAGAGTGGGGAGGTCATCATCAACTCCCGAGAGAAAAAAAAGGTCAAATGTCACCAACAAATTGCCCTGAAAGTATTCTGCTGATGTAAAAAAAAGAACAGAGAGCAGTACAGTAAGAGAGGAGTGTTTATTGTAGATTAATAAATATGTTTTGTTTGACAGAAACTTCCTGGATGATGTTCTGAAAACAAAACCAAAGTAAAGATGGGAACTTTTTCTGCTGTTTTTAAGATTCCATGGCAACTGAACGCACCACTTTGAAATGACAAGTAAGACCCTAAGTCACGTATTTGTGTGTGTCTTCTGTGTGTTGTGAGACAAATGGCCCGTCACCTGACCTCTCTCTCCATCCCACACACACACACTCACACACACACACAAACCCGCACATCCCCACAGCTGCACAGAGGCGTCCAGTCAGCACGGCCAGGGGACATGGGAGCCAAAGCCCAAAGATGGAGCATGGACAGTGGCAGCTGGGGAACTGACAAAGCCCCATTCAGAGGGCCCGGGCCTGGGGACAATGGCTGGGCCAGGCTGAGCCCTCTCCTCCACTCTTCCACCAAAAGATTAATACTTCAGATGGGCTTCCCGGTGGCAGGCAGGGCTAAAAGGAGAGCCCTCCTGTTTGTCACTGGGCATTGTGCAAGTCGCCTGAGAACCAACCTCTTGGATGGGCTTGACAAATGAGAGCCGCCATTGACAGTGAACAGATTGGGCCTGCCACTTTTGTTTTGATTGTGGAGCGGGTATAATCAAGTTATTTGGGCCTCGGGGAGTTTTTGTTTCTTTCTCCTGGTGCTCTTGACACTAAAGTCCCACCTTAACAGTCTCTGTCGGCTCAGCTGTGATCTCAGCCCGCTCAAGTTTCCCCTCTTGTTTGTTGTTTCTATTTATCAAAGCTGTATAGAGGGTGCAACGGCAAGAAGAGGAAGTTAATTTACTTGGGTGTGGGAATCTGGCAATCTTTTCATGTGCCGTACAGAAGGCAGTGCAGGTGCAACAGGTGTACGTGTGTGCGTTTCCTTGTCCCAGTAGAGCAACGGTGCAGGGTTATTGTAATGTTTTCTATGCAGATGTCCTCTATACACCTGACCTGAATAATGTGTGAAAAGAAACAGCTCAGCCAGGGGACTACAGTAACCAGAGATCCTGTTAGGGAAGGGTATGTGAGGGGGTGCAGGCAACCCCCCCCCCCCACACACACACACACACACACACACACACACACACACACTGTTTGCTCTGTAACCCAGTGAGTGCAGCGCAGGTGTTTAGCCCCCAGCAAGGCAGCATTTCAGGTTAAACTGTAGGAACGCTGCCCCGCCTTCACACTGGGAATTTGAAGTGGCCGCAGAGTACACAGCATCACACCTGCACACCTGTGTGTTGTCATCACATCACATGATGTCACAACAGGAAATACTCGTCCACTGAATCTTATCAGAGAAGAAAGCATCACATTCAGTGAGCATTGTGTATGCAAATGTCACTTTTAAGCCAAATGAAACTGACCTACAATTTTTCCCCCTCACCAGTCAGCCTCTGACTGTTTGACAAAGGAACAAGCAGGGACTGAACTGCTGTTTTCATGTGCTGTGGCTTCAGTGCAGAAGGCCTGGGACCATCTGCCCAGTCAGTTATTGCTGTGCATCGAGCAGCCATTCTCACGATAAAGGAATGTGCCCTTCTTGTAAACATGCATGGACCCGACCCCCCTCCCACCCCCACCCCCCACCCGCAAGTGCCACAAGCTTCGTCCCCTTTCCCTCCTTTCTTCCTCTCACGCTCGGGTGTCCCCTCGTGTACCCCAGTGTATCACCCTCTTATCCACCCCGACCACCACCACCCCTGTCTCCGCCGGGTCCGTCCAGTCTCCCTGTCCCCTCGGCTGCCCAATGACGATCCTCCTCTGGTTCCCACGTAGAACTGAGAAACTAAGATGAACGCCCTGCTTTTTACCCAGGGCTCTCTTCCAGGAATCTGTGTGAAACTCTGATGCAGCAGAAGGTGCCCTACTTTTAAACTTCATTCTTCTCCCATGGGATTGTTTCGGAGGGTTCAACAAAAGGGGGAACAAGCCTGTGTGTGGGTCAGCAGGGGTGTGTGCATATGTGCATCTAGGTTATACTCATGTGCATGTGTTCGCGTGCGCGCCGGTGTTTATGCAACAGTGTGTATGTGTGTGTGCACGTGATGGGAGGGCTGTAGGATTATAAAGAGGAAGTGAATGGGAAGTACACACTCAGTGACAAAATAAGAGGGAGACATTCCTTTACTGCCCCTCCCCTCCTCCTCCTGCCTCCCTCTTTCTCTTCTCTCCCTCCGCTGTGGCAGGGCCCTGGGAAAATCAAACAGGTGGTTTGTGCCTGGCAGGAAAGCTGGCTGGGCCTGGGGTGGGCAGGCCTACAGGCTGCTGGGGGCTATCAAAAGCTCTTAGCCCCAGCTTTAGGCCAACACTCTGAATGGCCCCGGGCTTCATTATCATGTGAATTCTGGGAACTGCCCCGGGCCCCCAGTAACACCAGTGAGCTGCCCATATGGTGTTCGCTTGGCAACTAGGGAGACCTAGCACCCCACCCCCCTCCCCACTCCCCTCCCCACTCCCTCACCCCCCTCCCCACCCCCAACCCTCGCTTCCAGTGCTACTTCTCCATTCCAGCACTCCCAATATCAAGGGAAGACAAGGAGAGGAGGGAGGCAGAAGCCCATAGCCCTCACCCTTCTTCTGGGCGGGGTGGGTGGGGGTGGGGGGTGGGGTACTGGACCACACAGAGCAGCACTGGGCAGTCCTTAGGGACACTGGGTGACACTGCTGCCCTACAGGGCGCAACCACTTCCCCGGGTCTGGGTGGATTTAACCATTCAGTGAGCATTAAAGACACATTCCAGAGCTGTCAATTTAGCATCAGAAGCCAAAGCTTTGACAGATAAAGATGTCAGCAGCCTCTCCACTTCCTAAGGATACTCACGATCAGCTACAGCCACCTCCCCTCATCCTATTTCTCACAACTTTAGAGGGAGAACTGTGGTTTTGTAGCTGGTGGGCAGGTCACCGTAGCTCTTTAAGATTCTTTAAATCTAACCATTACAAAACTTTGATATTTTCAGGACACATACCAAATTGCTTCGGTATGATCTACTATGGACAAATGGCCTGTTATTCGGTATCTATGCTACTTCAACTTTTGCTTCATTTACACAGGACTAAATCTCATCAGCATCAGTATTACACAGCATTTACCACAAGTAGCATAAGCATGGGTGGCCCACCCGCATAGATAAAATCACTTGGTTTAAACTGAGGTCAATTTTACATTAGGATGCCTTATTTCACTTTTTAAACTAATTTTTGTCCACAAACCACTCTGAGTAAGGTGTAATGAAGTGACTAAAAGACTAGCGAGAACATGTGCATGTGAGGCGTATAACCTGGGTTATACTCTCCCCATCCAAACTAAGGGTTTGTACTGTAACGTTTTGATGATTATATATAATGCCTTTTATATAATTATCCAAAAAAGTATCAGTATCAAGGTCAAGGGATCATTCGAGATACTGGTGTTGAAATACTTTTGAATGAGACCGAACCCTACACCAAACATTTTGTTCTCATGATTTTATCTAACTTTATGCATAACAAGGATGATCAAAATGTGAATAAAAGCTTTTGTTAGCTTGTTTAGCTAAGTTTACTTATTTTGTATTCATTTTCTATTTACTTATTTGCACTATATTCTTCACATTTCCAATTGATCTAAGATGTTATGATCGTGATTGTCCATCCTGTCACATGACTGCTCTGTACATCTGTCTGTCTGTCCTGGAAGAAAGCTCCTTAATCTGCTCCCGTTTGTGAGGTTTGTTTCTCATTAAAGCTTCTTCGGAGATTTTGTTCTTATATGAACTGAGGGTCTGAGGACAGAGGGTGACGTTTGTTGTAAAGATCGTAAAACCCCTTGAGGCAAACTGCTGATTTTTGATATTCAGTTATATGAATAAAATGTACTTTTTCAAAAGTCTTATTTGTACCACTGTCTCTTGTCTCATAACTGTCAGCAAACAATTTGTTTTTTTTGTGAAGCAGTTTATGCTGGAGATAAATTGGCTAATCTTTTGGATTTTACAAGGGTCAACACAATATCAAGACAGCTTGCTATTGGTTAATAGAATTTAATCAACTTTGGCAGCCAAAATGCTCAAAGTAATACTTCCTTTCATTACTATCTGAGATTTCCATCTGCAGTAATATGCTGTAGGTCTACTGGCCTCATGCAGCTTCCCGTAAGCATTCCAATTATATTATCAGTGACATACAAACCCCAATCAGATCCACGTGAGGTAAATATCCTCGTGAGTCATTTGATTTTCCTGGATGAGGATGAGGACACTTCTACAGAGGAGATGTCACTTAACAGCAGAGTAGGAATGCTGCTCCAGCTGCTGCAGTCGGCCACCTGTGCTGTAGTCCAGCAGGAAGTGTGTGAGCAGTGTGTGTTATATGTGCCACATGATCTCATGCTGATGAAGAGACTGTGGATGGCTACGACATTGTTCATTGTGATCACTGAGGTGTGTGTATTTATATGTGTGTGTGTGTGTGCACATGTGTGAGGTTGTTCTTATGGAGCACATGTGGACAATCTAGTCTGCTTACTTCACCGCCTGCACCTGTGATAAAGAAGGCGAGGTATGGAAAACAGAAGAGCGCAAAGCAGGCAGGGAGGGGGGAGACAGCTGAAAGTGTGATCTGACTTCTGAGGAACTCTACTGGTGATTCATGCTGTTACACATGGAGCGATTCACTCCCTCTGCAGCTGTGTGGGCCACATGTGCAATATGATTTCACAACATCTTCCCTGTCCTTGGAAATTCCTTTTTTTCATTCTCACCCTCTTCTCTCCTTTCAGTGTGCTTGCGGTTGTCCTGACTGAGAGGCAGGTGCACAACTTAGTCATTCTTCTCTTCTCAGAATGCCTCTGTATTTCACTGAAGCTTTAGTCAGCTCGAAGGGCTTGGCCAGTAGGCCCTGTTGGAGTAATGTGTTTATCATACAGTAGGCATCACGGTGCTGCTGTTGACGGTGTTGTTGTTATCCCTCAGTTTACCACTGCTGCCTTAGGTGTCAACAGCCAGCTGGGAGCAGAGCAGTGAACGCTCAACTAGAGTGACTTAGCATTTTTATGTTTCACGTCTTGCTTTTTGCCTACAGTGTGTACTTGCTTATCTTTACAGTATCCATCTCACTCTCTGTCTTTCTAGGATTCGATCCACTCCATGTCCAGTTGTAACCCAGGGGAGCGTCAGTGGGATCCCATCCAGGATGATGTGTGTGTTGTGGGGCCGTGACATGATTGTTCCGCACAGTTTAAGCTGCACTCACATGAGACTTGGCTTGATTTTGTCAGAGCTTTGATTGCAATAAAAAGTAATGCACTTCAGTTCAGGACCGCCTATAGACTCTGCTGAGGCATTAGTTAAATTAGATCTCAAAGAATGTTTCATTCAAGAGGCTCAAAAATAGACATTATTTTTCCAATAGAAAATGGCAATGCCTATTAATCAACTTTAAATGAATACGTTAGCGTACTATAAATACAACAGGGCTGTCCTACTCAGATGACCTTCCACACTGACATTATTAATTAATTAGCTTGATCCAAATTAAAGAGTTTCTTTGTCAATGTCATCATAAAATTCTGCATTTCTGCTCCCAATTACATCCATTGAACCACAGCAGGTCATCAGATAATGGGAGCTGAAGTAAAGGAGAAAAAGTCCCATCTGTGTATCTCAGTTTGCAATGCTGTTCAACAGCAGACACACAACTGGAACATTAGTCAAGTTCCAACATGGCAGATTTCTGAGTTTACTCTGAATAACATCCCTTAAAAAAAACTATCAAATGATACTGTATCCTTTTGAGTGCGAAAAAAGGCAAAATTGTTGCTTGTGGTTTGAAAGATTTAACCAGCATCTCCGATAGAGACTCACCTCTGGTTGGTCAGCCTACCTGACAGATTGACTGTATGGAAACACAGTTTATATTCCAAACCAGTTCCTTTCAAACTTTGGAGTCGCACTAACCTTTTACAGATAAACACAATTGTTCTCACAACTAAGGAGGCAAAATCTAAAGAAACATGAATTGAGGTGGTGGATTAGCACGGATGACCACTGTGACTGACTGTATAGTGCTTGATAAGTAGTAATAGTACTAGTTGTAGTAGTAATACTGAAGCTAAGTTAAGGTTATTAACCATACCTTATTCAATCTCTGTGACCGAAGCATGTAATTCTCCCATCAGTCCACTAGAGGATACCATGTCAGTGTCATGTTTTGCCTCGCGTGTGAAAAGAACATGCGGGTATGACCAGGGTCGAAGAAGGAATTCATTTTCTATTCCCTGAGAAAGCCGTTACTGACATAACATATTTGACACACGTAATATACCAATGTGATGTATGTAACGTTACTTAAATTGAATTACATTTATTATGACCCAAACCATCTTTTCTTTAAACGAACCATGTGGTTTTTTTTTCACCAAACTTAAAGCACCTTACTTTTCATGCTAAATCAAGGCAAAACGTGAAACTGATACAATATCCTCTAGTGGACTGACAGGTGTATTACACCATTTGGCGTAATACTGGGTTAGAAAGACAAACAATAGAAATGGCAGAAAGACAACAAATGACAAAACCTGTGGACGTCCAGATAATAAAATGTTTAAAAATCTTTTTTTAAGGCAAAATATATTCTAATAAACACCAATTACACTTTAAAGTCAAATATTAATTAGTTTATCATATATTCATAGTTCATTTAAACTTGTCTTGGCAGGGCTACAGCTGGGTATCACATACTTTTTTGTTAACGACTGAAGTGCTGACATCTAGCAACAGATATCTGTTCATATTTGTAATCTTTCAGTCATACTCCATTAAGGACAACATTTGGTCAGTTTTAGTCTATTTTATCAAAGTTATTGTACTTTTATAAACTGTGTGTCTTGTTTTGGTATTGGTAAAGCTGAACATTTTCAAATGATATCCATCCCCAGTCTTCAAATTACCTTTGATATTTATCTCAAACTAAATTTGCAGTAAACTTCTTTAGGGTAACCTGCATTACCATGGTCACATCAGTGGTGGATGATATCTCTCTCCCTAATAAAGGATATGGGCCTTTAATGAATAAACCTTGTTTGACATACATATATAGAATCTATTAAGAGCTATATCCATTGTTTGATGAAGCATTTCAACTCTTAATCCCCCTCTCCACCCCCCACCTCCCTCCACACGCACACACACACACACACACACACACACACACACACACACACACACACACACACACACACACACACACACACACACACACACACACACACACACACACACACACACACACACACACACACACACACACACACACACATCTCTTATCCCTCTTCGCGCCAAAAGAGCCAGCAGGAGAAAGTGAAAGGAAAGAGAATGGGCCATCGAAAGGCGAGGAATGAGAGTGGAGTTGACGAACAAGTGAGTGTGTTGGAGAATAAGAAAATGAGAAGGAGAGACAGCATGGATTCTTTTCTTTGGGGCCTTAAAGACATGTTTCCCTCAGATGTTGGCTCTTCTTCAGATGCTAATGGTTCACTCTTATTCCCAAGCTGTGCCTTAGCATAACAATGCAGTGGAAGTGAAAGAGCTAAACCTCTGCTTTCTTTAAGAAGCCAAAGCTGGGCTTTTCTCGTGGACTAATGCCCCTCTCACTCTTTGTGCTCCCAGTGAAAGGCCTGTGGAACGCAAAGGCAAGGTGATCACAGAGTTTACTGAAAATGAGACTGAAACAACACATGTGCCTGCACTAAAACTGCACCGGTGAAGTCACTGGAATCCAGGAGATATGACCAAATATAGAGCAGTGAGCTCGCTGGCCCTGAGCCAGAGTACTCACTCTCTCAAGTATGATGACAGCAGTCATTTTGAATATTATCAGCTTTTGCTTTTAAAGCTGTGCTGAATTATATCTGTTGCACGACTCCAACCCAAATGTTATGACTGTGTGTCCCGTGCTGACTCCAAGACGACAGTCCCATCTGAAATGCAGTTGTGAGCCTGAAGGGTTTTTGGACGAACTGCGGTCTGACCTTGATGAAGCCCAAGTAGATACTGTTGTAAGGCCGAGATAGCCTCCGATAGCAAACACAGAACATATGGTTTTTCAGCTTTATCATTTATCAAGAAAGAATGATCGGAGGTAAAGGACATGAAGGAGGACACAAAGATATAGATAGTATAGGTCGAACTGGCTGCACCAAGGCATGATGACGTCAACTTATCCCTGTTTGTGCAAAAGTGAAACGGTTCCCTCTTATTATATGTCACTCAATTTTCTGCCTTTCTGTGAGAAGTCATGCATTGGAATTTGGCAAGATCTCGAAGGACACATTTTGAGATGTGGTTTCAGGATTGGCTGACATTTTACGATCGCGTGTTTATGACATAGAAGCACATTAAAAATATTTTATGCTGAAAACATATATTAAATGACAGAATTCACAGCTTTAAAGGAGCCATCAGAAGTTAGAAAAACACAATGCTATTATGGAAATTAAATGTTAAAACAATATGGTAACCGCAGTGTAGGAGAAAATAAAGGTCCCATATTGTACAGATTCAGATTTCAATTTATGTTTTGATCATAAAGCAAGTTTAGGTGCTAAATAAATGCTGTGAAAGTGTCAAAACACTCTGTGAAATGCACACAGACTGTGTTCAGCAGCTGTGCCGTTTGGGCTTCGGTACATTTGTGATGTCACAAACTCACATTTATGTCATCATGAAGTTTCACAACAGCAAATGGAAATTCAAAAGAACACGAATGATGCAGCCTAAATGAGAAAAGCAAGCTGAAACTGCAACAACAACAAAAACAGCACACCAGATGAAGCCCAGACGCTAATACATACACCATACGTAAATAGTAACTACAACAAATGTTTGGGTTAAGAGAAATGTTGGAATAAAAGTGTAAAGGACAATGGTAATGGTAGTTTTTGATATCAGTTAAAAGGCACCATCATTTATAGGGATGTGTGAACTCTTCAATCCAACTTAATCTGCTTCATTTGTTGTCATTGTGACTGCACAATAAACCGGTTACATTTGTAAATACATCTTTTTCTCTTTATTTCAGCCCTCTTTCCAGACCAAAATTGTTCTCCCTCCAAAATGTAGCTTATCAAAAGGGCCTTCAGTGTGTAAACCTGAGTATTTTAAGTGCCCCACAATTATCAGGTTTAAGCCATTAACACCTCTGATATTCTCTTTCTTTTTCTTTGTCCTTGCAGCTCTCCTTCACCCCTCCTCTGTCTTTATGCAGATGAGCAGTCAGCCCAGGTGCAACACAGAGGAAGTTAGCGCCTCCTCAGCACAGCGACACACTCTATTTACATGCAAAACACTGGGCTCTGTGAGAAAATGTGTGAACACAGGTGTGTATGTGTGAGCGGGAGATGATGGGAATGTTGTTACTGGAGCCACTAATCTGTTTGTCCTGACGTGCTCTGTGTTTGCTCTGATACTGTTGAATCACTGTATTGCGTAATTAGATGCTTTGTGGCAACACATTTGAGTTCTCTGGGAGAAGAAGCAGCTGAAAACATGCCTCTCACAAGCCTGCATTTACTTGTGCTGAATTGAGCTTTTTGAGCTCTTTGATTTGAGTGCGATTACAGTATGTGTGTGTAGGTTGAGAGGAAGTCAGTGGTGGCACCCAATGTCATTTGAAGCGTAGCGCCTGGCGCCACAGCATCAGGAACATCACTCCCTGGTGCCAGGCTAATTTTTATAAGCACTGAGCAAATGACACACAGCTGGCGGCATAGAGACAGCTGTCACTGCCGTCACTACGCCCTATCTGTTTCTCTCCCGCTCCTTTCCTCCTCTCTCACACTCTGGTGTTCAGCTGGGCTGCCTCCCTTCCTCCTCCCTCCTCCCTCCCTTCAGGGTCCAGACTTCATGGAGCCGAAGCTGCAAAAACTCACTTCCTGGAGCTGGTGCTCACTTCCTTTTCTTTTTGTGGGACTTCCTGTCCTGCCTCTGTGATCGAGCCGGTCAAAGCTAACTCTCTGGGAGAGACTTCCTGATGCACAGACAGCTGGGGAGATAATTCTGTCTTTCTGCCTTCGTCAGGAATTTTTTTTTTTCTATCTCTCTTTCCGTGTCTCCAGAGGTCTTTTTTCTCCTCTGTACTGTTTTTCCATTTACTCTGCTAAGCTGCAGGTTTATTTTGATATGATGCACAGCAAATCTGATTCCCCAAAGATAGATCATCTTCTGAAAGAGGAGACCTATGAAGGACAGAATCACAGGAAAATGAGCCTAACAGATATCATATAGCTAGGGATAAAAAATAAAATAAAAAAAAAATAAAAATTTTTTTTTTTAAAAGGCCAATGCACAATGAGCCCTTCATACCTGCTGATCTGGAGAAATTATGCTATGATATAATACCAGGCTGTCCTGTCCATTAGAACTCCTGTTCACCTCATCTAGCACCTCACCCTCCCCTCTGGCTGTTAAGTGGAGGAATGTAGTGGGTGTGGGTGTGTCGGTCCCGGTAGCGAGCAGAGACTGGCTCTAGTCGGTACACCAAGCCCAAGAACAGACTTCTGTGATGGGGCAGACGGGCCACAGCAGACAGACTGCAAGGAGGAGGCCTCAGTGGGTGAGCAAAGACAGGCCTGAAACAGGGAGTGATAGCAGGGGAAACGAGCACGAGCAGTGTAGGAGGTGTAGGAGAGAGTATAGTTTGAATTCGACGCCTCTCTGTCTGAGCTCTTGGTGTTTCCCATCCTGCAGCACATCACCCATCATCCCATGTTGTTTTATCGCTGCACACACTGCAGCATTTTTGTCTTTGGGGGTCTTCTGTTGCTAAAACAAATAAACTTCCTGCCAAAGCACCCATCTACTTTTCACTTGCATATGTTCACCTTATGCCGCTTCCTCTCTGCGTGTCCATCTGGCCACCTGGGCCACTGGTGACAAGCAGGGTGGCAAGTCCGGGGTCAGGCCAGAGGAGAGCGAACGCAGCAGCCTGGGGATGGAGGGCTGGATCTTGGTGTGCCGGCCAACCTAACCTGAAGAGAGGCTACGCAGGCCACTGAGAGCAAGTACACCAACTCAGCATCCGTCTGCACTGAGGCCAAACTGTGAGGGTCTCCTTGTGTTGTGGCTCATACATGGGATACTTTCAGACCCAGTGTATGTCAGCGGGCCCTGCACTCTGTGCAATGAACAAATGGGTTTAGTGCATTGCTCCTCTGTTTGCACGGATGCTCTCATATGTTTGAGGTTCTCTGAAGGGAACGACCTGGCAGGGGCAATAAATAGCTGGACTGGATAACCAGTGTTGTTTCACCTGAGCACTCAATCTGTGGTCAAACATGCCCAGGGGATACCTATTGAAATGGGCGGCTGCTTTGGGTTTATATTGCCTCGGTTAACATCTCCACAGATAGTATCAAGGTGTCCAGAATCTGAGCTATGCAAACAGAGCTAAAAAAAGGGACAAGTGAGACTGAACAGCAAAGGTGCGTTGGAGAGATATGCAGCAACTCCTGGCAGTTTCACTTTTCACTTTTCTGAAACAACAAAAATAACAAGAGTGGTGATACAATCGTCCTCTCAATCTATCATAATTAAGATGACGTAGTTTTTGAGAGTCACCCTCAGGGAGGGAGGGCTAAGTGGCGTGTCCTGCCCAGGATGAGACCAGCTCTGCCGAGCTCTGGCCCCGGTCTGCTTGGCTCGGACTGGCTGGCTGCTCCCTGGAGTGTTGAGTGATAGGAGAACACTGCTTCTCCACACGTCCTTCACTTCCTGAGCTACTGCTGGGCTCGGTCGCCATCAGGAGCTCCACATGGCAGCGAGCTGAGTACACACACAGGAAGAGGTGACATCTGAAACAGCAAATGCTGCAACAGTTTGTTTGCCATCTCTTCAAACTGGTGAAAGTTTTGAGAACGGGCACTCTTATCACCGGGGCCTTCTCATCACACAAGAGCCAAATAACTACACAAACAATATTTTCATTTCATCAAACTGCAGTAAGACACTTCCAACAATTCCAGTTTGTTCATCATTGAAAGAAAATTATTTATTTTTATGACAAATATGTCATGAACAGAACATAAAGTACTACCAGCTGGCCTAATTATCTGAAAAGGAAAACAGCAAAGAACTCATAAGTTTTCTGGTATCCGTCAACAAATTATTACAACAGAAGAGCTTAAAGTTTCTCGTGAGCAACACTTTTACTTTTTGCTACAAATCACATAAACTTGGCTGATAAAAAAGTAATAATGAATTCAAACAATTCCAAGGTTTAAACCAGCTTAGCAGAGAATGTTTTTTTCATATAAAAGGAGATACTTTAGAAGAGCTCAGGGATGAATGTGTAATGAGCTCGAAATAACCTAAAGCCCTTTTTTCTCTCTTTTTCTCCTCTCTGTGTCCTCCCTCCCTCCTCCCCTCCCTGTCCTTTTTTTTTTCTCCTCTTTTGGGAAACATGCCTTTCCCAGCTGCACAGCCCCCACAGCGCGAGGCCAGGCCAGGAGCACAGCTGGCCAGACTTGGTGGAGCCAGTCGACAGGCGCATGGAGCGCAGCCCGCCCAGGGCCCGCTTCCTCCGCAAACATGCCCAGGTGTGGGGCCTCCGAGCTGGGCTTCTGATCTCCACCAAACAGCACTGTGTGTGTGTGTGTGTGTGTGTGTGTGTGTGTGTGTGTGTGTGTGTGTGTGTGTGTGTGTGTGTGTGTGTGTGTGTGTGTGTGTGTGTGTGTGTAGGGAGGGACGGTGGGATGAGGGATCAAGAAGGCAAAAGGGGGGAGGAGGAGGAGGGGGTTGTCATGGTGTAGTGGGAGGGAGGTAAGGGGGTGGGTGTCCCTGCTGAAGCTGTGTCAACATTGTGTGTTAATGTGTGTGAGTATGTGCATCTGTATCTGCATGTGTTTGTGTTTCGGGAAGTGAGGGGTCACCCCTGGGGGAGACAGTGGGCAACAACAATTACTGCCGCATTGTAGCTAAATTGTGTCTGAATTGTTTGGTCCCTGCCCACAGCCAGCCGATGCCAGCAGAGAAAAGCTTAGAGTGAGTGTGTAATTACTGTGCAGTGGCTCATTTAAAAGATGCAATACTGCTTATTAGCATATAATAGAAAATAAATGATCACCTGCAGGACGATCAGACACTCATGCAGAGCTCAGAGGGCTGTTTGAAGAATGTCATTGTATACAGATTACAGATTACTTTCCACACTAGAAGATAAATAATGAAGACTAATTATTTATCTTTATTGCTCAGTTTTTCCACATTCTGTTCTTTGCTACTTGAGAGCCTCGTTGGCTGGTGAAGTGGCCTCATCACACTCCTTCTCCTTCCGAGTTATCTTCCACATGTCTCTGACTACTTTTGTTAACTTTCTGGTGTTCCTGTTGAGCTGTGGTCCTCACACACTTAAACAAAAACACACTCCTCAACGTATCCAGCTCAGGCCACAGAGCTCGCCAGAGTAACTTTCCCATAAATCACTTCATAAATCACTGCACAAATGTATGCTTAAACGATTTCACATTGCATCGCAACAGTAACATTACCTGTGGTTGATTTGATATGCAATTCCCTCCCCTATAGCCCCCCCCTTTTTTTTTTTTTTTTTGCTGTTACAACTGATGGTGACCTCAAACTGGCCTGTTGACATCCAACCCAGGTATTTAACTTTATAACCATATTCCAACCCACTCACACACATGCCTTGAAATGCACACACACACACACACACACACACACACACACACACACACACACACACACACACACACACACACACACACACACACACACACACACACACACACACACACACACACACACACACACACACACACACACACACACACACACACACACACACACGAACAAAAGAAGCACTTCCACACGCTGCACCAGATGAAACATAGTGTAACAGGAGGCGTATGAGCTGGGGTCAGATCAGATAAGGTGAGGCCAGACAGGCTCAGATAAGCTCTTTGAACGGCTCTATCTGCAGCGTCAGGGAGACGTTCTCCCCTCCAGCCGTTTCACATGATGACTGCTGGCCAGGCGGCTGCTGCTGGCCTGTTTGTGGCCTGGCCCTGCTACTAATTAACTGGGAGAGCCCTGGGCCCTCTGACTGACTGCCTTGTCCAACCCCCCAGCCCTCCAACTCAGGATTGCTCATGCATGCATGCTAACTGACACTCACGTAAATACACACAGACACACAGACTCTTATCTGATGTGGACCCCAAGAGGATGTGAGATGGTATAGGTGGCCCTCTTGTGGTAAGAAATGAAAGCTGTTGAGTATAGTAAGTGGGTGTTCCTAGTTTCTGGGTCTGTCTGTCTCTCAAAAACACGCTAGCGGGTAAGTTCCCCCCAAAAAAAAAAAAAATTCAATTTGGTTGTTATCTGACCTCTGAAAACAACAATTACAGACCATTAATCTGTCCGTTACATTTAGGATTAAGCAATTAATCATTTAAATCAGTCATTTCCAAAATGGAGCACTGTCGCCACCATGAATTCATTACAAAATATAGCCATGTGTCGAAAGCTGTAACATCTAAACAATATTGCAACTGGGAGTGTGTGGAAATCGAAACAGCTACCTAAAAGTAACTTGATAGTTAAAAATAGCATAACATAAAGAAAAGCAGTTCAAATAGTGAGATAAATGTGGCGTCGAGGAGTGCTTCATTCATCAGGGCTGTGGGACCTGGAACCACTGATTCAGTCCATAATAATTTCACAGGTGATTTCTTCAAAGTTTGTCTTTTCTTCAACTAATAGTCCAAAACCCAAATATAAACACTTTACAGTTACAGGACAGTCTCCACTCCTCATATTGGAGAGACTGTAATAAGTGAAGAGTTGAAATCTTCACTCAACAAATGACTAAAAAGGAAATTTTCGGTCCATCAGTTAATCACTTCAGTAGTCTGATTAACTCGTACTTCTCTTGTTGTCTGTCTGTCTCCATGTCAAGGCATCATGTAGGTTTTCACTAAACAACACTGACATTGGCTAATGTAAGCTTCTGATGTCAGTCCAGTTGGAGGTCTGGGCTGTGTTTTAGCAGCACTCCCTTCCCACGGTGCCAAGGTTAAAGCCCAGTTAACCTCGTACGTCCAGAAGAATTCCAGAGACTCTCAGCTGTTTTTCCCTGCAGCGTCTCATTGATGGACCGGCTCTGAAGGCTGGAAAACCTCCCTCTGTATCCCAGAGACAAGGAACGACTCAATCAAGATGTTTGAACAACCCTGAAGTGCAAGCATACACACACACATTCATATAGACGAGGGAAAGAAAGTGTGTGAGCGCTGCTGCTGCTGCTGCTGGACTCTCACCATGAGTAAGTGTTTGACAGGATCAGCTGGGATTTGTGTGGATGAGAGTGTGTGAATCGGAGTAATTGTGTGTTTCAGTCACTATGTTTGTGTCCACTGCTTGGGCTAAAAACGATGGCTTGCTCACCTGTTCACACACAAACACACACAGAGGACAGCAGGGGAAGCAGCCTCTTTTCACAGGGCCACAGTCACGGCTGAGTGCACACACAAACAGACACACGCACACTGACCTCCACATTTTTTCCCCTGAGCTCACCTGTTTGTTCAGAGGATGTCTGCAGCCTGATCAATTTAAACACAGCTCCAATGTTCAAGGCTACCTGTTTGAACAGCTGAGCGTTGACTAGCACTTTGCACAATAGCTCGAGGTTGGTTTGGAGGAGCAGACACACACACACACACACACACACACACACACACACACACACACACACACACACACACACACACACACACACACACACACACACACACACACACACACACACACACACACTGGCCTCCTCCTCCTCTGCTCCCGCTGCTCCCGTGGACTTGGATATGTTAAATGCTGCCTGGTGACCCACTGAAAGACTTCCCCTTTAAAATAGTTCACTCTGGTCTGATGGAGTACAATAAGAAATCTGGTTTTAAGCGCATGTTTGTGGTCTGCATTGCTGACTATATATGGGCCGGGCCTCCCAGTCCAACATCTAATTATGTGTTGAAGGCTGATGGGAAAGGATTACACACACACTCACATCCAGCAGGAATCTGTAATTGTGTGAATACACTCTGTGGATGTTGGAGTGGATGTCGAGTATGGGAAGCAGTGTGCTATTGAAGGAATGCCCTGGTGCCAGTGAGACTAGCGAGCAGAGAGGCAGACGAGCTGTGGCGGAGCTAAATGAGGAGAGACGGCAGCGTTTACGACACAGAGCTGCATTCCTCTCTCATCTATAGGCAGCTGTGCACTGGTGGCCATCATCTGCATTTAGACAAACACCTACACACACACATGCAAACATGCCCGTTAAAAAAAAACATGGAAAACGGTGGTAACTCTTTAAACTTGGAGACCTTTCGATCTCATATGGGCAGTGAGGGAGACCGTTACAGGCGTAACACGGCGCAGCGGGCTCGTCGGCGTCCGTCTGTCGCTGGCCGGCCTGTTTTGGGGGTCCGGGCGGAGGGGTTTTGTGGCTGCGGTGCTGCCTGAGGCCTGGCTGGGCTGATTTACAGGCGGCGTGGGGACATGTGCCGGGGATACTCCCAGAGCAGCCTGGTGGGGGCCAAAACAGCCACACTGCTGCTGCCTGCACATCTGGAGTCTAGACTGAGTGGCTCTGCCGAGCGCCTCCCTCCCTCCCTCCCTTCTTCCCCTCTACACATCCACATCCATCCATCCATCCATCCTTCTGCCTCAGCTGCTTGGGCTCCCCCTCCCTCTCTTTACACTGTTTGTGTAGCTGCCGGGCCTCCATTGAAATTTAAGATCAGCTCTCACATTTTCCTGTCTCCCACTCACTTTTCTTTCACCCTTTCTCTCTGTTTCTCCTCTCTCCTTCTTACCCAACCTCCAACACGTCTGATGAAGGACAAAATAGCCCGCGTCATGGAGAGCATGTGGAAGATATCATAGAGGGGATTGTTATTCCTCTCCCTCTGAAAGCCGGAGCCAAGTGTTCACAGGGGGACCCTCCAGTGATCTTTCAAGGAATTGAGGATCAGGCTCCTGAGCCAAAGAGCGGTCATATAAACATATTGGCTCTGACATACATAATAAATAGCGGTGATAAACATGATACCGCACTCTTTCGCACACAGCCATGTTTTAACAGCGGCTCCTGTTGGTTCCTGTCAGCACAAATGTTCCTTGTTCTGCTGAAGGCCTTGTAAAGATGACAATCGCTGTCCAATCTGACACTCCTGTGCTTTATCCTCCCCTGCTCGACCTCCTTGCTTCAAACATAAACATCTTCTCTTACCATTCGCCATCTATCTCTCCTTGCTCGATCTCACGTGCACACAGAGAGATAAAGCCTCTCAGGGTGATGGTTTTTATTGCTTTCCCACATATACATCCCATAAGGGAGCGCTCATTAGATTTGCATGGGAGAACATAATGTGTAAACAGAGACATATGTGTTATTTCTCATTACACTGACATGATGGATGACGCTCTCAGCCTCACAAGATAGATATGTTTTGGTAATTTGGATGGCCTTAAGAGGAAGTTAGGGAACTAGTGGAGACAGAGATTGTTATGCAAATTATCGATTGTGGCTGACAGTGGCTGTTCTCAATTTTAAAGTGCGTCTCCAGTAAACAGCATGCATCAGGGTTTCCCTTTGGCACAGGAGCGCAATCACAATGGAGTCTCCTTTTTAAACAGTGGAAAAGTTGTGGCAGAAACAACGTGGATCCAGAGAGGCGGGCGTCAGTGTAATTTACTGCAGACAAACAGGGACCTCTCTCTCTCTTTCCATGGAGCTTAATTTCCCTTCATGCATATGAACATGGGCTTTTTTCTTTTACTGCCGTGTTCAGCCCTATATTGCATTCACACCGTGTCATACACTGCAGGATACACGGCTGCGCTCAACTCTCTGGTGTTAAACAGGTCATAAAAGGCGGCTACGTGATACTCTCCAACAAGGCCTGAACCTGTGCGGCTGCTCGACTGACTGTCGCCTGCCCGCCAGTCTGTCTCCCCCTCCCCTGAAATGGAACAAATGATCCAGCTACTCTGGTACAACAAGGTTTTTTATTCATTTTTTAAAGAAGTCAAGAAAGAAACATCTACAGATTACATCTGGATAGCACTAGTTGGTGTTTGCCTTCTCTGGAAGCCATTAGAAAAGTTTTCTTGGTCTATGTGAATGGTCTCCTCTCACTCTCACGTTTCACTCTGGTTGAACCTCGCACATCTTCTCACCACCTGGGACAGCTCCGGTTCCCAGCCTTGTTTTTTTTTTTTTTTTGTCACGGGACAGATACGGCGGGTGAGAGACGGGAGAAGGACACCAGATACAACAGAAGGAGGCAGTCCTGTGTGAAAGACAAAGAGAACAAGCAGTCCCAAATGCTGGAGGTGACCTCGGCTCTTCAGATTACAGGTGCAAACGGTCAGCCTGGCTCTCACCTGCGTCGAGGCCGGGGGGGCTTGAGTGTCACAAATGACAAAAGTGGAGGACGCACGTTTGGTGCTCTGCGAGAGCCACGTGGCTCAAACGTTCCCGTCAAGTGCCTGCTGAGGTGATAACAAAATGTGCTCTCTGCTGAAGTCCTACAAAACCTCCTATTGGCTAAAATACTTTATTCAAAGACATATTTAACTTTTCCAAACACTACAGTGGTCTACGCACTGCTGACGTATCCACTTTTTCCTCACTGACAGCCATAATAGACCTCACTGCCAAGTGTTTTACTGTAAACCAGGCAGCTGAATGTATTTTGCTAGTTCAACACCATGCGCTGAATCATATTGTCCTTCTGAGACCCATATATTGCACAATAAACGTGTGCGCGTCCAAGATAGAGAGCACATTAGATTTAATTATGTGCTCATGAGTCTGCAGAGCTAAAGAAAGTTTTCAGTGTCCTGTCATTGCACAATAAGCCACCGGCCGGATGGCTAGGCGTGTGCGCTGTCGGTGTGTTGAGACCCGCAGATTGGCACAGCACTGTGTGTGAATCATCCCGCTTACTCGGGCAACACCACTGTCAACACAAGTCTGCCCAACGCCCCACTGGGAGAGGCTCAGCAGCAGTGGTGGACTGGTATTAGCTGTGTTTGTTCTCAGAGAGTAAGGCAAACACAGGCTTAATGTTTTATCCAGCGCCTTGGAAGAAATTATGCCCGGTGATAACTTCAGGTATGAAGAAGAGCACTCTGCTACTGCAGTAGGTGAGAGGTGCTGTGTGTCTGATCTGACTGCTGATAAAGTGGTGCTAACGTGGTACCGGGAAGGGTGAAGAAAAGCAATTACACAGCAACAACAAGGGAGAATTGCTGTGTGCTGCTTGGTTTGATAAAATCAACAAATACTGATTGATGTTTATCCCTCTTTTTAAACCCTCATCCATCCCCTAAACTTCTCTTTGAATCAAGCCTCTACAACAATCGTCCTCTTGTGAATGCTAGATTAAATTGATAAGAAATATCACATACTTGTTCATATGCTCTCGGGTTTGGGTGCTACAGCTGCTTAGTGTCGTGTGAGAACTAGCTTACGGTTACCAATGGTTTTTTTTATGTTGCGTAACTGTGAGCTCCCACACTTTAATTCTTCTCATCTCTTACACAACGTTTTAGCATGCCAAAGGGGAACCTTTCATTGGGTTAAGTTCAGTGCTCCTTCAGAAGCTGCGCCTCCCGAACGAATGGACGCCAAGGCCAAAGCAGCAACAATAATAACTGGGCTTACTGTACGTTCCACAAAGCGGGTTATCATTTGTCATTGCTCAAGCAAAACACACTCTATAATAAAAAAAAATGCCATCATATGAAATACATGAAAGCACACACACATTAGCCTGGAGATTATTACATTATTGCTCACAGCTGCAGTTAACTTTGCTGTAATTTTCGTCTGGAAACCCTGTTAATGTTTGCACAGCCACTCTGACCAATCTGAACCTAGTATGGTGACACTGAAGTCAAGGTCTACGCCCAGTATTGTGCAACGACTGGACTAGATTTCATATGGAGGATTTACAGACCCATATATTCACGCAGTGAACTTCTGTCTGGTAACATCAGGCAACACAAACACAGCATCAACAACACAACCGCGTAAAAACTAGCAAGCCTTACTCATTTGGATTGTTTTCTCAAGACTACAATTTTGAGAAAGACTTCTTTGCCTGATCATGGCACATCTTTTTTAATTCGTATTCTTCAGACCTTCTCCTCAACCGACCAAACCCTCAAGCTATTTTTCCTCCTTGACAATAAAAGCTCCTGTGCACAAGTATGCATGCACCCTGTTGGTGGTTGGCTGCAAAATAGTGTTGTTTGGCTTGGTCTCAGGCGTCCTCATCAGATATTTATTTTTTTATTTGACTAAAAGAAAAACAGAACGCGGACTGTGAGAAGATATTTGCAGAATTTGACAAAAAGTTTATTGATACGAATCCTGTGGCTAACTGCACCTTTAGGGTGCCCAGAAACACGCTGAGTTAATAGTAGACAATATTGAGCAAAAGATATTGTCTTAATTGACGAATATACTCTTGCTGTTATGACTTCTAAATGTATTCAGACTGACAAGTATGGCAACATGGTGCATATGAGAAGGTGTACTCAGAACGGTCAAACTTGTGTATGAAGCGCTGGACACTTTTGCCAGGAGGGACCACCGATGTATTTTTCTGACTGAGCTATAATTGATGCAGGAAAGCTGCAGCATTTGTAGCAAACCTACAAGTCCACATGAAACTGTTTATTTTTTTATACCGTTGCTGGATAGAAGCCAACACAATGTTTATTGTATATGTTAAACTAGGGAAACGAAGAGACGCTCTCTCTGGAGGAAAATAACCAAACAAAACTGGCAGGTATGTTTGCAGGTGCTGCATTCAATATTGCTGACGTAATTACCGGTAAGTGCATAACGGCCGTGTGCAATTTGAGCCCAAATTTACGCACTGCGCAAGTATGTGTACCAACGTTTTTCAATCGCCATGATGCTACCTATTTAAAACTGCAGATGTTTTGCTATGATCTCAGCCGGAAATGTGTAGAATGTAAAATTTTGTGTTAGCCTTTACATATTTTTAGGGTTACAAATTAAATTCTTAAATGTGAATATCTAGGTACACTTGACGTTCAATTAATATTTGGTGTCTGAAATGATACAGCCATGTTCATACCTTACCATCATTTGGCTGGTGGCTGATGTTAATTTCCCATCCTGCAGATTTGTAAGAATTTTTCTACCATGTTTGTGGGATTTAAAACTTTAAAACCCAGTATCTGGTCATGATGATGTTCAAAACTACTCAAGATTTCACACTGTTTGATACGTTTTATCAAAGATTATTGTGGAAATGAATGTGGGAGTTAGATGAAAACGAAAGAGTGATGTCAGTGGCCATGCCCTGTCAAGTTGAACCAGACCAGAACGTCTTAGTGACAAGTGAATGAGTTATTATAGCACTAGCTCAACAGGATCATGTCAGAATAGATCATTGTCCCCAGTGTGTAAGTGAATGAGCCTTTTTGTGCATGTGTGGTGGTATCTGCCAAACCAGTCAGTCACAGTAACTGTATAAAGTGCTATACAGTGCATCAGCTCCAGCTGTAAACAGCTCCAGTGTGTTAACTTGGTTTGTAACAAACTGCCTTAACAGGGGGTTTTATGGCAGTGTTATGACATCCTGAATGGTTTGCTGTCCACAAGTGGCATTTAACCTTTCACTCAACTTTTCTCACTCAACATTGTATCACCCTCTTTCTCTTTCACTCTCAGTTGGTCTCTCACAATTCGCGTAGTTCAACAGTGAAGTGAAGTGAAAGGATCTATCTGTCTTACATGTGTTATCTCTCATGCAGCTCATCAGTGATCTCACCAATCCTTTGTCACACTCACTGTAACGCCTGTAACAACAGCTCTGCTGGTAATAACAACAACACGTCTCAGAGACATTTAAAGAGATCACAGGCTCCTCTCTCTTTGGGTGTAGCCTGTTTTTATATCTGCAAACGGCTCTATGTCTACGAGCAACTTACACAAAGAGTAAAGCTGTCATTTGGTCCTCATAGTTACAGTAGTTTTTAAAACTAAAAAGAAAGAGCATGTAGTTTGGATGAAATTCTGTTCGTGTGTATGAGGCCTCTTTTGCAGGAGCTCAGTGCCTTTGGGAAATAATGAAAAATAAACAGAGAGCCTTGATGTTGACTCAGGGAGAAGTGATCCACAGGTTATTATTGCGCTCCTCTTTCTCCCTCTCTCCCATGGCTCTTGGATGAGTTTATGTAATCTAAGCAAAGTCCTCCCTCTCCACACATACACACACATTCTGGCCTCCAGGGCAATGGATGTCAGATGCTGCTGTCATGTCTCATTTACACCTATTGCTTCGCAGCTGTAATGGATGGAAGGAGGTTTCTCACCCAAGGTTCGGGTCAATTCACTTATTTTGAGAAATATCATAAACGCAATTCACGGTCCACTTTATGTAGCATCCATGCATTGTGGTTATCGACCAGCTATTAGGGCCTGTACACATACAACTGTACATTTCAACATGTTGATGCCTGAGGATTTTCCTAATTTTTCTAAATACCTTGTAGGGACTTTTTCTCTGTTTTTTTTTATATGGTGCACCTATTGTCAGTTAATGAAGTTTAAAAAAAAAGAAAAAGACCAGCCCTACTGTTTTCTATATCTTCTCAGTGTGCTCTTCGGTGTTTATCTACTATTGCATCACAAAAACGACATGCAATGAAATGGAAATTAAAACACTTAAAGAACACTGAAACTGGGTGTGTGCACAGATAAAGGGATGATTGAGCCATTTTAAGGCAATTTTGTGATGGATATTTGGCGCCCAAAGTGTCTAAACCTATAATGATTTTCTTTCGAATAAAAGAAGAAAAATATACTTATTGATTCTGTTATGAATCTACAAATATTATGTTTGTAATGTGGGCTTTCGCAGGTTTATAGAGAAAGTAGAAGGAGGTGGGATGATATGGAAAATCACACCAAAAAAAAAAAAAGGGTGATGTTAAGGGATTAAGTTAGCTGGATTATCCCACACACCTCAAATCTGTAACTCACCCATGCAGCCAACTACGGCACAAACAGGCTTTCATGTTTTTTCAGAAAAACACTTGACAGAAAGAGTCATCCTGCCAGCTGGAAACTACACTACAGCCAGACCTGCCTGCTTGCTTGGACTTGCAATGCTTATGAGAATAGTACAAGCTGGTGGCGCCACCTTGTGTGTCAGATAGGTATGTAAAAAAAAATGACGTGTCGGCGTTTCTTTCAAGGTTTATGTCAATTTGCAGCAATTATAGGATGAATTGGTCAGTGGGTAAGCCTTGATAGACACGTTTGATACTGATGCAGCCTACACGTTCAGCGCCATGACAGGAAATGCGCAGGTGTGATGAATACCTGTAATTATGGGTTCCGTCCATGCCGGAGTTGTTGTGATGGTGTCCTCGTGCTTTCGGTAAGTAGACAACGTCCAAATATAATTGATCATTATTGTCATCAAAATTGCTGCTTGTAAATACAACAAGTCCCTTAGAAAAAGTAGTGACACCACTTATTTTATT
Source organism: Brachyistius frenatus (assembly GCF_029030835.1). NCBI lineage: Eukaryota > Metazoa > Chordata > Actinopteri > Embiotocidae > Brachyistius > Brachyistius frenatus. The sequence goes on from NW_027210603.1 coordinate 7,742,251, forward strand.
AAACGACGCTGCGTTGCGTTAACTGAACTGAACAGGTAGTTTGCCCGCATTTCCCTCGACGACTTCGCTTTTCAAATAAACTAAATATGAATATTTGTGTCTAACAACAAAAGCCAAACTGAAGTCTTTAAATATATTCCGTGCGTCACTTGGTGTAGACATTGTTAGAAGTCGGTAGGGGTCGCTGTGAAACAGTGCTGGCTTTAGGATTTAATGACACAGCAGAGAACATGGTGGGTTCAGGTGACTGTCTTCATGACGTGCAGAGCACCAGGTGTGTCCGAGGTTTTCTACAAATGCAGCAGTGAGGGAAAACTTCAGGATTTCTGCCATTTCAAAAGGTAATGTCATAGTCGGAGTAAACTACAGCAGGCCCAGCTGTATGAATTTACTCTTAGAATAACCTCAACCTGTAGTTAGCAAGTAGGTTGAACCAAGGGTACGATTTTTCTGCAATCCTCCATGCATTTGGAGTGGCATATCTGTTTTTGGGGTAAATCAGATTCATAAAACTTGCTGTATTAAACCCTCCCGTTGTCCTCGGGTCAAAATGACCCGCAGCTGTGTTCAACCAAGTCTTATTTTATTTCTATATTTTTTCTATTTTTTTGGGATCATTGGTGATCATTCTTTAAAGAAACCCTCAAAGCCTCCTTGTCACCAATGATCCCCCCCCCCCCCCCACACACACAAAAAAAATCTGAAAATAAAATAGAACTTGGTTGAACACAGCTGTGGGTCGTTTTGACCCGAGGACAACGGGAGGGTTAAGCTGCATATGGGAGCAGAAGTTTTCACATCAGCTATTGCTACTTTCTCATTTGGCAAAATATGACTCATACACGCACTTTGTGTTGCACTACAAAACTTAAAATGTAATAGAGTGTGTTATCCGCACTCAGTAGACCGGGACCTGCATCATTTATGGTGGAATGTTGTTATTGATGCATTCGAACTTTTACTCCATCAGCACTATGTCTATTTTAAGCTGACACCTATTTGTGTCTGAAGTGCAAATTATTGTTTATCTTACCAGGTTGTGTTTATTTTTGATTTACACATGCCTGTTATTTAGATGCTAACAACAGATTTGCGAAAAATCATACGGAGGAAAAACATCAGTTTATGTTGGGGGGCCAGATTCGTCCCGGGTACCGCGTTATTTGCCCAATGGTCTGAACAATGTCTGCGTGGTTGTTTTTTTTTATGCCACTAAACAGTGAACAAGTGTTTGTATTTGCAGTAATGCAGGAGAACACTCTCATCAGCCTGTAAGTCTGTGGATATGATATTAATAGACTGTGAGTGTTGTTTGGAGATTCAATAGACTGGATGAATTATAGATGATATGCCTGGAAAATATAACTCTATAATCTCTGAACAAAACATTAGAGACCTCAAGAACTGTTGCGGCCCTTCTTCCAGACTGCTCCAAGACATCCAGCCAGGGAGAGAGACCGGCTGGTGTCTGTCATCAAATACTCCCACTGTTTGTGATCCATTCTTGTCTGTCGCACACACACACACACACACACACACACACACACACACACACACACACACACACACACACACACACACACACACACACACACACACACACACACACAGAGGTCGGTAATGGCTCGGCCAGTTGTTTGGTGTATTTGGGACATCTGTGTCTCAGTGCGGCTGTCACGGTGAGGTCATTCACTCACTGAATTATACTCTGTTTTTCTTTTTATAGACGCCCTGTGGCAAACACTGCTGTGAAGAAGCTCTGCCTGACAGAGAGAGGTCTTCAGCCAGAAAGTTAGGCGGTTGAAATCATCCACGCACAAGGTAGGGAAGAACAGACTATTTTTTACAATTGCCGGAGGAGGAATCCAGATCCTTTTTTTTTTTTAACGGCAGTAGAAGTACTGCAATGTCAAATATTGCCTTACAAGCTGAGATGTATTCGCCATGAGATGTAAGAGTGTTTGTTATCAGTGATTAACTGTCATGTTTAATCTTAGGCAATGCATCCCCTTTTTTGTGGGTTTAGTATACATTTTATATGTAAGGACTTGCTTGGAAACACCACTGTCTGACAAATTGGAGTAAGTTATATTATTGTACACGCTCAAACACAGGGTTAAAAAAGCAGCGCAACTAACGTGTAACGTGTAAATTAGTACAGGATTCAAGTAACTGCACATCCTCCCTTCTTTTACATGTCTGATATCACAATATTTAACGTTAACCATTTGCAACACAGCTTCACATTCCCCATCGCGTCACCAAGCTTAGTTTAGTTTTGCTGCTCGAATAACAAAACACAAAAACATGTTTTCATTGATTGTGTAAAAGCAATTGTACTGGGAAGATTAAGAAAATCAAAGGGATTTAAGACATTCCTTAAAAAAGAGAAATTAAAATCAAATTCCTGAATTTCATGAAAAAAAGTGCAGCCTTAATCCTGACTTGAAGTTGTATGTACAACTATGGGTAGGAATAACACAGCATGGAATTAATAAGCCTTTTTCACAGACAACATTTTAAAATGACTCCATTTAGCTGCTTTTAAGGGTCCTGCTATTACTGGCTCACTGACTCACCGCCATGCCTCATTGGGAAAATTGATTTGAACAAAGGCATCATTAAAGTTATAAGTAACAGCTGTGATTTTCCCTTTGTGACCAGTCAAAAAAGACTGACTATCAGATGTTATTATTACAAGCTAAATTGTAATATTGTTTTGAGTGTGGACTTTAAATGTTGTCATCATCTACAAATACCTTGCTTTAAAAATGCTTATAAAGACGAAAGTCTAAAACTCTCTTTTCCACACACAAGTATCTTTGAGTAAATTCCAGAAAGTATAAAGTGATCATTCCTTTACATTAAACTCATTATAGGGATACAGTATATTGTATATTGCAGGTAGCAGTAACTATAATCAGATTACTTTAATCTAATTATGTGTAACACCTCCCTCCTGAGTCTGTTCATGTTCAGGAGTCTCATAAATTCACCTCATGTCAGCAGTAGATTTCTCTTGCACACACCAAGTTCACTGTGTGTCGAAGACAAGGTTGCCTCACCTCTGTTGGTTTGTCTTCGTGCCCCCCCCCCCTGTCCCTCCTATCCATCCATCTGTGCTCTTCTCTCGCTGACTTTGTCTCCCTTTGTTTGAGTGCGTTCCAGCCATACTGTGGTTTGAAGCATTTCTGCTTCTAATGAGCGAATTGTTCTTGCGTTTTGTTCCCCTCGGGGAGTGTTGTGAAGCTAACAACATTCTGCTCACAACCATTTTTAAAACATATTCACTGCACCAGGGAGGGATCGGGGCCAACAAAACAATAATGCCTGGGAGCACGTACAAAATGAAAAATGTGTTAATGACAGTTGCACTAGTGAAGTGACAGCATATTCTTTTCCTGTCAATTAGACCTTGGTTATTCAAAAGCAATTTGCAACTCCCTGCAGAGTAAAATGTTTGCCATCTCCCAGGCCTTACTCTGTGATTGTGTAAGTGATGTTTTCATCCCATTTCTCTGGGTGCGTCCTAGTTTGAGACATAGAAATAATATTAAGGTTAGCGACGAGCCACAGTACTCTATCCACATTCTTCCCACGAAAACAGAGAGATGTGTAGGTCTATTCTGAGGTGCGTGTGTGTGTGTGTTTGTCTCTGTGTGCACAAGTGCGGCCATAACCGTGTTACAAGGGGTATTGATACAGCTGGCATTCAAGCCCCTGATTAATTGCCATGGCATTTGGCTGTACTTGGTAAATGCCATATCCCATGCTGAGTGCTCGGTTAATGGATGTCTGCCCATTGCAGGCCCAGCATTGTCCCTCCTTTTCTTTCCTCTCCGTCCATCCTTCTTTCTTCCTCTCATTCCTCTCCTCTCCCTCTTTCCCTCTGCTCTCCTGCCCTCTCCTCCTCCTCTGCTTCATAAAAGGTTAGCTGTGCTTTATCAGCAGGAATTGACACACAAGTGGACTGATCCCATGCAGCTCAGATGTCCATGCCCCTGACAGTTCTGCCCAGAGTGGGCTTGCTGTACAAAGGCCTGCTCTTTATTTCCGCCAGCTCCAGTTCAAAGGTAGCTTAAGGTTACGTCCTCTCCCTTTTCTATTTAATCTACAGTAAATGTGTTATGATAAGAGCTGAGAAAAGAGCTCTACCTTGTGTGTGTACACCCAACTTCAGTTTGTCTCTACATCTCAAAGTAGAAAAAAAAAAGACATGAAGAATTAGCTCTTGTTCTCAAGTGAATTAGTTTGCTCTATCTTAATGAGGTTTGCCATGTCAGAGGGAACAGTTCAGAGGGTGCATACTAAACAGGCTGAAATTGGAATAGAGTATTAGCTCCGAACTGCAAAAATACCTTCTCTCTCCAGCTCTAATTCCACCACTGCCATGCAATTACCCTTATACACAATTTTATCTTGTCACTTCCAAATGGGAATAGAAGACCAAGCAGAGGAAAAATCATTCTGTTTTTTTTCTTTCGTTTTTTTCTTTCTGGAAACTAATTCCAAAATCTAATTAACTGCAGAAAAACATGTCACCAGTTTGGCTGAAAACATCGAATGTAGTTATGCAAATGGGCCTGTGGATTGTAGAATGTGATTTGACAGAATCTCATTCTGCATGATGTGGGTCCAGATAGAAAGATTACTCAGCCATATCTGAGTGGAGGCAAACAGGAAGCGATGAGCCCGGTAATTTATTGTATTGGTATCTCTCCTGTTTGACTTCAGACAGCTCATTAAGGGGCGAGGTGTCACCCAGCTGGACAGAAAGACAGACAGGAGCATCTCTCTAATGGGTCCTCCTCTGCTCTGTCTGCATCAGCTCTTTTCTGCCTTTTGTGTCACTGGCTTAATCTCTGCCTTTTTTAATATGAGGGATCCAAATACAATTTTACACAGTTCATCATTTTGCTCCTCACAGGGGAGAAGGAGGCGCTGCTCCATCCTCCCACTTGTCTTTAGTTTGCTTACAGGGCTGTTTCAGGGCAGAAGTGGACAGAAGGCTGCGATAAGTAAAGACTGTCAGAGGAGAGACGATGAAGACTGCTTTGATGTGACAGTGTGCTGTACAGGTGTCATTCTGCTGTAGCTGGCTGGTGTTGCTGTTGGCAGTAAGCGGTCCATATGCTGCGAGAATGCTGCGACTCACTTAACATTTGTCTGTGCGAGTGGATGCCTGCTAATATAAACACAAACAGTGAGGGGTTCATATTTAGAACATAACCGACTCAGTTGCATAACTGCTGAACAGAAACTACAAAGATTACGTCGCAGTCTAAACTAGCCTCTTACAGAAGTGAGGTGAAGCAACACATTTTCACTTTCATAATATCTCAAACCTGTAGTCACTACGAGTATGAAAATAAACATATTCGCACATTACCAGACACCAACCTCCCCCCTCCAGTCCTGCAGCGTTGACCTTTCCTCGTGATGTCAGTGCTTACAGCAGGCTCTTCAGGAGCCCTCCTCACACTCTGACAGCTCCTGATTGCATGCCAGCGAGTGTTTGTTTGCAGACACAGAGAGTCATACAAAAAAAGATCCAAGGTCCACTCTGGTGCAAAGAAGTAATTAATTATTGAGGACACAAAACATGACTGTTTGCTAATTTACATAGCCGTTTAAAGCCCCTTGATTTATAATTCAGGCCACTCTTACTCCGGTGAGTACTGAGATTGGAAGGCTGCACTTGAGGGCACTTGAGACATCAGTGGGGAAAGGTGCGTCTTTTCATTAGGGTGTATGTATCTGTGCATGGTTAAGTGCTACAATAGGTGTGTGACTACAGAATTGCATGTGCCAATCTGTATCAAAATAAACAGAGAGCTGAGCATGTCACCCAGCAAGTTAACACAAATGCTCATTTAACTACATCATAAAATTCACTCATTTTTGTGTAATTCTACTCCTCTGTGTAGCCGCCCTCACAACGTTTTAAAGTGATTACTAATGTATTTGTGCTAAAAACACTGGGGTGCCTTGTTAGACAAACCCACAAGCACTACTTATTTAATATGTGTGGCAGATATTACTCGTGCTGTACATTAGTAATGCAAATAACATGGCGTCAAAGGGGTTTTGGTTAATTAGCTGGAGATGTGATGCGGGCGCTGGCCCATAGCAGCTTGATTTCCTTGGGAGCGCAGACCTCGACGGGGGGCCACTCTTTGATCTGTGGATCCCACGGTCTGTTAGCAGTTTCCCAACCTCTGCAATGGTGCCGCACATGGACAGATGGTAACAAAGTGTGTGATGGAGTAAGTGTGTACCTTTCTGCCTGTGTGTTTGTTTCTGTACATGTTACTGATCAAATTTGTTTGGATTTTTTTTCCCCCAAAACTTCCTTTACTGTGAAATCCTAAACACTCAAGTTGAATAAAGTTTAGCCACCGATAGTTTATAGTTCTACAGATAGTTTATCTGTAGAAGATGAGTTCAGATTTTTCTTAACTTTCACAACAGCAAAATAATTTATGCCTTCACTGCATTAAAGTGAATGCCGTCTGGTTTCAGTTCTATCATAAAAATGTAATCAATTATGTCCCATTCTGTTTAAAATTGTATTCAACTCTGTTTCTTCAAAAAGGTCTAATGTGAAGTTAATTTAAATTTTTCAGCAGTGACTAAATACTCATAAACATTAAGACAAGGCACTATTCCAAAGGCTGACATTTATTTCCAACGGTAAACTTGGACTTAAAAAAAATCCACATCCGAATGTGCAGGAACACAAAAGAACAGAAACAGAACCATGTTAAAGTGGCGAGACAGTTTTCAGCATTACCATTTCAAAGAAGACAATGAGATATTAATCGATATTAATCATCTTTTCAAATCAGTGCAGTTGTCTTCACCTCAAAGTAATGCTTCATGTTTTTTTATACTGCTGGTGCTCAGTGGAAGATTTATTCCATCCAGGCCTGAGTACGCCTCCCCCTGCTGGCTGAGGATCACACAACATCGGCTGCGTTTGTGAGCCTGGCAGGGAGTCCCAGTTCTAATTACTATGTGCTTGTACACCATGTACTAATGTTGACAGCACACTGTTTTGGCAGATAGACTACGCAATAAATCAATGTACTGTAGTGTTTTGTACTAACAAGAAATGGTAGAAGCATGTTAGTCAAACTACAGCTAGGGGACTGAACTTCAAATTTAACAAAAAAATGTTCAGCTCCAAAAATATTTTTTCCAAAGATGTTTTGACTTTGGTTGCAGCTACAAGCGGCCGAAATGAGTTTCCTCCGTAGGGTGGCAAGGCTCAGCCTTAGAGATAGGGCAAGGAGCTCGGACATCAGGAGGGAACTTGGAGTTGAGGCGCTACTCCTTCGCGTCGAAAGAGTCAGCTGAGGTGGTTCGGGTATCTGATTAGGATGCCCCCTTGGGCGCCTCCCTCTAGAGGTTTTCCGGGCACGCCCAACTGGCAGGAGACCCCGGGGAAGACCCAGAACACACTGGAGGGATTATGTCTCCCAGCTGGCCTGGGAACGCCTCTGGATCCCCCAGGATGAGCTGGAAAATGTTGCGGGGGAGAGGGAAGTCTGGGTCAGCTTGCTTGGCCTGCTGCCACCAGACCCGACCCCGGATAAGCGGAAGATTATGGATGGATGGATGGATGGATGATTTGACTTTCATAACTTTGCTATTGCTGGATTTCTTTTGATCAGTTCCATATCCATAATTTTGGGCTCACTCAGAGAGTTACCCTAAATGGCATGGGGCCATCATTTAATTTTAAGCTGCTTTCACACATGCTGCAACCCTGAATTTAACGCAAATGTTTGAATCGGTAGGATTGAGCACTTTTCAAACATGTTCCCATAGTGCTGTTCGATCCCATCACTGGCAGGTAGATCTCTCTCTTTTTCAGAGTACAGTGAACCCTCGTTTATCGCGGGGGTTACGTTCCAAATAGAGACCGCGATAGGTGAAATCCGTGAAGTAGGAACCTTTATTTTTTTTACAATTATTATACAATGAAATACTCCATAATACATTGAAACCAAAGAACAAAACCTTTTTACAAGCCCAAGCATTTGTTTAACAAATAAAAGTACTGTATAAATGTGTTTTTTTTAACAAATAACTACTGTACTGTAAAATAATAATTTTAATCATCAATACGAACTGAAGGCTTCAAATTGCTGAGATCGGCACCGCCCCACTGCGACCCGAGTCATTGGATTAGAACGGGAGGAAATGAAAAATGATTATGAAAACAAATACAAAGTACAAAGTACAGTCGGACAAATAGTGACTCGTGTATTTCACTGCTCTTCTGACTGAGCCGCTGCATCCTGACTCCGCTCTGCAGCGGTTCTTTCTTCTAAAGCCGGCGGTGCAGGTGTGGTTTTTCGAGAGAAGAACATAGTTATCGGTAGTTGTTGTCGCTCTTTTTTCTTCTGGGCAAAAAGATTCTTATAAACCGACATGCCACCATCGATTATTTTTAATTTGGCAAGCTGTTTTACGTACGTGTACATATTAAACCGCAACGTTATTGACAAACAGGTAGAGAAGAAGCGGAGAGACTGTTTAGCCAATCAGAATGCAGAACACAATGCACGATGCAAATCCGTGAAGTAGCGAGACCGCGAAAAGTGAACCGCGTTATAGCGAGGGTTCACTGTACACCGAATTTTTGGCTGGATGGATAAAACAGGGGCTGGCCCTATAAACATGAGAGTGTGTCACTGAGTGAACGAGTGAATGAAGTTACACCGTTGGTGTTTCCCGTAGGATGGAGTTGTCGCAGCAGAGGTGAAGAGCAAGTGTGCGCATGCATTCATATTGACATTTATTGAACATCAAATATTTGGTCAATAGCTACCCAAGTACAATCTAAAAATTCAGAAGTGTTTTGACTATACTATTAGTTTTTTGTTTGACCCATAATATCCCCAGTGTCACAGTTTACATTTTCTGGGTGTTAGCTAGCTCCTAGATAACTCATTCATCGTCTTTTTTTGCCACAATTACCTTGCATCACTTCACACATCAATGGTCTCTTGTTGATTTTACCACTACTTTTGAAAAAAAAAAAAAAAAAAGTGCTGTTGCATAATTTACGAGTAATTACTATTGGGGAAAAAAGATCATTGATATGTGAAATGATTTTGGTCACAGTACACTGAATGAGCCTGTAGTTATTAAATATTTTTGTAGCATATCTTCTTTTCATTGTTGCACTTTTTAGACAGTCCCTGATCACTCGTTGTCGTCAACAATGGATGTTTGTCCAAGGACGACTCGTTTTGATTAAAAAAGGAGGTTGTTGTTTGTTGCCTACTTTCCTGTGGTAGGAATGAAACGTTGTTTGTGTTTATCAATGTTTAATTATTAAGTTAATGATTCGGGGAAGTTTGATTTAGCCAATTTCATTCCTACTTCATTGAAGATGTGTTTCCTTGTCCTACTATTGAGTGAGTGTGTTTACTGTAATGTTACTGTGGGACACCGAAGTCAAGTTGCAAGACTGATTGTATTTCAGAGAATGATAATAAAAAACAAAATCACTTTTGCTTCTTCTTTGTTGACACCCAGCGCTTGTTACAAATGTGCCCTCATTACCAGCTCAGTGTAATGTTTCTCATTTATATGCTTTACTCACAGGTGTGTAAATTGACCGAGAGATGAAGCATCCGTGGCGTAAAATAATATGATGTTAGCTTCCGATGAGATAAAACAGAGCCATCTCCTCTTCTCTCCTCTCCTCCTCTGCACTCCCCTCGTAAGAAAAAAAAAAATGCCACCGTAGTGGAAACACTGGTGGCTGAGTTCTGTGACTTCCTGTATCCGTTTCAAATTAAAAGCACTTGTTTCAACTTAAATGCCTAGTGTTTCATACTGGGTCCAGACATATAATAAGTTTGACCCAGTCTCGTCAAATCTATCTGGTGAGACGTTCCTGCAAATACTGGGCATGCTCTGTGAGCATCAGGGATTAACTTCCATTTCGCCCTATGCTAACATGGAACGGGATAAAATAATACATTTTCCAGATGCTGTTTGAGCTAATGAATCAGATCCTGTTTAGGGTTATGATTCTTAGACCAGTTTTTCTACCATTGCAGAGCTTTAAAGATTCTGTAAAGCAAATTCCAAGATTTGCTTCTCAATACATTACATACATGTGAAATGAGTTGCTGAAAGCATGTGCAAAGTTTGTAAACTTTGTCGCACAGAAATGTGGAGTTAGAACATTAAACAGTTTCTCATCTGTCTTCAGCTCAGGTTTTTTTTAGACGGGGCTAAAAGCTAGCCTATCTACGTCACAAGGCTAGCGCACAGACGGTTTATATAAAATGATGTGAAAAAGTGTTTGTCCCTTTCCTGATTTCCAATTTTTTTGCATGTCACACTTAAATGTTTCAGATCATCAAACAAATTTAAATATTAGTCAAAGATAACGCAAGTAAACACAAAATGCAGTTTTTAAATGAAGGTTTTTATTATTAAGGGAGAAAAACGATCCAAACCCACATGGCCCTGTGTGAAAAAGTGTTTGCCCCCTCCTGTTAAAACACAACTTAACTGTGGTTTATCACACCGGAGTTCAATTTCTCTAGCCACACCCAGGCCTGATTACTGACACACCTGTTCTCAATCAAGAAATCACTTAAATAGGACCTGCCTGACAAAGTGAAGTAGACCAAAAGATCCTCAAAAGATAGACATCATGCCGAGATCCAAAGAAATTCAGGAACAAATGAGAAAGAGAGTAATTGAGATCTATCAGTGTGGAAAAGGTTCGAAAGCCATTTCTAAATCTTTGGGACTCCAGCGAACCACAATGAGAGCCATTATCCACAAATGGAGAAAACATGGAACAGTGGGGAACCTTCCCATCTTAAATTTGTTTGATAATCTGAAACATTTAAGTGTGACAAACATGCAAAAAAATAAGAAATCAGGAAGGGGCAAACACTTTTTCACACCACTGTAACCTTCTGCATGGTTCCTCCTCTCACACGGTGAAACGGTATAAAAGCCTGTAGCTCATTTGCATAAGAGGTCATCCCACTCGAGGAGAGTCGGAAGAGACTCCAGCAGAGCCGAGTTGAGAAGTGTTTTTTGTGATTACTCTCACTGGCAGAAGATGAAAAAACATTTCAGCACTGCCGGTTTAAGGTTTTAGTAAACTATACTTTAGTTTGACATATTTCATTGTGAATGTAAGACATAGTGAAAGCACAATATAAGATGTGGAATAATCATATAATGTACAATGGACACCATATTGTTTTGTGTCTATCTGCATCTCTGTTGGTTGCTGTATAGGAACTAAAAAAACTAGAACAAAATCTACAATCTGTAGTGCAATTAAGGAGGACAAAGGCTTCCTCACAGTTTCTCTGTTCAAGATTTCACATTGTTTTGCAGAGATTTCTGTCAGAGACTTATTCAGACTCTGCCATCTGAAAAAAATCCAAATGCTTAGCAATTAAATTTGAAGTCTGCATTGATGAAAGTTTTGTGAAGACTCTGTTCTTTTTAATTGTAACATTCAGAATTGTGGGACAGTCGTGAATAAAATATAACCACCTCAGGATATGGAGCTAACTCTTCATAACAGATTGATGAACAATTTATATTTTCAATGGTAGCGTGTGACGAGACGGTGACAGGAGGGATGAAATAAATAAGAGGAAAATATATTGCATATGACAGGACGATGTGTGGTGTAGAACATTGCCAGGATGTAATGATGTCTGGATATTTAGCTGATCCAGCCAGCCGTTCTGTCGACCTTCTGCACGACAGGAATATAAGTGGAGGAAATGTGGTCCAGGAGCAATGAGTACAGCTGCACAATGTGGCTAATTATACTATTTGCACTTGTAATTAGCCAAGAAAACTGTCCTCTGGACATATGTTTAATCCTCTCAAGTTTGTGTGACTATGGTTATTGCAATATAATACACACAGGAGCCATGTTTATGGTATGTCTGAGCCTCTGCAAGCTGAGCAGGAGGCTACGGTAGGTTTAATGTGGCTGTCTTGCCGCTGGAACAATGTGCTCAATGGTTGGATAGCCCTTTTACTATTCTACCTGCAGTAGCCCCTGTGCTATTTTCAGTTGGAGGAGTTGTTTCATAGTACCAGGACTTCTTTTATCCTCAGTTCTGTCAATCCTGTGTCCTTGAGTCCCCACATTGTCAGCCTCTGTGTCCTTTTTTCTCTCTTTCTCCCTCCCCCCCCCCCCCCCTTCTGTCGCTGTTTCCTCATCATAATGTAGCCATAGAGATGTAGAGCTGTCTCAGGGCACAGGACACACACACACACACACACACACGCAACCGCACACGCACACACAAGCAGCCAGGGATTCACAGAGTGGACAGAGGGAAGGTGGTGGGTGGGGAAGAGAAATCAGCCTTCAACCAATTGGCCCACACCAAGAAAGTAATAGGAGTAGAGCTCTCAGAGACCGAGAGCGCTGGTGAAGAAAAGACAGTAAGGGGTCTGCCTCATTTGCACGGAGTCCTCCCCTCTTCATGCAGCCAGCTGACAGTGGATATTTTTATCAGCCTGGCACACAGCACAGAAAAGGAACAAATTCATTTGTAAAAGCACATTCCCCGCCAAGGACAAGATCTCCGCATGAGCTGCCTTTCTGTGCTATCAGAAGGGAAATCATTCATTTTTATTTATGCACCTGCCACAGCATTATCATGCAAAGGTTGCGCACAAGGCCTTTCCCACATTGTATCCAATGAAGCAGAAAAGAGAAAAGCAAATTGTGTTGTCCAAGGTCTGGACCCTTCTAGTAGTTTTAAAGTGTGGACATTTCCCTTTGTCAACATGCAGATATTTGTATTCTTGTTTTTTATGTCTTTGTCTATCTTTTTTTTTTTTTTAACTGTGTCTTCTTCCTCTGCCCTCTGTGGGAATTTCCCAGAATCCAGTGGTGTTGGAATATGTCACCCTGTAGTTCAAGGAAAGTTACCCTGTCAATATACGCTCTTTTAATGAAGGATACATCTGTTGATCTGTGTTAAACCCAATTAGAAGTCAGTGGGATGACATGGCTTAAGTGTGCGTGAGAGCAAGCGAGCGAGAGAGTGCGAGCATGAATAAACCATGTGCTAAAGTGGTGTCACTGGGCTGCTGTGTTGGCATGTCGGCATCGCTCAGGAAAAACATGGCCATCTCTGGGGCATTGTCTGTAATCCAGCATGTAAGAGCAGCTTGATGTCTCCTTTGTGTAAGAAGTCCCAGAGTCTCAGACATAATCTATCATGCATTGATTGGGGAAATACATAATTTCACTTTTCATAATTTCAGTATTTTTTGTGATAATAATGAAAAGTATTAGAACAATGTAATCCATTCTTACAAAGGGCTCATGGTTCCAATTGGCTTGAATGACAATGCTTTTGTTTGTTTTCTGTTCATTTTTTAATTATTATTATTTTTTTATCAGGATTAGTGTTGAATACACCTGATGTTAAAGCAGGAAATATCATTTTCTTTATCCTCAAATGCCATGCAAATCTCCTGCTCTGAATAGACTGTTTTGCATCTGCAAAGGACAGTCACGGCCAGTAAATTGCTGTTTGATTTTCTCAAAAACAGCATGGTTTCATCTCTTTGCAGTGACACAAATAGCATAGTGTGCCAAGCTGACAGATAGATGATCCATTGCAGACGTTGTAATTGAAAACACTGAGAGGGGGTGGACAATTAATCTCTCTTTCTCTCGCTGCTTCAAATTTCCATGGAGAAATACCTCAAAATGCAGATAATAGATAAGAGTGTTATTGATTAGATGGGGTGGGAGGAGAAGCAAAGAGGTGCAGAGGTTCTCCATCACTAATCTTTCTGGCTGTGACTGCATCTAAATAACCTGCAGAGAGGGATAAACAGGCGCATCCATCATGGGACGGCTGGTGCAGACAGTGATGGATGCCTCCACCATTCGCCGCACCTTTCCCTCCTGGTCAGGGATGGGAATTGACACCGGCACTCGGGAGAAATACCTGGTTTAAACTAGGCAGGAAAATGCCTGCTTTAGCTCTTCTGTGATGGAAGGACTCGGGGCAGGCTGTGCACATGTGAGTTTTTAGAATTGTCCCCTGTCCCCCTTGTCTCTTTGAGTTTGTAGGATTATCCATCTTGATAGATCCTGTTTGTTTTGTCAAAAAGGAAATTGGTTTTGTGGATTTGTGTGTGTGTGTGTGTGTGTGTGTGTGTGTGTGTGTGTGTGTGTGTGTGTGTGTGTGTGTGTGTGTGTGTGTGTGTGTGTGTGTGTGTGTGTGTGTGTGTGTGTGTGTGTGTGTGTGTGTGTGTGTGTGTGAACTCTCATATCCTTTTTGTGCGCTTGTGTATAAATTGATTTGGGTGTGCATTTCTTTTTATCTGCATGCCTGTGCACTGTGAGCCAAATCCCCTGTGCTGCCTGGACCCAGTGAGCAGGCATACCCACGCCAGCTCTCCTCAGAGGTGCCAGCCTGATAGATATGGTGTGTGTGTGCCAGGCTGTGCTTTCCCTCCCCAACCCTGCAGCATTAAGATTGATCCTTCGTTCCCTCCCATTCTTTTCTCTCTTACTCCTCTGTGTGCCTCTGCCTTTATGAGACTGTGAATAGGGGAAGTTAACAGGCTCCAACAGATGGCCAGTGCTGCTCTGGTTCACTGTCTTGCTCACACACACACACACACACACACACACACACACACACACACACACACACACACACACACACACACACACACACACACACACACACACACACACACACACACACACACACACACACACACACACACACACTACTGCTCCATGAATGAAAGTCGAGAGAGGAAGAGGTAGAGGAAAATGTGACAAGGAGAATGAGAGAGACAGGAAGTAACACAGGAGAAGAAAGGCTAAAACTAATGGAAACAGAGAAGCAGTGACAAATAACATGCAGGGAGGAAGATGGAAAAAGAGAAGGAGCGCAGGAGTAACAGCAAGAAAACGCTAAAAGAAGAGGAGGACAGAAACACTGCTGAAAAAGAGAGTGAGGGCAAAATTGAATTGTAGATTGAGGGAGCCTCTCTCCTCCCTCTTTCCCTCCCTCTTTTATTTATCTCATGTGAAACCACGCCTCCCTCCTTTCACTTGTCAGTGCATCTATAACAGTGAGCTGTCTGCACCGGGCTGTGTGGGGGGTGAAACGAGCTCCTCACACTGCCAGCACAGCGGACCAGATCTGAACCGAGCAGACGGGACTGGATGGTACTGGACTAACCAACCAGGTGTGTGAATTGGTATTTGTGTGTGTGTTTGTGACAGATGACAGAAAGCGGCATGTTTATCCCTCAGCATGTGATCGCTTGTTCCTCCACAGGACTTCCTTCCAGAGTAGCATATCTAGAAGGTACAGTGCTGGAGCTTTGCCCTAGTTTACACTTGAATGCTCTGATCCATTCTGTTCGCCTCTGAGATTTATGCATGGAGTCGCTAACGGCACTGCTCATCGGGGTAAGAAAGATGAGACCTCTTGTTCATCGGCTGCACTGGAGTATCTGGCTCTGAATCCGAGCAGCGAGGAGACAAGCTGCCGTTTATTCAGTGGAACAAGTTGGTCGATTTTGGGCTGGACGCTGTCGACATGTGCTGTGTCTCCATTAGGTTTTGAAGTGATTGTCTTTTAAGTGGCGTTTGTGTTTTTGTAAAACTTATAATATGCCATTGAAAGATTACTAATGAGGAGAATCTGTAAGAATCCAATTTGTTCAGGGAAATAAGTAGGTACAGCTTTTACAGTTGTTTGGTCTGCCTTGGTTTTGAATCCCATTTTGTGATTAGTTGTCTTTGTCCTCGTGTTTCACAGTCTGCAGTGTTTTGAAAAATGGAACATTCATTGTCTCAGCGTTGCTTTGTATTTACTCAGACAGATATAATCCTGACTGCTGCTGAATAGTGTGTGGGGTTTAAAATTAGAACAAAAACAACAGCAGTGAAAATATAACTTTTTCCAAAGGCAGGACCAGTCCAGTATTAGATGAGCTGTCATGTGCTCCCCCCTTTTTTCTGTTTTTTTAGGGAACTGATTAGGTATCCACCACTCAGCGTTCATTCAAGAGTCGCCATTTCAACAGTTGCAGCCGCTGCCACTCCTACAGAAGCCTGCACAGCTTTAGTCTGCCAGACTGGTCCCAGTGAATACACTCACTATCAGTGTTTTGTCAATATCTTTATGGGTCAAAAGCCTATGTCATCACCAAGTGGTGGTGGTGGTTAAGAGCAGCGGAGTGGAGGAGGGTGCGAGCACTGACCTAAAGGCTGAAATATTCATGACAGAGACAGCTGAACGTCCCGTGCTGTTTGTAGTGATACGGGTGGGTGGGTGGATGAATAAAATGCAAAGATGGAGGGATGGATGGAAAGTAAAGCAGCTTCAGAGATCTGTTCTTTAAGCATTCATTATTTATCACAACGCACTCTGCCATGGAAGCTCTAACCCCCACATCAACTGGCCTCTTTTCTCACTGAGATGCCAGTGGACTGAAGGAAGTTGCTTCTGCTTAGTCTACCTGTCAGCTAGTCCCCGGGCATGTTAAGACTGCAGCTGAATGCTACACACTCTGCTCACACACACACACACACACACACACACACACACACACACACACACACACACACACACACACACACACACACACACACACACACACACACACACACACACACACACACACACACACACACACACACACACACACACACACACACACACACGTAAACACAAACACACACAGACTCAGACATGCACGCACCCATATGAGTACACCCACACATACGATTTGCGATTATGTTATTATGTACTTATCATCTGGCACAGTTATCAGTATTTTCCTGGTTACACTCACTAATGTAATACAAAAAATGCAGTAAAAATCACATATCTGCACTGAATTAGTTGCAGACATGCAGTGGCTTCACTCACTGCATAGATTTGTGCTCATCTACAAGGAGCACACACACATGCACAGCACCTTGTTAACCATCAGACATTTTTCTCATTCTTATTACCCTTTTTCAGTTGTTCAGACACTCTTTCGGAGACACATGAACACCACACACATACACACACACACACACACACACACAGTCAGACTGAGGGACGACCTTGAGACCTGTTGATGTTGTTTGCGTGTTGTGAATACATAAGAGGCCATGTGGGACTCCTGACGAAAATGGGACGCTTGACATGCCGTTTGTAAAAAATGGCTCTAAAATGTGCAGGAGGGCTGGCGATGGAGGCGAGGGGAGACACCAGCATGAATATGGATTGTATGCTAATGTCGCACGTCGTGGCTGTTGATGAAAGCAAAGGACATGTTCCCGCAATCTCCACTCTTGGGAGGAAGTGGTATCGACAAACCTATTGTCAGCGCAGCCTCATCTTTGGCCAGGGGGGCAGTCTGGTGACAGGTGGCAGATATCCGTGACAGCAGCCAAGGTGACACTGCTCCATGGTCTCCGCGGGCCCGCAGGCAGCTGGGGCAGCGCCGTTGCTCATTTTACCGCCGCCTTGACCTTTTGTGGTTAGACACAGAGAGGTTAGATGAGAGGGTCCTGAAGCTAATGTCACCTATTACCGTCATTCAGCCCTGTTAGACCTGCAGCTTCTTCCACCGGCTCCCCTTCCTCTCCTACAGCATGCCCTACACCGTCTATAGATACATCAATTGGTGCATTTCCAATCCATTTCTTTCGACGCACATTTTGAATTTGCAAATAAAGATGTTCTGATTTTGCCTGCTTTTTAATCCGCTGTAGACAAAGCGGCCATGCCATTCTGCATAACTACACAGAGCAAGAATGATGCCATCCAAGGTGAATAGAGGCAAATAAATGGCATGATACAGTATATCTGAGTTACCGAAGCTTGATTAATTGTTAAATTGTGGTGCTTAAATATTATGGCAGTTTAAAACTCTGAAACATAAGTAGGGTTTCACTACTCATTCACTTCCACATTAAGCTTCTTTAAAACACATTGAATGTCGCCACTAAGTAGCACTCACGTGAATCCCTGCTCATCTGTATGTATGAGCTGCTGTTAACAGGTCCTGCAATGAGCCGGCTTCAGGAGATCAGTGTGTAAATCTCAGAGCTCCTGCTCCTCTCAGCTCTAATGATAGAGAGGCTTTTTGACAACGCCTCTCAAACGCTCCTCTCTAAAAGCGTGCAGAGGCTGAAGAGAAGTCTACGGCTGATAAGAGCAAATAAGGCGAAGTGCACTGGTGTGTGTTTGTGCATGTGATTCTGTTTATTTTTTTTCCTGTTGTGCCTCTGTCATATCAGATCAGTGTGCACAGTGTGTGTGCATGTGATTCCCAGTGTTCATGTGTGGACAGCCGTTCGACTGCTGTGTGCGAGTGCAATCAGATTTCAATCTCTTCCCTCTATATGGCTGGGCTGCTGCAGCGGAGGTGCCCCACGGGGAAATGTAATTATACCCTGCTGGCCACAGAGAACGGGCTTCACTGCCCTATCTGTCTCTGGAGAGACAGCGGCTGGAGGCCCCTTCTCACTTGCAATATCAAACAGCAGAGATGTCACTAAAGCCCTGCTATATCTGTGAATTTTGTATTAAATCCTTGCTCCAATCTCCTCCTCTAATCAGCTTTTAGATCCCGGGGTTATCTGTGGTCTTTTGCTACAGTTTTGTTACAGTTTTGAATAATTTATGACAGAATTAACTGCGGTTGCTAAGAGCAGTGATTGGGAGATTTTGGAACGCGGCCCAAATCGTATTTAGGTTCAAAGCCATTTTTCTCAACCTTTTTTTTCTGTCTGATAAGCAAAATTTTATCAGCACGTATGTAATTATTGCCGTAATTACTTTCATCTGCATTTTCTCCACCTGGGTCCCTCACATATGGATCTGAAGTGCTTTTTATTGCTGAATCTATTGTATATTCCTCTCATGTTCCTATCCTTTATGGTTGTGTTTCCTCCACTGCTTGCTTTTGGCTTCGCTCAAACTGAGGTGTGTGCAGAGATGGTGTCCATTAGTAAGGCAAAACAAACAGACACACCCCACTCTCCTGAATTTAGGTAAACAATCAATGAGAGCACTAAGAGAACAGCAGCCTAAGTGGCCCATTGATGTTATGTTTAAATGAATACAGGATGCACGAGTGATGGTAGAACAACCCAAACCAAAAGAATTCTATTATTTCTTATTGTGTAATTCAATTCATGTATACCAGACGTCTCCCAAAACAGTTTACCCTGTTGGGGCTTTTAAAGCAAAGAGGGGATAATTCCAAGAAAAAAGAAAGTGCACAAAAGAAAAGGAGCTATGGCAAAAGACATCAGAAAATTCCGTGAGTCGGGTAAACAGGGACAATGAGTCCAGCAGCTGTATAGACGCCAGATGTAAATACTGACTGGCAAGTTGAAAAATGTTCCCCGCAAATCTCAGTGTGTCACCCGTTTCATCATGTTGTACCTAGTCATGGTAACTTACTAGAAGTGCAGCTGAGCCAGAACACTTCTGTCTTCTTCATTTCCCTGATTTGTTACACTCCAACTCTACCTTAATCTCCATTTCTCCATTCATCACCCGCTCTCCATCCCTGCGTTTAGCCTGGTCACAAGTGCCGCTCCCCACACCCCTCCAATCACACCCTCACCCCTCCCTCGTGCCTCTCCCTCAGGGTGTAGTAGCCATTGTTGTGTCTAATAAGGTTTATGGAATTACAGATCTCTGAAATTGGATTTTCTCACTGCACCAAAGCAGTGGGATTACAGGTTTAAGGCCGGGCGGAACGGGGGAACAGCTGACTTGAGACTGAATTTTTTTTGTTTTTTGACTGCACCCTTGAGGTGGGCAGATCAAGAGATTGACATGCCAACAGCTCTGGAGTGAGTCAGACAGGCAGGCAGATTCCCAGTGTCTGTATGTACCTGGCAATTAAATTGATTCTGAGTCAGACAGCTTTTTGGCTCCAATGTTTGGATTTCTATTTCTCTCATGTCGACCACTCTCACTCTTACACACTCCTCCTCTGTCTGTCCTCACAACTTTGACTGTGTTTGATCTAATTCTCCTCTAATGAATCTTTTGATCTTCTTCGCCTGACACGGAGACACATCCCAGATTTCTACATCCAAAGTAGCTCAATTCGTTCTAATCCTTAAAATCTGGCTGCTGGTAAAGCAACTGATTCCCAGAGATGTATAAAGATTTGCACTGTCTACCCCAGGCTTTTGTTTGAAGAACTGTGGGATTACTTCACTAACCTTGACCTCCCCGCCCCACCATACCCTCAAAAGCTACCTCGTTACAAATCCAGATCAATTCAGTCATTATTGTTCAGTTGTGCTGGAGCATTAACTACAACTGCAGTGGAGGAGTCACAGGCAAAAGTGAGAAATGAAGTTTGAAAGCACCAGAGACAACGGAGTAATTTGCCCCAGTGAGATGTTGGCAGGAAGGTGGTGTTGATTAGGAGTGGTGGCTTAGTGAACTCTTAATTGGGTAAGAGACAGGGCTAGGGATAAGGGATCAATGGAGGCAGGACTTGGGTTCCAGTCCACTGAAATCAATCAGCCTCCTCTCCAATAGGGAAAATGCTCCCAATCAAAGAAAACAGGCAGCCGCTCATTTACCCTCCCAGTCAAACTTAATCAGGAACAACCTAAACAGACAACGCACTCTAGCTCCCTCAGTCAGGGGCGGGTGAAGTCGCCTAAATTGTTTTTATTTGTTGATGTAGGCATTTGATCATATTGCTTAGAGATGTTTTTAACGTTTCGGTGTAAAAACTGTCAAGAATAGGAGATTACTGTTACTGATAAAACACTTTATGGAAAGGAATATTAAGCAAAACGTCAGCCGTGTTTTTACTTCACTGCTAAAAATAGTCCCTTTCCCCTCATCTTCCTGTTCATTTGCTCTTTGCCTGGGTAATAGCCATCTTTCTACCCTGTCACTTTTTGATGTATCATCCTCTTATTCACATCAAGGACAAGGCCAGGTGTCGCATTTTCTCTCTGTTGCCACGCTTGTCACACTGCCTTGTCTCCCAAAGCTTGTTCCAGCCCACTCCCTTCTTCCTCCCCCCCTCCGCTTATTTATATGAAATCTGTCACTCCTTTATTTTAGTGAGAAAAAGAAAGTAAATCACTTTTGCCATTTGCAGCCTGCTGTGTCTGCTGAATGCTGCTAAATTTATGTGGATGTCATCTTTGGCCACATAAATCCAGTCAAAATAAGTGATGTCAATGCTGTTTTGTGTTGTTGTCACACAACTGGAGTTCCTGCTCCTCATTGTGTCCTTGGCTTCAAATGCCTTTATTTCAGTTATTTGTTAAGCTACCTAGGAATATACTACACAGTGTAATGAAAGCCTTGACAGAGGTCTAAGGTTGTTTTTTCATTGCTCCAGTTGGACAGACAGACATACAGACAGGCACAGGTGTCCAGACTCACCTCTCTTTGATGCCCATGAGTGGCTGGCAGTGCTGGCTCGGGCAGACAGCAGCTGGGGTCAGAGACGTGCCTTGGCAGTGAGATGACAGTGGGCTTATAAGGTCCTCCAGCGTATTCTTAGCCCTGCTGCACATACCAAACGGCTGGATGTGTGAGTGTGTGTGTGTGTGTGTGTGTGTGTGTGTGTGTGTGTGTGTGTGTGTGTGTGTGTGTGTGTGTGTGTGTGTGTGTGTGTGTGTGTGTGTGTGCGTGTGTGCGTTTGTGTGTGTGTGCATCCTCACATTAGTGTGTGCAAAACACTTCACCAAAGACTGCTTATCAGGGAGATTAAGGTCTAAATTTCACAGGGTTACAGAGATAGCTCAAATGCTTACATGCTGGACACTGACACCTGTCCAATCAGAACAGACATCAGACAGCTCTACTCCTGTCAACATATCTTCACAGGCAGACATAGAACAAGGCCTCGTAGCTTACAAGATATCAACTAGAGGCACTTGCAAACGTAGAGATAGAGTGTTAGACGGCAGGTTGATGGAAAGAGCTTGGTGAGAACAGCTATTTTTCTGTACCTCAGCTGCTTCTGACATCAAGTTCAAAGCAGTATAAGAATTTACTTGTCTGCCTGACTGAGTGTAAGCAGCACTTACATACTATTATGAACACAAACCGATTATTATCAGTGCTAAAAATGTCCTGAAGGGTGCGAGGTAATTATCTTAAAAATTAGACCATTTCTACTGTGTTTCTGGCACAGGTCTAATTAAACCACCTGCTGAAGGCCTGCTGCCTCTGGCGTCACAGCATCAGTCAGACATGGATTTTTTTTTCATGTGTAAACATGTGAACTGACATAATGTGGGGTTGTTTTTCTCCATATTCTACAGTTCTTCACAGTGTTGTGGACTAAAACAGATGTGTCACCACCCTTGGGGTATGTGAGGGAGGAGTGGTGACTGGGAGTTTATGGCATCTGGTAGGACAGAGACAAAACAGGCCCGGATGAAGCATGGATGAACCAGAATGCATACAAGATGATGAATTAAAAGAGATTAAAGAAAAAAAAAAGATGGATTGGCAGTTATGGGATAGTCTGGCTTTGTTTGAGCTCCTAAGCTGAAATTGCATATGTTCCAAGTATTCATCCACTCTGGACTTTGTGTTTGCTTACAGAACTTGGCAGTCAGAGGCTGATTTCTGTGGGAGAGGCGGGCATCAGACGCTGTTTGTTTAGAGAAGAAGGTAAGGCGGTTCACCTCTTATTCACTGATAAAGGGACATTTCTCTCTGCGCTCTCATGTCTCCCTTTCACACCCTCCTATAGAGAGTTGACATGCATGTGTGGTTGGAACTTTTGTTGTGTTTCTACAGCTACTAGAGGTTTCTGAGGTTTTTTTTGCATGTGTTTACTAATAGATGTGGGTCAGTGTATGCAAGGCTGTGTCTTCATGTTTCATCAGTAGCCTATTTTAAACAAAGATCTCACAACACCGAACCAAACAAAGGCGGCATAATGCCGCCCCAGTGTGTGGTTTTTAGATAGCATGCTGACTTTTGGTAATTAGAGGTGTGACATTTACAACAGCATTGGTATCTAGCTGCTGGTTTAACGGTGGAACAACCCCTATTCTGTGTTTAGATGTTTTATACAGAAGGGTGAGAGCGAATAAGAACTAAACAATCCCAGCTTGAACAGGCTTTGTAAAAGTGACCATTGAAAGCAAATCATGTAATCAGAGTACTAAACTGTGCAAGGATCACTCCCCCAGTACAGTCTGTCTTCGCACCTCCCTTGGGTATCCCTCCTCCGTCTGAACAGAAATAAGTCAGGTTCTGATTATTGTTCCCGTTACCATGGATTCTACAGATCCCACAGGAACCAAACAACACAGCGTTAGTAAGAGCCAACACTTTATTTACTGCGGGGGATAGATTCATCACCTCAAAGCTGACTCCAGCATCACGCTCCTCAATCACTCTCAAAATCACATCACCTCATTTTATTTGCATGCCAGTGTTCTGCACAAATAAGAGGCGGGTTATAGTTGGCCCGGCAGAGATAGAATTCATGATCAAAGAGACCTGTGGGTGTTGTGGCCACTGCAGATGCCCCCTCTATCAGTCCAAATGAAAAGAAAAGATACAGAGAGCAAAAAACTGCTTTCACCCCGTGTGGCTTTAGGCTCTAAACTAGCTTCACGTCTCTAAACAAGCCGTGTTAACATTGGCCATGTTTTATGCTCGGAGTCGGTGCAGCGTGACCACTGTCCTGTTGGGTGTTTACCAGTAACAGACTTGTGATGCAGCTGTGATCAGAGTCATCCTGTGTGAACAGTTGGAGAGCAGCAGAAGAAGCAGCACATGTGGGCATCTTATGTGCGCAGCTGTGCACAGCTGACTCATTACCACTCGCGAATACCTCAGAATGTGTGACTGTAATCATCTCTCCTTTTTATTAATCAACAACTTGCTACAAAGGGCTCCAAATATAGTCGTGATAGTTAAGTGTTTGGTTTGAGAAGAAAATATGCCCAGCAATGAAACTTTTATTGACGGAGCATTTGGGGAAGGTGAACTCTGATTTTCCTTCTTGTCTCTGTGACACTAGCAAGAGCAGACAGGTGAATGATTTGCCTTTGGTAAGATATTCTGTTTAAAGACTGATCTCCACTTCAAAACCCAGTTTGAGGACAGCATTCACCTCTTTCTTTCTTCCTCCTCGGCAGAGGGGCCCTCGGCTGTGTGGGATAAAAACCAAAAGTCTTCAAGAGAAACTCTTCAAAGGCACAGTTCATCCACTGAGTGAAGACCTCATCAATTCAGTTTTCTTCTCTTAAACCACTGTCCCTTCCACAGAGCTCTGGTTGTTTACGAACAGAGCTATGTTATATTTCTCCCCCATTCCTTGCAGCTGGTTGCGTAAGGTGCTTTTGATATCTCGCGAGTGACAAAGGGATATTTTCTTTTTACAGTTGGGCCTGTTGTTGGTGGCAATTTCTCTTCAGGCAGGTTCCTCGCATCCTCCCTGGGGTATATGTGATACACACAGTGGGGCTCTTGGACCATTTTCTTGACCCTCATTTTCCACATCAGCAAGATGGAAACTGCCAGCTTGCTTCCATGCTCCATCCTGCCTTCTGCCCACTGATTAAAAGTCAAATATTAAAGTGCTCTGTTGTGAGCTCGGCCTAATTGATTCTTTCCGCCGGGTGCACACAGAATGGGCTGACAGCAGGCGATACCAGGCTTTGTCAACATCGGGCATGCAGCCTGACGCTCAGGACGGCACCCCAATAAAGCTCCCTGTGAGTGTGCCAACCTGCGGCGCCACACACAGTGAGGGCACTCGGCACGCCGGCCAAGCTTTATAGTAACAACACAGAGGCAACTCATTCTTTTGCTGTGTGTCAGCTCCCATCGGCTGGGAAGTCGGCTCTCTATTTGTAAGGAAGTGGCTGGCTGTGACGAAAGTGTGTGTGTGTATGTGCTACACTTATAAAAAAAAATCTCTTCTGCCCACTTGCATAACCACTCATCTAACTTAAGCAATCTGGGGCGATGGTGCTGAAAGGAGCATTCATGTGAGTTCTACAAAAGGCTCTCTTCTTTTCTTCCGATCCCAGCTTTCCTGCCTTTAAGATAATTGCTTTAATAGCTTTTAATCACAGCTGTGTTTAAAAAGGAGCTGACAAAACACAGGATGACACCAAGTATGGAAATCACTGACCACTGTGAGAAAAACACTGGACAGCTGGTGGAGATTCTGGTTGAAGCCTTGTGTCCTTATCTTAAAGTGTTTTGCTCTCTCTTAATAACAACTTAGAGATAATTAATTGAATCTCTACATCAGTAAAACAGTGTCCCTCTCTCCTCCTTAAACCAAGACAGTGTAGTGTCCCTGTCCCTTTCTTGTCTGCTTTCTCTATGAATTTACTGGCCTTTTTATGTGCATCATGAATCAGCTTTGCTTCCCATTTATTTTTTAATGCTTTTCTGCTACACATGTGGGAGAGTGTAACAGTGATCTTTGTGCCACACAATGTTCATTATATGTAGACATTCATCCGCAGCATTTTCCTCATGAATCTGATTGACCTTTTAGCTCAGCATGATCCACAGTAAAAGGGTATAGGTGCCTATTAATCCCTCCATGGCTGAGAAGCTGGGTATAGCTCCTGTCCTGTCTGGTGCTTTATGTTTCATCTGAGCTGATTGGAAGGTGCGATAGGAAGGTTTGAAGGCGCGTGGGGGTGAAGGTCAAGAGCTGGCTGTAATTACTCGATTAGTGAAACTGGGCCGCGCCCTGTGGTCTGACAAAGCTCTAATTACAACACAAGGTTGATGAACTTGATCAGGGCCCTGTTAATTCATGTTTAATTGAAGACACAGGAAGAAAACAGAGAAACAAGGAGGGAGACAGGGCAAGCAGGTGTCCTTCTGGTCCATTTTTAAGGATATAATCAAAATGTGAACCTTTTCCACCCGTGCAAATCCAGTATTTGAATTTTTTTCTACATCACATTTCAGTGTGAGCGATCAGCAGCACAGTTGAGGAATGGTCTCCTGGCTGCTTCAGTAGTAAAGGCCACTGAAAAGTAATCACAGTGTCCTCTCTTCTGAGCACTGAGCACGGTTTCATTTGTGCCTCCCTTCTGTTACTTCCCTGCTGCATATCCTGGGGGGCGGGCGGGTGGGGGTCCAGAGGCCGAGTGGGGGTCATGATCACAACCACAGGGGGGCCGATAGCTGGCTGCCTTTCTGACAGGAGCCTAATGACGGGCTAACAGGAGAGAGTCCCGGAGACCACTACTGTAACCTTGACACGAGCCTGTGGAGGCAGGTAAAGAGGAAGAGGGGGGAGGGAAAAGTGGCATTAAAGAGGCTGACAGGCAGGTGGTTTAAATATCTCTTTACTCTCTCTGACCATCACTCTCTTTACTTGACCTTTGCTTTCCTCCATTGTCCCGTTAGCAACTCCCCAACAAATGTCAAGATGGAGGAAAGAGATGTTGCTTTCTCTTTCCTGACACAGCATGTGTGTGAGTAGATGAGTCAGTCTGTCAAGTGCGTATATGTGTGGGTGTTGGCATGTGTCAGAATAAATATTCAAATGATGTTTTGATTTGTCTTTAAGATTTACTTTACTGATGTTTTTTGTTTTTATGACTGTTAGTTTGTGTGTTCTCCCTACTGAGAGAAATGTTTAAATTGTTTATGCGGAAATATTTATAAAGTATTCTGTTTGGGGGAATCAATATTGTCATTACAACAGCTTGATCTTTTTTTTATTAGCACATGTAAAATGAATAGTTTTTTATTTTAGAAGCAAATTTCAAGATTACTGCTGGTAGTATTTTCAATTTGGTGACTTTAGCAGTAGATTGAGGCCAATAATAGTTATATTTTCTTTAAGCTGTTGCAGAACATTATTATCAACCACCAATGCCTCTTGTCCTTTTATGATGAAATGGCATGTTTGTAACTAAAAACAACTTTAAGATACTTCTGTGCTGGATTAATTTTTTTGATACAAATACATTGAGATAATACAGCAACAGGTTTAAATCTACATAAATGTTATCCTGGTCCACTCAAGCAGTGTTTCTCATTGCATATTGATTGGATACAAAATGAGCCATATGGATTCAAAGCGCAAGGAGACAGTAATGATTTCAGTTCAAAGGATTGTGAAAGTCCCCTTTAACAAAATTAGAATTATTTCTGCTCAATAGAAATGTGAATATTTAATATAAATTTTCCTTGTGACATCTTTAGCATTCTTATATTTGTGCCAGCATACACTTATGTGTATGTAAGTGTGTATGAGTGTATCTTTTCATTCTCATGCCTGCAGGGACAGCCAATAAGCATTATCCACAGTAAAGAGAGAGCCACTGCTGCCTGATCAATCTGAGCTCTCATTAAAAGGCTGCCAAGCCCTTTGCAACCCGATACAATATCAATACTGTAGCACCACAGAGAGACCTCCAGGGCTGTTAGGCAAGCCGCTGGCAGCTTAACTGTCATTACCGGGAGGGCAACATGCCAGAGACCCCCTTCGTGGGCCACTTAGGCTCCCCCCATGGTCCCAAACACAGGTCAGGACAGACAGATGGGCTGTCTGGGCAGCTGTCCCAGGGACGAGGCAGAGAGAGATGGATACCGACCTGTAGAGGAGGAGACAGCCTGTGCGCCCTCACAATATGGAGGGATGATATGGACTGTTTGTGTTGTGTTGTGTGCGTGTGTGCCGGTACGCACCGGTGCGGTCTCACCCGAGACTTGTTTGTTTGCCTTCGGTGCTTTCTGTGTTGCTCATTCTGTGTTGTCAGCAACTACAGGAAAAATCACATGTGTTTGTGTTTAAACTAGACAAAAGACAAAAAAGACTTTGGTTAAAAACACTCTTGGTGAACGCTGTGGATGATAGAGATTCAAAACTCTAGGTTTTGGCACATAGCCCGATTCCTGCTGGGAAAATCACGAGCACTGAATAGCACGCCGTGGTGATTTCTGAGTCAAGCAAATGGGGGGAATATAAGTGGCCATACATAGAAAGCCTCTGTAATTCAGATCATTGTGCGGAGGTCTCCCCTCTGTACTCCAGTCTTAACCCTCTGTGTGGTTCCGATTGGGGAGGGAGGGATCAGTGTGTGCGTCTCTAAACCCCCAGTAATCCACTGACAAAAGGACTAGGAGAAAGCCAGCTCCAGAAGGCAGGGGGTTAGGACAGAGAATGGGAGGAGTGAAGAAGTAAAGAAGCGGTCGTTGCCTCTCCAAGCCCCAAGGGTGTGCTTAATACCAGATAAGATGGTCCTCATTGCACCCACAGACCCCTGCCACTCCTCGGTGAAACACCCCTCTGCTGCGTGGGGCCTCAACAGCCATTGTCAGCTGAGCAAAATAATTCAGAGTCCGTAGAAGTGATTACTTCTGCAGCAGCTCAACTGTAACTTCCAGCAGGAGTATTGATTTAACTGGGCTGTCTGTAATTTATTCATCGGGCGGGCAGCAGTTGTTTACTGAAAGTTGAAACCGATATTGTCTGTAATCATCATTAAGTCAGAGCCATTAGAGGCAATCCCCACTGCAGGTGCTAATTTAATGATGGGAGAAAAATGGCATGTAATTAAAACACAACAGATGACATCTAAAACGTACGAGTCCTGGGGAAAATGATCTAATTTTACCAACACGTATGCAGCTTACAAACCCGAGGCAGACAGCATCATTTAGAAAGATCCACTGCAATATCGAGAGTAGATAAATATCCCAATAATGTTCCTCTCATCAAACCTTTGAAGTATTATGGATTTCTCAGCAGATCATTTTTGACTGATATTTGATTTCTCATTTGTGCTGCAGTTACACAATGTCATACAGAAGTCAGCAGGCTGCTCTGAGGTCTCAGTGAGGTAGTTAGGTCGGTGGAACAATGGGCCCCAGCTGATTTGTCTGTAATCCATTTAGCTGAGATGTGACACACTGTAGGGGGGCTTTGCCTCTGGTCAATAAGTGCCAATAGGAAACAGTCATCACTCAGCGGGCTGCCCTGTCCACCAGCTTGCTCACTTGTTTCAGCTGTCAACCCCTGTGTCAAAGGAGCTGGCGATTGTGCCGCTCTTTCGGACGCATCACAAATGGCTTTCCCATACAAACCTGAATGGGACAGGAAAGGCAAGGACACTCGCAGACTGCAAAGCAGGCGTATTTCCCTCCGACATCTGAATAAACCCATCTGAAGTGAAAACAGCTACGTATTTACAAAACACCATTGACAGTTGCTCATTCTCTCAATCTTAAACCCCTAGAGGTGGGGCTACGGGGGGTTGAACCCCAGGCTGGGACAATCGGGGCTCTGTTTGTGTTTTCTCTAACACCTCCGTGTTCTCTTTGGGCTCTCATGGAGCGTACCACAGGGGAGGAGGGGTGAATGCTGTGACCCTGCTGTAGACCCTGACTGAAGCCCTCTAAAAAAAACCTCCAGACCACCACGCTAGCCGTACATACCACCCGGTTGCTGCTGGCAACAGAAAGCAAGCGCAAAGTGGACGTGTGAGAATGAAAGGGAAAACCGGCTTCTGAAGAGATCAAGACAGAATTCAGTCACCAAAAAGTCCTCACTGCAGCAGGTTTTCACATTGTTATTTATGATGTGGCTCCAGTCCAATCTCATTATGCAGAATATCTTCATGAGTTAGTTTGTTAAACCTTTAGGAGACAAAAAGGCAGACAGTAGCGGTGTGATGTCCCACTAGTGCCGGCTGGGCCAAACAATTTGTGAACAATACAATATGATGCTGTTCATTTCCTCCAGATTCAAAGATAATTAACCGAACTGTTGTTCTCTTCTTTAATGTCCTCTTGTTGGAGAGAGAAGTTTGAAGTGTGATATGCAGAGTGTGGATGTGCTTGTGTGTCTGTCTGTCTGTCGTTCTGCCTACGTGTGTGTGTGTGTGTGTGTGTGTGTGTGTGTGTGTGTGTGTGTGTGTGTGTGTGTGTGTGTGTGTGTGTGTGTGTGTGTGTGTGTGTGTGTGTGTGTGTGTGTGTGTGTGTGTGTACACATTTATAGTCAACAGAGCAGACACAGGGAGTCTGTCAGAGCTCTTTGTTCTCCAGTGAGAACACATCATGACTGGGCCTTTTGTCTGAACTGACACAATCATACAGTCTCTTTCTTTTCCTACCTCTCTCTCTCGTTCCCTCTCTCTCTGTCTCTCTCTCTTCCTCAGCCTCTTATTTTTTCCCCCAAACTATTCACCTGGCATCCTGTCACTTTCTTCCTTGTGCGTTGAAATCATTTAAAAGATAATGGGCCCAGTGGATTATGGAGTTGCGGAGATGGAGATGATTTGCTCCCTTGTGTCTGGGCGTGGACCGAGCTCTTACTCTGTGAGCAAGTATAGCGTGACTACCAGAACGTAATGACTGAGGACTGTTTCTCAGTGTCTGTTTTTGCATTTATAATTGATCAATTTATTCATTTACTTCCTTGCTTCCATTTTACTTTCACGTCTATACAACCTCATAATTATTATTTATAATATATTATAAATTAATCCTAAAAATCTAAATTTCAAGGAACACCACATGGCCAACATTTGAACACCCCAAAATGACACCCAGATTGAATGTCTCCTTCTAAAAACATTGGCGTGCTGCCTCACCAGCTTCCACTCTTCTGTGAAGACTTTCCATGAGCGTTTGCAGCCTGACTTCACAGCATGAGGTCAGTCACTGATAAGGCGTGGCTTGCGACACCATACTCCAAGTCATCCTGGAGGTGTTTGGGTCATTGGGTTGAGGTCTGAGATCTGTGCAGACCAGTCAAGTTCCAGTTAATGTATTGACCTGCTAAAATATAATTATTGTGTAGCATCCTATGCAAAGGAAAAAAAAACATTGTTTCATTGCTGGAAAAAATTCATAAACATGCTCATGGTGTGTGCATGTGTGTGTGAGAGAGAGAGAGACATTTCCAGCCAGAACACGTCACCCCTTCTCTCAGAGCAACAGACTTACTGCAGGATTAATGATGTGTTAAGCGCTAAAATTACACACATTAATATTTCACTGTCTGGGCAGCACATTTCACATGATATTAAAGGTTAGAGGACAATATTATGTATAAACAAGAAAATAATCACAAATGTCGAGGCAAACAGCTTAACAGCAACGGCAGAAAGAAATATTCCACACCTGAGTCACTTCATCACAGCACAAATCTCATTTTCAAATTTTTAAAGTCTAACCACC
Source organism: Brachyistius frenatus (assembly GCF_029030835.1). Lineage (NCBI taxonomy): Eukaryota > Metazoa > Chordata > Actinopteri > Embiotocidae > Brachyistius > Brachyistius frenatus. The sequence goes on from NW_027210603.1 coordinate 7,773,456, forward strand.
TCTTTTGTGTGTGCGTATTCGAACAGAAAATTGCTGTGCAGGTTCTGACTTTCATTTTAAAATGTCTGCAGAGTGCCAAGCTTATCGGAACCTGGGGGAAATCTAAATTAAATCTTCTCGGTGAATGGGATCAGCATAGCATTATCTCTTGTCATTCTCAACTATTAAAGTTAGTTATTAGGAAGTAAAGGCACATTTGTCAAAAGAATGTGCCGGCGCTATTTTCAACCAAAGAGCAGTTGTAGAGTTATTGAATATGATTTCAGGATTATCAGCCAGACACTGAGTTTGGACGGACTACGCCGGCCTATTCAAGCATTGTCATTGTTTTAAGATGTCCTCACACCAACATTAATAACGGAGAAGCCGTTAATTTAGAGGTCACTGGTTCAAAAGATGATCTGGGATGCAGCAGCGCACAGACGCTTAAAGCACTTGTCATAGCAAGATTGTCCTCCAAAGAAACGACAGCATTGAAACTGCTTAAAGCTCCTCATGTTTACATTCAGTACCAAAGCAGGAATGTTCCTACAGCACAGGGAAAAGTAAAGGAGTTGGTTTTGAGATAGAGGATATGCACACAAAAGATTTGATTCCAGAAAGCCTCTTACCAACAGCTCACATTGGTATCGTTTTGCCAGGATGTCAGTCTTTCCCTAAGCTTCACCAAGTGCTTCACCTCAACTGTACCATTGCAGTACTTTATTTTTCATGACCAAAATCTTGCCTTAACCTTACTCGTGTAATTTTGGCTGCCCAAATATAGCGTGTCAATGTGTTTTATAATGATAATGCATCAAATAACAATTTGAGAACAGTGTGATAAAGTGAAAGTGGCCACTTTTGGTGATTACTTTACAGAGAATTATCCCCTTGAATCTGTAGATGCCCTCAGCTATACAGAGTTTAAATGCAATTTCAGGTCAAGTCAAGACTGAAAACAGATATAAAGGACTAAAAACTGAGTTACTGTCAGTGGCTGATCTCTGCTGGCTGCCCAATCCACTCTGCACATGCATGCACCTGCACAAACAAAAACACATATTCCTGCCTGATTTCTAATGTGTAAACAAGTCACAGTGTTGAAACACTTTACAGCTGTCAGCCGAGAGGACGTTTGAGCCGACGCCTGTTAACGCCTGTTTCATTTTTCATGTGGCTTCATAACTGATCTTGCACAACTGTGCTTGTTTTACTAAAATTGATTTAAAATGTAAAAATGAAATGCAAAAATTAAAGGAACACGATGACACAAGGCAAAAGATGGCTCCTTGTCACCTTACACACATCCATTTAGGCTACCTGCGGTGAATAAATATTATCCTGGATAATAGAGACTGAGCCATCCTTTTTAGGACACACTTATTTCTTTTCTTTGACTTTGTTTCACGCAACCTTTTCCAATAATGGTGTTATTTTCTGGCTCTCTAAATTTTGCTAGAAGCGTAGAACCCAGCATGAGACAGCTCAATCTTATGTCCCTTGTGAGAATCAAAGCAACATAAGAAATAAAATAAAACCAGCGTGCGACAGAACGGACCGTGGCATAAAAGATTCTATGCATGTGCCTACTTTTGCACAGGTGCAGAACAGATTGGGCTGCCGGCACGCATCAGTGGGTCTTAAGCATGACTACAAATGAAAAATAATGCTGCTATGTAACTGCCTGACACGTAAATAAGCCCAGGTCACTGACATGTCAGTACTGTGCTCACAATTGCTTCTGCTCCCCCAAGATGCCCAAAAGCCAGATATCTCAGGTTTAATCATACCTCAGCTGTCGGGGAAAATGAGCAAAAATGCTCATATGTCATTTTTGAATGTATGTCATTGTCATTTATCTGAGATTGACAAGCTTGATTGAGAGTAAAGATTTTGCTGCTGATTCAGATTTTCTTGAATCTGGTGGTGATGCAGAGATTTGTGAACAGAGAATGATAGATGAGGGATGGCAACAAACCATGGCTTCTTATTATCATGAAAAAGGCATTCCATACTGTATTGAGAATTGCAAACCCCTCTTTCCACCAACACACACACATGCACACATGCACACAAACTTGTCTGAGAGAAAGTTACTCTCATATAGATGCATGCCATTGCAGAATTTGCATCTGAATACCAACTTTTGTTGGTAAATTCAAGGGTCCTTGGGGATTTTGCACATTCTGTTCAGAGCTAGGCAGGCCAGTGGGAACAAAGTCACACATTAGCAAAGCCCTGCCAGCCTCAATTATGACCAAAGGGATTGGCTTCATAGTGTTGCAGCAGACCACATTCAGCACTGGATGAGTCTATTTAAACCTTCCTGGCCACTTCCTTTATGGGTTTCAGCACTTGAATATGGTGGACGGCGAATTCCTGTGTCAAGAACGATGCAGAGATATAGTGGTTCTCTGCTTCTGTATTCTCTTTTATTCTGTTCTATTTTGTATGGATGCCTTGGTCTGTGAGTCTAGTTTCATGTTTTGTAAAAATCCATCTGCAATGGAGGTACTTGGTCTTTGTTCTCTCCAGACTGTATGCCTAGAGGGTTTTTTTTCCTTCTCACACTTTCTCTGTCTTTTTCTCTCAATCTTTTTCTGTCTCAGAACATTCGTGATAGAGAATCCAGGAGTCTGGCTTTAAGCTTGTGAGTTTTCGCCTCCATATTTCATATGCATTATGAGACACAGCTGATTAAACTGCAAGTGTACGCTATGACTCGTCCTTCTTCAATTTGTAATAAATGTCTGTTTTTTCCCTTGGTTTTCTCATATTTTGTGCCTTCTCAGGGGGCTGCAGATTGGATGAATCAGACTTTATTCCTGTTTTAAAGCCCAAGGTATTTTATTTATAGGGAAAAAGTACATTAACGCCTCTGCAAAGTCTTTGGAAGATTTATCAAGTGCTCTCTCAGATACCTCAGTGCCTACAGTGAGCTGTGGTACTTAAAGCACAGATGTGTGTTGCTGGGCAGTGTAACATATCTGTCTGTCGATCTAGGGTGTGTTTTTATTCCTCCACTCTTGCCACTGTCTTACCATCATGCCCATGCTGTGACATGGCCAGCTCTGTTGTCACTACATTTATAATTCAGTGTTATCAATAAAAGATGCGCAGCATTAAGTTTTTATCTGGTGATGCAGTGCTGCTGTTTCTCAGAGCCTCTTTACAAGCAACTGACTGAAAAGCAAAACTTTCCTTCTCTGTTCTGACTTCCAGGCATCACTTGGCATTAGTATAACCTTAGATGATCCTTGTTCCTTATACATGCTTTTAGAAGCTTATGCTCTATGATCTCATATTCTGCTCACTTGCTCCCACAGCCTGCCTCTCCAAGCCCCCAGACTTTAATGAGTTTTGCTGAGAGTTATATTTACTCATGTTGTCTTGTGCTTCTGTCTAAATGGCAAAATCTTCCCCTTTCATTCTCTCTTATCGGGCTGAATCAGCATTGTCTTTTTGCAATTCACTTAGTGCAAAGAGCTGATGTGGGCAGAGCTCTGTCAGGAAAACGAGCTCTAAATCTTCCCGGTTTACAGAAACAACATGGCTTGCCTTGCATTATGAATCACGTTGTTCATGTTGTTGGAGAGTGAGAACAGCTTGTCTATGTACTGCAGTTTTCTAACCGTTGTCCATCTCGATTTTTCTATATATGTTCAAGGTATAATGGCTTTTGTTCGTTTGGATGTTGTGGTTTCATCTTCTTTTCTCTTTGTGGTTTCATATAGTGTCTGCCACCCAGAGAGATAAACAATACAGGCAGATAAAAGAGAGGGAGAGAGCAATCCGGAAAGAAAGAACTGCATGTGTCAGTTTGAGCTGATAAAAGCCTGAAAATCCAATTAGTCCTCAGCATCAGGGGAAAGAGGAGGCCTCATGGGAGTAATGTCAGGAAATATCCACCATCGTAGCATGACAATAACACAACATTTACATACTTGGCTATTGATAGATCAGCGTGAAAGTCACTCCTATATTTTGTTTTCTTGCCTAATGGGTTTTGCCCACATCAGCTTTTTGAACAGATAAACAACTATCAAAGGCGAGTGCGCTACCTTCCGTACCACAAACCACTCTAAAAGAGGAGCCATTGCGGAGGATGAGCTTAATTTCAGAACACTGAACCTATTCTTTATTCACTGTAGATGTCCTGGAATCCATTTTGGTGATGAGGTACTCACAACTGAAAGCAGCCAGAGCTGATTAAATGTGTGTTCTTTCAGCAGGTTTTTTTTTTGTTCTTGTGGATTTCCTTGTGGCTGGTGCCTTGTTTTCATCCCAAGCCAGAAATGACAGAGGGATGCAGGCAGGGAGAGAACATGAGAAAGGAGCAAGGACAATTTCAAACAGCTCAGCGCCCCAGGTCAGAGCTCATACGTTCCTCCAGGGAAGAAGCACATGCTCTGGGAGTAGGAAACCAGAGCAAACACAGCTGGTCCTATAAATTTTATTTGTGCGTGTATGCACATATTCACATGCTCATGGTGTGTATTTGCATGTGTAGGTGTGCATTTTGTGCAATGCAAAACTAGGTGGGGGAAGGAGGACATGTGTGGGTGTTTGTGTGATGGGAAGACCTTAATGAGCACAATCTGGACAACTAGATCAGCAAAGAGCAGGATATGTTTGTGTTAGACAGGAGCTCTCACACATTCAGCTCACGCTTGCCACCACTGCTGTATAGAAATACAGATTAACAGAACTAAATTCACTCTTCCTTAAATATGTAATACATTTTAGATGTGTGCATTTTAGGGCTTCATTCTGTCTTCGGTAAGTGTATCAGTTGTGTATGTCTGCATCCAGACACAGTTGCAGTTGCGTTTCTGTTCATTTGTTCCTGCTTATCCCCATGTTGAGCTGTATTCCAGTCGGGTTGTTGTTGGAGTAGAGTTGCGGTCCCAAAAGACGGAGCTTGCCGTTGTGTTGTTGTTATTGTGTTCATCTTCAAACGCGGATTGCTCTGGCCACTAACTCCGTGTGGACTCGCAAACACACAAACACCCACCTTTCCATGACAGTGGAGCATCTCAGTGGGCACTCGGATGCTGCTGCCTGTTTATAATTCCGGTCGCTGGGGTGTGTGCCTGCTCTGATTACGTGTCATTATAAATTAGGCACAGTATTTCAGTATTTCCATTTTGACCTTAAATATCAATTGAATAATATGCCGTTAATCCATTTTTACAAAATGTGTTGTTGCATGTTAAATGGACATTCGATGGAAATAATAGTCTCTGCAGTAGGACACATTTATACGACAGGTTTTTGCTTTATCTTGGGAGCTTTAAATGAACATGGGGGAACAACAAATAATTTATCTAAATTCATGATAGTGCTCTTGATTCTACGGTCAGTTCCCGCAGTCATTGTTCCTGGAGTTTTCATAATAATTGTAGATTTTGTTTTCCACTGGAAAATCAGGTAACTACTGCTGTGTATTTTCAGGACAGCATTACCAATGGTTGCCATGGTAAAACTCAGAGGGGATATATTGTTAATGAGGAAGAGTTATGAAAGACCTAATAGGATTGAAATGTAATTTAAGCAAACTGCATGTAGAGATTAATGAAGACAAAGCTCTATTTAACATGTATTTGGCTCTAATTGTTATGTTGAACTTACACAGGGATCAGAATGTGTAATTTTCTGTACTTCTAGAAGCTGTTTGTTTTTAATGATGTTGCCACATGATAATGTTTTTTCCCCTTCCTTTATTTTCACTGTTACACACTGCGTCTGGACTTGGTATCGTTTCAAGTCAGCATTTTCTTTTGAGTTTTTTTCCCCCTTCACATTGTCACCCTGCTCACTGACCCCTGTCTTCATTTTCCTCCTCTCATCCTCTCTCTCCTTCACCTCTGCCCCCCACTACCCCACCTCCCCACATCCCTTATATCCACCCTAACCCTCTCAGGGGGAGGTGAGGCCTGAGCTGGCACGGGCCCAGGCCCATTAGCCCCAGCCTGGCAGCCATGTGCTCATCACCAGAGATCATTACAACCAGCCAATGACACCACTCTAATGCATCATTAATGATTGATTAACGAGCTGAGCTCAGCCCAAACGTGTGCTTTGTACAGAAGAGCACCCTGTAATGGCTGTGTAAGGATCGCATCTACTGTTTTCAATGTGTATTGAGTGTGTCCGTGTGTGTGTGTGTGTGTGTGTGTGTGTGTGTGTTTGTGTGTTTGTGTTTGTATATTTTATTCTTATCAGTCACCACTTGTGTCTTGTTTCTCAGGCCGAGTGAGGGAGCTGAGACGCCTCTGTGTTGAAGGAAGGACTGAGGAGGTGACTGCAGGATAGCGTAATGGCAGGGTGGGGGCTCCCCGCCCCTCTCCCTCTTCTTCTGTTCCTTGTGCTGCTGGGAGTCCTTCCTGAGGCCCAGGGCTCTGGCTACCTGTCGGGGCATCGCCTCAGGTCTCGGTTGCAGAGGGATCGGCACGTCCGCAACATCCGACCCAACGTCATTCTCATTCTCACTGATGATCAGGACATAGAACTTGGTAAGATGGTTTCCTTCATTAATCCTCAGCTGTGTGTGTGTTTACTGTGTGGTTGTGCATCTGTCCCTCTCTGTTTGTGTGTGTGTGTTTACTGTGTGGTTGTGCATCTGTCCCTCTCTATTTGCTTTGTCCCCCTGTCCCATGGGTATGACTATTCTGTCCATGTGTATCCAACAGCATCAGCAAGGGAAATTCAGCCTAATTCTGCCTCCTGGCACCGTAACAACTGGCCCACTCAAAGTCATGTGTTCCCCTTGCCAACTCCTCTGTTGCTGGCATGAAATGAGGGCGGCCTATGGCTTCCATTGTCTGGTTGCCAAACCCTGGCCATCTCCCTACCCGCTTAAGTCCTTTAGCGGCGTATTGGACTGGAGTGGCTGCATAATGGCCTCGGTGACATCCTTTGTCCTCCTGTGATCGCTGGTGAGAAGACTCCCATTGAAAAGCAGGAATTTATGGTCAAGCATCTGTTTCCCCAAACAATCACCATCAGTCTGAAAAGCTTTTAGTACACAGGAATCCAAATGGGTTACACTTTACCAAAAAGATTTATTCCCTCGTTAAATTTACCCCCTTCGTTTTCTCTTACCGTGTCCATAATGGTTTTACCCCCTCATGCCGAATATTTATATTTTTCACTCCTCACCCGATGTTTTCCTTAATCTCTCGCTCTTTTTTTACTCTCCAACTGCTTTATATGCCCCTGGGTCCTTTTCATTTCAATCGTTGGCCTTTGAATCTCCTCTTACCCTCCTATCCCCTCATATAAACTCCCCCCCTCTCTCCCTGTCCCACTGTTTTCTTCCAGGCTCAATGCAGGCCATGAACAAAACTCGGCGCATCATGGAAAAGGGTGGTACACATTTTTCAAACGCTTTCTCCACCACGCCCATGTGCTGCCCGTCCCGCTCCTCCATCCTGACGGGGAAGTATGTGCACAACCACCACACTTACACCAACAACGAGAACTGCTCCTCACCCTCGTGGCAGGCCCACCATGAGCCGCACACCTTTGCGGTGCACCTCAACAGCTCTGGCTACAGGACAGGTGAGCGCTGCCAAGTCCAACCCTGTAGCCTCAAAAATGCACTTTAAGTTGAGAGATTCACTGATAAATTGATGCTAGAGAACAACATTAACACACTGCTCACCTGTTCCACACTCAGCCTTTTTTGGAAAGTATCTGAATGAGTACAACGGCTCCTACGTGCCCCCTGGCTGGAAGGAATGGGTAGCATTAGTGAAAAACTCGCGCTTCTACAACTACACCCTCTGTAGAAACGGAGTGCGAGAGAAACACAGCAGTGACTACTCAAAGGTATTGATGCACTCCTCTCTCTCCCACACATGTCAAGCAGAATAATACTTTGCATGATGCAAGTAAAAGTTAAGCACAATATGAGAGATATAGGTATCTCAAAAAGGAACTATATCTTACCTATAATTAGCTACTAGATTTTTATTATTTATAAACTTAAATGACCTTTTTTTCCTTTTAACGAGCTTTATGTTTCCGTTCTTTTTCTTCTCCTCACCATATTTATAATTCTAAAGCATTTTCAGAAATATACGTATACAGAATACCTCAGTGAAATGTGTATAATGTCATAAAGGCTACAAAACATTTTGAGCGTTTCCATTTTATCAGATGAAAACAGCTATTCTCCTTGGTTTAAGCCACCTAATACGATGTGAAAATTTAACTTAAAAATTTTAGGAAATTAATAAAATGAAGGGTTCAAAGGTTAAATAATTCATCTCAAATCCCTTGACTGTCTTTACCTCAGTCAGTAATGCTTGGCTTCGACTCTCAGTATGCGACACTGACCCACAACAGTATTAGAGGCTTTGACATCTGCTCTTTCACTCTTTCTGTCACTCACTGAGTGCCTGATGGACAACGTCTTCTCCCTCCACAGGACTACCTGACAGACATCATTACCAATGACAGCATCAACTACTTCCGCGTGTCCAAGAAGATGTACCCTCACCGGCCTGTGATGATGGTCCTGAGCCATGTAGCACCTCATGGTCCAGAGGACTCCGCCCCGCAGTACAGCTCTGCCTTCCCCAACGCATCACAGCACATGTAAGGAAAAGAACAAGCAAAATGCAAAACCAAACTTGATGATCTACCAAGCTGTGACCCCTCAGATTATTGCAGGATCTTCTATGATAATTTGTGCACAAATAATTGCAAACTGTTTGAACAGGACTGCTTTTGCCCATTTGATGTAAACTTGTTAGCTTTCATTGGGCCAAAGTTGACAAGCACAAGGTTACATATCTACATTTTCACAACCACATCTATTTGCTCACATATGAGTCATCCACACATTCATTCTTCCTTTCATTTGACCCAGAGTGACACAAATTCCATAATCTCAGCTCGATCTGATCTTCCTCTGCCTGCAGTATGCTGTTGGCAGCTGAGGCCTCTCCTTATACAGTCAGTGTTTTGCTCCAGTTTACTTGGCTCATGTGTTGTGCACATTAGTGTTGCCATGATAATGAGCCCTGCTAATTTGCACCATTTTATTAGCCATGATTAAAGAGTTGCACGAGAGTTGTATGTTTAATGCATAGTTCATGATTTATGAGTTTGCGCGCGCACACACACACACACACACACACACACACGCACGCACGCACGCACACACACACACATACATACATACACATCTACGTAACACTTCAGCCTTTGTCTTTCTGACCCACCATGCCTCTGACTAGCTGTGCAGTGCTGCTGGCTAATGGCAACCCTGCTATTAGCCCCTTGAGATGTATCTAAGGCCAGTAATGAGACTGCAGTCTCTACCCCCTCCCTCCAACCCACTCACACCCTCCTCCTGCTTCATCTAATCCCTCCAGCATCATTAACCTGTGCCACACAGGCTTTACACACAGAATATTCTGAAAATTCAGCCCCAGTGTCTTTGTGCAAACTTTTAATTGCTCTTCCTCCATAAATTTGCTCTCCCTCGGGTGGTGTTTTCTGAGAGCGTCTTCTCTGGTCATTTTTCTCTCTCCATCTGCCTCTGTCCATATCAACCACACGAAGAGAGCAGGGCAATAAAAGTTCTGCACTCCTCTGGTGATAAACCTTCTTCTCACCTTGGCACCTCACAGGCCCATCTTTACACTACATTGAAGTTTCCACTGCAGACTAAACTGTGAGACATTAACATTTCTAGAAAGTCAAATTGATCCACTTGAAACAAAAATATTCTCTTCTTGGATCTCATTAGCTTTTTAACTGGTTTTATTCTCAAATAATTAAAGCTCCATATGGCTTGGAGTTAAATATTGATCAAGCTCTGAGCACTGTGTGCAGGCCTATTGATCGCAACATTTTACCTGGTTTATGTAACTTCCAGTTGAACATTGCATAAACAGTTTTCTGGCTACTTTGGGAAGTATTGGATTGGAGACATCAACCGACACAGGCAGGGAATATTGCTGTGAAGGCACAATGTGACTATAGAGCTATAGACTGTGGAAACATCCCAGGGGAAATGTATGCTGAACTACACTTATATGCACAGCAATGAGTCTTTCTCCACTAAATGTAAAAGAAAGGATGAAAATCCAATGTTTAATAGGCAACATAGGTTCCTGTGATTTGGTTTAATTTAACACTCTTTTCTATCTTCTACCTTTTCAGAACCCCGAGTTACAACTATGCCCCGAACCAAGACAAACACTGGATCCTCCGCTACACTGGACCCATGAAGCCTGTCCACATGCAGTTCACTAACATGCTTCAGCGCAGGAGGATGCAGACTCTGCTGTCTGTGGACGACAGTGTGGAGAAGGTTGGCAGACAGACAGACATATGCTTAAACACAGCAACACACATACACACTTAATCGCAGACACACACGCTCACATTTCATCTGACAGCCTCAAGTCCTGAGAGATCTGTGCTTATTCTGACTGGGACTGTGTAATGTATTCACTGACACACTTGGTAAATTGTTCAATCCCTTTTTCCTTGAAACTGGCACAAGAGACTTAAAATATCAAACAGGAAGTAAAGCTTTTTACACTGTGTGTGTGTTCAATGAGTTATATCCTCTGCAGGTGTACAACATGTTGGTGGAGACAGGTGAACTGGACAACACGTACCTCATTTACACCTCAGACCATGGCTACCATATTGGTCAGTTTGGCCTGGTGAAGGGCAAATCAATGCCTTATGAGTTTGATATCCGTGTACCCTTCTACGTACGGGGACCTAATGTGGAGCAAGGTGCCACGTGAGTGACTCAGACTGCTTTTCTGGCGAACATAGTGGAGCACTTTGCAACAAAAGAGACAGGAATTTTTCTAAGGAGCTGATATATTCTGATAATAAATGTGTAAGATTAGTAATACTGTGATGATTCTATCAAATTTATTAGAAAAATGTGTTCTTGTTCCCCTGCAGGAATCCTCACATAGTGTTGAATGTGGACCTGGCACCGACTCTGCTGGACATGGCTGGTGTTGATATCCCCGCAGAAATGGATGGCAAGTCTATCCTCAAGCTGCTGGACACAGAGCGACCAGTCAATAGGTGAACACACTCTGCTCTTCTTTACGCTATATCTCGGCCTGTAATTGAAGTATGGCACTTCAAAACCCAGGATGAGGTGGTGATTCACGTGTTTGCTTGGGCATAATGAAATCTGCAATCCAAATATCAATGTGTAGCACCATTTTCTTTTCCATACCTTACAAGGATGGCATTTATTTGAAAATAAAGTGCATGTTTGTTTGGTGCAAATATCACCAGTTGGTCTGACAGGATTTTTTGTATTTTATTTGAACTCATTTTCCAGGTTCCAGTTGAACAGGAAGGGTAAAACATGGAGAGACTCTTTCCTGGTGGAGAGAGGGTATGTTTTATTGTTTGACTTTTTGCAGGACATGTTTTCATTCCAGGCATTGTCTTCTGCCAATGTCAGACACCTTGTCTTTGGTTGGTTGAAGAATAAAGAAATGTGTTTTTTTGTTTGTTTGTTTTTTTCAGGAAGCCTCTGCACAAGAGAGCTGATGGGAAGGAAATGGCCCAAGAGGAGAACTTCCTGCCAAAATACCAGAGAGTGAAGGACCTGTGCCAGAAAGCAGAGTACCAGACCTCCTGCCAGCAGCCAGGACAGGTAGTTGACCTGCAGGGGCTAAGGAAAATAAGTTATTAAAGTTTCAGGAGAACAAAATGAAATGTAGCTCATGCAGGGAGATAGTTTGCCATCTGGTTTACAATTTACTGGGTAAAAATGCAGTCATTGTACTTTTGGGGCTCAGTTCAATATCAGTGTGTCTTTTTTAATCCTTCAACATGAAGAGCACCAAGTAAGGCATGTGTGTGTATGTGGTTTTATAAAGAGCATCCTGACTTGTTAAAAATCTGAATATGACTCATCCTCGAAGAATTATTATTGAGGATCTGTCCTTCATTCTAACGGCTCCACAGAGCACCATTAGAGGTCTATCCACAGTAATCCAAGCATTACCCCATAACAAATTGGTAAAAAAAAAAAAAAAAAAAAAAAAAAAAAGTCTATAATGTGGTATAAGCCTGGAGACCTGTTTTACATTCCTTTTTCCCTGTGCTTTCTTTCAGAAGTGGCAGTGCGTGGAGGACCCGACTGGCAAGCTGAGGCTGTATAAGTGCAAGGGCATGGCGAGTCTCTATGCCCCACGTATGCAGGCTCTGATGGCCAGCGGTGCCTCACAGCTGTCTCTAACATCCAACTCCGACAGCTGTAACTGCGATGATGTGGGCTTCAAAACATCCATCGTGAAGAGGAAGCGGCTGCTCACCAAAAAGAGTGAGTTCCTCCTGTCACTAACATGTGCTATTGTTCTGGTGGTTAATAATAGATCTGATTTTGTTTGAAAAGAAACCTGTTCTTTAGTTTCAGATGTCCTTGCGGTAGCCTACAAAGCCTTCCCAAACAGGGCCATTAATCTCAAACTAAAATAGCCAGTTTCTGAAGTATTCATGAGATGAGAAGGATGTGTCAGTGCTGCCATCAAGTGGCAGACTAGAGAAGACAAGTGAGCTTTAGTGACACTGGAAGTAACAAAAGCTTGTAATTTATTCATGAAATATACTAATTGCATCAAACTTTAGTTCATAACAATATTTGTATGTGCTATGTGATCTTTACTTGGGTACATCATTACATGTCCTAACCTACAGTATCAAAAACACATCCTTCTTTTCCATCTTATTCAGATTCCTCTGTCTCGTCTTATGCAGAGATGAAATCCACAAAGGCCGTGTCCAAGAAGCGCTGGGCCCGCTCTGTATCATTCGAGCTGGATGGAGACCTGTATGCTGTAGACCTGGAGGAGGGCTACCAGCCTCTGGAATCCAGGAACAGCAGCTGGACCACAGACACGATAAGAGGAGCAGGGAATGAGGAGGACAGTGATGAGTTCAGTGGCATGGGAGTCACAGCCAAACCCACCACCAGCAACAAACTCACACCACTTGCTGCTCTTAAAGTCACCTATGTGTGTGTGTGTGTGTGTGTGTGTGTGTGTGTGTGTGTGTGTGTGTGTGTGATGTGTAACATTTCTGCAGATTACAGCCAGAAATATTAAATAATTTAGGTTGTGTATGGAGGGTTTTTGGTTATGCTACATTGTTTTTGTGTCCTGCAGGTGCTCCATCCTTATGAATGACACAGTGAAGTGTGATGGAGGCCTCTATAAGTCCCTTCAAGCCTGGAAGGACCACAAACTGCACATTGAGCATGAGGTGCAGTTCTATACTTTTACTTACTTAAATCTAACGCATAAAATACATTTTACAGGTTGTCAGTAGCCTGCGGTTTATATAATGAGCTCTGTGTTTGTTCTTGCTGTATTTAGATTGAAACTTTGCAGACCAAAATCAAGAACCTGCGCGAGGTCAAAGGTCACCTTAAAAAAGTGCGGCCAGAGGAATGTCAGTGTAACACTCCCAGGTGAGAATTCATCAGTACCAGATTGTCACCAACACAGAGGTCGGTCAGATTTGACGACTGTCTCTTGTCTTTTCAGTTATCTCCTCAAGAATAAAGAGACTTTCCAGATCAGTGCAGGACAGATGCACTCGGTCAGGTAAAACTTAACATGAATTACTTCAGCCAAGGATTTTAGTTTTTCAGAGAAGTTTGTGTGTTTGTCAGTCTGTTTTTCTGGCATTATTATGGAAAAACTTCAGGTCTGATTTTTATGAAGGGGAGTGGAAGTGTGTATGTAGAATGAGCCAAAGAATCCAAGTGGATCTGAGTCATAGAGCGGAACCATTAATAATTTATCACTTTCATTAAAATTACGAGAAATGTCATACATCTTAAAATCGAGTAAAATGCAGTAAAGTTCAATAGTGACAAAACATAAGCCATTCAAGAAATATCCATATCCAATCTACATTCACAGTTACCAGAAATCCTCTGGGATATACAGTGGGTACAGAAAGTATTCAGACCCCTTTAAATTTTTCACTCTTTGTTTCATTGCAGCCATTTGCTAAAATCAAAAAGTTCATTTTATTTCTCATTAATGTACACTCAGCACCCCATCTTGACAGAAAAAAACAGAAATGTAGAAATTTGTGCAAATTTATTAAAAAAGAAAAACTGAAATATCACATGGTTATAAGTATTCAGACCCTTTGCTGTGACACTCATATTTAACTCACATGCTGTCCATTTCTTCTGATCCTCCTTGAGATGGTTCTACGCCTTCATTGGAGTCCAGCTGTGTTTAATTAAACTGATTGGACTTGATTAGGAAAGGCACACACCTGTCTATATAAGACCTTACAGCTCACAGTGCATGTCAGAGCAAATGAGAATCATGAGGTCGAAGGAACTGTCCAAGGAGCTCAGAGACAGAATTGTGGCAAGGCACAGATCTGGCCAAGGTTACAAAATAATTTCTGCAGCACTCAAGGTTCCTAAGAGCACAGTGGCCTCCATAATCCTTAAATGGAAGAAGTTGGGGACGACCAGAACTCTTCCTAGACCTGGCCGTCCAGCCAAACTGAGCAATCGTGGGAGAAGAGCCTTGGTGAGAGAGGTAAAGAAGAACCCAAAGATCACTGTGGCTGAGCTCCAGAGATGCAGTAGGGAGATGGGAGAAAGTTCCACAAAGTCAACTATCACTGCAGCCCTCCACCAGTCGGGGCTTTATGGCAGAGTGGCCCGACGGAAGCCTCTCCTCAGTGCAAGACATATGAAAGCCTGCATAGAGTTTGCCAAAAAACACATGAAGGACTTCCAGACTATGAGAAATAAGATTCTCTGGTCTGATGAGACCAAGATTGAACTTTTTGGCGTTAATTCTAAGCGGTATGTGTGGAGAAAACCAGGCACTGCTCATCACCTGCCCAATACAATCCCAACAGTGAAACGTGGTGTTTTTCAGCTGCAGGGACAGGATGACCGGTTGCAATTGAAGGAAAGATGAATGCGGCCAAGTACAGAGATATCCTGGAAGAAAAGGTAGGGTAGGTAGGTATACAGTATACTTTATTAATCCCCGAGGGGAAATTTTTTCGCCACAGCAGCATACATACAGGAGCAATAATAGAAACAATAGAATAAAATAATAATAGAATAGAATAATATAATAGAAAAGCAATAAAAAAATATAAATATAAAATATAAAATGCACAGTACATACAGTATATATACAGTACATTAAATATCTATATATATATATATATATATAAAACCTCTTCCAGAGTGCTCTGGACCTCAGACTGGGCCGAAGGTCCACCTTCCAACAAGACAATGACCCTAAGCACACAGCTAAAATAACAAAGGAGTGGCTTCGGAACAACTCTGTGACCATTCTTGACTGGCCCAGCCAGAGCCCTGACCTAAACCCAATTGAGCATCTCTGGAGAGACCTGAAAATGGCTGTCCACCAACGTTCACCATCCAACCTGACGGAACTGGAGAGGATCTGCAAGGAAGAATGGCAGAGGATCCCCAAATCCAGGTGTGAAAAGCTTGTTGCATCATTCCCAAGAAGACGCATGGCTGTACGAGCTCAAAAGGGTGCTTCTACTCAATACTGAGCAAAGGGTCTGAATACTTATGACCATGTGATATTTCAGTTTTTCTTTTTTAATAAATTTGCACAAATTTCTACATTTGTTTTTTTCTGTCAAGATGGGTTGCTGAGTGTACATTAATGAGAAATAAAATGAACTTTTTTGATTTTAGCAAATGGCTGCAATGAAACAAAGAGTGAAAGGGGTCTGAATACTTTCCGTACCCACTGTACATGTACTAGTTCAAACTTAATACAGCAAGTAGTTATTATGGAACATCAGAGGTGTACTGAGAAAGAAATTGGACTTGTCTGTTGAGACTGGACTGCCTGCAGCAAGTACTCATGTGGACCTTGAATGACAAGCACACAACACACAGAAAACGTTATGGGTTATTTGGTGGTCCACTGACCCAACTGGATTTGTCTGCTGCAGCACCCTGGAACAATAGGGGACAGTGGTTTCATAGGGGAGAACCAGAACCTGTAGGATTGTAATATTGTCAAAATTTGCCAATATATCCAGACATATCTAATGATTTCAGTTGCAGATTTGCATAACATATTAGAGTGGACTATTGGTGCATTCTGTGAGTGCCCTTCTTGTTGACTGTGAATCCATCATTTGCATTCTTCAT
Source organism: Brachyistius frenatus (assembly GCF_029030835.1). NCBI lineage: Eukaryota > Metazoa > Chordata > Actinopteri > Embiotocidae > Brachyistius > Brachyistius frenatus. The sequence goes on from NW_027210603.1 coordinate 7,789,633, forward strand.
CCAGTCTCATCCTGTGAAATGTTTTTTGTTCTTATCAGAATGCCCTCCAAGCAGAAGACTCAGTGGCTGCAGAAAGAGCAGAAACGTAGAAAGAAACTACGTAAATTCCTCAAGAGGCTCCAGAACAACGACACATGCAGCATGCCCGGCCTCACCTGCTTCACCCATGACAACCATCACTGGCAGACTGCCCCCTTCTGGACAAGTGAGGAATGACACATGGCTGTTGATAGAAAGTGATAAGAAACATATTCACAGTGTTTTGGAACATCTATTTTTGTTTCTGGCACCATTTTCCAGAGCAGATATGAGAAAAACAATATTTTGAAACTCTCTTGTGAAATCCCCTGTTTTCCACTCTCACCCCTCCCTTCCTCCTCTACTCACCCTCCCCCCCAGTGGGTCCATTCTGTGCATGCACCAGTGCCAACAACAATACATACTGGTGCCTCAGGACCATCAATGACACACACAACTTCCTGTTCTGTGAATTTGCCACTGGCTTCCTGGAGTATTTTGACATCAACACTGACCCATACCAGGTATTTCATTTGTACAGACACACATATAAAAGCATAATATACTGAACGAACCAATAATAACCATAAAATGATCCCACAACATGATTTGTGGTGCATTCCTGTGAGCAGAGGGGGTACAGTTTTCCAGAGACTTTCCAAAGTTTCCGAAAACCCTTGCTGACATTTATTCCTTATTATTCCTGCAGCTGATAAATGCTGTCAGCACCCTTGACCGCAATGCTCTGAACGCAATGCATCAACAGCTCATGGAATTGCGAGGTTGCAAGGGACACAAGCAATGCAACCCGGAGAAGGGTGAGTAAAAAGTCTCGAAGGTAAACATGATGGATTATCGCGTCTCCAGCAATTTCAGCCTGAGATTAATGTTGCCTCCACTTCCTTCCAGGAGGAAAGGAGCGAAACTACTTCAGTGAATACAGGTATTTCTTCCTCTGAACAGCTCACAGCTGATTACTTTTACAAACACTGCAGATGGAATTCAAGTTACAATATGAACTCAGGGAGGTTATAGCCTCCCGAGTGAGGTTTTGGTTATGTTTCTGCTCTTTGCGAGTCATCTGGGGAGTCGAGGATATAAAATACAGTGATGTCGCTCTGAAATTGAACCTCTTCAAACTGCCATGGTTCCTTACTGTTGTGATCAAAGCCTTTTTAGCATGCAGAAGCCAAAGCCGAAGAGAGCTTGAATGCAAGCCTGATTTTCAGCTTCTGCTGTTCCCTTTTTGTAATGAAACCTAATTGCTTGTCTCTGCCGTGCGTGTGGGGGTGTATGTGTGTGTGCTTGTTGTGTGTGCGTGTGGGCCTGTGTGCATGCATGTATGTGTGTGCACCTGTGTGTGTGTGTGTGCGTGTGTTTTGTGTGTATATACCTGTGTGTTTGTCTCCATGCACGTGCATTGGCCCTGCGCGTGTATACGTGCTGTGCATGCTTCAGGCCAGTTCATCGTCGAAAGAGGCCAAAAGTGAAGAAGCCCTCCTCCAAATCGCTGTGAGTTTGTCATAACCCATCTGCTCCTTTGTAGTCAGCCAAGATCTACTCCTGTCTCCATCCAGTTTTTATTAGCTTGGTCAGATGACCCAGCAGCATGCTCTCCTATTTACTGTAGTTCTGTTTTCCTCTACTTACAGTAACTCTCATTTACCTGCATTGCAAAGCTGCACCGTCTTCTTTTTCATTTACCCTCGCAAATCAAATTCAGTAAAGCAATGCAGATGTCACGCTGTCTCACTATGTTGTGTTTTCAGTCCTGTCATTGTCATTTCTTACTTTTCCTCACAGTGTTAGTAGGAACAGACCACAACTGGAGCCAAGGTTTCCAGTGAACGCCTCAAGTGGCACATTTAACTTACAGTGTTTGTTTCCCCTGCACAGAGGGCAGATTTGGGAAGGGTGGGTTGGTTAACCACCTGCATCCCACAACCGACCACATCGGCCTCCTCCAGTGTAGGAAGGAGAATGAGGAGTGCAGGCAAACTCAAGGACCTTGACCACACTTCGATGGACCATAACCTGAGATACTACTCTTCTCTAATCTGGGATTAATTTTTGAGAGAGCTGCTCGTTGTAGCCTTCGCCCAGGTAGAGGAGGTACCAAGGCTGAGAGGAAGCTTAAGGATTCCACAGCTGTCTACTTTTGAACACATGACACCCAGTTACACCTTCTGTTACCCCCAGCTGTCAGGATTGTTAACATCCACAGGATGCTGTAAATCAAGTGAGGCAGTTTGATGTCTGTGAAGCATTCTATCTCGCAGTAATGCTTGTAGATAATATACAGTTTATCAGCTTTAATCAGCTTTCTTTCATGTTGTATGGGACCGGCTGGAAACATGATGAGTTATATGTCAACTCTGCTGCTACACAATGATGTCATGGCCTCATGATGTCCCTGTGGCACATGCTAATTAACTAAATAATTAGCACTCTTAACTGTAAGACATGTATTCTTTCTCTGCACCGACGTGTCTGCACATGGAGGTAATATGAACTTTATAACGACCAACTGCATCTGACTTTTTGCCATAATCGTTTGTATTATAGTTGATCTTAACACTGATGAATGTCCTTTATGAAGCATCATCTTCTACAGCTGTGAGATGGAAGGTGACAGGAGTTTGCCTGCAATGATTCGACCCTATACACAGACCTTAGTGTTGGTCCCTTCATGACCCTGAACAGGCCTAGAGTGTCCACTATGTCACAGTGATACAATCCTCCAGAATATTTGACAGAATGTGTCATTAGTGAACGCCATTTTACTCCTTTGTATTGTCAGTACCACAATGTAGAAGTATCCAAATAGTTTGTTCAGCTTGCTTTACATGGTGCTACAGGATAACAATACAGAAGTAAACTCTTGCTGTACAGTACAGTATGTATTTGAATGTATGTTGTGCAATTAATATAAATGTTTACAATATTTTTTATAATACTGAAGAGGCAGACCTCATTGTATGATATGAGTTGACAAAATGAACTTATAGGAAGAAAAGTAGCTCAAGAAATTTTATTGCCCGCGATTTGTATGCTTGTCCTTACCTTATTTACATCAGAAAAGCACTTAAAGGGTTCACTGTGAAGCGATACGCCATGTACAATAATGGATATAGTTTACTCTGTGCCGGAGGAAAAACACAACCGTGTAATACTTATTGATGTGAAGTTTAGCTACCTGCTTTTGTTAGCTTCTTTGATCTTTTTTTTTTTTTTTTTTTTTTTTTTTTTTTAGCAAATATTTCCATAGACCTGATTGCTGATAGTAATTGTGAATAAAGTGTTGTTTGACCATAAATATGACCCGACTTTTATTCTGAAATCACAGGGTGGTTTACTTGTTTTGCTGTCCAGCAGGTGTCTCTGTCTGCTTTTCTACAGGCTATCAGGTTACATGATCGGCCTACTTAACTTACAGTTCACTACAATTACAAGTGGAAACAGCTACTTATGTCAGATAGTTGAGGTCCTCAACTCTCTGACTGGCTGAGTCCTAATGAGCACATTATATCCATGATATCAGAGGTGAAATGTAATTACATTTACTCAAGCACTGTACTTAAGTACAAATGCGAAGTACTTTACTTTAGTATTTAAATTTGATGCTGTTATACACTTCTACTCCACTACATTTTTCTAACAGCTTTAGTTACTTCTTACTTTTTGATTCAATAACACGTTTTTTTTCCATACTTTTCCTATCCAGTGGAAACAATATACCTCCAAATTACTTAAGTAAAGCACTCGAATACCTCTTACACATGATATTCAACTATTCATTTAAATAATGCACATTATCTGTATTGTGTCGCTCAGCAACAGTGTGCTTCTGCTTTTGCTATTTTAAAAGCCCATTTACCAACAACAACAACAAAAAAACCTAGGTTGCTAAAAGCAGCAATCGGCTTTTTGTAACATCCATAAAAATTAAAAAATTAAAAAAAACTACGTGAAGTTATGTATCTCGTTCTAAGAGAAGTTGTCAGACAGCGATGTCCCCTCTGATGTGATAGCATCAGTTTTACACTTTTTCCCTCCGCTTTGTTTCAGCCAAATGTTTTGTTTCTGGTTTGGCCCCAGACAGCCAGTGCACTGCTTTTGGGATGGGGTGTGTGTGTGTGTGTGTGTGTGTGTGTGTGTGTGTGTGTGTGTGGAGTAGAGGAGTGGGGTGGGGTGGGGGGTAGACCGGGTGACCCCCTCATCCCAGCAACCTATGACTCACGTGCAGAGGCGGAGACTCCATCTCGGATTCACCAGCGGAGGACCGTCCTGTTACGCACTCTCCCCCTCGGACCGCTCACTAAAAACGAACCTCTATAACCGAAAGCAGCTACAGAACAGAGTTTTCCACTTTAAATCGCACCTCGTTTACAATGTGAAGAAAATGGCCGGGACAAGGTAAGCGAACTTTGAATTTTTTTAATTTTAAATTTTTTTTTTTTTTGTAAAGCGGTACAAACTGAAGTAAAGAAAGTTTCGAAGCCGAAGCGGCGTTGCCTCTTTTTTTAATCACCGACAGCTCTCCGGGGACAGAGACGAGACAAGTGGACACGACCACTTCACTCAAGTACCTGTAGATACTTTTAAACCTCGCATGTTTTAAGCGCGTAAATGGAAAAGAAAAGAAAAAAAAAAAAGTTATTTGACGTAAAGCGTCGTTAAAGCGCTCTGAAATTCACGTCTAGTTCTGTTGCTCCTTTATTTACTGCACATTTAACCTACAATTTACAAACAATGCTAATTATTTTTGTAGCTCGTTAGCTCGAAGCTGTTGTTTGACACTTAAAGCTACGTTTTACGATTTGTTTAATCAGCCACAGCCTCAGCAGCTGCACTGGGACTTTAAAGCTTAACTTTCTTCGTTTTTCTGTCACCACCAGCAGCAGCAGCACCCCGTCTTTGGATGTTGCTTTCAACTCGTCCACAAATTGGCTCCGGGGGTAACTTCTCTCTTTGCTGTGGTTAAAAGACCAGTAACCTAAACTGAGGGCAAATGTTCCACAGTCCCATTTGTTTCTCTCATTTTGACTGGTGGCCCTTTGCTTTCTTTAGCCACTGGTTTGATCTCCACATGTCGGGTCTCTTCACCGTCTGCTTTGACTGCAGATGTGCATGAAAACTTTGCTGGGCTGCTTGAGGCAGGCGTGCTTTAATCCCCGCAGTCTATTTTAAAGCTACCGAGATGTGCAGGATAAGCCTCGATATTTTTCCTTCAACAGCACACAGCTCAGATGGAGATTCTTCAGCGCCGTCATGTAGTTCAAACTTGATGGCAGAAATTTTGAGTTATGAGAGCCTTTGATGTCTTGTATTCCTCCTCCCACATGTGTTGTTGAGTGCTGTGCCACATAGGCCGTCTGACAAGCAATCCCTTCAGTCAGATGTAGTTCATATAGCCCGGAGCTGTTAGTTTGGCTTGGCACGCCAACCTGACTTCCTGGGTGCCTCCCTGCCCAGCTGGTGTCCATCTGACGACTGTTGGGAGAATTTACATGGTGTTGCTTTCTGCAGATGTGTAAAGTAAAGCTGCAACGATTAATTGATTAGTCGCACAAAAGATCTTTCGCCATTTTCTGACATTTTAAAGATCGGACATCTAATCAGTCGATCGAGAAAATAATCGACAAATTAATAGCTATTGAAAATAGGCCGTTTTTTTTGCAACCGTACTGTAAACTTCTCTTATCTGTCCAGCGTTGTAGCTTCTGTCTTATCACAACATCGCAGACAGAGGAGGCAAGATGGCAGAAGACAATAGTCCATGTGGTGTTGGTGCCTCCTGAAACTTCTCTTCTGTTCATGAGCTTGTCATTGTGAGGAGCAGGAATCACAATAGGATGTTGTCTCACTCTTTACCCTAGTAAAGAAGACTGTCTGAAGACAAAAGAGGACCACCTCCTACCTTTACCACAACAGAATCAATCAAAATTGGGTCTTTTGACAAAGACAGCACCGGATGTCCATCCTACGGAGGATCTGGCAATAGACAAGTTCATTTTCCTCTTGATTTTGAAGCTTGTGCCTTAATGGTAACAGCTCATTGGGTTGTGACATGGAAATCTTACAATTACTGTGATTGGATGAGTTTTTAGACACGCAGCATCAAGCCAAATGTTCTTGCTTTTACCCCCTTCTTTCCTGTACTGTAATCCTGGTCATGTCCTTTCACTCTTTTGCTCTTAACACTCAAAACACACTTTTCATCTGATTCTGTTTGTCCTGCCACAGTAACACACGGGAGGAAGGTTAAGGTGATCTGCCCAAACGCATTTATCTGTACCTGTACAACCCCCAACATTTTGAGCCTTCCCTCTATGGGGATTAAAGGCTGATTCAACTTCCTGGCCCACACTAGGTTGAGCCTGATGCAAAGAGTGCTGATCACCACTCATTAGCATTTACAGGGTATAATAACCTGTGGCACGTTCAGATAAGCTGTAAGGATGAGTTGAACAGGTTCATGTAGTGTTAGTAAGATGTTTCAATGCAAAACATAAATGAGGTCCACGTGAAAACTACACAATACACACAAAAAAACAGAAGTGTAACATGGATGAAACATGATGACATCCAGAAATGTTCTTCCTCTGAAATACAACATCACTCTACCACAACCTTAATGTCTGTTGTTATTAGGAACATATTAATCTGCCCCTCCGTGTTGATCCGCTGTGATGGCCTCTTAAATTTTAATCCACTTCCCCCTTTAGGCCCGCGTAGACCCAGCGTCAACATCTCCACCAGGCTGCTCTGCATTTCTAATCCGAGAGAGCCTGCCGTCTGCACCTTCACTTCCTCTACAGGACAATCTGGACGTTTCTTTCCTGTGTGTGTCTCCTTGGCCCGCCACTAACCCTCTCACCCTGTAACTCTGCTTCGGGATTAGACTCTGGCCTCGTTTGTCATGTCAGCAGGGGAGGAATCGGTGGGGTGCGGTGGGGGGGGATGGTGTGACTCTACTCAAAATGAAGTTACAAACTGCTACTGGTGGTAGGCAAACAGGTCAGCTACTGATGGAAATGTTGTGTTGGCGGCGCACAGACGTTGAATGCTTGAGTATATATTTAAAAGGCCGTGCAGAACACATTCATTTATAACATACACGACCCTGAGTGGTTTTACAATATTGAGTTCGGATAATTAATATTTAGGGTTATTAAGCACAATTATATCCTAATAGGTTCATTCATTTTTTTTCTCTGGTTTGGACAAGTGACCTCATTGTTCCAGCTCCGACAGCTGGTGTGCTGGCCAGAAAGGCCGTCCTGTATGTGGTAAACACACTGATCCCGTCCTCAGCCTCTCCTGCACATGTTCACTCTCGTCCAAAGTCTTATCTGACCTGAAAAGTTCGCATATGTTCTTCAAATAAGGGAAGGGGTGGATTTTAGGAAGGACAGGGACTTCTGTTTGGTCAGGCTTTCCCCTATAAAAGGGAGTTTACTGACCCTGTTGGTGAGTGGGATCTCAGACACACGGTGACTGTTGAGCAGAGTAGTGAAGGGGCCGGAAGTTCCCAGCGTTTCTGCTGAAAGCTGCGCCATCCGTGGGAGAAGGCAAGATGGCGGGACGAGACAATACTCTCCATACAGAAAGTGCAGAGCGTTGTTTCTCTGCATTTAGTTTGTAGGCGGATTACAGCCAGGGTATCGGAAGGAACATTCAACCGCCAACACAAAAATGTTGTCCTGGAAGCGGCGGTGAGGTAGGCACTTTTATCTCGCGTCTCATGAAGAATCAGTTTGTTGCAGTGGGGGTGAACATTTTGACAGGAACGCATTCACTTAGGCCATGTAAAATTGCTAGTTGGAAAGCAGCATGGGAAAAACTGGCCTTGCATGAAGGTGGCTGAGCGACCTTGTGAGATCCGGTCTAATCCAGTGCCAATGGAGAAGGGAAACCGTCTCTAGTTCTGGATTAGGGCAGCTGTTGAAGGAGGTCACCCCAGACCTCCTCTACATGTCCAAAGCTCCTCCCCAACGTGGCTGATTGGCTGAGCTCCCCTGTGTGGAGGCAACACAGAGAGTTCTCCTTGAATGAAGTCTGCCTGTAGATCTGACAATAGTCTGCATTGTTCTGGTTGATCACAGGCTTCAGAATAGGGGTGCATTTTACAGGCTTTGTGATGCATATGACTGAGTCATCACAGGGAATTCTTGTCACCTGGGTACCCGATTTCTTTCTATTCCCAGAGAGCTGACAGACTTGTTTGATAAGAAACTGTTTGCTACTGCAGCAAAAATTCGTCTTTTTTTTCAGACTTTTCTATCAGATCGATATGTGCATGTGCTCGTATTTCACAAGCAGTCGACGATGTCCGTTGTTTTCCTTTGTGCTGAAAACACAATACAAATTGACAAGGTGCAAACGCCCAAAATAAACGTTACCAGGTTTTAAAACGGACCCGATGTTCAGATTAGTTGGCGCAAGCCGGGCATACGGCACTGACCAAACCGGACCGTCTGGTTCTTGCGGTTTCACGTTTCATTTTAGTGACTCAGAAATGCCAATCAGACTTTTCTCAGGCAATATCAGGCAAAACGTTCACTGGAAGTATATTTACTGCTCTTTACTGGGTGATGATGACATTTCCTTGTGAAAGGGTTGCTGCAGAATTTCTGGGCTTGAGTTTACAGGAATTTGTTTGCATATATGTGCATACCATGGGACTCCGCAGCATCACGCCCAATATCAACAGCTTGTTAGCACCCTATACAGACTGTGCAGGACTGTGTAGAGGTGAATCCGTCGACGGGGAGCTCTGGAGGAGTCCACGCCTCTCTTCATCTTTATCCCTCTATGCGAGCTTAGTTCTCTCTGCCAGGGATGTGGCTGCCCGGCTGTTTGGTCTTAAAGTACTTTACCTCTCTCTCTCTCCCCCCCCCCTCCCCCAACCGCCCTTCTCCCCCCTCCTTGGCAACCGGCCACCTTGGTGCCTGGGTCCTCTCGCATAAGGCCGGCTCTATAGTGCCTCACGTGTCTGGCCCTGAAAGACGACCCCCGAACTTGTTTGCCAATGTCAGCACACGGTGAGTGAGGAATGGACACTGACAACTGCTGTTGACGTTTGGGAGGAAGAGAGGAAAGCGGAGGAGGTTTGAAGTCCAGAGGAAAGATATTGACCCATTTGAAGCTGTTTAAAATTTATCTCAGGTTTTTGTGAACGCTGTCTGAAAAGTAAGCAGGCTTTTGAAAGTCCCCTTGGTAAGACAAATTATACGGTCATCTGTCGAAGGTCTCGTCAAGTCACCGAAAGTTCTTGTCCGTTGATTTTTTTCCACACTTTTGAGTAGCAGTAGCAATAACCTACAGAAGAATACATTGTCGGAATATGTAACACAAGTGTCGAGTTTCTGGAATACAGTGAACCCTCGTTTATCGCGGGGGTTACGTTCCAAATAGAAACCGTGATAGGTGAAATCCGTGAAGTAGTAACCTTTTTTTTTTTTACAATTATTATACAATGAAATACTCCATAATACATTGAAACCAAAGAACAAAACCTTTTTACAAGCCCAAGCATTTGTTTAACAAATAAAAGTACTGTATAAATGTTTTTTTTTTACAAATAACTACTGTACTGTAAAATAATAATTTTAATCATCAATACGAACTGAAGGCTTCAAATTGCTGAGATCGGCACCGCCCCACTGCGACCCGAGTCATTGGATTAGAACGGGAGGAAATGAAAAATGATTATGAAAACAAATACAAAGTACAGTAGGACAAATAGTGACTCGTGTATTTCACTGCTCTTCTGACTGAGCCGCTGCATCCTGACTCCGCTCTGCAGCGGTTCTTTCTTCTAAAGCCGGCGGTGCAGGTGTGGTTTTTCGAGAGAAGAACATAGTTATCGGTAGTTGTTGTCGCTCTTTTTTCTTCTGGGCAAAAAGATTCTTATAAACCGACATGCCACCATCGATTATTTTTAATTTGGCAAGCTGTTTTACGTACGTGTACATATTAAACCGCAACGTTATTGACAAACAGGTAGAGAAGAAGCGGAGAGACTGTTTAGCCAATCAGAATGCAGAACACAATGCACGATGCAAATCCGTGAAGCAGCGAGACCGTGAAAGGTGAACCGCGTTATAGCGAGGGTTCACTGTAATGAATAAATCGGTTGTAATTCAAACAATGGGCCGAAGAGTAAACAAGACGGGCAGCTTGCAGCCCCGTGAGTTTCATTTACAAAACATCACTGTTAAAGTCACAGAACAAGATAAGTAAACAGCATTCAAACCCCGAGCGTTAACGTTTATGAGGGCTACTGAGCTCTCAGACCTACATCGCTCTGCCACAGAGGGAGCGGCCCATGTGCCAGCCTGTTTGGTAAACTCTATGCAGCACACACGCCCGATTGTGCCGTGAGGTTTTTTTTTTTCCCCCTGACCTCTGACTCTGGTGACACAGCGGGAATGGGAGGTGTTAAACAAAAGGGGCCAAAGACTGTTTGAGTGACAGGTGCGGGATTATTTTCTGTCATCTCAAACATGTGCACTCTCCCCGCGATTGTTCTGGGTGCAGCGTGGAAGCACACTCCCACATCCGGCACTGTGACGAGCCGTACACACCTCGTCTGTTTCCAACAGAAACATTTTGTTCACTGGAGGCGTTTAGGAACCAAACCTACACCTCTGTAAGAGCTGAATTCTGCTTTTTATAAGGAGAACGTTGCATGTCATCTGCATTAATGAGCAGTAGGTAGCCGAGTTATCATTGTCACCTAGTTTTTGTGAGATTAATATCTTTTTTTTTTTAACCCTAAAATAAATATTTTTTTAGTAACACAGTGCACTGTGTTACGAAAAAATATTTATTTTGTTGTTACTAGATACAAAGTAGGCAAACTGATATATCTGCTGTATATATTTTAAACGCCCCTCATTTTACTCTTTTGCCGGTGTTTGATTTCATCTTGATATCCATAAGAAGATATTTTGTGTTTTTTAAGAACCAAAAAAACACCACTACATAGTTTTACATCTCTTATCAGTTTCTCTCTGGAGCTCTACCAAAAAACAGGCTATTTTGGATTTGTATTTTTAAGGCGCATTGATATCAGTGACCCTCTGTTCTGTTTAGTAGACGCTTTTCTGAATGACTCATCGCGGGTTTTCGTCGGTTTTGTTGCCGACTTGCTCCTCAATGGAACAACCGCATTGTGTTGTCTTCCACATTAATTGTCTGACAGGAAGCTTCACTGAGGTCGGACATACGAGATAAACGTTAGTTTGTGATTTCACAAAATTGAAGAGGTCCAAACAGCACGGTTGCTATGTAAATTTCTCCACGGATTGAGCGTTTTGACACGTTCACAGTTTTTATATAGAAATTAGACCTCCCTTATGAACCGAAAAAGAAATGGAAATCAGAACTGATGTAATGCGAGACCTTTTAAGTGGTTTTGTTTCAGTGCAGTTTTGTCTTTGGCGTGCTGCTGATAGGGTTACACACGCTAGAGCTGCGGCCCTCTTCACGCCAGAAAACCGGATCGTGGCCACAGCAGCGCTCGGCATGCCAGGTTTACGGTTACGCTCTGCGTTAGTCACAGCTACTGGAACTGCTGCCAAAGCACTCAGTAGTCGATCTATGTCCCCGGTCTTGTTTTACAATATTTAGATAAGCAGGTTGCCTAGCAGCCACGCTGAATAGACTTTGTACATGGTTTATACAAAACCAAACCGAAGTCTGCTTTAGGTGGATTACTCCTTGTATTATATTGAGGTACAGGCCTCTGCTTGTTCTGCGTGAGCAAATTGCCAGTGATTTCTCAACGTTTCTTCATTTTTAATCGTTTTGTGTCTGTACGGTTTGATGATTTCTTTTTTTTTTTTTTTTTTTTCTTACAATTCCTTCCTTTCCTCAGAGTGCTGATTTATTTTTAAGCCAGTATCTGAGGAGAAAGAATGTTTTATGTCTCTAAATAGGAAGTCGAAGGTCTGTAAATACACCAGGGTGGACCTTGGCACTTGTTGCTGCCCGGTGACAGCAGTGCTAAGGTTTCCTGGATGAATGGCAGGCCCTGTGTGAGAAGGCCGCCTGCCTCGGTCCACAAGGGACAGTCACAGGCAGCAGCTTAGAATAGTCTGTTGTTGAAAAAGGTTTAGCGTTTACCTTACAAGAGTACGGAGATATCAATGGGAGCTTAACTGGGTTGCTAGTTTTGTGTTTTATCTCACATAAACAAGTTTATGGATAAATTAATTCAGTAATACTCCCATTTAGCTCAGTTTCTGAAGGTGATCTGTCTTGTTGATCAGGAATGCAACAATGCCACTTTAGCCGTTACTACATTATCTGATAAAACACTGCTGCTATAGTTTAGCCTAAACTCTGCTACCCAGAGAAAACAATCTATTCTTTTCGCTGTATAGTTTATCTTTTTGATGAAATCAACAACCACACTGGTATTTGAGTTGGAGGACAATGATACAAGGTTGCTTGTTGCCCTATTTCTAGTGAATGTATTGTCCAGCCCTCTATGTTTACTGCTGCTGGGAAACGTGCCATTTACACTGTGGCGTTGGCTTTGAACAATGGGTCAGATTCCATGAGCTGTATTCTGTTGTTTCCCCTCTCTGGGAAACTGCTCTCAGCTTTAGTTATTTTTGGAGCTGACTATAAATTGTGGATGATGGACACAGTATTTCTCCTTCAGAAAGCCGTTGGCTCAATATGACTGGGAGTTACATGACGGTCAAGAAGGTGTGTTTGTCAGTTTTGGCCTCTTGGTCTCAGTGGTGAGCTCTGTTTGTACAGATTTTTTTTTTTTTTTTTTTCTTCTCACAATTGAAGGAGCTTCATTTCTAGTGGCTGTGGAGTAACATTGGGCTGCTGCAGTGTTTCCTTGACCCAAATGGGAGACAGAGACCCTGTGTACCATGGGAGAGCACAGAGTGTGTTATTAGACACCAGAGTAAAAAGGACACGGCATTTTCACACTTTAGTTTTCATATCTTTTAGACCTTAGACCAACTCTGTTGGGTGATCAAAAGTTCAGTGAAACAGTATGTTAAATGTAGAAGTAACGCAAATTCTCAGTGAGCGATACTACTTGGAAAAATAGGTCCCGAAAATAATTTTTTTTTAAAAGTTCATATTTATTAAGGCTTGTGTCATCCTAAAGTCTGTAAAATCCAGCTGCTCTCCAATCGTCTATGTTTGCGTGTTTACTGAAGGCAGTGAATTGCTGGTTTAGGACTGCACAAACCCGGAACATGAGTCCTCTGGCATACAGGTCTGGCTCAATTAGATTGAGTTTCCCCCAGAGGTAAATCAGGTACTGTGTGCTTCAGTCACAGGACCATGTGTGTTGCAAGTTAATTTTAGATCAATATAAAACCTGTGTTGAGCTAAACTCCGCTGAGCTGGTGCAGACTGCATTCCAGACCTTTTATGAACATTTGCAGCGTGGAGCAGATTGCCTTTGGAGCGCTGCACTATACTTTTATGTCTGCTTCTCAAGTCAGGGGATCGCCTGAGTTTAATTTACAAGGTATCAGATACAGTACACCCATACAGTACATAGTTTTTACAAAGAACGTGGCTATCCTGCTCATTTATATTTGTGTTAATCCACCTCATGCAAATGAGTCACTGTTATCTCCTTTTGATAGTCATGACGGTTTTAATATGGTGAGGATAAATGAATGATTTTCATTTTAAATGTAAAGAAATCAAAGTGTTTTGACCTTCGTTCTATATCTTAAAGAAGACGAGTCTTATTTGTATGAGAACATTTATTCCTAAACGTTTGGTGTGAGGAACACACAGAAAAAGTCATTTCAGTTCATTTTATTAAAAGCAACAGTGATTATATATATATATATATACCGATCACATTACAATGATGGAAGCATTTGAGGTTAATCGTGAATATTTTATAAATAAAAATTACCTGTGCTTAGGCAGACATAGCATAATGCTAATTTCAGCTCGACCCGGTCAGACTCTTGACTCCTCAGTTGATGACTTTGAAACGAATGGCACTTTAAAATGACTACAAGGTGTGAAAAACAGACAAAAGATAAGAGACCTGACGGGATCAGAGGAACCTCTCAATGCTGCAGAGGAGTCGGCAGTCAAGAGCGAGAGCTGCTGGCCACACATCGCTGTTTCTAGGCGCCTCTTCTGCTGATTTTCACTGATCTTTGTGAGGATTCGCATTAATACATTCTTTGCTCTATTTTGCTGTTAAATCAATGAATTTTATTTCATGATAAAACATTGCTGGTATCTGTGGTGAGAAGTGGTAGTTTGGTGCACAGCGGTTACACGGCCTGAAATGTTTGGGAACCTCTGTGTTAGACAAACCAACGTGTCTCTTGTGTTTTACCAAAAGTGAATTCGGAACCTGCACACCAGCCCGTCTTCCTGCTTATCAGGTCGTGTCAACAGAGCCCAGCAGGCTCGCTCTCAGCTCAAATTGCTGTTTATTTACCCAAAGGGAACAGCCCTCTTGCGAGCGCAACACCCCGTGCTGCTAAACTCGTCAGCTGTGGCCTCAACGGTAGACCCTCAAACATTGGTCTCCTGTTGGGGTGTGTGGGAAATATTTCAGTATGTTGGATTTGGGAGTGGGAGGCAGAGCCTCAGCTTTCTTTTACTTGATGTTCATGACTTAAGTCCATGAAGAGTTGTTTTTGTTTTTAATTCAGATACAAACACTGCATTTAGAATGAGTGATGACAAACACAGGGCTGAATAACAGGGAACGCAGCCTGCGCAGATCGTTTTCTCAGTGTGGGAAGGAACGCCTCTTTTAGAGGCCGGGAGCACTAAAAGGATGAAGGCTCTGGTATGTGTGGGGTGGTATTGACTGTTTGGCCTCCGCTTTGAATGCCCCATTATTTGCTGAACGTCCCGCCCGTTAAGTGTTGCGGATCTAATCAGTCTGAGAGTCATCTTCTAATAGCTGGGCCTCATTGTGGATCCTCTTGTCTTTGTGAGAAGTCAGACTGCAAACACTACCCTGCTGCATTTAAGCCCTGCAACAACAAACCAACATATTTTGGACAGTCAGGTACCCTTTTTCCTTCAAATTTCCTTGTCTTATCATTGCATGTAGAGTATAAAAAAATTATTTTTTTTTAAAAACACCCTGCCATGTTGAGTCCTCTAAGGTCAGGGCTTCTTGCCTGGTGTGAGGGATTGGACCAGATGGCCTCCCAGCATAGAGCAGTGGGTCACATGGGTAAACAGTATGTGAAGGGCTCCTATATTCTTCCCATGCTCTTTCTCTGTTTACCGGGCTGTTAAATCGAGGTGCAGAGAGCCTGTGGCTCCTGCTGGCAGCGCATGAAAGGGATACAGATCGATACGTTATGCTTGATGAACAGGTACAGCAGTGTAACTCAAGGCTTTGCAGTTAAAACAGAAAACAGCTGTTGTTCCCAGTGAGTTGGAGCCAACAGGGTGACATTGTAGATCTGGCAGAGCTCACTGGCACGACACTCCTCTGTGTCTATTTCTGAGGCCGGGGTGCACACACAGGGTTGATTTGGCAGACACACGGAGAACGAATGTGGGTATTTGGTGGACATGGTAGGCTTTCTTATCTACGCTAAGCTTCTTGCCCCTTCTGATCATCCCAGGTAGCCTGCAGGCTCGTACCGCAAACAAACATAACGGGGAAGAAGAAAAGCTTTTCTGTCCTGAGAAAGCTGGGAAAACATCCAAACCTCTAGACGGTTCTGGTGACACTAATTCCTCCCCACTGGTACTTTTTCTCTGGATACTAGGCTAGAGTTGGGTGGGATACTAAAGAATAGACAGGATCTATTGCCAGGACCCTCAAGTGGTCATTACCAGAGAAAAGAAAGGAGCCTTGTAATTTATTGGATATTTTGGCTTTGAGCTAAATGTCTACTGTGTTGCTGAGCCTTGGTAAAGGACTCTTCCTGTCTTTTTACGTTGTTCCTGTTCCCACGTGGATTTGCTGGCACAGTTAAGGCCACCCTTAGAGAACTAGATCAAAGGAGACATAAACTGAGCCCACTAAAAGGTAGTAGCATGACCTGGATAGATAGCAGCAGCAGCAAGCTGCAGTCCTTGCTTATTTGTCACATGTATTTATTGACCCTGATTTTATGTAGGTCGCTATAGCCCATGGCCGTAATATGACGTAATCATATTCTATAGCGTTTCAATGCCACTCACTTTGTTCAGCACACAAAGTGTCCTATAATTTATTTGAAATTTAGTTCATGATCTAATTGTGTATGCGGTTTTCCATCTCTGAGCCTTTTTGCCTCGGTACTTTTCTGCAAACTGGGTTGTCTTTCTCTCTCTCTCTCTCTCGCTCTTTCTCTGTCTCTATTTTTTTTTTGCACCTCCTCTCTCCTCTGTCTCTTTTCTGTTGTCTGTGTGTATTGTGCTGAGCTGGCTGTTGTCACCCTGTGATTGTAGTTAAGCTCTGTGGTTTTTGCGTTAGTAGCACTCGGAGCGTATGGTTCTCTTTGGGCCCTGCTGACTCCATGCCTGGTGTCTCGCTGAGCGTGTCCACCTGTCTCCTCAGTCAGGACACACACACTATCATTTCTGCCGCTCTATTGCCTCGAAATGACATCACTACCCACACACACACACACACACACATACACAGATGGATACATGTAGGGAACACAAACATTAACACTCTCTCCATCTGGCCAAGTGGGCATTTTTGAACCTCTCAGTCTGTCAAACAGTGTGAGTTGTTTACTGCTTGTCGAGTTCATTAGTACTCAGGCGTGACTGTGGCTTCTAATACATCATCGTATCCTGTTGGTGAAAAATCTGTTGCCGTTTTCAGCTGTAAATAACACCTTTCACTTCGCCTTGTTTCTTCTCATTCAGCTCTGATTGGGTGGAGATCCTGGAGCCACGCTCCCGTGAGCGTATGTATGTGAATTTGACCACTGGCGAATGCGGCTGGGATCCCCCATCAGGCGTTCCTGTTCGCCAGGCAGACGGTAACCAGTGGTGGGAGTTGTTTGACCCCCACAGTGGCCGCTTCTACTACTACAACTCCACTGGGCGCCGTACAGTCTGGCATCGACCCCAGGGAGCCGATATAGTGCCTCTCTCCCAGCTCCAGGCCATGAAGCGATGCAGTGAGGCCAAGCGGGCTGGAGGGGGCGTGGAGCGGCACCACCACGGGACCACAGGGAGTATCAGCAGTGTAGGGAGCCAGGGCCGTGGCACCCCTCTGCCTGAGCAGGACGGAGACAGCCTTGTCCCCAGAGCCCCGGATCCCAATGAGGAGACCGCTAACCCTGAGCTGGACCCGGCAGTGGACAGCAGATCACAGGGAGATGGAAGCAGCACCGAATACAGCACAGATGGCAGCAAAGACCCACAGAGGTAAGCCCGACCAAACCTTCAGAAGCCTCCACAGTAAACCTGCAAAGAGAACTGTGCTTAATGTGGATGATATTACCAGGAGAAAAGTGGAGAAATGTGATGGTAATTGCGGCATGTGCCATAGTGAGTTGTAAATACTTTCAAATGCTTCTGCTGTGAGAATTTGCAGGATTATGTTGACTTTTGACCACTTGGGCCGAACTCAAGCTGCTATTTTGTTTTCATTCTCACTTATCTGAACATTCCATATGTCCCGTGTTTCCATACGATTGCCTGTGAACCGTGCTCAGCCATTTCAGCAAATCGCTACCAAATGGGGAAAACGGTCAGTTCTATTACAGAGCACGACATTTCCCCTCACGCTAGGGTTAGTGGTGCAGAACGGGCCCTAACAGTAAGTCATTCAGAGACCCCGTCATGTGCTTGGTGTTGTGGCCTTATCCAAACCACCGTCTCTACCCTCCAAGCCAAATTCCAGACATGCCACTTCTGTTTCCCCTGGCACACGGCCACAGAGGCCGACTTAGTGTCCTTCTGTGTGCTCACTGCCACCCTGCTCCGCTCTGCTCCAAAGCTCATTCCATTTTCCTTAAACAAATCTATGCCCGAGGCCATCAAACACTGCCACGCCTCTTGCCACGCCTCTTATGCACGTGCAGGAGAGGCATGTGAGAGAGTGTTGTCTGTGGTTAATAACAAGCAGAACCGCTACATTCCAGCCGCCTATGAACATGGCGAACTCTGCTGATTTGTCTGAGGCTCTGCCGTCGCGACTGTGGATCTCCAGTTTCTCCTGTCTCTTCTTGTACCTCACCTTGGCTATTGGGAGGTCTCTCCTCTGACCCGCTGATCCTTTGGTATTACATAAAGATGGAGGGGGAACTAATTGGTCAGCCATGGCTGTTGAAAGACACTACAGGAGGCCTTGTTGCATTGTTTCTGGTGTGTGGGGAGAATTAAAACTCCCCACAGGGTCCCACTCGGCCCCAGTGACTCAACCTTTCCCAGAACCTTTTCTGTCTCCCCTTAAAACAATGGCCAGCTGTGTTCTGCAGAGGAAGGTTCAGGAGTCTTGGCTCACAGGGGCTTCATACCCTACTCAGCCATATGGCCCTTCACATTCTCACCAACCTCCATCTCTTAGCAGGTAATTAGAAACCACCACAAAATGCACAGTGAGGGTGGAATGTGACAGCTTAAAATGGATGAAAACAAACTCTTGAGACATGCTTGTCTTCAGTTACCGGCCCACTTTATTGATATTGACAAGGAACAATGGGTGAGAGCAAGGGAGAAAGTTGAAATGAATAGCTGAAAGGTTTTAGGTAAGCTAACTTGTTTTTTTCACCCAAAATAGAAATGGGTTTTTTTTGTTCAGAATAGTCAAATTTTTTTTTTTTTTAAGGATCCTATTTCCTATCACAACTGTTTCACTTCCATTGATTGGGTATGTGATAGTTTAAAGTTCCCCAAAGTTGTTCAATCGTCTCAGCTATTTTAGACATGTCTTTACATGTTCTTTTTTTTTTTTCTTCCTTTTTTTTTTTTCCTCTGTGAAATTTAGCCGGAGATGTATGTGTAAAGAGCATATCTCTTTGTCTTTGTTCATGATTAGGCATATGAGCACACGTATATACCCGAGTGCCAAATCTGTTACACATTGGCCAGGTCTTATCACATGTCCTGGGAATTTCTGGGTACTTGAAGCCTGTGGAGCTCATCAGGGAAGTACCGTCGTCTTCAGGGATAAACATGTCAGTCACACGTGGTTTTGGGCAGGAAACCGTGGCAAAATGATCTCTTTCCATGATGTAGGACAGAAAGGTGCTGCATACCAACTAGCTTATAACATCTATATTAAGTTTCACCCCCCTTTTGAATTCATGTATAATTCTGTGTGCTGTCATAAACCAGGCAACATCTGCATGGGTTTTCACTGTAGAAAGTGTGTGATCTCTGGACAGCCATCTTCACTGTGTGTGGGCGAGTTACAGACCTGCTGAGGTTGAGTACATGTGAAAAGTCTGCTGAAGTCACAGGACCGCAAAGACAACCCGGAAATGACCCAAGGTGCTTCGAATCGGGGTCACAGCACTGTTTTGTCCTGTGGACGAGCCTGGGGTTTATAATGGACCACTAAAAAGAACAAAGGCCCTCACTTAAACCTAGTTGCCCCCCTGGGTCAAACCGAGAGCTTTCTCTATGCAGGAAGTGTAGGTATGCTGAATGGAGAGGAACACTAAATGACTTGTGCGTGCCCTCTCATTTAGGGCCCTGTAATGATATAGCAGTGCACCAGCGTTCAGTCAGAAGCAGTCACACTGACATTACACACTTAAAAGTTGCCTCTCCTGATTGTCTGGCTGGCTTTGGATTCCTCTGAAAAGCTTAGATTTTGCGATATATCAGTACTTAAGTGAACTCCGCTCTGTTTGTGTTTATTTCTGTGTGCTTATACCAAAGCTTCTACACATCAAAGAGGAAACAGTACAGCTGGTTTTATGAGCGTGCAATGACTTCAGTTAAAGGGTGTTGTTTTAGTCTGATGTATTTTAAGGGACGCTAAAGGACAAATATCAAAACCTGCCCTCAAAAGTGACAAGTTTGATGATATGACAAACTAAAAAAAACATTTTATTTTTTGTCATTCGTTTCAGTTTCTATTTTGGGGATTTTTTTTTTTTTAAAGGGAACTTTTGAAAGAATCCATCCTGCTGAAAGCAAAAGTATAAAAAAGCCCAAACAAAAAAAAAAACATATACTTGTGGAACTGGCTGTTTGTCATGTGGGAGATCTCCCCGATGGGTTTATTTAGGAAATGAGGGGGCGTCTTATGGGGTAGATAAAGTTTTAATGAGTCGCACATTGTGAGTATGTTTACAGCAAGAGCAGAAGCTTCTCATGTTTTTCATCTCCCGCCACTCTGAGGACGTAGCCACAACATTTTTACGCACACTGGAAATACTTGTTTTATCTCTCCACTCCTCATGTGGTAAGCTCATTTTCCCGATCTTTACAGATGGTGTTTTAAGTCTGCCTGTAATAAGAAAAGTCTTGTTTTTTTTTCTCGTCTATGAAAAAGTTGAACTTGTGATCCTGTACTTTGGCCTGGGTAGCATCGACAATGTGCTTTTGTTTTTACCTCTCAGCTCTTTCTCTACACGCCCCACGATTCACTCTGTATTTCTCCTAATTGCAAAGTTCGTGGCAGTCTGAAGAACAGGATTATAGAGCTACAGTTTTATGTGTCTCACTGAAGCCGTGTGTCCAAAACCTCTATTGTTTTATTTGAGATATTCTCGAAACCCTCATTTTACAGTTGCCTCCTCTCTCTGGTGCTGTGGTGTGAAAGAATATTTTTAGTGTTTTCATGAAGAACCAATAGACCCACATGTGAACCGGCCTCAGGCAGGCTGCTCTGACTGCCTCAGCTGATTGCAGTGTTCAGGGATGGTGTTTTTCAGCTGAAAGAGTTTTCAGGTGAACCCATTTCAAATTGAACGTTATTGTTTTTTTTATGATGCTATTTTTCGGATCATATTTCTGAGACTAGAGACGGACTGTAACAGGTTTTCTTATTAGATGTTTTTGTGAGAGGAGGCTGCAGTTATAATAAAGTCATATAGAGTGTGCTGTAATTGGACAGAGTTGCAGCTACACTTTCAGATTCCAGAGGCGGGTCTCTCAGGCATCCAGTTGGGTTTGGCTTCATCCTCTACCTTCTGAAGGATCCTAGTGGCTGCCCTGTGACCCAGCACAGCACCCCTCACTGGGTCGGACTGTGGGGCTACTGACAGACACAGCTGGTAGACATCTTGGCTCAGAGAAGGGTGGTGCGTCATTTCAGCTGTTGCAGGACAACAGTCTTATAGGAACTATAAGAAGTATAGTCTTTGCCTCAAGCCTCAAATGGCTCTGCTTCATTTTTTTAATTTTTTTTTACAGGTTGTTCAAAAGTGAGAGGAGAATCAGCTTTGAACACTGGCGATGTGGATGTAGCATTGTCCTTAGCGAATCCTCTTTGTCCTCTCAGTTTCCTTCCTTTAACGCAGATCGCAGTGATCCCATTGGTCTGGGTTCTAAGGTGTTTGTGTAGCAGAAGCTCGGCCTGTGCGACCTCATTTCCTCTTCCTGTCCAGCCAATGTTAATAATAACCCCTGTTTGTCAGACCCCACTATTCCCAGGAGGTATATTTCAGAACGTCCAATTCCATATTCCTATCCGGCACAGTGACTCAGCTGATGGTTTTTCCAACAACCGTTACTCCAGGCAGGAAGGAAAGGAGGCAGAACATCTGCTGACAGCTGTCGCCCATTAGTAGCATTTAGTTGGTCACCGAGACGAACTGACCACAGGAATACTCCGAAAAGTGACAGTGGGATCTTGAACTGCGTATGTAGGCGTGAGGCACCAGAGCTGCCGAGACTAATTGAAAATTGCTGACCGTTAAGTTGATTTGTTGCCCGAGAAGCCAATCAGATTACGTCGTTCAATTCCAAAGGGCCTCTAACTTTATTTTGTGTTACATTTCTCTGTCTTCCTAAAGGTCTCATGGCTCTGAATGAAGGGATTTTGTAAACGCATAAGTTTGCATGCCACAAGTGTGTTCATGTGTCCTGTATGTGTCTAATCACGTGTGCCGAAAGGAAAAGTAGAAATGATCTGCTTGCAAACAGTGGGAGATTTAAGGGATGTGTTTCCACCTGTACTTTTTGCACATGTCCGGATTTAAATAGCCAAAAAAAAATAGGAAACGGGGTCAGAAAACTCTGGAGAGAGTTCGTACACTCCCAGTGGTAATTATCATGTCTGTTTAACCTGTGTGATAAATTGCTGTCCATAATCCCCTCCTTCAGCTAACACCTGTCAGCCAGGCTACGAGCAGGCCAACACGCCCTTTCTAAACAACTCTCCTTGCAGTTAGAATGAAGTCCAGGCCTGCTCACTGTTATGTAAGAGCATGTCTGCTTGCCTGACTGACTGGAGGTTGAAGATGGCTCTTTCTTTTCCCCTTCCTTGATCTCCATTGCTGCCGTTGAGGGAGGCCTCTCCCTGACGATGGCACAGCCATGCATTGTGCGAGGCTCCCCACACTGCTACAAAGGCCCCTGAATGAGCCCTGAGGAATTCCAGCTTTCCGCTCATTCCCTCGCTGCACTCTCCCACGACTAATCCCCACCCCTTCTCATTTACACATGCTCACACCATCCTCTCTTGTCTCTGTAGCTCTGTGCTCCTCAAACCCCCCCTCCTCTCCTCCCCCTTCACAACCACCAACACCAAATGTCTGCCCACATAGGCTTGTTGTAGCTGTTGTAGTTTCTCACCATTGTACTATCTTTGTCTTTCTCTTGGTTCAGGGTTTACGATCACATTTAATTTAGTTGATCTGTGTTTTACTGATATCCGAGTGTTGTCCTAGCTGTGTAATGGGATTAGAGGCTTTGAGTAGAGATTGAAGACGCTGCACAGCCTCGCTGTTGGAGTGTGATGTCGCCCTCCATACGATCGTGATGATCATCGCAACAAACAGACGTCCAGCATATAATGTGCCAGTGCCGCAGTGGGTGAACATGCTAGACCTTTGCTGAGCCTGACTGGAACAATGGCAGACAAAACTTTACAAAATCCCTCTCTTACAACACTGTGAGCAGGACCTATCAAGGTGCTCCTTCGAGACCTAGAATAATGAAGAATAACTTAGTAGGACACTTATTTTTCAACAAAAAGTTTTTAAACTCAAAGTTTCTAAAGGGCTGCTTGGTTCCAAAGATCCACAATTTCCCATTTATAAAGATAAACATTTTGTAAAGCTCTGTATGATCCCTCCTTCCGCCCTGGATGCGGCGTGTGAACATTACATTAGGCATTTCCTGTTTGTATTTCATATGGGGAAGCCCTCTCTCCAACCCTCCAGAGGACCTCACGAGACAGGAAGTTGTGATCACTAGTATGTGAGGATCAGACCTCATAAAGCAGGTCACCCACCCACCAGGAACATAGAGAACAGACTCATTTTTTATACAGTTGGCAAATGAACCCCAGATATTTTTTGATGTGTGATTAACAAGGTTTGACTTGTTTGAGGAAAACGGAAGGGAATTTGATTATTGTGGTTTTATGTGTGAAGTCCAATTATGTTAGAAAAGCCTTGATGTTTCATGTGTTAGCTGTTCTTGCATGGCAAAGTGGTGCTAAACAGTCAGCTGTGTGTCAGCTGCTGAGGTGGAGATGATTTTGTAGCACTGGTACCACCTCCTCCGGCTTCACAAGACCGGAGTGAGAAAACACACTGTTTCAAAGAGGACAAACAGTGGTTTCTCATGTTTACAGCTGTCACCTATCAACCCCCCCCCTGACCACCCTGTATAACCATACACCCTCACGCTTGCGTGCAACAACTAACAGTGGTGGTTTGGGGTGAATCCCATCCATCACGGCTCGTCTTCACAAGTGTATGTCTGCCAGTGCGTTACTCAGCCAGTAAACTGCCCTGATTGGTTGTCAGTGAGGCCAAAGGCCTTGAGGCATTCCCAGCATCGGTGGCTGAGGCAGGCTGTTCTGGTGCTGTGCCAGGTGGCTGAGACCCAGCTGTTTATAGGCCCGGGCCTGGATGGTGAATCTGCAGCGATCGTTTGAAGTAGAGAGCCTGTTTACATTCAAACGGCTGAGGTGGTGTGACTCATTCTGTTGGGGGGGGGGGGCGCAGGGTCAGAGAGAAAGAGACTGAGGAGCTGAGCTGTAGCTAGGAGGACGAGCGGAAGTTTGCCGTTGGCTCGAGGACCTCAGGGGAATGGTTTCAGCATTGTTCCAGAGAGATGTGGAGGGGAGAGGGGGGGTCACTCCGCCTCTTTCTCTCCTCCCTCTGCGTCCTCTTCCTGCCGTTACAGCCCAACTCTCAACTGAGACCCAGTGCTCTTAGTAAAGGGAAGCCTTTCAATGCAGGTTTTGACTCAACAATGATCTGTGTTTATGTTTGGATTTAACAGGACATAAGGCGATCAGCTTTTATGTAATTAATTACCCCACTGAATGTTAAGTAGAAGTTGGAGGCAGGGAAGGTAAGTCTCTCGTCTGTCGCCAGACTTATTTACCTGTTTGGACTTTGAGTGAGCAAGGAAGTCGATTGAGCTTGGATATTCAGAGGGACTTCACACGAGTCTCACTCAGGCTTGGCGCCATATGCGTCCATGCTTGTATGCGGAATGACACCTGCTTTGGACACAGTCGTTGGTTGAAGAAGGCAAGGTTGTTGTTTTTTTTATCAGTTGTGGAATGAAAAGTCCTGATTGCAAAGGAAGATTATGAGGCGACAGCAGAGTGGAGGGCACCAGACCACAGCAGCGTGACTAGATTGATGGCGTATTGTTTTTACACCGCTGGGATTAGTAGTGGGCCGTTGGGTTTTGAAGTCGGTCTGTTCACTCAACCGAAAGGGAAAGAATTAACCTTTTGGACCCAAGTGAAGATCTCAGCTGTGAACCGCTGACTTCTCTCAGATCATCCTCTTTTCAAGGGGTCTGCTGGTTTACAGCCCCAAATGTTCATTCAGTGACTCAACTGGCAAACTTTCAACCTTATATAGATGGCACATGCTAATACCAGAAAATATAGATGTAACATGACCCAATATGTTCTTCAGACATCTGAGTCACACATGTTGGGAGGAACTGTGGATGGGTTAGATGCGTTGTGTTCAGTCAGTCAGTATTTTTGGGCACTTGGTTTGCACAACACACTGGAGTTATTGTCTCATGGCTTTGACAAGGCTATTACGTCTGCCAGACTAAAAATGGAGTGAAGTATTCAGAGGTCAGTGAAATGTTTGGAGAAGAATTTGTGGATTGCAGCTGATTTTCCCAGCGCCGTCAGTCTTGGATATTTTAGAATAGATGAAATATAGCCACAGCCTTCATGCCTGTGTATGATTGTATACGATGATGGTGCTTTTATGGTCCTGTCTGTTGACTTTTGGCTGGTAATTTAGACTTGATATATACACTTTGGTACTTTTATTGGCATCAGATCTCATTCTGCTCTTGTTTTCTCTGTTTCAGGGATGCTTCTCAAAGATGGCAGCCAGTACCTGGTTCAAAGGCAGCCATGTTGGTGAAGGTGAATAGCATGAGCTGTACCCAGCCCAGCCCAGCACTGCAGCAGCACCTCCAACACAGTGCACAAAGCAAAGCAAATACCATCACCCTGCACCCCTCCAGCAGCAAGGCCCAAGGAGGACACTTAAGCTCCACCCAGGGATATAAGACTGCCCCCTCTGGCAAAATGGCAGGTGACACCCGCCAGGCCCATCACCTGAGAAAAGCCAGCAACGGCAGCTTTTGTTTGGTGACATCAGACAGTAGCCAACCCAGTCCACTCCTTCACAGGTCACAGACCAGCACACCACGCCCCGTCTCCCCTCAGTATGGTTGCACTGCCCCAATCTATGATGAGCCCGTTTCAGACTGTCCCATATATGATGAACCCCCTACAGACATGGAGGTAGAGGGGGCCCACCTGTACAACGGACAACCTCTGTCTCGCTTGACACCCACTCATAGTCTTCAGAAGCCCCGACTCCTCCAACAACCTGGTTCATCTCACTCAGGATCCAGACACAGGAGGAATCCTTCTGCCTCTGACTACAGCCCAGCTGGTCTGGAGTGCATCAAGCACATGGTCAATGTAGACCCCAAACAGGGGCTACTGTCTGGCTCTCCTGTGCCCACACGTGCTCCCTCCCCTACCTCCAGGCAGGACCCTGTTTTGACCCAGCCTCAGCCACATCCCCAGCCTCAAGCCCACTCTTTGCAGCATCCTCGAGGCCAGTTGAGGGACAGAGAGCCAGGAACCCCGGGCCCAAGTACACTGGACAAGAAACAGAACTGGCGGGTTCTGGAGGCCACTGTGCAGCGCGCCATGGAGGCACGACACAGCAGACAGAGCAGCCAGGCCTCGCAGGACTTCCCCTCCTCGACCCCGCAGGCCACAGCAAACTATCAAGACTCTGGTTACTCCACCGGCCCCTCTCCAAGTCTGAGAAGAAAGAGCAGGAGGAGGATGGGAGCTGGTGGAGGTGCAGGAGGCAGGCCGGGGTCAGTAGGCAGCAGCGGGGAGCTGTGCGCCCTCAATGAGAGGCTGATGGCCGAGATGAGGGAGGTGGTGAGTCGCTCCAACACCATGAGGGAGGTGAGAGCAGGGCTGGACCCAGAGATGGGGGAGAGGGTCGTTGTACCTCGGACGCGCTCCCCTGCAGACTCACTCAGGTGGTACGGGGCAGGGGGGTCAGCAGGCAGGTGCGCATCACGAGAGGACCTCACTGGGGCCCCTCGGTCATTGAAAGGGGCCGGCAACTATGGCAACCCTGCCCTAACACCTCTGGAAATACCAGGGAGGCAAAAAAGGACCTACGAAAAGGTGGACACCTTGGAGATGAGCGTAAATAGCCAGGCAAGCCTGTCCTCGCCGGAGACCCCAGGACCGCCCTCCCAGGTAACCCCACCCCTAATATGTTTGCGTGTGGGTGTATGAGGCAAACGGCAAAAAGTTAAATTACTGTTTATGACAAAATACAGATTGTAAGATGATACATCCTTACTAATCCAGTGTTATGATACTTTCCTGTCTGATAGATAGATCAACTGTGTCTGTTTTTGTGTGGTCTGTTTATCTGAGCAAGTTTGCTTGGATTCAGCTTTGTTTGGTCTGGTAGAGCTCAGATTACTGATATCTGTGCAGATTCACTATCAGATTAGAGAAGAATTCTGTCTCGCTGTCAAATGAGGCCAAGTCTTGCTTGAATAAAGCGTCTGCGTGTTGTAAGAATTTTTAGCTGCTGCTTTAGAATTGTAGAGCGTGTCTTGTCCTCAGAGAGCTGTGAGCAAAGTGACCAGATTGTTGGTCGGAGCAGAACGTTTCCTCTTGACTATTGGGGGCAAATTATATTTTTAAAAACTCGAGTCAAAAAAAAACTCGAGTTATGCTTTGATTTTTTTTTTTTTAGTATTAAAATAGAAAAAGGAACAGGCAACTGAACGTGGTAAAGGTTAATCTTCATGCCAAGAGTCATTGCGAAACGTGCACATGACCAAAGATGAAAGAACTGTTTGACTTTTCAAAACACTTATATAAGTAGCAGCATGTGGAGCCATTTCTACATATCTGCTTTCTTCTAATCTCCACAGAATCACGCCCCATATCTCCATATTCTAGTGTTGTTTCCAGAAGCTGTCCAGCTCCTTCTCTGTCACTATAAAAATGAATGTTCGTTGAAACGGGGACCTCTGGGATAAAAACAATAAGGCTAATGTGTCTCTTTGAAAACAACACAGAGCATTTTGTGATCAATGCTTCTTGCATTCCAGTCTTGAGTGGCTCAAGATGACATGGACATTTAAGACAGTGGACAGGCTGAGCACCGCTGACTGTAATGGCCACATTCCCAGCAATAGCTGTCATCCTCTTACCACCATCCATCTGCCCTGCACTGCAGGTGCTGTATACTCATATGCCAGCTCTGTGCTTGGGCATCTGGGGCCCATGCCAGGCCAGAGAGATTCAGGACATGGCTTCCCTTGGTCAGGAAGGAGGGCTACTGAGGCCCATATGGCTCCAGGTTTGGCAGGGAAATAAGGGGGGGGGGGGGGCTGGTACCAAGGCTTATTGGTACCACTGTACTGCATGTCAGACAACAGCCAAGGCGCACTGAGCGGGCCCCCTAAGTCTGTCCTGGAATGTTCCTCAGACCTGCTGTTATATCACTCACTCGCTCTCACACACACACACACACACACACACACACACACACACACACACACACACACACACACACACACACACACACACACACACACACACACACACAGATTATAGTTTGCTATGTATGAGTAGCTGTACATTTTCCAGGTTTGTCCTGTTCTCCATGATAGACCTTTGATCTAACTTTTTTTTTTTAAGATTCACAGAAACTAACCATTGTTACAACATGGTTCTCTAACTTTATGAGCTGGGAGCATTTCCCTCTGTTTATTGTTGTGTCCCAGTCACTGTGACTAAATTACCACCATGTGCTAGTGCATGTATAAACTATATATTTAGCAGTTTAACGAACTGAAAGTAGAAGTTGCACAGCATGTGTCTCATTGCACAGTTAAACATGTGCTTTGTTGCATTTCATCTTTTGGACTTGACTTCTGTGTCACTGATTTAAAAAAACAAAACAAAAACATCAGTTCTATACAAACTATATAATCTCTTTTCCAATCCAAACCTCAGATCCACTTCATATGACTCAGAAACCAAAATCTGAAATCCAGTTTGCCTGGCACTCGTCACTTCCATATTAACCTCAGGATCTTATTGAAAAGACATGTCAATGCGTTTTATGTTCCATTAGTAAATTAGAGCTTTGATTTTGGCTCGAGGTCTGTGTTGTTCCTGGCTGTTTGAAGAGCATATCTGGGTTACTGGCCTTCTCTGTTAAGGGAGCTTAGGTACTCCTTACGGCCATAAACTCCACCGCAGGGATCACGGGGAGGTCTTGTGCCGAGCGTAGCCTTGCTTTTTCAGTGGAGGTCAGCCTGATGTGGGGAGGGGCACGAGTAAGGACTGCTGTGCCACTATGCGTGCTGAGGCCAGGGTTCATGAGGATTGAGTGAGATTTTTTTCCCTGTTACAATTCTTTTTGGGCATTAGGAAATTAAGGTGCCGATCTAGCAACAGTTCCCCTGTTGGTCCCAGCACTGCAGAGCAGAGCACAGTAGGCAGAAGGCGGCCCGGCTCTTGGCGTGACACAGTGAAGACTGCAGCTGCACACACACAGTTTGTAACTCTGCTGCACTCCTGCCTCATGCCCCCCTCTTGTACCCCTGCAGGCGGGCACCCTCGAGCTGCAGGCTCAGTTGGAGAGCAGGAAGAAAGGCATGGTGGATGGACGGACCGCTTCGCTGGGTCCCCACCGCCCCCCTGCCAACCATGACAACAGAGAGGGAGGTGATGGGGCAGGAGGATCTGCCTACCAGCTCTCCTACGCCACCCTGCGGCAGCCCCCGCCTCCTGACACGGGCATGGAGGACTGGGCCAGCAAGCACCTCAACATGCACACGCAAGGCCTGTTCCGGCGCCGCGTCTCCATTGCCAACATGCTGTCGTGGAATCGCGGATCCATCAAGAAACCCATGCTCGTCACCAGCAACCGCGCCGTGAGGAAGGAGGCCTGCGAGATGTTCAAGCTGGTGCAGGCCTACATGGGAGACAGGCCCTCGCGTCTCGACCGCCGTCACTGCGCCCTGCTCATTGTCACCAAGTGCTGGGACATGCCGGGTCTGCGCGATGAGCTCTACGTGCAGCTGGTGAGGCAGACCACAGGCAATTCCACCCCCAGGAGCTTGGGGGCAGGCTGGGAGCTCATGGCTGTCAGCTTGGCCTTCTTTGCCCCGTCGCCCAAGTTCCGCTGCTACTTGGAGGGCTACATCCAGAGACACACGGAGCCCACCAGCGACAAGCAATGTGAGTCTCAGACTGAGCAACAGGGTGGGTCACCTTTCTTTCTTCTTTATGCGTTGTAGGCCACATAGATTTATTTTTTTTTTTAAATTTTCATAGAATTCACATTTTCTACTTTCTCGCCCTATTTTCCTGTGGCATTGTGCTTTCATTTTGTCAGAATAATCAAACACTATTGTTTATGCTGAGCCCAGTAATCTGACTGCTGGCCCTGTGCTTATCTAACTGACGGTCAGAAATATGACCTTTGCTTTCATCTGTGTTTCATAGTGACTCAGTTCATACTGGAACAGCAGGAGCTAAAGCTGAAGAAGAATTCAAAGTCCAGAAAGAAGCGAAAACAAAATACAGATGAAGAAGAAGGTAAATCATTTATGTTCCCTTCAGTTCCAAACATTGCTTTAAGACCAGTGGATCCTCTCATGTTTCCCACTTGTACAAGTTTATCTGTTGGACAGAGGCTAAAGTAGGGAGTCCCAAAGATGTTTTTCTGCTCTTTAAAACCTGTCTAGAGTCTCCAAGCAGTGCCAAGCCATTACAAATCAAACACATCGCTCCCTACAGAGTGACCACTGTGAGTGGGCTGGAAAATTCAGCGCTGCGCAGTTTGTCAGATGAGTACATGCTGATGTCCTTGCAGACTCAATGAATGGGTTTCACAGAAAGTTGAGCTGAAAAACAGTAGGATGAGAATCTCCGAAGCCTCTGTACATGCACAAAGGAGCACAGTGTGAGTCACATCAGCGGCCTCTCCTGCCACTCGTATGTCAGACAGACGTCGAAAGAGAATAGCTACTCATCGGCACATGCCCTCATTAGACCAGCCCGCACTGCCAGCTCTGGTGATGATGTCACCAGAGAGGAAGCCAATCGTCTTACAGTAGTAACCATGGCAGTGGCCTCACGCGTTGTACTTCAGTGACTCGGGTGTTTTATGCTGGAAAAGCTCCAGGTGACTAAGAGGTCAAAGTGAAAGCCCGCAGAACATTTCTGACTAACTCTAAAGGTCTTTGGAGAGACGAGTCCAGATGACCGCCAACAACCACAGGACCAGTAAATAAAAGCTGTTGTTTGGTTGATGGATGGAGGAGCAGGAACGTGTACACTGTTGACCGGAGCAACGAGCAGCTGTGAGCAGCAGGAGTGGGACGGGTGGGGGAACAAGAGGCCTCTAGTCGGGGCCAGGCGTGGCGTGGCCTGGGCTTCCAGACCTCTTCAGGCTCGGGACCTGGAGTGGGTTGACTTCAGACAGCACTTGGATGAGCATCTCATAAACAATAACCAAGACGAGACAGAAGGCGTCTCCTCGACATCCTTTAATGGTCATGTGTTTTTGTTGTTAAGTTTAGCTCCAGCCCATGTGTAGACAGGTGTCATGCCGCTCTCTGCCTGGTACACTCAAGCTCCTAATGAGCTTGCATTTCACCCGGGCTTTGGTTGCCTGGATGTTGTTGTTTTCATGCCATATTTAGACCACCAGTAGTGTTCAACCCTTTTTTTTTTTTTTTTTTCAGCTGCAGCACAGGGGGCTCTACACTCTTGCTTTTCTCCCAGTCAGTGTGCAACCTGAATGTTGAGAGCCATGCGGAAAAAAAGTCTGTCTTTGCTCCAAGATTAAGGCCAAAGTATTGGTATGATCTCTCTAATTAGACATAATTATAGTCAGATGCAGTCAGATTAGCAGCAGTTGCAAGCTTGCATAGGAGTCACCTGTTTTCTATAAATCTGAGGCCTTTGGCTGTAGGGAACATGCTGGAAAGGTGTTTACTTTCTAAAAAATGCCATCAGTACGTTTGTCCACCTGGCCCTGGTTCAGGTACCTCATACAGCAATGATTCTGGGAACAGGAATATACCGCATGAGAGCTTAGGGTTTAGTTTCAAGTTACCACGGCCATGAAAGATGGGGATGATTTATTTTTTAAGAGCAAAGACACTGCCTGAACAGTCGAGGTTCTCTTTTAACTTTTTGCTTGAGAACTACAGAATTTCTAGGGACACTTTTTTTTTTCGGGACAGATCAGGTTCTTCTGTGTCTTGTGTCTCTTGAAGTACATCCGGTTTCAGAAAAACTGTGTCGTTCCTCTTCCGAAATAGACCCGAGCCCCTATAGTAGCTGCTCAGAGCAGGTAGCAGACGGGAAGCCTCTGTGCTTCTTCCCTCTCTCCAGAGGCCTTCATGTCTGTGTATGCTGATGAGTCACCTGAACGTTGGATGTGTCGGCTGGATCCCGACTCTAAAGCTTTTGTTCACCAGCAGTAAATCTTCACACGCTGACAGTTTAGACGCACCTGCTCTTATCCCCATATGCCAGAATCACACCGTCAACATGTCTCTCCAATTACCGCTGCCTGCCTCTCCGACTCCGTTTGACGTGTGTGGGAAAAAATACACGGCTCGTCCCGTGTGTGGGAAAGAATTTAAATCATTTATTATTTTGTGTGTTCAATGATGCCTGATGCTTAAGGGTATTACATGGGGTATTTGAGGATATAATAAGGGGGCGTCGAGGTTCTTTGCTCTTCAGTCCTGAATATACTTGTTCTGTCATTCCGCAGGCCTTCCCATCAGCACATATGCCAAGTTCTGCCATCGGAAGCTGCAGAAGGTGGCAATCACCGGCGGCAAAAAGGTAAGATTGAGCAATAAAAAAAATTAAAAAAGAGGAGTCGAGCTTTAGATGTGTTATGAAAATAGTTCACTTCCACCTGATAAAAATAGGGCATATCAGTTTGAAAGTTGTGATTCTCATGAGTCATCCTAGATACCGTCACACAGAGAGAGACATAATTACATGTATGCTGACAAGGTAGAGACATAAACACAGACCCAGTCATAGTATTGCAGCTGCAGCAGACACAGCCATGATTAGTATCATAGTCCCTGACGTACAGAGGCAGTAAATCCTCCCCTCTGCTCCCCTCTCACCCTCCAGGGTCTACGGAAGCCCACCTTGGAGGAGATCGACCACAGCAGACAGGCCATCGTCACCCCCTCCCTCTTTGGCAGTTCTCTGGAGGAGGTGATGGAAAGGCAGAGCGAGCTGTTCCCAGACAGGAAGCTGCCCTGGGTGCAGGTTCAGCTCTCCCAGTATGTCCTGGCTCTGGGCGGGGCTCAGACAGAGGGCATCTTCAGGTAAGACGAACCCAACTCAGCCGATGGCGTGCCTCGGCTTGTGCGAGAGGTGCAGTTTAGGAAATTAGAAGGGGATCTTATGTGTGTGTGTGTGTGTGTGTGCCGCATTGTATGTGCAGTATAGTGCCTATAAACAAGTGTGTGTGGTCTCATGTATCCCTGTATTTCTGAGTTTGCTCTCCTTGTGTACAGTACACAGAACAGGCAGAACAAACACAGCCCTGCTTTGCTCCCAGAGACCAGCGCTGTTTAATTTGATACTTCATGATATGTGTTTACATTACCACTTAAGCTTACAAGCACATGGGAGATTCACAACTGTGTGTTTGTGTTGGTTTTCTCTCCTGCAAATGAAATTCTGTAGCATCTGGTATTGTTTAGAAAATGGTTCCTTTCCATCAAACATACGAAGAGCTCACTGTGAAACTCCGCCTCTTCATGGGGACTTTCCTGTTGTTTGGTTCTATTATGTTTATTCTGTTATTGTTTTGCTCTAAAGAAGTGCTGCAAACAAAGAACAGCACTTTCAGACACCAGGCCACATTTGAAGCCAATTGGGTGTGCATGGGAAACGGATTGTGCCGCAGGGCATGAAGAATGTGTGCGATAGAAGTGGAGGTCCCTCTTGTGGCGGCAGGTTGTAACTGCAGTGTTGTGTTTCATGCCTCAGAGTGCCAGGAGACATCGATGAAGTGAATGCATTGAAGCTCCAAGTAGACCAGTGGAGGATCCCGGAAAACCTCTCTGACCCCAATGTTCCAGGTGAGGAAGGACACATTTTTGCTGTTGGGCTGCAGGTGTATGTGAGTTTTGAATATGCCTATTAAAGCATGCGTCTGCCTCATTCAGCCTCCCTGATGAAGCTTTGGTATCGGGAGCTGGAGGAACCCCTCATCCCCATGAACTTCTACAAGCAGTGCGTCAGTAACTGCGACGACCCGGTGGCGGCCATCGCCGTGGTGCAGTCTCTGCCTGAGCTCAACAGGCTGGTTCTCTGCTACTTCATCCACTTCCTGCAGGTAACCTTCCTGGCAGATTTCTAATCCCCCCCCCACACACAGTCCCTACCCTAATCTAACCTGACCATGGTCCCTGTTCAAGCACTTCTCAGTGACCATTTTAGATAACTGAATGTGACTCATTCATGACTCACCGCAAGTCAAACGTCTGTCTGAACACTCTTTCTGCACTTGATGAGTCGTACTAATTGTTTTCCCTCTCCACATCTGGATTATCTCTAGGTATTTGCTCAGCCTTCTAACGTAGCTATTACCAAGATGGATGTGAACAACCTGGCCATGGTCATGGCTCCCAACTGCCTCCGATGTCAGTCCGACGACCCACGGATCATCTTCGAAAACACACGCAAGGAGATGTCCTTCTTGAGGATGCTCATCGTTCACCTGGACACTAGTTTCATCGAAGGTGTCGTGTAGATGCTGCGAAAACACAGAGCCCCCGAGGTGCTGGATCAGCCCTCCAGCATCTCCAGTTCCACATTTACAGTCATGCATAAACACTGTCTCTGTTCAGAGCACACTGGAAACTGTTGGGGTGAGACATGCCACCTCTTACAACACAAGGAGTGTTAAAACTGCTCTAACTTGGGCTCTCCCGCTTTCTTACTGGGAGACAATACCAACACCTTTAGGTTTCACTGTTTTTAATATTAAAATCCGCGGTGACTGCTTTCAAGTGGTTCACTTTAATGACTGTATTTTCTAACCGACGCATGTGAAAACAGGTTTACCCTCTAGTTCTTATTTAATGGGTGGTATTACAGCTAGATTGGACAACCGGGCTGTGCAGAGTGAGAGAGCCTTGCAGTATTTACTTCAGAAGAATTCACTTGCACAAAAAAATCTTAAGGCAACAGTGTTGACACTCTGCTCTTTTTTGTTTGGCTGTCTGATTTCATTCGGGTGTGTGTGTGTGTGTGTGTGTGTCTGTGTGTGTGTCTGTGTGTGTGGAACAAAAGACAGCCTTCTTTGATCATGTACAGAGATTTTTAAATATGAAAATTAAAAGAACTCTTGTAATTGTGTCTTGTTGATTAGCTTGCCTGTGCTGTTTTGAGTCGTCTTACTGATAGCCAGTCTCCTCCTATTTCATTTTACCAGACATAAAAAGCCGCACCGCCACAGCTATTTGGACTGAGTACAGAGCTTTCATTTCAAAGCACAAACTGGAAGGATGTGCAGAACGCTCTCTCTCTCTCTCTCTCTCTCTCTCTCTCTCTCTCTCTCTCTCTCTCTCTCTCTCTCTCTCTCTAACGGATGGTGGCGAGTTTCTCAGCAAATAAACATGGAGGTGCTTTGATTTTCTAAATTTACACTCACTGAAGCCAGGGGAGTGCATTAATTCTAATTACAGCTTATGTTGTAGTGATGTGGGGAGCTGGTTTTATTCAATTCATAATACTCTTTCTGGATTATCTATAAGAAATATTTCAATTGGAATTGTGTTCTCTTTTGTATGTGATCTGTGTGTTGTGTCTCTTGACTCAGGTCTTATAATAAAACGGGTGTTGGATGTGATAACTGTACACGGCCTCTCTCACGGACTGAAAATTAAATCTAACACACACCCCCTGTACTGAGAATAGAGTATTGTTCAACTGTCAAGCACTAGGACAATGTAAATTCAGCTTTTTGTCTCCTCTCAGTATTTGCCGATGTAAATAAATTCTGCGTGTAAAATAATAACTTTCCTTAAGTATATTCTAATGATCCAGGTTATGGGTGACGTTAACTGTTGCTGTAAAGAGCAATAAAAAAAGATTGGGTTTTTTTTGTAATTACCTGTTCATTTCTCTGCTGTAACCGCTTGCCTTTTGAACATAGGAATGATTCAAACCACTTTCCATGTATGTGCGTGTATGTGTGTTTGCATACCTTCTTGTCATAATGTGGAATGACTGTTCATAAATAAAGGTTTGTTCAATTGTTGATAGATAGTCTTGTGTATATTTTGATAGTGATTGGAGAGACGGGAAATGAGAGAGAAAGGAGGAACAACATGCAGGGAGGCCTGTGATATGAGGCTCTGACCAAAGTCTGAAATATCGTCGCAGAAGAATGTCTCCTGAAGATTTCATCCTGAATTACAATATTTCTTATTAATCAATGATGGCAAAAAGGCCCTTCATACATTGATTGATTAAAAACAATTACAAAACAGCTTAACAAACACAAACAGGGTTGGATATTGCTGAATTTCTAATATCTGAGATATACTCACCACTGAAATCAGTGGCATGATTGTGATTGTTTTGTATTTAGGTTTCGTAGCAATTTCATCTAAAATCTTAGTATTCTACAGTTTAAGATTTTATAGGGGGTCAAATTCTCAAAATAACATTACTTGTGTTTCTTAATTTGAACCTTAACTTTTCATTTCGGGTGCAAATTCAAGGTTTTTCTGCAAACATTGATGAATAATGGTTAAATTAGTGGACTGTACCATACTACCATTTTAAAAGTATTATATTCTGTGTACAGAATTTAGAGCATATCATGGGATCAAATTTCTTAAAGTTAACTAAAAACATAAGCTTTCAATTAAATTCAAAACCTGAAGATAAATATA
Organism: Brachyistius frenatus; assembly: GCF_029030835.1. Taxonomy (NCBI): domain Eukaryota; kingdom Metazoa; phylum Chordata; class Actinopteri; family Embiotocidae; genus Brachyistius; species Brachyistius frenatus. The sequence continues at coordinate 7,826,239 of NW_027210603.1, forward strand.
CCTTATCAAATAATAATCCCCTTTAAAAAAAAATATATCTTTCATTATATAATTTCTTATGAGCAATAAATTGGTTCTATTTTTCTAAAATTAAAGGATTTATTTTGAGCAGGTTTTGTCTGGTCTGTATTTTACAAAATGCCTTTTAAATGTGTGCAGTGTTTGCTATCTTCCCCCCGAGATAATAAGCATCCATTTCTGCTGTCTGTTTTGTACAAAAAGGGCATATTGTGTGAGCTTTGGACACACAACTTTCACAAGGCAGTTGAGTCCATTTACCTATGAAAGTATTACTCCTTTGTATCTGTGACTGCACAGGTGAAAGGATTAGCGAACAGGCATAAGACTCTCCCCAGCCTGCCAAACAGCATCATTCTCACTCATCTAATGTGTAAATTTCCAGCTGGTTTTCCTTTTGTCAACTGCCACCTGTCACTGGTGTAATCATGTACCTGCCAGCCCAGGCACCGTAACCATGACAGCACGGTTGAAGGACCTCCGGCTTAAGTTTTGTTGTGTTTTAATATTTTGCACCCATTTTAAATTCAGTTAGTAAATGTTGTGAAATTAAAATTAAAATAGTATAGTAAGTATATTAAATTTAGCTTTGCCACTGAAATAGGCAAATATTTTGTTGAAATGGTAGGTAGATAGATAGATAGATAGATAGATAGATAGATAGATAGATAGATAGATAGATAGATAGATAGGTGGATAGGTGGATGGATGGATGGATGGATGGATGGATGGACGGACGGACAGACGGACAGACGGATACAGATAGATAGACGGATGGATAGATGGATAGGTAGGTAGGTAGGTAGGTAGGTAGGTAGATAGATAGATAGATAGATAGATAGATAGATAGATAGATAGATAGATAGATAGATAGATAGATAGATAGATAGATAGATAGGTGGATAGGTGGATGGATGGATGGATGGATGGATGGATGGACGGACAGATGGACAGATGGACAGACAGATACAGATAGATAGACGGATGGATAGATGGATAGGTAGGTAGGTAGGTAGGTAGGTAGGTAGGTAGGTAGGTAGGTAGGTAGATAGATAGATAGATAGATAGATAGATAGATAGATAGATAGATAGATAGATAGATAGATAGATCGATCGATCGATCGATCGATCGATCGATCGATCGAAGCCTATCTGTCAGCTTAAATTCATCATTTATAATAATGATCGAATTTGTTTCTTAAATTTGAGCTAGTTTAATACTTACCGAAAATATACAAATAGGACATTTAAAAGCAACACACTAGCATTTATAAGGAGATAAAAGGTCTCATTGAGAAACACGAGGGCTTAGGCCCGTTGAGCGCGCATGCGCATTGCGGCGCCACACTGCCCGCGCCGATGGTGACTGCAACGGGGGAGAAATTCAACTGCGTGATCCAGAGCATACAGGCGGAGGCGGCGGTACCTGCGCTTTCAAGGAATTACGCAGCACATTTTGCACCCAACCGGACAAAGAGGGACTGGAGAACAGGTAGGAAGCCCAAATCGCATCCACCCTTGCATTTCGGAGTTCATAATGTCCAGTAACATCGTGACTGAGGCCCGGTTGGTGGATGCATCAACAGCGCAGACGGTGTGATGCCGCATGTCGGCTTCTGGAGTTCAAAACAAACGTGACGAAGTGGGTAACAACATGTTACGTTAGTACATTTCATCGTTGAATATGTTTAATAACCGGCGTGTTTTGGTGCCCGCCTGCTTTTGCTCTTGGTGGGGGTGGGGGGGGCTTAGAAATGTCTTTGTTTGTCTTCTCAGTTGGAGAAGTTTGATGCTCGCCGCTCGTTCACAGCAGGAAAAGTCTGAAAAAGTAGGCCTAGCGCGAGGCCCCGAAGAGCTGTATGAGTGACAGCTGCGCGGCCAATCAGATGTGAGCGTCCCGCCCTCTCGGACTCGTTCAACTAGTCGTGTTTATCTAAATGACTGACGTCGGGGTCTATTTAGCCCCGCCCACTGGTTATAAAACACCGGACAATAAAGTGGCAATAGGGGGTGGAAGTGGTCAACAATGGGACACTTGGATCTGCCAGTGTTCATGCTTTATTGTCTGTATTAAAATGATTGTGAAAGGTATTACATGAGTGGTTGAAAAAAAAAAAATTGTGAGGGTCGCGTTTTCTCCGTTTAAAAATCTCAACCCCGGATCGAATAATCCTAACAAAATATACCTCTTGTAACCTCATTTTAAAACAAGAATAATCTGCGCCTCGACTCGACCTCTCGGTTTGCGCCTGCCATGCGTCGCTGTCGTCTTGTCTGGTTCTCTGTGCAGACCATAAAAAACACAAAAAAACCCACCTCGTTTTATTTTAAATCGCGTATTTTGACCGAATAGGTCCTTGTTCGCTCTGTGAAATCGTGCCAGAAACCCACGTGTAACGTGCGAATAATCATAGTAGTCTTTGCCATTGTCTCCTATTGTGTCTATACGTGAAATCGGCTGACCAGAAAACACGTGGGCCGGGTAGTGAGAAGATATCCGGTTTGTAGGTTTCACTGAAAGCCAGTTATTACTCCAGACAGGCTCCGCTATGATGAACCGAGTCGGCTGTATCCCGGACAAAAGTAAGACCCCTCGATATATCATGTAGATCTTTTAATTCTTTATAATAAAGGTCGCCGATATTAAATCTGTTCTCCGTGCTGAATGCATGACTAAAGGCGCGCTGTTATCAGGAGGATGCTGCTGGGTTTTTTATTTATTTTTTATTAATATGAACGACTCTTACGATGATCCTACTCCACCAAGCTCTTTATTATAGCTGAAAGGACAGAACATCAGCCTGTATTGAATAAGACTTAATAGTCAAGGACTCATTTTAAACAGAATATGCTGTTAAGGCAGTCCAGCTTGGTGCATAATTGTCTCTCTATTGTAGTGGGGGCTTACAGTGAGTGATCTTTGTTTTCTCTTGTGCCTTCTCTGATCTGCCTTGTCGATGCAATAATACTGATGTTGGTAATTTGGATAAAGATCCTCAAGGGAATCTGTGTGAGGTCATTTCTAGTCACCCATGCTCCCTTAACTAGTGACTGCTGAACATCTGGTATTGGCTACATATCCACCACCATTTGAGGGGCATGGCTCACCTTTTATATGTCAGTTTTCACTCTACACTCAGTGCTGCACCATGTTACAACATGTGTAATCTGTAGCTTGAGTATGTTTTTAGTGGTAATAATTTTTCCCAGCCTGGACAGCATTATTGTTCTGCTGGTATAAAGGGGGTGTCTTACTTGCTTTTCAACACTAAAATGGCTGCTCAGATTCAAATCAGTGATTTTTTACCACAGTCTTCTGGTGTAATCATTCCTAGTGGTAAACTGAGACACACAAAGCTGACTGCAGTATTGTCTGTAAAGACCTTGATAGTCACGTGTGTTTTGTTCTTTGTTAGACATAATATATGTCTATTTGAAGCATAACCGAGGTCATATGAGTAGTGTTTATTGGTATATTTGCTGATTTTGTGTGTGTGTGTGTGTGTGTGTGTGTGTGTGTGTGTATGTGTGTGTGTGTGTGTGTGTGTGTGTGTGTGTGTGTGTGTGTGTGTGTGTGTGTGTGTATATACAGGAAGGGAGCCTTGATGTGGGCAGTATGAGTAAGACGCCCCCTAACAGAAGAGGGATAACATTTGAGGTGGGAGCTCAGCTTGAGGCCAGAGACAGCCTCAAAAACTGGTGAGTCATGGCCTCGCTCATTCCTCTCCATCCATTTTAGCGTCCACTTCACTTCCTCCCTTCCAGAGGTTTCTGGGCCCGGTTAGCGCTAGTTAGAAAAGAGTGAAGAAAGCTGCTCGGACCTTTTGATTGCATCACTGCTTCTCAGTCAGTAAACAGCTCGTTAATGGGTGTGTGCTCTCATGTGTCCACCAAGCTCAACTTTGACCTGGATTAATCATGAAGGACTACAAAAATGATCTTTTGACTCTGAAATCATATTATGCATTCATTTAAACTTTCTAGTATACATAAAATAAAATAAAGATTCATTGTTACAAAAAAATCTCTGTAACTAAAACGAAGTTATATTGCCTTTACAATCACAACTGTGGGAGCAGGCTTTTAAATGGGCCAGTAGCACTTTTTACATGTTAATTCTAATGTTCTTCCCGCAGTTATATATAGGAATACAGTTGATATTGGTCCTCCAGTTGCTAAAGGCCAAACAAGGTCAACATACAAGATGGCTGAGTAACACACTGTTTCTGGAGGTTGTAATGTTATTGTAGTGCAGAAGGTGTAGTTGCTATCAATACACCATCCTCCAAGTAAAACAGTGTCTCATGATTCATTGTTCTATATGGGGACATTTTCAGGTTTGGTTCATTTCTATTGACTTGACATCCTCATCGTATGTTTGCGATAAAGGATCAGGAACTTGAACAAGTAATATTGCCGTTCTCTTTCCCTTCCCAGTAATGCATTATTGAATGTCCTCATGCAGGTATGCTGCCAACATCGAGAAGATCGACTACGAAGATGAGAAAGTATTAATCCATTACCGGCAGTGGAGCCACCGTTACGACGAGTGGTTTGATTGGACAAGTCCCTACCTGAGACCCGTAGAGAGAATTCAGCTGAGGCGGCAGGGCCTGCATGACGACGCTACTGAGCCTGTAAGCTAAGAATACTGTTCATGCTTGCTTTGGTCTTTATTGCAGAGAGAAATTGGAAGTTAAGCCACCACCTCTGGGGTATCTTGTCTTCTCCAGCTTTTGCTCCACTGTGCATTTCTGCATGAAGAGGTTGTTGACGTGTGTGTGTGTGTGTGTGTGTGTGTGTGTGTGTGTGTGTGTGTGTGTGTGTGTGTGTGTGTGTGTGTGTGTGTGTGTGTGTGTGTGTGTGTGTGTGAGAGGCGAAACATGATACTTGTGATTTATTTACTTACTTATTTGCATAAGCTAAGCTAAACGCTATCTGCTGCTTTCACTTGCATGTAAACTTCAAGCACTGTCATTTTAAGGATTTTTTTTTTTTTTTTAGCATTCAACAGCTCCACTTCCAATGTACAGTATGTCCTAGATCACATGTCCCTTTTCTCCAGGGCTTTCATGTGAATGATAAGGTCTTGGCCAGCTGGTCTGACTGCCGTTTCTACCCCGCTAAAGTCATTTCCGTCAATAAAGATGGTGGGTATCAATAACTTAAGGCGATAATAATAATAATAGTAGTACCTTTTTGTTATAATTATCTTAAAATGTTTAAATGTATCTATGATACTTTAGATTTAGATGTCATTCAGTGATAGTAAATGACTTAAGATGAACCAATTAGAACTCTAAATAAGGGTATAAGTTACACTACTTGCATGAACTGAAGCATTGTTAGTTCAATTTCATCTGCTATGTGACTAAAATATATGTAAAATGTTGTTTCCCATTAGTGTTTTCTCCTTCATCCCCTCCAGCATCCTACACTGTGAAGTTTTATGATGGTGTCATCCAGACAGTGAAGGGGATACATGTGAAGCCTTTTATTAAAGAGGTAATTTAGTGATCATAAATACCCATAATTATTCTTATTGTCCTTTAAGCGTTGGTCAATCATGTCTGGTGCCATTTTCAGCTCCTGTTTTCTAACTTCCTCTTTATCCTGGTGACAGAGAGGTGGTGTTGGTGGAGGAAAGTCTCGGTCCTCTGAAAGGAACATGGTTAGGAGGGCCCCGAACCGCAGAGACAGAAGGCCTCAGGAGAACGGGGCTCCCAAAAACAAGCGGGCCAGACGCAGCACGTCCGACCAGGAGGAGGACAGCAACACTGAGGACGAGGAGCGGGAAGAAGGGATGGCAAACAAGAAAACAAATGGTGAGCTAGAGGCCGCACCCACTATCAAACAGGAAGAGGACATAACAGAGGAAGTGGACCAGAACAAACCCAGGGATGCAGAAAAGGGGACAGGACTCACAAATGGAGTGAAAGTGGAAGAAGGCGATGAGCAAAATGAGGAAACGTCCTATGTAAACGGAGAGGTGAAGAAGGAAGAGGTGGAAACGGAACAGAGTGGAATAAAGCCATATACAGAGTCACCCAAGCCATACACAGAGTTGCCCACTCAGATGTCAGCACAGACAGAGCAAGTGTCTGTCACTATGACAACCACAGAATCCAATGGAGATGTGGAGCAGAAACCAAACGTCCAATCAGAAAGCTCTGAGCCTGCAGCGGACGTGCCACCTCCCCAACCCGTGAAACGTAAGTGTTAATGAAATAAATTAGCAGAACTGTCAGTGGCTCTGTAGGATGGTGAAAAGTAATAACTGAATGCAGTTAATATCACATAGTGTCTAGATTTATGTTCAAGAGTTAATAGATTGATTCTTTCCTCTTTGATAGCGGTAAGGAAGCAGGGTTTCCACAACCCCAACAGGTTCAGCAGAGAACCTTGTGAGTACATCCCAACACTCTGTAAACAAATACAGTCAACACTTGCGTTCTGCTATGCACTTTCTTCACACCTTTCACTTGAATTGTTTCCCGTTTCAGTGTACCGAGTCATCAAAAACCAACCTCCCCCTGTCCTGTCAATCAACCTTGACCACAACCCGTTCAAGTGCAGCGCTCCTGGTTGCACGAAGTCATTCCGTAAGGCAAAGCTGCTGCATTACCATATGAAATATTACCATGGCGAGGAACAGCCTCCGGAGGGGGAGCGCAGCCCCACCAGGAGTGTCCAGACCAGGGCCTCTGACAAACAGTCAACTGCTGCCGGTTTGGATGGCACGAAGAGAAGGCGCACCATCTCTGCCTCAATGCGTGAGTTTCTCTCCAGTTTCACTTTTTTGTCCCAATGAAAGTGACGGAGGAGGAGTTTTCCAATAAACTGGGTCATCTGCTATTTCTACAGCGCTCACATCAAGTGCATGTCTTGCGACGACAAGATGAGAAATGTTGAATCATAACATGCTATAATTCCTAATCACACGCTTCCAAAAACAGCTGAATTGTAAATATATTGCAGCTCCAGCTTACACTTGCCCTGTGATCTTTCTCAGACTCTGTTGGAGCTGCTGCAGCTCCCCGTGGTGAGGTGAAGACTGCAGGCAGGCGCACATCAGCCCCGCCTGCAGTCAACACCCAGGGCCATCAACAGAGGGCACTGCTGAGGGAGAAGAGCAAGGAAAACCAGCTGGACAGGAACGGATGCCAGATGCAGGACAAGGACTCGGACAGGAGTGGCTTTGACATTGGTCAGTATGATGCAATGAAAAGGTGTTTGAGAGATCGCGTTGTGTTACGTAGAGTCTTTCCATTCACTGTTAGCTTCCCTTCATAAAGTACAGCTTTGCTTCTAGAATAGTGACCTGCAGTGTTTGCTTGTCTTGTGTTCACATGGGGCTTAACTCGTGTCACTGTAATGGTCCCCAGGGTCAGTAAAAGACAAACTGAAAGAGAAACCAAAACAGAAGGACTTCCTGCGCATTAAACTAAAGAAGAAGAAGAAGAAAAAGAAGGCCAAGTCTGGTAAGAAGCAGGTCCCTGGCACAGGGCTGCGTCACATATCTGCTACTCTGCATGTGCACTCACTGTGACATTGTGGGAACGGCTAGCTTGCAATGCATCAAGTCCTCCATTCACTCCTCCTGGTGTGGTGGCTGAGCCTCTGTGTGTGGGAGAAGTGTAACATTTGTTGCCGGCCTCTTTTACTGCATTATGCCAATCAAAAAGCTCAATTTCTTATCTATCAACTAGTCACAGCTCGTTTTTACTCTTCTATATGACAGTGCTGGTCATAAACAGCCCGACTTTATTGTGGCGCTGATATTGAGTGAACCAAACACAAATCCTGCACTGTTCTGTTGTTGCTGGTTGGCGTTCACACGAGTGTGTTTGGCATGGACACAGATTTATGTATCGGCTGCCTTCCTCCGATTGGTTATCTCGCAGTTCAAAGGCCTAAAACGTGGACCACGTGGATTTGTCAAATTTTGTTCTTGAGTATATAATTGGTCCATAATGTTTGTTATGCCACATTCTGTCACTTCCTGATGGGTGTGTGTTTAGCATTTTCAAAGCTGACATTTTTGTTCTACATCTGCTTCCCCCCCTTCCCTGTATTAACAGACTACACAGGTAGTGAGGAGAATATTGACATCTCAGTATTGGGTCTTCAGTCCAAATTGAATTTGCCACTCAAACCCCCCCCCTCACACAATCACAAGCCTGAGTCCTACCCCAGCAGGCCCGGATACAGCTACTCAGAGCAGATACATGTGGATGGTGGGTATCTCTATGACTGTGTGTGCGTGTGTGTGAACGTACTTGGCTTCCTCTCCTTACATTCTTCTATTCCCTTTGGATTCAATCCATCATGCTGCCAACCTTTATCTACTTTGCATCATCTGTCTACAAATGTTGTTTCACACAACACAAGGCCAAATTTTTAACTCATGGTTGATTGAATCCTGAGCTGCTGTTTGCTGTTTGCTGCTGTTTGCTGCTGTTTGCTGCTGTTTGCTGCTTGCTTCATCGTAAAATCCACAAATATTCATTAAGACTCACGTAGTTGACTACATTTTGTTGTTAAAGAATATTAATTGAGCTGAAAGTTTATTCAGATTCAGTTGAATCCTGATTATAACTTGAAAAGCGTCTCTGTTTGTCACTGTAGACGAGGACAGCATCAGCGACTGGTCTACTGACAGCTGCGGGTGGAGTGACGACGACTTTGACGTGGATTTGGACGTCACTACGCCGCCTCTTAGTCTGGACTCTGGCGCTGCAGACACCAATGACCAAGAGATCGTGCGATGTATCTGTGAGGTGGAGGAAGAGAATGACTTCATGATTCAGGTGAGCTGGTCGTGTTTTGTCTCGGGCTGTGACTGTTTCAGCATGAAATCTCTGGGTTGTACAAGTGTAAAACCGGTTTGTTCTTTTTGTTAGTGTGAAGACTGTTTGTGCTGGCAGCATGGCACCTGCATGGGCCTGCTGGAAGACAATGTTCCAGACAGATACACCTGTTACATCTGCAGAGACCCACCAGGTGAGGGAGAAACATCACGCTCTCTACGTAAGACTGTCACCAATCAAATTTGTTAATATCGAAGAACTTGGGAAGAACTGATTTGGTAGGGAAGACTGGGTGATTCCTCTTTCATTAGTAGAAGTATTATCTGCCATCTAGTGGATGGTATAAAAGCAGGATTTAAGTAAATCACGATAAAATTTCTTATTTTGCGTCCCTGTGTTGATTATTCATTTATCTCGTTAAATGATTATATTTCTATCACAATACCTCTCGTTAATTGTCCTGTATAACAGAAGTGTTTTTGATGATTTAATCTGCACTCAGGGCTGAGTCTATAACTTTACCACTCAAATCCAAACTCCACCCAACATATAAACCGCATTCGACAGCTGTCATAGTTGGATTTTATTTAGTAACACTGAAAAGAATATCACTGTCGAGCTATACTTGTTAACAGTTGTTATCCATCTCCCTTTTGTCAACCAAAAACACTGATAACATTGAAACTAGTTACTGATAATAGATGTTTCTGTTTCGCTGTCCTAAAATAACTATTAGCCAGCGCATTGTATAATTGTGCTGTTTTGAATTCTGATTCTAATGTGCACTACACCTCAAAGTAATTTTGACCAAGTATATGACACAACACCAACATTCTTAAAAGAATTAGGCATCATGGTTAACACTGATTTCTACTCAGATTTTATGTTCTTACATTTTACAATGTCCTGTTTCCTGCGAAAAGATGGCAACATTTACTATTGATCACAGTAAGCTGTGCTCCTTTATGGCAAACACGGGCCATTAAATACCTTCAGTTGTACTGATGAGAAAAGAATAAGATGAGACAAGCTGTCGATTGGGCCTCATGTAAAAGTCCCTTAACATCCTAAAACAGCTGCACCACAGGATGTTTGTGCTGCAGACGGCCTTTTGCCTCAACTGAATTAGCAATAATATGCTGTACGTACTGAACCCTGACCTGAACACTGCTGACTGTTTTTTTTGTTTTTTTTAGCATTAATGAGAACTAAATGATCCAGGCATTTAGGGAGAGCACAACTGTGTCCACAGTAAATGTAGAATTAAAGAGCTGCAGGATGAACAATGCTGTTTTTAGCGAAAGCCTTAAAGGGAGAAAAAAAAAAATGACTGAAGATATTGCAGTGGGCCAACATTGCCAAGGTGGAGGAGTGAACTGCTGCAGCAAGTGAAACACATCACCTGTAAAACTAGGAGTTGGAGAACAAGTATGTTATGTTGATTTAGTTTGCTGACATTAGTGTCTTCAGCTGTACAGCCCGCTGTAGGCGTGAACACTGTTTTTATAGATGGACTCTCCACGTCTCAAGGAATACAGTCCATTATTCCCAGAAAGGTGTGACACCCCAACCAACCAGAACAGCAAGGAGGACCCAGCTGAGCACATTTGAGACTCTCGCTCTCCTCACGGCTTCACTTATGGTTTACCATTCAAAACCTCTTTCACTGGATAACATTTATTTTGATCACTTGTAGGTCAGAGGCAGAGTCTGCGCTACTGGTATGACCGTGAGTGGTTGAGCAATGGTCACATGTACGGCCTGTCATTCCTGGAAGAGAACTACTCTCACCAAAACGGCAAGAAGATCACCACCACCCACCAGCTGCTGGGGGATGTGCACCACGTGCTGGAGGTCCTCAACGGACTGCAGCTCAAGATGAGCGTCTTACAGTGAGTACACGAGAGCTGGTCGCGAGGCGTGTGTTCCTGTACAAGTCAAATCCAGATTGAAGAGATTGTTAAACAGAATTTTTCAGATCAAACCAGCTCGGCTGTGTTTTATTTTTAATGTTTAAAAAGTGGTCTGATTTTTTTTTTTTTTTTTTTCTCCTTTGGCTTATCAGGAACAACAGTCACCCTGACCTGCAGCTGTGGCGGCAACCCTGGAAACATCTGGAGAGGTCACGGATCGGCTCCGACTCCTGTCGGAGCAGCAACGCAGCTCCGTCTCCTGTGACTCCTGATGAGGACATGAGCCGAGGGGAGATTTTAATGTCCAACGCTCTGGAGAAACTGAGCCGTGCCGCTACAGCGGCCACATCCTCTTCGTCGTCCTCCTCCTCTCCCTTCCCATCCTTCCAGGACTCGTACATTACTAGCGAACACTGCTACCAGAAACCACGGGCGTATTACCCGGCGGTGGAGCAACGACTGGTGGTGGAGACCCGACAGAGCTCTGAGCTGGGGGACAGCATGAGAAGCACAGAGGAGCTGCTGGAACGGGAGCAGCGCTACGGAAGCCTATTGGAGACAGACAAGCCCAAATCATCAGGCATCAGCAACAAGGTGGGAGTAGATTCTGTTAATAGTCGGTACCGTTTTGGACACCAATCTTCACACAGCCATCCCTACAGGTCAGGGTTCTCGAACCAGTAGCTCGCGAGCTACGTGTGTGTGTTAACTATCAATTTGTTATTGCTCACATAAAAGAAGCTTGTTCAGCTGGTTTGTTGAAGCTCAGTTATGTGAATAAATGTTATAGTGTCATGTAGCTCTCAGACACTTTCATTTTGTCATAGTACCTCTCGGAGCAATAAAGGTGAGAGTCCCCTGCTATAGGTTGATGATATAACTTAGATTAACATGCGTCTTACATCATGTGCAGTAATAATGTGAACTGACTCACCAGACAGCCTTTGTACATTGAAGTCTGGAGTGGTTTGTAAAGTGAGCCTCGTTTCATTTTACCTGAACGTCTCCAGGTGTCGATGGGTGGCTCGTGGTCCCAGGCTGAGCACAGGGAAGAGGGTGGAAGGGACCCTGGAGAGGCTGCAGATACCAGCAGGCAGCAGCAACAGTGGCAGATCAACCTGCTGGATCACATAGATGCCGTCCAGGAAGAAGTCTCGCACAGGATGGACTTCATTGAGAGGGAGTTGGACGGTAAGTCCTGTAAATCAGCAAAGTTTGTCTCGTCAGCGGGGTTGCAAACTTGGAAGATGACACCCTTTTTGTATCAGTGGCCCATCTGTTCAAGTGGCGGCGTGTGCTTTACAAGACTCACTCACTCGACAGAGTCGATGTGGGCTAAAACAAACCCGTCGTGTGTCGACATGTGCTCACCTCTGGTTCTTCTTCTTCTTCTTGTCCCTCCTCAGTGCTGGAGAGCTGGCTGGACTATACTGGAGAGCTGGAGCCTCCTGATCCTCTGGCACGTCTTCCTCAGCTCAAACACCGCATGAAACGACTCCTCACACAGCTTGGCATGGTGCAGCAGATCGCGCTGTACAGCTCCACATGAGGGCGCCAGAGAACAGCAGCAGGTTCAGTCACGCAGAAGCAAGTGGAGGGAGGATACCGGTCTCCAGCTGCAGAGATAACAATATTAATGCAAGTCCATGATGTAGATTGTTCAGCACATTCACTCTGACCTGACCTCTGCTGCTGTTTCCTCTGTGTGGTGGAGTCCACTGCTACAGTGAGGCGAGGTGATGTATGAATATTTATATGAACATGTGTGGAAGTGAGCATCTTAAATCAGGATTAAACACAAGAAGTAACCTCGTAAAATGCAGGAGAAAATCCTTCGGGACCAGATTACACCTCTGTGGTTCCCATGCAACTTTAAACCTTCTGAATGCCTTTTGTCTGAGCTCCTGCTTAAGGTTGCCCTGTCTGTCTCAGTACACAGTGCTTTACATGCGGAAGCTTTATATTCCAATTGCAGTAGAGTTCCTGAACCTACACTCTGCAATATTGTTGTGAAAACATTTTTGAATGGTCTTTTCTTTTTTTCTTTTTTTTTTCATTAACAGTGTCCCAAAGTTCACTGCTGGTCATCTGTCACGTCATTCTGTGTTAAAATTCTTGCTGTAAATGTGGAACGGACGATAAATTGGAGACATCCAGTCTGTAAGTGCTGTACAAGCAGTGTCTACAGATTTGTTGTGTTTCTGATCTTCTACAGGGTTTGTTTTCTACCATACTGTGAAGTTATTTTTGTCTGATTTCAAAGGTATCTTATTTTCAGCTTTCGAGACTATAACAAGTGTGATGTCTGTTCTGTCTTAAGTTGAAATGCTTCTTTCCCAACAGTCAGTTCACCATTGTACTAATCTTCTCAGTTTGTTTATCAATTACCGCATCCCTTACTTCAGTTCAGTCTTTGTTGTTGCGGTAGCATTTGACCTATGATTCACTGAAAACTGTAATGTGGACTTGTCTCTTCTTAACCTAGCATCTTGTGTCAGTGACAAATATTACTTAGAAAACCTGTTTGTTTTTTTTGTTTTTTTTCTTCACCTTGTTACTATTTCATCCGTTTATTTACAGTATTTTGGTTGTTTGTAAATATGTAATTCAAAAAAAGTGTGTTCTTCTTGATTGACAATGTTCTCCAAATACAAATATTGTATGCTACTGTACTGTAAATGTCTGGCTTAGAAGTAGGAAAAATGTCCAAGACAATACAAACAGATTTCCTGGTACAAAAATAAACTATCATTGGTATTAACCACTCTTGACCATGATCTCGGCTATTTTTCTCACCGTGTGTATGATAGGCTGGAAATATCTATTTACACTACTAGTGAAGTCAAAAGTTGCGTCATTCTGGGTTTGATGTAAGCCTGATTTGCACCCTCCCACAGGCCTAGTCTGTAAAGTGAAGGCTTGAGTTTGAGTGTTTCCAGAACTAGAAAAAAAAAAAAAAAAACAAGTGCTTTTCTGCTGTTATTCCCCTGAGCAAGGCATAGAAATTCCAACTCAAACGCTGCACATGCAGAACACTGGTTGTACTTGAAAGCTCCAGTTTAGAAAACTGAATATGGGGCTTTTCTCTGAAAAAAAATTGTAACATAAAAAGGATTGCGTGCATACTTGGACGTAATATGTTTTAATGGCATAGCCGATTTGTGTGGTTACATAATCAGATTGAAAACGCAAACTTGATGGCAATTGTAATCAGTTAATCTCCTAAATTTGAGGCAGCAACAAGCCCGTGAAATAATGTATTGCTCACGCAGTAAAACCAGCGTGTGCGTGTGTTCATTTGGGGGCGATTGACTGAACTATTACAAAAGGTGGTCTGTGGTATAAAGGTAGGTAATACATTTTTGAAATTCATACACTTGATTACCTGACCTCCTTCCCATCAAAAGTAGGCGTTTCCTCTCGGCAGGCATGCGCTGTCCGCCTTTTCAGTCACTGAAGACTGAAGCTCCTCTGGCCGAGAGCTGAAATACGACCTACGGAAACATAATAGTTAGTCACGGTGCGAAGGGTTGTGCGCACACCGTATGCATTTAGTTTCCCAGTGCCAATCGGCGCCGAGTGTTATTCCCAGTATTTCGGAGCAGAGTGAGACCTCCTGTCTCCTCCTCCTGTCTGTGTTTTGTACCGCCTCCTCCCATTGGCTCCTCCGCGGTGGCTGCGCCGCAGCGCGTAGTTCCGCCCAGATTCACAGTGAAATACTAGTTGAGGCAGAGGAAGCGGCGGCAGTGAAGAGGAGCGTGTATTGTACACTTAAATATATATATATATATATAACATTTAACCGTTTATATTCACCAATATACCCAGCGAGGAATTGAGTGGAAGCCACCAGGTACTTATTTCACCGACGAGGTAAGCCATGATGTTCGTGTTTCCGTCGGAGCTTCTCCCCGTGTGTCCCTTACAGATGTGCCCGGTGCCACAAGGAGATTATCTCGGCTCGCTGGATCCCCCCCCCTCCCCAACCTCCCCCCAACCTGTTCGCGTTGCTGTCTCCGTGTCCAGTTATTTGTTCCGTGGATAGCGGCAACTGTCAGAGCAGCGACGGAGCTTTTATGTACTAATTTAAAACCACATGTTAAACAGCAGGAGAGCCGACGGCTCGGTCAGCGCGGGCGAAGCGGTCCAGTTGGGGGGGAAAAAAAAACTGCGGTTGAAGTGAATGGAGTTCATTGATGCGACATAACGCCTGCGTTCACACCGGAGCTGCTTTCCTTCGTTTTGTCAGAGCAGTGCTTCTTGCTTTTGCCCTGTTTTCTGTTACATTTCGTACCTGCGTAATAACAACAGAGGTTTCAGCTCGGTGTAACACGACGAGGCCTGTCACGATGTCGTAAAACAAACTAAAGAAATGTTAGCCGACTTAGCTCACAGCTTTATGCATTTCGCGTATTGACACGATGCACATTAAACCAGCCAACAGGAGGAAGACGCGCTAACAAGTGAGGGCAGGATTTTCGTAAAAACAAGGTGATAAACTTGTTGTGTACAATAAAACACAAGTCGTGCCTCTAGTTTCTTTCTTATAGGAAGATTTATATGGTTTTTCTGCTCATTTTGTTTGGAGTTTGAGCTGCAAAACTTAAGTTAACATAATATAATCAGCTGCGTGCTGAGTATCTGGCTTGCCATCTCTCATGGTGTCAGGGTATTGCTCTTTATTTTGTACCCCCCCCCCCCTCCCCTCTCTCTCCAAACCATGTCCCAGTCTAGACTTGGCAGATCCATCATGATCACCCAGTTCAATCCAAATGCTGCAGATGCAGGTGTTCCACCGTTCAGACATCACATGATGGATGACAATGTCACTTGTGAGCATGCTGAAGGTCACACAGGTGGGGGAGTGTGAAGAGAGTTGGCATCAGGTGTTTCCCCATACTGAAAAAAAAACAAAACAAAACAAACAAACAAAAAACTACCAGCAGCTTTGGGTGTGTTTGAAAACCACGCTGTCCTCTGCAGTTCCTCAGCAAAGCTGTCCGGAACAATGAGGGTATTAGAGTCGTTTTACTTTTAGGAGATTAAATAACACAATGAACCACGAGAAGGTCATTGTGACCTTTGTGTTAAGTACTTCAGATAAACTATCTATATGTTAAAGCCTTATTTCTGGTAGCTAACGGGTATAAATGTAATATGTTTAGTGGTGTTAAACTCAAGTTTTCCAGGCGCGTAAGAAATTATCGATACACTTGAGGGTTGTTTTGTGATACTGTAACGACCCTCAGAAACACGGTATTGATGTTTAGTTAATAGTTTACATTCAAAGATTCATAGAAATTCCTTTTATCAGACTGAACAAAAAAGCAGTACTGGGATTTTGGCTGTTACAGAGACTGTGATGAATGCAAATGCAAATCCTACTGCTTTGTTTGCATAAACTATTTTTACTCAGATTTTATCCATAATGTGGCATGTTCTTGGTATTTTACATTTTTCTACTTAATTTTAACAACAAAAATTGCCTTTCTAGTGTACAGTATCGCAATATATTGATTCTTAACCCCTCTATTATGATGCGAAATATCTTATCACTAGATTCCTGCCAATACAAAACCCTGTTCATCTCCCACAATGCTCTCAACCACGTGGTCAGCCAGGTTTGGATGGAGTTTACACAACAAGCGACATCCAGGGTTTTGTTGTCACGCACAACATTTTTTTTCTTGAGACTTTTGTTCCAACTGGAAACTCCAGTAGATAACAAGCTAGTGACAAGTTACTGCTTTCTGTAAGCTGTTCTGTGGGCCAGTCTTTCAGGAGAGAGGTTTATTGCCATATTGTTGGAGGTGCTTTGCTCCTGGTTGATTATTACAGAGAAAACCTGCTACTTAACCAATGGGAGTGTCAAAAGTTGTTTATTAATCCATGCATTGTCCTGTGCTGTTGAAATCTGTAGAAGATATTACGCTGAATGCGTAAGTATTTAAAATGGGTTTATATGTTTTATTACAACAATTTGTTATGAAGCTGCCACACTTATTTATTCCTTAAAGCTGTGGTGGGATTCACCACTCAAAGGAATTCAAACAAACTCACCAGAGTGAAAACAAAGGCTGCTGAATGCAACAACTCAGGACTTTACATCGCATCAACACTGTACGTGCAAAATAAAAATGAATGTCAGTATTAAGAAATGACACTATTAAGGTGCCTTTTAGCTGGGATTACAATTTACACTTGATGTATTACAGGGATTACAGAATACATAAAAAGTGAGCAATGCTCTTGTGTAGAAGAGGATTTCTCACAGCAATGGCAGGGATGAATGTCAGGGAATAACACTCACTGGAGAGATGGAGACAGTAATTAAGCCACCGTGCTGACAGTCAGTCTGCCTTGTGTTCACTTTCTACCTCAGCATTACCGTGTCTCTTCCTTCGCCAGCCCGGAGGGCAAAACAACCTGCGCCAGACATGGTCATTTACTGTGACTTCTTCTCTTAATTTGAAATGTCAACAGCGCATTCTTGTTTCACGCTACTATCGATTTTTAGTCGTATGATCCCAAACATGCACAGCAGACACATTTGTTTTTGAGAAAATCATGGTCACGAGAATGATGTAAACACTGTATTGTGTCTCTTTTACTCAGACTCACCCTTTTGTTCCGTAGCTCTGCTGCTGTGTTTTTGTAACTCAACTGTATCTGAAATTTAAGCTGCACCGGTCCACGAGTTACAGCACAAGCTCTGCAGGAACAGCTGATTATGTATTGTACTGTATGTATACTTCTGTTCCAGGTAACCTCTTATATTTCCCTCAACCGCGGCCTAAATTCAGACGGCTACCAATCTGTGCCCGTCCCATCTGTTTTTAGCTTCCTTATAGTAAACTAATAGGTGACAGACCATCCGAGACAGTTGTTATCTTGCTGGCTTGTGTGAGGCAGCAGTGTCCACGCATTTCTTTTTAGACGCTCCTATCGGCTGGATCACACCCCTGTTGGAGGGAGGGCTCTGTCCGTCTCCATCGTCTTTATCAACATCATGAGGATGAGGAGAGGCAGAGCACAGGTGGTAAGCTTGTTGATCCGAAGTTTTGGATACAAGCCAAGCTGGACCCCTGAATCCTCCGACCTGTCTGCTGTTCATTTAGGATCGTATATTTCTTAACACCCGCACGTACATTTTCGTAATGGCACAAATTCCCATCGCATCAACCCTTTTCTATTTCCTTTAGAAACTGTATCCAATCTGAATTGATCAACACGTAGCTCCGACCCAGAGATCTGATTGGTCAAGTGAACATTTAGAACGTGCTCAAATCAGCATAACAGCACACCCTGCTCATCACTAGCAATATCCCTCCGCCTCAATGGAAATGTATGATTGGAATTGAATTTCACATGATTAAGCAACATTAAACGAGAGGGTGTGCTTTAACGTCATTATGGGCACGACAGTGGTGCGGTCAGGACCGAGCGCCTCTGTTGATTTAAAGCATGCTGTCGTTACAGTGTCTCTCTATAGGCTGTGCAGCGCATGTGTGATTTCATCCTCGGCTGCCTTTATGATCTCGGGAACACCCAGGAAAGTGAAATGCTTCAGCGGTTGTTATTATGACGGAGCATATGCCCCAGTTGTTCGGTGACCCTCCCCCTCCGGCTGTTAATGCTAAAAGTAGTTAAATTCAGACAGAGCCGATACAAACACCCGCTCTTGAAATGCTGGAATTTTACTTTGAAAGGATTTGGTCTCTGCTGAGTGTGTGTGTGCAGCGCTGTACGAGTCGTGACTGACTTATACACATGCTGTGTGTGTGTGTGTGTGTATATATAATGCTGATACATATTAGGATGAGAATAATTGTCTGCCCTTTTTTTTTATGATGCATTTGATGCTCTATTGCTGGATTGAAAGTTAATGACAGCTGTTTGAGCCCCTGAAAGCTGAGTGGAAGCCAGGCCGACTGGTAAATCCTCCCAAGTTGCGTTGGTTGTTGTGATGAGGGGAGAGTGACTTTATCTAAATGATGGTGAAAAAGGTCATTCGATTTCAGCAGCGCCACCAGCTGAGCTGCTGATGATTTAAGGCCCCCCCCACACACCGACCTGTGGTTGCCAAGGACACCGCCGACCTCCACAGCGAGCTTTTGCAAAGGGAAGGCGCCAGAGGAGCCACCTCTGTGTTTCTCCGGGAGATTGAATTGTCAGTAATCAGTCTTTGTGAAAGCCAAGCTGACCACATGCGTAACTCTATTAACAGAGGCTGTGCTCCTGTGTTCCTGTGTTCCTGTGTTCCTGTGAGGCAACAGGCTCTTAGCGCTGATTCATACACTGAAACGTGCCGAGACATGTCCTGATTCTGTGTATTCAAAAGCACTGGTCTTTACTGCCTCTGGGCACAATGGCTCTCATGTCTCTGCGCTCTGTTAATGTTTTATGGAAGCAGTATCTCATGTTTCTACCCAGCTTGTTGAACTGTTGCGGTTGGTGCGTGTACGCGCGTGTCTGAGCAAGTTAGTGTCCGGGCTACAAATGGTCTCGCTGCCGCCTCCACAGCTGCCCTTCGGTCAGCCTGTCCGCGGTCTGCAGATCCCGCTGAGCCTCCAGCAGGACTCCGCTGTCATGGAGGCTCTTGTTCTCCCGCACACGTCAACCAGCTGGTATCCAGAACACATCCACACACACAGGATCTCTCTCGCACTTTGCCTTTGTCTGTGCTCTCTCTGCGCAACTGAGCACGGCGGAGGAAATCCCCACAGACTGAGTGGCAGCTAGCCTAGCGTAGCAGAGCAGAGCAGGGCAGGGCAGGGGCAGGTACTCTATTAGTACCACTGAGAACAGGGCCGACAGGGCTGGCCATTCAGTCTTATTTATAGCCAGATACCAGCGGGAGCTCAGCCAGAGGGGACTCATTCAGCCGGGTTTACACCTCTCCGATCCATCACAGCACATTTATCAAGACTCATCTGTGTCTTGGCGACCCACCCTTAGTAGTGATAATATGTTTTATTCCTTCCGACCCATCCTCCCGCAATGCTTTCCTTTGTGATAGACCTGTATATTCCAGTGCATATTGATTTATTGGTGCTGTGTGTCATGTAGCTTCGGCTATTGAAATTGCTGTCTGCAATGCCCTTCTCTATTGAGACTGTTTATCATGTTTGAAAGGAGCGGCCGGGTCGGTGCCTTGCAGAGCCAAAGGAAAGATGAAAAACATCATTCATCTGTGTATTTGTGGCAAACATAGAATAAATGCAATGTGTGTTCTATCCGCTCCACTTAAGAACCTGTAATGTAGCGACAGGTGTCTCTTGTCTTTTGTAAAGTGGACATTGTGACCCAAAGTCACAATAAATTGTTTCATCTTTCTCGGGCAATATAAGTGAAAACATCTGTGAGGGTCAACCTGAACACGTTACTGTACTGTTGCTGTTGTGGCCATTTTCACTTTAAAAATAAGTCTTCAACAAGCTTTGTATGTTTTTCCTTTGTCACACTAGGTTTAGTTTGCAGTCTGTGGTCATAGTAATGGAGACGCAGTCACTGGTCTGACTCACTGGATGTAATGTGTTGGTATAAACATGCGAATGCTAGGGCTTAGTGCCGCCCAGGATATTTGTGATGATTCAAAGAAATACAAATAAGAGAATTATATGTGGATGCAGCCAGATCATTCACCAGCCTTGTCTGGTGGAGACAATTCTGGCTATACAAGACGAAAACACACTGACCAATAAGACTTACTTAAAACTGATATGCAACTTAGTGCATGGACTATGTCTTTATTTATGCATGAAGACCAAAATAACTTTGGAGGCTGTATAGTGAAATGTACTGAGGACGGAGGGACATTAGAGGGCCGACTCGCATCCCAGCTGCCCTCACAAACGCTTGAATCCATAACAGTTACACGCACTTCCTTTTCTGTTACAGGCATGATGGAGAAATTGAGTTTCCAGTTTGCTGGTCTGAATCATCACTTCAGCAATGGAAAATATTACTGTTGGTTTCTGGGTCTGTATTAGGGCACTCATTTTTACAAACCATAGCTCTCCATTTAGGAAGCCAGTCAGACATCCTCAAAGGTTTTCTCTGGCTGTGCGCGTCTTCATATAAGAGGTGAAGCATGCTGATGATGCCAATAGAGGTGATGTTATAAATCAATACAGCCAAATGCTGCTCTTTAATCTCATAAGACCATTAGCAGATAGAGCGGCCCCTCAAGGAATAATGTAATTCTTTAAAAGCCCTAGAGTAATGAGAGGGGTCTTGCTCTCAGTGGCCCGGCAGGATCAGGAATGTGCATGAATGTGTACACAGTATGTGTTACTGTGGGTGGGTGTGCATTAATCTGTCTTACACAGTGTGTGTCCATATACGGAGTTTAGGTGCCTGTTTACATGGATGTCTATTTGTGAGTGCATCAGAGGCTGTTCCCAATCTGTGTATGGAGGTCAGGGTTTGGATGAGTGGAGGGAAGGCCCCCTCTTTGGCACACAGATCTGTAGCAGTGGCTGCTGTGTGCCAATGAGCATCTTTGCCAATGAGCCAAGCTTTTGCGCACGCACACACACACACACACACACACACACACACACACACACACACACACACACACACACACACACACACACACACACACACACACACACAGAAACATTCAAGACACGGACGGTCAGTGTGGGATTTCCTTCTCAAATAGATGCAGGCTCAGGATATTAAATGTAGTAATGATTGAGTCAGTCTGCCTTCACATTCCGTTTTTGCAAAAAGGGGCGAGTCAATTATAGTAATGATATATTTAACATTTATTTCACCCTTTTAATCCTGGGAGGATTAAACAAGGAGGTGGTAGATTTCTTTGTCTCTGGTAGATTTAGTGGATCATAGTTTTCTTTTTGTCTTTACTATCCAGTGATCATCTGTACGTATCAATGTGTATACATCCATAATATGTAATCTCATACCTGTGCAGGATTATGTCTCAGTTTAGATTCAAAACCATAAGTGGGTGTTGTTGTTCCACATTTGGATTTAGCATATTGGATAAGAATAGATCTTTTTGACTGAATCCCGAGAAAGATATCAGAGAAAGATATCAGAGAAAGATATCAGAGTAGGTTTTTGTTACATTGTCAAAAGAAGAAGAAAATGTTCTGTCAGCTTGTATCAGGAGAATCATTTAAGCTGTAAGGAGTGTGATGGAGCCTCAGGAGAGCAAGCTGTCATTTAATTAAGTAGACGTGAAGCTGGGGAGGTGTGTGCGCGAATGTGTGTGCATGCTGGTCCCCGTGCACGTTCATCTGTGTGTTTGCATTCGTATCAGCAGGGGATGCTGAGTGCTGTAGGAACAAAACCGCATTCTCCAGATCAGATGTCCTCGCAGGTCTTACCCCTCGCCTCTAGGACTGAACAGAAGAGAATCAGATGAAGCTATTCTTTTTATCACCTGTCTTGTTATTGACCTGACAAGAGGAGGAGGTTGGGGGGCTGAAATGCCAAACAAATGGATTTTCCTCGTCTAATGCTCTTACCAAACGACCCAGGTTAGAGCAGTAATCTGGAACTGAGCCTTGTCACAGTCCATTAGCTTTACTCTGGTGCAGGTTGTTGCCGCTTCAGACTGAGAACTGTAAACACGGGCTTGGCCTGGTTACGAAAAGTTGGAGGATAAAGAAATTTCTAGTGACGTGCCCCTGGAAAAGTTTCCCAGTCTGACGCCGCAGCATCGCTACACTGGTGACCTTTCGGGGGGGAAGTTGTTTACACTTGTTTGCAGCCCTGACAACAAACCACTCCTGCACATAAAGAGGAGCAGTCATAGATGTTCGGCTGTCGTAAGGGTTGGCAGGAGGCTAGCGTCTCTGGAATTTGTGCTGGCCTGTTTGCTGTTGTGGTTTGAAGCTTCATGAAGTGTTGACTGAGTGCTGAGGCTTCAGTTGAGCACAGACATGCTTGTGTTCCTCTCTGATTGAACTGTCATTAGAATAATTTGGCTCCCAGAGAGAGCAGACAGGCAGATGACACTACCCCCCGTCACTGGAAAGGAGTCGGTAATGGTAAATAGCCGTGGCCCAAATCAAGAGCTGGATATTATGATGGACACATGATATTTGGATGGTATTTGTCAACTCGTAATGATATGATTGCTATGCTGTTTTCTGGGGTGTTTCTTTTTTTATTTGGATCTACAGCTCATTATGGCTCTAGTCTGATACAATATCCTTCCATAGCTGCTCCATCTATTGTTGCTCTATCATTTAGAGATACTTGGGGTTTTTTTTGTATAGATTTTGGGGTCTCTGATTTACAATGACTCAAGGCTGATATCTTTCAGAGCCCCATGTCTGTTATGAAAAATGTTATTATTAATATTGTTAATATTATAAGATGCTTCCTGATTGGTATATGTTTTTGGTTACTTTTACCTGCCCGTCCTTGAACCTTGTATGCTCTGATGAAGATCTGACAGACTGAAAGCTTAAATTAAACTAATATCCTGCACTAACTGTGCAGATATCTCTTTTTCTTAGTTTGTGCTCATTGCCTGTTTCAGTACTGACTAAATTCTATCTCTGTCAGTAAGTGATTCCATATTTCTCTTAGGGGAAAGTACAACAATTTTTTTTTTTATAATTCATAGTTGACAGAAACACATTTGTGCGTGTGTGTTAAAAAACATGTCCACCTCAATCATCCATAAGATGTTTTAGCAGGCTGAAAAGGTTTTCTGCGTGAACTTTCAGAGCATTAAAACATTCATCTTCATTCTGCTTTCAAGCAAGAAACCCTTTTGCATATCGCAAAATAACTTCACTTCAAGTAGAGCTTGATCAGCATTAAGGGATCGTCTGAAGTTAAAGTTATCAATAAACCATAAGCATTCAAAATGAAGAAATTTGGGGATCTCTGTGTTGGGGTCAAACAACACACAAGGACAAATATTATAGGATGCTTTTTTTTTTTACTGTTGAACTGAATTTGTTTTTAAAAACCTCTTGTAATGGATCATCAGGCTGAACCTGTCCTGGTTTACAGTTCCAATGAAGTGTAATTGTATCAGGGTTAGATGTGTTAGAGTTGCTGGCCGTCACTCCACCTTCCACCATATCTGCTGTAATCCTGTTCCCACTGCAGTGGGCCACGATGTGTGGACAGGATTTCAGCTCTCCGGTGTATCACCATGGCAGCAAGCCTGACGACTGATTCAGGGTCCTCAGAGACCCACAGGTAGGTTAATATGAGGTTATCATGGTTACGTTCACCTCGGTCAACCTGATGGCACAGAGGTCAGACTCAAAGTGTGGCCGTGACATGAATGGTGATGACGAGGAGTAAATTTGAAGCCGCGGTTGCCATGGTGATAAACAGGAAAGAGGGTTAATTGAAGGGGCTAAAAGGGCGGTCAGCGTCACAGCTGGGCTCTCAGTCGTCCATCATGAAGCCTGCTTAGACATCCTGACCGCCAAAGGTGAGGTGGAGATGAATAGACAAAGACAGTTGGAGAGAGTGCAAATGGAGGAGGAGGAAGAGGAGGAAGAGAGGAAAAGTGGTAGGAGGAGTAAAGGATGTGCTTATCAATCACTCAGGGCCCTGTGCTGACATGGCAGCTACAGCTACAGGGCTGCTTTTTTTTGGCAGAGAAAGGATGTATCTAAAGTAGGTGTTTTGGCAAACGCCTCCATGGCCATGTATGCATGTATTAAGGCGCCTGCACCTCAGTGTTGAGGTAACGGCTCATCTTCTCTCTGCTCGCAGTATTAGGCATGTAGTAAGATGCTGTCTTTGAAATAAGCAGCAGTGCTTGCCAACCGGAGAGGAGAGAGGGAGCAATGCTAAATATGTTATCCATTTATTACAGATTTCAGCACGTCTTTGCAATTCTTTCGGAAAGTCATCGTGCCACAATTGGAAAGCTCCCGGTCTCCCAGAGGCACCGTTGACACTAGTAAAAGCTGACCTTTACTGCATAGAAAAACCCTCGTGTTTTTTTCTTTTGACATAATTTGTTTCCATTTGTTTGTTCATTCAGCACATCCCCCTCACCCCTCGCTGCGTGGCATGATATTTAGCGCTGAGATGAGGCTCCTCCCCTGGCAGCAACACACCATACATGGGAAATGGACCTGAAGAGCACATGAGAGAAATCATGTGTGAGAGCCAGCATGTAATCTTGTGTTACTCATCTTCAGGCTGGACGTGCTGAGTAAAACACAATCCAGTGTCAGGGAGGCTATTTGTGAGAGCAATCCGCCACAACTACTGTCGAGGCCGGAGGGTCTTGTTCTGTGTCATCTGCTCTGTCAATCTTTCCCCCGTCATCTTCCATCCTCTTCCATGTTAATGATATGGTGTGAATGTGGGACAAACCCTGCAAGCTGCACAGATTGCAAATGGAAATGTGTTGTTATCATCTGGGAGTACTTTTCTGTAGCAATTACACTAAGCTTTGCTATCATATCTAGATAGTATATATATTTTATTTGAGTCCTTTCGACTGTCAGGGGTAATGTAAATAGAATTAATAAAGCGGAGCTCAAAACATGTTTTTCAGCCGCAGTCATTTCTACCACTATCTATTCCCCTTGTTTCCGTGCCTCACATCTGTCCCAGGGGTCTATCCCAGCTTAGAATAAACATCAGCAACCAGTTTTGTCTCTATGGCAACAGCTGTGAATGCTGAACGGTAGCGCAGGCATGGAATTGGCAGGTAGCGGTGGTGATGTGGGCTGGATGTTTCTATTGTGATCTGGTGTTCTCTCAGGTGATTTGATGCTGGGTTAAGGGGCTGTGAGCTCAGCGTGGCCCCCGGGGGACACATCTGTCTTTCAGGTGGGAACCAAAGGGACAACGGCACAGTGAGAGGGTATAGGGTTGTTAGTTGCCCGGGTAACCCAGTGTAAGAGGTCAGTTGGGTTGAGCTGTGAAAGCCAGTCAGTCAGTCTGTCAGTTTAAGCTCACCTTGACCCCCCCGGTCCCCGTTAACACCTCAATCACCCGGCTAGTCTGCTACAATTACAGCAGTCTTTACCTCCATCCCACTTTCTGTGACAGCCTGAGGAAGTGTTGGATTGATCCGGCCAATGAGCTCAATCTGCTCAAGCATGCAGAGTATTTGTTTTTCTTTTTGCCTTGCTCAGTTGTCTAAATATTATTTTGTTCCACCCTTGAGCCGGATTTGTCAGCAGGGATTTTGCCGGGCATGTTTTCACTCCCCATTTGTGGTCCCTGAATACTTCCAACACTGGATGTTTCTCTATTTTTTTTTTTCTGGACTGATTTATGTAATTTGAGGATCGTGCATCTGCTTCCCTATTTGTTCCCAAGGAAGCCGCAAACTGTTGCCATAGCAGGATGACCCCTGACCCGAATCCTGCGTCAACAGGCAGATGTCTGTTCAGAGCGTTCGTCAGGTAATCAGTGAATGAAACTGCTGGGAAAAGAGACGTGACGTGACGTCATCGTTGCTGGTGTCTCCCGCTGTACGCTGGCTGTTCGACTCCTCACTAACCAGCCTGAAGGTCATCTGATACCAGCAGCTCAAGGTCGTTCCAGGAGGGTTGGCTCTGACCCAGGAAGTGTTTGTAGGCTTTGCTGCAGTTGGCTAGTCCTCTGCCAATTACATTTACCCAAACTTCTTGCTGGTTTCTGTTCGTGTTCTCTGCATTTGTTCAGATAAATGCTATCTTTCTATATGAATGCTCTTTGTCATACAGTGCAGGCTGATTTGGCTTTGCCTTCTAGTTGAAAGCTTTGACCTAGAAGAGGCAGAGGCTCCATCTGCTGTTATTTGCAACACGAGCCACACTCCTGGGCACAGCCTGGTAATTCAATACAACTTCCTGTACTCACCTTGTGCAAACAGGCAAGGCCAAAGAGGTAACATTTCAGAGAACGTGGGGGAAGGGCACAATTTAGTTTTGTGTCTGTGTCCGTGTTCAGTGATTATGCGCAGGGACAAATGGCTGGCTTCAAGGGGAAAACAAATGAGGTGGGCTTTATAGCTTCTTGTTAAACCTGGTCTGATCCATCTTTGTGTGTGTGTGCATGTTTGCACACCACCTTAAGAAAGGATGAAACACCCTCAATCCTCGATCCCCAGCTCTTGTTTTCTCATGTATCACAGTTTGCATATTTGGAGTCAAAAAGGCAAGGAACCCCAAACATCGAGAGAGACACCTTTAACGCTGTATTAGTAAGACAAAATGAAGACACTGAATATGGCACCTTGGACTTCGGAAAATTGTGATTGACATTTTTCAACTGTTTTCTCATACTTTATTGACAATTAATCAAGCTATGAGTCAATATATAATAATGAAAACAATCATTAGAACAGAGCTGCTATTAAACATTAGTTGTGTATGAATTCAGTCACGTTCTCCCAGCTCTGATGACTTTATTCAATCATTTCAAAAAGTAGAAAGAGAGACATAATGTCAGCTGACGCTTCCTGTGTCTTGATCGGCATGTTTTTTTGCCAGCAGGGCTGTTGGTCGATACAGTGCTCTTTCTACTATGTACAGTTTTGCTTGCCTATCTGCTCTCACTTATTGTTAGTGAGTATAACATTGTTCTCTTTCTTGCCGTACAGAGTGGTTTAGAGTGACCAGACAAGAAGATGGACGAGCTGCAGGATGTACAGTTGACTGAGATCAAGCCACTGCTGACCAATAAGGTGAGTTGTGATGAGAACAAGACAAACAGAATCTGCTGAGGCAACGAGCCTACAGCTGCACACCTGAACGCATCGGTATAACCACACACACACACACACACACACACACACACACACACACACACACACACACACACACACACACACACACACACACACACACACACACACACACACACACACACACACACACAGTGAACCGTGTGCCCTGTGAATGAATGAGCACCCACTATGGTACTTCCAAGCAAATACATACACTAATACTGTAGGCATGCACACTCTGCAGTCCCATTCATCAAAGTGAATTATTCATATCTGCCCAAAAAGAAAAAGAAAAAAAAGGGGGCGGGGGGGCCTGTAGATAGAATGAGGCAAGACAGGAAAAGAGAAGGGGGAGAGCAGAGATCAAAGGAGAAGCTGGAAGAAACTCATCTCTTTTATTTCTGAGAGCTTGAAAGATTGTAGCAAGTGAGCGAAGGCAAAAGCAGAAGACAGTATGGAGGTAAAAAAACACCCAAATGGCAGATCAAAGCTCTTCCTGTCCTCATCTGGTCTCTTCCCCTTTCTCATCTTTATGTTAACAGCTGACTAACTGATTAGAAAGAGAGTGGATCTGAGGACACGCGGGTGTTTTGTTCTTCCCCAAGGCAACTGACAGACAGTCAGGAGGGTGTAGTGCCTTAGAGGAGGAGTGAGGGTTGATGTGTCGGGTAACGAGGGGATTGCGTCACGTCAGTGGTGGCTCTAAAGAATGAGAACTGTTCTCCATGTCAGACGGAAAGGAGGAGACTGGCACTGACCTCTCACTCCACCTAGTGGCCAGCTCATTTAGGAGATCAACCAGGAGTCTCCAAAGCAGATGGAGATGAAGATATGATAACTGTGATGAAAGAGGAACCTCTTTTTTTTTTTAACCAGTGTAGAAGTGATGATAACAAGGTTGACAATACTGACAATACATGATCACACTGATCATGCAGAAAGCTAAGAGGAAACACTGAGCACTGTCAGCAGCAGCAAAGTAACCATAACAACAGTAAGGTTACGAACGTGTGACACTTTTTTAAGCCACCTATAATATAATTGTGGGTGGTTTAAGCAGAGCATACACGTGAGGATAAATTAAGAAAAATTTATAATTAGCTCAGTTTCTAGTGCAACAGTTGTCTCAACAACAAATAATACATATACACTGAGGAGCCAGAAAATGATGACCACTCAGATTACGCTAATAATGTTTATAAACTTGTATGAATGGTGCTCATTAAATTCGGTTATATAAGGAAAGTGAACACTTAGTTCTTGTAGTTAACTCATTAGATGTGGGAGAGATGTTTCGGCCGACTAAAAGAAGCAGCGCATATTTATGGCCAGACGACGGAGTTGTCACCAAAACTCCAGAGCTTGCCGGGTGCTCCCGGTCATGTTCTGAGTGACGAACCATGAACCAGCGGTAGGGTGTCAGGATGTGTTTGATCCTGGACAACTGCAACTCGACACTTACAGGACTTAAAAGGATCTTCAGCAGACATCTTGGTGCCTGATACCACAGGGCAGCTTCACTGACCCCGTGTAGTCCATGCAGCGGGAGTCGGGCTGTTATGGAATAATATTTTGTCTCATCAATGTAAACAGAGCTGCATCTCTCGCATCAGATTATGCGGGAGAAGCTGCTAATTTATTAAAAACAAGTCAACACTCTGTTCAGCTGATTGGGATGAAGATTCATTGTAGATAGACTTTAAACATACTAAACCCAGCGGTAATGACCTCCTAAAACTGTTGCCTTCTCTCATAAATAACCCAGAATAAGCACTTTTCTTCATCCATCATCAACCCTTTACATCTTTACATCAGTATCTGAGAAATGCATTTCATTAATAGAAGAGCATAGACTTTGGTTAGAAACAGGATTTTACCCCGATTCCTGCTGCATTGCTACTGTAAGTCAGTAGAAAGAAATGGAGGACAGTGTTTTAGCCTCCGTCCGCCTCTAAACCTGTACGCACCGTACTGGTTTTGCAGACAACTGAATCCCACAAGAATCGTCTCTGTCGTCTGCTGCCCACTCTCACTTCTCTGCCCACCTACTCTGTGGCTTCCTGCTGCCTCCGGAGTGGACCAATACAGACAAATAACTGAAGCGGTGCACCATCAGTTATGTTGAATGCGGCAAAGATTTTCACTTTCATACAGTTAAACTAAAGTATTATTGATGTTGATTTAAGCATGAGTCTTTTCTGTTTGCTATCCTCAAAATCAGCTGCACCAAAAACAATATCATGTTTAGTCACACTCAGCTGTAACACGCGCACATTAATGCGCGTTTACTTCCAACTGCTATCAGTTCTTCCCTTGTATAGCATAGCATATGCATTATATAACCCATTACTGCCACTGCCACTTTGTTCACCTATTATACTTCAGGAATTATGTACGATGAACAAATCCAAGCCACCATCTGCAATGAATGAATCTCCGTAAGAGTTTTATGCAAATACAATAAGAGCTATTTATGGTTTTAGACAAGAAATATGGCATCTATGATTCGAAGGTACATTTGAACTCTCCTCTTTTCCTTGTCTTGCAGAATGCACGCAACTTTCAGGATTTCGACTGCCAGGTGAGTTTTGCTCTCGGCTGCTTTTGTTGTGCTGTGATTAGAGGAGTTGCTGTTGTGCTCATGAGAGAGGTTTGGGGGGCATTGGGACATGGCCTCATTCTCAGCCCCCTGCTGCTGAACCCCCGTTTGCTCGCTCTGCATCTGAACATTGTTCTTCACCAAATTTGACCTCGCATCACACGCAGATAATGTGATTTTTTTGTTTTTTTTATGGATAAAGCAATGAGGTCATTTCATGTTGTTTTGCCCAGCTCACTCTCCAAGTTTGTCCTTGCTCAAGCTGACCGTAAAAGCAATAGTTCTTCTCCCCCCTGTTGATTGACCATCTGTTACTGTTGCTAATGTGCATCTGTGTGTCTGTGGGGGAAGTGCAGAGGTCCCTTCAAAAATCATCTTGTATATTTTTGAGTGCAGTTTTGGCTCAATCCATTGTACAAGTAAGTGAGAAAGCACAAGAATACTGAGTCTATATTTAGAATAATGCGGAACAAGAATATGTTGTGCACGAGTACTCAACTATTTATATACTCAAGATGGATGTATTAACTGCAAAATGTAATTTCATTATTCCTGGTAGGTTGTTTTTTTGAGGGATGACCCTGAAATCAGTACGAATACATGTTGAATCTGTGTCAGTACTTTTCTGTTTGTGGACTGTGGATGGTTTGCACTGATATGAAAACCCAATACATTCACATTAGCGGCCTATTTAGTGGAGTTAAGGCAATTCAGATTACACTTTATAGGAAGAATATTAAGGAGCTCGTTGGGACCCATTTTTAAAAACAGGCTTTGATGAGGGACAGTAAAATCAGATTATTAAAATCAGAAAACTACTCCTGTGAGGTTGATCCAGCTAGATTCATACGAGGGGCAATCAAAAAGTTCAGAACTTGGTGTTGATAGTGTTGACAATGTGATGGGGACGAATTCACAGTGCTCAACCCAGGAAATGTCAAAGAAAACCCACCTTGTTGCACTCCTGACCTGATGCACCTTCACTCCTGGACAGTAACGTTTTGCCCTTCTTGAAAAGCGTCTGCATCACAAAACACTTCGCCTGGCTCACTGCTGCATCGGCCCTCGTATATCCACACATCCTCAACCTTAATATGGCAGTTCGAGGGACTCTATTTTAATGGGGATCGTGGTTCGATCATTTCCTTTAAATTCCAAGTGCACTTGCACCTTTGGCAAATCGCTTTTATCGCGGCGGATTTTCCAAGTAGCAGGAAAGAACACATCTCTGCAGAGGATACAGTTTTTCTGGTGCACAGATTGAGAAGATTGATGCAGCTTTTCTTTTTGTAACGTTACTGCATGTTCCTGTGTGCATTGCAGGGTCAGTGTACTCACTTTGTGCACCTGCGTTTCTAGGTGAATTTTACTCTTTTATTAATGCACCCTTAAAGTCACAGTAAAATACTGCACCATTGACTGAATACTAGGCTTTTGTTGGCGAGTCGTTTTCAGCTGCTTTAAAATAGCAATGCACCTGAACACATCTCATTTTAAGACCAACATGACCATAGGTACTCAGATGGGTGCAAGAACTAGTGTTCTAACTAGTATAGACACTTGTGTTGTGCTTGGCACTGCTTTTCGCCAGCTGTAGACGGCCTGTAAATGCTTACCTGGTGTCTCCAGCAGCACAGTGGGTCATTTTTGCACAGAGTTCTTCATTTCATGCCACAAAACAACGAAAATAAGTGTTTGTGAGCGGTGTAGAGATGGTTCTCTTGTCTCTGGCTTTGTGATGGATAGAGTTTGACTCTGGCAGCGTCTTCAACAGTATGTTTGTAGCGTTGGTGAGCTTTCCTGTCCACAATAAGTATTTCAGTTATAGCCAAGTCTTTTTATGTGATAATGTAGGAATAATTATCATTCAGGAGAAACAATTGTTGGCCTTGAGTGGGACTGTTCCAGATTTTTTTTTCCTTTGATGGTATATTTGCACGGGGAATGAGAATAATAGCCCTCTGCCTCGTGAGCCGTTTGCCTTTTCTTGCAAGAAGTCTCCTGCATGAGGAGGAGTGACTTCCCACCAGCAAATCTCTGTGCTGTGTTTTAATGGGCATCATGGCTGCGAAGGGTTAAAACTTTCATCCCTCTCTCACTTTCTGCAGTAAGGCCTGCTTCCACCATCCCACCAGAGCTAAATATAGCTGATGCAGGCAGGGGAGGAGAGTAAGCATGTTAGCTGGAGCAGGCATGCTCCATGCTCCCCAACATCCAATCCTGTCTGCACTATTATTAATACATTTGCATTCATATGATGCTGCGCTCAGTCAGCTGCTCACATTCCCCCTGTGATATTTCCTCCCACTCACCTTTTCGTGAGTCAGTTGGCGTCATGCAGTTGTAAGTCACAGAAAGAATTTGTGTCAGTGGTATGAAAGCAGACTTAAGTTAGTTTGACCTTATTTCCACGGCAGCCATTTTGACCTAACCGGTCACATACAGTCTCAAGGAATTTTGTCG
Organism: Brachyistius frenatus; assembly: GCF_029030835.1. NCBI lineage: Eukaryota > Metazoa > Chordata > Actinopteri > Embiotocidae > Brachyistius > Brachyistius frenatus. The sequence continues at coordinate 7,858,729 of NW_027210603.1, forward strand.
AGAGACACACACACACACACACACACACACACACACACACACACACACACACACACACACACACACACACACATATATATATATATATATATATATATATACATTTCAACAGGGTTGTAATAGATAATTTCTCACTGAATGTATACTTCTGAGTCCATGTGCTAGCCTGCCAGCTGTTTAACAGTTAGATACAATTTATAGGCTACTTTCTTGCTGCAGGCTTTTGTTGGTCATGATACTGACAGTATCAATTTCATGCCTGTCACACAGTGTAGTAATACAAGGAGAGAAGCAGCCCACACACAGTACAAGGCTTCAGCATCAGACCTCCATGAATCTGCCGCTGCACCATCTGAGCTGTGACTTTCTTGCAGCTGGAGGACAAATCCAGCTGCTCTGCTCCTGCTGCTAAAGCTCCCACCACAGGCTGTCCACAGGTACTGCAGCAGTCACGTCTTAGCCATGGGCACCTGCACGAGGAGGGCAGTGGTGGTGGTGAGGGTGGTGGTGAGGATGGGGTCAGACACAAGAACCTAAAGGAGTGATGTCCTGCTCATGTCACTGCGTGGAGAGAAGGCAGATGTGAGTCAGCCTCCTGGAACCCACGGGACCTCCACTGTTTCAAAGTGCATACTTAAGAACACTGGGCTCCTTCACGGAAATGGCTGACTGTACACTTTAAAAATAGAGTTGATGGTGCGACGGTGTCCCAGCAGTCTTTGTAGGTGATATTATTATGTATTGTCGCTATATGTGAGGATCAGTTTGTTTTTCAAAGCAGTTTCCACGTTGACTTTTCAGTATTACTCATTAGGTGTGACCTTTCATGGCTATATTCAGTTTTGTTATTATCTTTTCTCCTGACCTTGTATCATTGTGTCACTATTCAGACTGTGAAATCGTGTCTCTGGCTTTTTTAAAATCCTCACTTTCTCATTAAGGTCAGCAGGGGGCGCCATAAGCCTGTTCATTTTGTGGCTAGAGGCGTTTTCTTTTGTGTGATTTCTTTCCTCAGTCTGCTTTGCTTTCCTTGTTGTGTCCTTTAGGGACGCTAAAGCACCACAGAAAAATTAAATAATCCAACTATGTATAGTTATCACCATCTCAGAAAAGGATAAAAATGTCATGTCATGTCATGTCATGTCATGTCATGTCATGTCATGTCACATGATAGACAGTTTAATACAAAATGTCTGCCTGAGCTGTTGATGTTGAAATCAGACCCTTCCTTTGGGAAATGTTGAGGCAGAGTTGAACATCAATGCAGACCAGGGCGTCACCGTGTGCCTGTACGACTCCTCAGACTGCAGAGCCCTGCTGAGACACTTGATGACTCAGTGCAGGACACAAAGAAACACTGGCTTTGTTGAGGGCATATGTGCTCGGTCACACACCTCGCCTCCATGAGCAAAGTGACCAATTGTATGTAAATCATAAATGTGGCATAAATGACTGAACATTAGTGTATATACAATTAATCACCAATCTGGTTAGAAAGGCTGGTGTTCAAACTTCAAATCATAAAAATGTAATATTGGTCTACGCATTGATAGCATCATATTGTTTCTGTATGTTGTACTGGATTGGTTCAGTGTGGATTACAAGCGTTTAGTTGTTAAATGCGCAGACACGACATGTGTGCCACTGGCACCGTCTGTGGGTTAGGACGGGGAAAATGTGGAGAAACAGCAGTTTACAGCCAAACATGCTGCGCCACTGACCAACCAATAAAACACACCTCATCCTTGTAATCCCACCGACACTGTGCTCTCCACATGTTTGCCATTGGCTACACAGAGCAGCCCGTCTCAAACTAAGGTGTGTCACCCTGCAATGCTCGCAGTCGTGCAGATGACAGATGAGAGTAGAAAAGGAGAGATCAATAAACTATGTGGATCAAGTGACTCAGCGGGACGTTTAGAGGACATAGATCCTGATGGTGTACGGTTGTGATTGTGGAGAAAAAGTTTATAAAGTACCTTTTTTTTTTTCTTCTTCTCAGAAGCCTGCAACATGAGGAGGGTTATTTGTTAAAGGTCGATAGTGAAATGAATACTTGAGTATTGCAAGAAGATTTACATCATTAAAAGGTGTTGTAGAAGAGGCTACACTTCCAGCAAAGCTATTGCTGTTGTAAGTCCCAGTGTACGCTCGTCTTGCTGAGTGACTCACTCCAGCATTTGGCAGTTATTAAGTGGGTCTGATTACGTCCGTTCAAACTGAGATATTTCGTATTTTGATGCTGAAGTCATTTCGATTGTTCTCTTTTACAAACGTAATGCAAAAGTGAGACGTTTTTTTAATCGAGTCTTGGTGACGAGCAGCCATTTTGCTGATGCAGAAAACAGCCCAGGGTGAACTGTGAAAGTCAGCTTCCTCTCCTCTCCTCTCCTCTCCTCTCCTCTCCTCTCCTCTCCTCTCCTCTCCTCTCCTCTCCTCTCCTCTCCTCTCCTCTCCTCTCCTCTCCTCTCCTCTCCTCTCCTCTCCTCTCCTCCTTATCAATGTCTGAGCGTGACGTCAACACCCTGCCCATTTTCCTGGACTGCCTCTGCATCCTTTGCACCCCATCACCCCTCTTACACGATACCATCCCATCCCATCCCATCTCCTCCTCCTCCTCCTCCTCTTTATTCCCCTCTAAGCCCCACCCTCTCCCTTTACCCACCTGACCCTCCGCAATCCAATTAGATGCAGCGGTGGCTGCATGTACTGACGCGCTGTGACTACCAAGCACAAACTGCAGTCTCACTCTCCTCCCCCTCTGTCTCTTTTCCTGCTCTCTTTCCCACCTCTTGTTTCTGTCTCTCTCTTGTTCTCTCTGCATCTTATCCACCCCCCCTCTTCTGCTTTCATTCAGGTTATTTACCCATCTCCTGCTCACTCCCTCTGCTGTGTCTTTCTCCTCCCTCTCTTCCTCTCTTTCTTCTTTGGCGCTGCTGCTATAGCTGCCTCACCCTACATCCCTCATTTCCTACCAAAGCTCCCTCCTCCTCCTCTTCCTCCTCCTCTTCCTCCTCCTCTTGGAGATCTTCAAAGCTGCCCAGCACACACTCGCACATAGCATAACACACTCCTCTCCTGTGTGGGAAAAACATGTCAGCTATTCTGGACCTGGACCAGATTGCATACGCTGGAAATGAAGTGGTGAGTGACAAATGTGTCTTGCCTGACTTGACACTCCTGCCTTGGTCCTTGCAGCAGAGAGGTTATGGTTCAAATTAGGGGTGTTGTTGTGCAGTTTCTTCAAAGACAAGGTGACAGCAGCCGACTATGGGATTTGAATGGCTGGTGGGGTCTCTCCTGGCTTGCTTGCTGGGGCTTTTTCTTTCTGAGCAGCTGCTGTTCTGGGGCGGACATTTGTTCAGTGTGTGAGTGTGTGTTCGCGTGCACCCACAGGTCACAGAGTGCCCATGTGTGCAGTCTGCACAGCCTAAACATGCTCGGCAGTGGGGAGGGAGGGCGGGAGGGAGGGGGAGGAGTGGTGCAGTTTAATGTGATGATATTAAAGATGCATGTGTGTAATGCTCAAGTGTCTCCGAATCTGCAGCTGACAGAACGTCTGCCTGTCAATCTATAGCTGTCTATCAGTAGGGCTGTTGGTAGCTGTGTATCTGAAACGTGTTTGTTTGCGTGTATCCATAACTTCAGGGATACATGTGTTGTCCAGTAGTCCATGGATAGATGTGAATGTTGCATGGCGCATGCGTTGTGTTCTTTCGTCTGTTGTCACTGAAAACACACACACACACACACACACACACACACACACACACACACACACACACACACACACACACACACACACACACACACACACACACACACACACACACAAACTCTGTGGGAACAACACACCAAAACCCCTGTAGCGGCTCCTTAGCCTCCCTGCAGAGACCTTGAGTTCGTAGTTTCAACCCACCGCTTCGATGACACACACGTACTGCAGGCAGTGAGGGGCGAGGAGGAATTGATCACCGAGGGGTTGCAGGAAGAGGACAAGCATGACATAGTGCTCTGTTTTTTTGTTTTTTTTTCACCATAGCCTACCTCTCTCACCTTCTTTCTTTGTAACCAAAAATAAATCCTTGCCTCCCTCCACGGCACCCACAAACCTCCTGAACCCCCTCTTCCTCAACGCACAAACCTTTGCTCAATATTCCTGTTTTATCCCCCCAAACACCTACACACACTTTGTGTCCAACTACCAGCCGTCATGACTATATTAAAGGGGGGAAGGGTTGAGGCCATTGCAGTGCTCTTCTTTTTTTTCGCCTCGAGCTGTCCAGACTAGCAGCCCCGCCCCATGCCTGTTTTCCTCTCATGCTGCTGTGTGTACATATAGACCCAAACATGTGTGTGTGTGTGTGTGTTTGTGTGAGAAAAGAAATGACGAGAAGCAGATCAATACAGCTTTAGAAGTATGCCAACAGCTAAATGGGCAGACAGGAGGTCCTCTCCTTCACTCCCTTTGCACAGCCCCTTTCTTCATTATTTTCTATATTTCTTTGTGCTCGGACAAGGCAGGAAAGGCAGGATGAATTAAAGTGATGCACCCCTTCTGTTTTAGGGCACACCCTTCTGTTAGTCATACAGGACAGCCCTGTCTCTCTCTCTCTCTCTCTCTCTCTCTCTCTCTCTGTCACTGTCTGCTTTCACGCTCTATTTCCTCTCATCCACTTTTCAGACTTTCTCTATCTCTTGTTCTATCTTTCTCCTCTTCATTCTCTTTTTCCCACTGATGTTCCATCTACATTTTTATTTCCCGTCACTGGAAGGGTGTACATACCTCCTTTTTCTGGCGCATGTACAGTGCACAGACACATGACAGGAGGCCAGCATTTGAAACAGTATATTTGCCTTGTTTCTTAGAGGAACGCTGCTCTTTTTTCCACCGAGTGTCCTTGACTGTCCTTGTCTAAAAATGAAAAGTGTGCTGCAACACAGCAATGGAAAGAGTTTGCCTTTGCTCTATAGCTGGTTGTCCTGCCACCTCACAACGTCGAGATTAAAGAATAATTTCATTATCTGTGAACAGGCCTCAAATCAGCTCAAGGCTTCCATCAGCACAAGACTTTCCTCAGGATTTGTTCCATCTCAAGAATGGAGGTTATATTCTGAGGCTGTAGATTATAGCACATCATATCTAGAAGGCAACAAGGATGTCTTTATGCCGTTTTTGTGCACATAGTTTTCCTGTTTTTGTGCGACAGGCTAATCTCTGTACCAACTCCCACTCGAATGAAAATATCTCATTCCGTTGCTCACAGCATGAGCGGTTTTGTTCTTGTTTCGATGTGTCCATTATAAATTGCAGATGCAAATTACCGCAGACTTGTCCTTGAAAATTAACCTTGATCTCCTCTGAAGAGATTGTGACACATATCCATCAGCCGAATGCAAGCAGCAGAGATCCGTCTTCCATCAGCCATAACCTGTGTCTCTCGTCCGCTCAGGCTCACTCTCTTTATTATTGATGACCAGTGGGCACGCGGATCCCTCCCACCTGCCGTTCTGTGCACAACACACACATATATGCACGTTGCTACGTCCTGCAGGGTGTTGTTTGCAGCACCAAATCAAGCTGACCTTGGGAAGTATGTGTGTTTGTTTGGGTGATTTTAAAATGATGAATCCGGGGGAAGTCGAGAGTCTGGCTTTGCAATATTATTTATAGTTTCTCTTTGTCGTCCCCTAACCTCTCTGAATCCCATAAGTGAACTATTTCCCCCATTTATCTTCATCACAGCCCTGCATCTTTTAGTCAAAAGAAGTGTCATCTAAAATTACCTTGAAGCCTTTTAATGTTTCCTCCACAGAAGCTCTGTGAAGTACAAATGTGGGGCTTCCCGGTGTCCGATAGAGAAAGAAATTCTCATTCTGAAACGAAGGAGAGAACGAAGCTCCTGTGAGCTCTTTGAATTTCAATGGGTGTATTTTTTTTTTTTTTTTTTTTTACTGCAAAGACATTTGGCAAAACCCAATGATGCTGCCGTTTTTGCAGAGTCATGCTTGCAAAAGCTGCTGTGAGTTTTAAGACCCGTGAATAAAAAGACTTATTCCCCCGCGATGAAGAGAAGGTTTTGCAGACAGCCCATTTAGTGCTTTGTTTGTCCAAGGGCACGGGGAATGTGTGGCAGAGACAAGAGGTGCATGCTTTGCATCCTCAATTCTCAAATGTTGTGCTGGTCAGCGAGTGTTTACTGTTGGGTTTATGTGTCTCCTGGAAGCTTTGATGGAAATACTCAGTACGATAGTAATTACTCAATTTAGCTTGGTGGAGATTATGTTCATTTAATGAGAAAAATCCCACACAGTATTTTACATAACATTCTACTGGTCAACTTACTGCTGTTTCTAGTGACATTCCTTCCTTTACTATGAACTTAGACTGTGTAGTTTGTCCCGTGTTTGCTTTTTCTTTCTCGAGTGATTATTAATGTGTCACGGAGACATTAGTGAGCATGCTCAAAGATATGATTCCCAGTAATGGTGTAGCTATCTGTGCTCAGGCTCAGAGGCTGTCAGGGGCCCATGTAGGAATTTCAGGGTGTGCCCTCTCACTCGGACTGTTTCACACAGTCTTCAACGTAAACATTCAATAACATAATTAGGTCAATTACTGATTGTGACAGCCGTAAATACCACCTTTTCGCCTAGTTTTGAATCGCAGCCTTTTTTTTTTTTATATATATATATATATATATCTTTTCCGTCTTCATTCAAATGTTCCAAAACTGCATCTTGTTTCTACCCATCACTGAGGCCTGTTAAATTTGACTGCCTTATTCTGAAAGGTTACGAGGAAGAAGGCATGCTGGGTAGTCCGACGACCTCGCTCCGCTCCCCGTCATTTGTCATAACTAGCATTGACATTGTGATCATTTTTTCTCAACAGTTCAAAATTCAGCAAAGAGCTCTTTAGCAAATGTACAAAAAGTTATTAGTGTATGCTAAATGTGTGTGTGTGTGTGTGTGTGTGTGTGTGTGTGTGTGTGTGTGTGTGTGTGTGTGTGTGTGTGTGTGTGTGTGTGTGTGTGTGTTGGGGAGGGGGCGGGGGGGATTGTTTTACGCTGCAGCTTCCTTGTTTACGTTGCTTAGTGTGACAAGCTGAGAGAAGTGAACTGCACTGATCAGGTTCATCTTATTGAAGGAAATATGTGATCCAACGGCAGCACCATCCATCACATAAAGCCAGAATTATCTTTTAAATATGGCAACACTGGCAATGCCGGTGTGACTGTCTTATGTCTCTACATTCAACACATTATTTCATTGGTGCCGGACTATTTCTTCCTCATTTTGTCCGCAGGAGCATGACATTGAGACTCCCCATGGCGTTCTCCATGTGACAATGAGAGGCGTTCCCAAGGGCAACAGACCTGTCATCCTCACCTATCACGACATCGGCCTCAACCGTGAGTCAGCCAAAAAGAAGCTCAACAAACACCGAACACTCCTCGACAGAGTTTGAGCTCTGACATTACATGTCCGTCCCGTATGTGTTTGCACCTTTTCAGACAAGTCTTGCTTCAACACCTTGTTCAACTATGAGGACATGCAGGAGATCACCCAGCACTTTGCAGTGGTTCATGTTGATGCACCCGGCCAGCAGGAGAGTGCACCTCCCTTCCCCACCGGGTGAGTCTCAGACTGGATCTGCATGCACTGATGAATTGGAACACATTCATTTCAGTACAGTTCATTTCGATGAAATGGGAAGTGAGCTGGTGGTTCATTTGCTAATGGAAACACATTCACCCTCCAATCCAGTAGTTGATTTCCTCAAGTATTTCAATTTATGATGAACTTAATTTCTCCGATTGATTCGCACACACAGGGATCTGTAGCTTTCCTTTTTGCTTACATGGACTCAACATGCGTCATCTGTCTCCAGGTACCGCTACCCGACAATGGACGAGTTGGCTGAGATGCTGCCCTCGGTGATGACTCAGCTGAAGTGAGTGGCCCCCTGCTGACAGCTCATCAGTGATGTGATGTATGTGCATGAATTGATTATATCTCTCCAGCCCCACGGTAACCGGTGGTTTCTCCACAGGGTCAACAGCGTGATTGGCATCGGTGTTGGAGCAGGAGCGTACATCCTCACCCGCTTTGCAGTGAGTCCACAGCAGGACCACAGAGGCTGCACCCTCCTACTCTTCTTTTTGCCTGACTCTCAGTTGCGTCTGTAATAATTGAAGGTTTTCAGACCACACAGCTTAGTTACATTGAACATATAAAGCCTCCCATCAAGCCCACACAGGGCATCAGGTCACTCTACAGTCTGCTACATATGCTGCCATTCCCTAGATGATGAATCACCTCAGTGATTCTCTCCTTTACAGTTACTTTTGCTTGGTTTCCACACTCAGTGCCGTGGAGCTAAAAACAGCACAATGTAGCAGAAAGCTCCAGAAGTGACAGAGTTCAGCGAGGGAGTACCGAAAGATGAATAATGAAAAGCGAGGATGGTAAAAGGGATAAAAGGGGAAGGTGTGGAGATTAGAAAAGTGTAACACTGGGCTCTCTGTGGAGAATCTGTTCTTATTCAGAATTAATGAGGAAAAATTGATTTTGAAAGTATTTTCTTTCACTGGCTTGGACCAAAATGTGTGTTTTCCCAGATAAATTTAGAGCAGATGCTGCTGCACAGCATTTGCATCATGTTGAAAGTAACATGCGCAGCGTTCCCTCGGCATCGGGCGAGATGGATCTTAGATTTCCCCAGACACTTTCTGTCTTCAGGCAATTCCAAAGTTGCAACCCTTAATTTAGCACCCCAGGATTCAACCTTCTTTGTTTCATGTCTTTATTTAAACAAGCAAACAAGCTTTTCTTTTTATCCTGGTTTGCGAGTGTTTTTATATCCTGTACCTACACTGTTGAGGGAAAAACACTAAATCATTGAGAAAAAGTTACAAGCTTCTTGTTGTGAAGAAACTATTAAGTGAAGAAGCTCTGCCTTGCCACGATTCCTCGCTCACATGCACAGACTAAACCAAATTGCACTTTTACACAAGAGTAAAAACGACTAAACTGAACATGTAGAGCCTCCACATCACACAAATACATAACTACTTATTTGTTAAAAGGTCTATCTGCTTATTGTCGTCGGCACTGACATGCATCTTTTCCTTCACAGCTGAACAACCCCACCCTGGTGGAGGGTCTGGTTCTGATCGATGTCGACCCGTGTGCTGAAGGCTGGATTGACTGGGCTGCTTCAAAGGTCAGTTTTACCACATAAATGATGTCTGGTGTCTGAACATGGCAAAAGTCCCGATGACCAAAACATGTTAAATGATGTAGCAGCCATTTCAGTTGAGTTTTCAGCTTTCTGTCGGGTTGTTACTAATGAATGGAGTCTGACGTCCAACCAGCCTCCTCTCTACCCTGACCATACTATTTTAAGCTGTGTTATTAATGCGTTGCATTTTATTGCATTGTATTTGATTTGACATAAGAAGTACATTAAAGAAATGCACATATGTTAGATTTATGGATGTCAATGAGTATATCATATTCAGGATTTTCCCTAAATGTGTAGAATATGTATAAAAGTATGAAATCTTTATGATTAGAATATTGTTGTAAAGAGACAAAAAAGCCAAACATAGGATTTTCTTTTAAATTATTTGCCAGCATTGAAATCACATGCGGGGGTGGATGGGGGGGTCCTAATCCTGTGTTAATTTGATTATGCTTAATCTCTGTGGGTGGAGTGCACTTCAAAGTTAGTCAAAACTGAGATGAAGAACCAGAACCAACTTGTCAGAACTTCACCGAGACTGGAGGTTTTTGTTCATTTGAAGTAGTTTAATTTTTAGTGGAATTACTGGGTTCAAGTAGAGAACACAGTGGGTCACAATACTGCCGTTTACTACTGCGCTTTAACACTGTGTACTGTACACTGTGAACACCCTACAAGGTTGTTTGGGGAGAACATTCTTTGCCGTGTTAGTGTTACACACGGTCATGGAGCTGAGGGAGCTTGATGTGACCTTTGTCCCATATACATTGGAAACACAACTCCTTTGTGCTCTCTTCTTATTATGTTTGCTCAAGTTACCAGATTTTTATAAAGAAAATAGGACAGAGGAAAAATATTTCACCATGCCTGTTATTTGTGAAGGTTATTGTCATTTAACATCTATCAAATAGTGACTGTAGAGATTGAAAAACGGGGGGATGGAGGTCTATGACACGCAACTTCCCCAGTGAGTCAGACTTAATCCGAGGATTGTGTGCTGTTTAACCAAAAGGTAACCATGATGGCCTATCCTTCACATTTCCAAAACTTAAAGGTCCATTTTTCAGGGTTTTGGGACATCTGTTGGCAGAGTGGCGGTTTTTGTGAGTTTCATGGCCGCTGTAGATTCTCTTACACGCTGGAAAGAGTAGGGTGAGGCGAAGGGTGTTCAGTTGGTTTCAATCTGTAAATCCTACACATTGCGCCTTAAAACATGGCCTTCTCCGTCTACCTGTTTTATTATTTCTCATAATAAAATATCGACATAACTGTAATCCCTGGGTTCCTTATTTGCCATTAATGTTATCTCTTTGTGTCCCTGACCTGTCATTTCCTCTTGTGTGCAGCTGTCTGGATGGACCAGTAACCTGGTGGATATCATCATGGCTCACCACTTCAGCACTGTGAGTTCTTCTTATAGTACATTACTCATCCTCCACTCTTTCATAGTGCTGCTGACCTTTTGTCATTGACGGTGTGAAACAGTAAAAAGTGAACCGCAGGTGGCTTTTCTTGATTTCCCCTGATACCTTTTCCTCATCTCTCAGACATTTGCTCATTGCTTTATTTCTGTTCTACACATTGACTGGTACATTGTGACATGTGGGTCACCGCTTAATAAGCAACAGTGCTAAAGCCAAACATGCTGCACCAACAGATCCTACAGCTTGTCAGGATGATTAATGCACATTCAATACATGCTACATACATGCTCTCTGTGTTTATTGTACTTTTTAGTTCATCCTTATGTTTGGTGCTTTAAGTACAATATCAATTTCCTATGTGGATGACATGAATTTTTCTCTGCTCTTTAGGATGAGCTGACAGAGAACCAGGAGCTGATCCAGACCTACCGCCTCCATATCGCCCAAGACATCAACCAGGACAACCTGGCCCTCTTCTGTGGCTCCTACCAATAGTATGATACAATACAGAATTATTGCACATTATACATTACGTTTTTAACATCAGGATTTTTTTTTAATTTTTATAATTGTTGTTGGCATTTTTCCTCCTTTACTGTGTTTCTGAGCACTCATATGCACATAGGCATGTAAATTATTTTTTTCTGTATCAGAAGTACTTACAGTAAGCCAGGCCTACATACATAAACACAAAGTACAAAGCTTATGATATTAACTCATGAAGTGCACAGGAACTCAGGAATTCCTCCAACCAAGCTCACTAACTGATCATCATTTTTGACCCTGCACCAGCCGTCGAGACCTTGAGATCGAAAGGCCAATCGTAGGTCTGAATGAGGACACAGTCAACACATTAACGTAGGTTTTAAAACCAAGACGATGCAAATATGCAAGTGCCTCATGAGTGCTTTGTGGGATTTAAGGGTATTTCCTCCGTATCTCTTCCAGGTGCCCTGCTTTGCTGGTGGTTGGTGACACATCACCTGCTGTTGAGGCTGTGGTGAGTTACATGCCATCGTCACAGCAAACTAAGAAGCTCCAGAAAAGATTTGTTTCACCAAAGAGCTGCATTTATTTATCTTGTCCTTCCCCACAGTATTTACCTCTCTTTGATGTTTCAGGTGGAGTGCAATTCCAGGTTAAATCCCACCAAGACTACGTTGCTTAAGGTGAAGCTCACGCAGTACATTTTCTAACGTGTAAAATAAATGATTCTTCATGTATTGACTGTGAAAAGATTTGTTCATGAGACTGATATTATCCTCTCAGATGGCTGATTGTGGAGGCTTGCCGCAGGTTGTGCAGGTAGGTTTTCATCTCTTAAAAAAAAAACATGCAATCTCCCAATTTTTGTCAAAATGATCTTTTAAGTTTTATTTCATATCTTCACAGCCAGGGAAGCTTGCTGAGGCATTCAAGTACTTTGTTCAGGGCATGGGCTACAGTAAGTATGCACGTCTTTTATTTTTTTGTGGCTAAAGAGGGAAAAAAACATCTAAATATGTTATGAAACTATTTTAAACTGCTGGATTCCATCATCATGGTCCAAGAATTGTTTACAGACCAACACTTGTCTGGGTTGACGTCTTTGTGGTCCAGCTCTGCCCCTGTTCGTCGCTGAATTTCCTGTTGACGTGAGCGCAATAACAAAAGTTACTTAAATGAGGATTGTTTTCAATGCAGCCTCGTATGAGCTGTTGCTAAACACCCCTGCTGATGGGGTTTGGACTGCTGCCAGCAGTGCATGAAAAGGAGCCGTTTTTTTGTGTGTTTTTTTTGTCAGCCTGGTCACGGAGAGGCAGCCTGCATATGCGCAGCTCAATGGATTCTAATACTATTTCCTCTCTGCTCTTTGCAGTGTGTGGTACCCACAACCCTCAGTAGGTGAGGTGTAAGTGCTTCCAGCATGACTGAAATGACAGCGGCACTCGGTGTGCTGAATAGCAATTCGCTTCCTGTTCATTTCAGAGTGGGCGTCAAAAATTACCCCCTATTTTTTTTAGGTTGTTTTTCCTGCCTGGTGTGCTTTTCTTTTCTCTCCAGAACTGTTTAATGATGCAGTCTCTTTCAAGAGAGACTCGAAATGCATAGTTAAACAGGCCTCCCTGTAAAGAAAGAAACCAAGGTTTCTGTCAGGCCATACTGACTTGCTGTGCACCAAAAAGACTCTGAAGACACGAATGTGGGTTTTCTGTACAGATGACGCCTCTCTCTCTCTCTCTCTCTCTCTCTCTCTCTCTCTCTCTCTCTCTCTCTCTCTCTCTCTGTGTGTGTGTGTGTGTCTCTGTCTCTTTAATGGCAGTTCTCTTTTTGCTCTCTCTCGTTCCCAAACTCTTCTCTGTGGGAGGCACCCTCGGGTGTAGTCAGTGTGCCAGTGCCTCAGTGTTGCTTTAAAGGCCACCGAGTCCCCCTATTGAGCAAATGCCACTGCAGGATTAGAGCAGATTAAAAAGAGTGTTTTCATGCAGAGAAAGTGTGGAAAATAAATCTCAACACCTCAGCATGTTTCTGAAAGCTGCTTTTCTCTCATTAACACGTCGCCACAGTGTGAAACGCAAAGAGGACAGGAAATAAGCACTATAGTGTGTACACATTCCACTATTTCTCTCCTGTCATTGGTAGCAAGCAGCTATTTGTCTTCAGTGACCACCAAGCTGTGACAAAACCTCTGTTTTAATCAGAAAGGTGGGATAAAGCAACACAACATCTACCTGTTCAACACGTCTCCCTTTCTCCTTTCTTTCCTTCTTTAATGATTGCTTGCAGTTCCGTACGTTCTTCTCAGTCACCTGAGCAACGAATCAGGTACCAGATTCATGAGCAGCTGCCAGACTAGGAGGCTTTGAACCCGATGGCCTCGCAACACTCTAGAGTGGATGAATGTCAGTGTATGCAGACGTTTCTCCAGAGAGCACTGTTTGATATTTGGAACAGCAGCTCAGGATGGTGGATACTGTTTGTTTTATACACAGCGAGATCCCCTCTGCATACTCTGAACACATTCGTCTCCCTGCAGCGGTTTTAGTTTCTGCTCTTAGCATGGATTCTGTCTTCAGTGTTGCTGCATGACCTGCTGGTGTTGCTTCCTGTCAGTTCAGTTGAATGCTGCACCCGCTGTTGTGTTATAGTCCTAATTTCCTCCAGCGGACACATTTAGCGATTTTTCTGTCACACATTTCTTTAATTTGACGTGTCTCCGTATGTTTGCATGGTAAGCACTTTTATTTTTCTGTGGTCGGATCTGTATTCCCGCACCGCACCGAGTCTGTGCGCTGTGTGAGCGGAATATTAATGCGTGTTTGTCCATTTCAGTGCCGTCAGCAGGAATGACTCGTCTGGCTCGCTCACGTACCACCTCCTCTTCCAGCATCACCTCCATGGACAGCAGTCGCAGCCGCAACAACCTCAACAGCCTGCTGGAGGGCAGCGCCACCGGGGCCCTGGACAGCCAGGCCAGGCCCCAGACCATGGAGGTCTCCTGCTAAACCCCACCCTGCCCCTGCACTCTCCCATAGTAACTTATGTGCCCCCCCCCCCCCCTCTCTCTTTCTCTCTCTCATCCCTCTTCTAAGCAACTCAATGCTCGGAGGATCTGTAATGACCTATGTGATTAGAAAGGAGGATGTAATAAATATATTAACAGATGCATATTATAAGATATTATATTAAATACACCGTCAAAGTCACATTCCTACCAGAAACCATAACTACATTCAGATGTGTTGTATATTCAAATGGTTCTATGACCAACTGTCCAACCATGTATTTATTTTTTTCACATTGTCTTTATTTTTCATGTGTTCACACAACATAGAAAATCATTCATGTGTTCAAAATAACTGGACTACATTGATTGAGTCATTGTAGCTTTGTTTTTTTATTTTCAAACTTGCTGCCTTGCGAATTAGTCACAAAGTAGACATAGGGATCACTAAATCTACTGGTGCTGCAGAAGTAGGATGGCAGTACATCCAGTATTTACAGTCATGCAAGGTAAAATATTGTGAATGTTACACAGAAGTAGCGTTGCATACCGTAGCACAAGAAAAACAAAGTCAAATCCTTGTAGAGAGCTGCTTGTGAAAGAACATTCAGTGGTGTCTCACTTCACAGTACATTCACTTGGACTCTTTTCATAATCAAACACACTGTCTCCTTCTTCTTCCTGCTTTGTGTTGCTGTTTTTGTTATGTCTGTGATGTTTTATTAACCTTTAACCAAGTGGGATTTGTTGTGAAAAGTATGAGGCCCTTCACTAAGGGGCCAAGCAGAGCTTCTCACTGTCTGCTGATTCAGCTCATTTATATTACTACTGAATAAAGCTACAAGATGAAAACATGGCTGATGTTTTAATTTGTCACCACATTGCCAAAAATGCTAAGTGCAAGTAATCAACAAGTGTTATAAATGTGGTTGAATGAAAGGAAAAGGACATCGAGCACGTTTTTATCTCCTGTTAGTGGAAAAGTGAGGTGACTGGTGAGTTACTTTCCAACCACACTTGTTCTTGTTTCCTTTACAGAGTGACGAGCACTGCTGTTGTCACAGATGAGGCTCTATATTTAGCACACATTAACAACAACTCAAGCTGCTCTGCAAATGAGATATGACTAACTTCCAACTTAAAAGGTGTACAGATTGGAGTGGGAATACAGTGTTCATGTTGCCGTCCTATCGCCCACTGAGGCTTCTCTTACAGTATCAGTCTGGGGTCTCTGTTGTGAAGCACTAAAATGTGTCCTAATTGATGGCAAAGAGAAATGAACCTCTCACCAAGTAGTTAGAGGGGTGGACACAGTACGAGCTGGACAGTAGCCTATAATGTCATGCCATGCAACAACCCTGTAGTCACTGTTATTTGCTCAGTATTCGTTGGTATTTGTGCCTTTACTGAGAACATACTATGTGAAATGATTTAACATGCTGCACCTCTATTTAATTACATTCCAATCAAAAAAAACTCCCCATGACATGTTATTATAACATGTTATAACTCATTACAAATAGGAAATTGGCAGTGTTTGGTGAAGTCATTTAGAAAACGTAAAGATTTGCCACGGTGATATGGTATTACTTAATTTCTGATTAGAAGAAAAAAAGTTCTTTCCATCTTTGCTAACAGATGTGTACTAATCAGATCTGTTCCAGTTTAAATGTTTCCATTCGTACCAGAGTTGCTCTTTTACTTCACAAGACGTTCACAGGACATCTGATTAAAGCCTGGAAACCAGAGAGGTCTAATATTTGTTTATCTCGATCTTAGTTACGGCAGAAACAAAAACACAGTTGTACAGTTTCTTTCTTTCACCTCCCATGTACTTAAATTAATATGTGTGAGGGTTGCACAGTCGTCACTGAATCAATGACCTTTTCACACCCAGATGTTTTACATTAGGAAGTTATAGTGCTGCACTACAGTTCTGGTTCATTGACTCTACAGTGTCAGCAGCTCGATGGAAGAACCTGAATGCTGATAAATCATGACAGGATTGGGCTGGCAGGGGAATCTTTGTAAACACTTTGTATCTGATGTGAATATTTTACCATGAAAGACAATAATGTAGTGCAGCACGGGAATGACAAGGAAAATCGAAAGGCAGAAACATGGAGATTTTCCAGTGTAATAATCAATTTTAAATGAACTGTCACTATAAAATGATGTCACCGCTTCAACCCACAGCATTGCATGTACATTGTGTATGTTAATGCTGCTTACGTACACATAGAGCTCATTCTGTACATAAATGATGCACCATTAATTGCATTTGAAAACTGTCTGCATCACAGAGATCAACACAAGATGTTCTGGGTCAGGATGGCAGTTATGAGTGTCACAGGAAACTGCAGCTGGGTGACAAACATAAAGGCCGGGCTTTCTCTCTTCAGTCAGCTCACACTATAAACAGCTGCGAAAACACAGCAGTCTTCATGGGAACAGATCAGAGGAGGGAACACAGTCATTCTGATTGATCAGCAGGCCTGAATGGGAACTTGAGCATACACATATATACCATGTATGATTGTGTGTGCTGAAGGCAGACGAGCGCTTTTCATTAAGAAGACTTGGAACTGACTTGTTGGTCTGAGAAGAATCTGTCTCACCACTTGTTGTTTTGAATACAATTGGAGGAGGTGAGTAAATTACTTGCTTTTCTGTCTTCCTTTTTTATTGGCTTTAACCTCCAGGATATTACAAACAATATGGCTGAATGCTTTTATCATTTAAAATATCAATTGTTTTCACTCAGCAGTGTTTATAAACTCTGTCAGTGGTTTATATTTTTTTTGGAGATAATTTTGGATATTTTATCACTTTGCTGCTGTCAGCAAAAAAAGTAGACTTCATCATAAGAATAAAATCAGATCTTTCTACTCTCATGAGAAGTTGACCTTATTCCTTTCTTACATGTTGCATGGAAATGTAACACAGGATATCGATGGCTCTTGTGGTTCAGCGCCTTCCTGTATCATCTAGGTTTTTGTTATCTGGTTACAACATAATTAACGGCTAATTTCAATGTTGCCTAATACAATTGAAATGTGAATGCGAGTTATTGAAAGCCTTTGAGTGCAGACCATTTTCTAATTATGCTTTACCCCCACTCTCTCTTAAAGCCACAACAGACATTTCAAATCAGCAAAAAGAACATGGGAACTTGCCCCACCAGATGTGAATCCAACCTGACAGTGCTTGAAAATCCAGCTGAATCTGTGACACCAGGTAGGTTCAACCCTGAGATGTGAATACACAAAATAAAAGTGAAGAAAAGGTGACGTGAAATATCTCCTCTCTCTCTCTCTCTCTCTCTCTCTCTCTCAGTAGACCTCCAGGAAAGCATTATCATATCTCTTCATAACTACCCGTCATTTGGACAGACAGAATTGACCATGTACATTGGGGAGAGACTAACCATCATATCAGAGTATGTGTTACACGTCTTAATGTTTCACCTTCACCCGAGCTGTCTACCAGGCAGATACAATAAGCCATGATTGCTCTCTCCTTTTTAATTAAACAGCGAAGGGGATTTCATGATGGTGAGATCCACTACGACGGGACATGAGACCTACATTCCCACCAACTATACAGCAAGGGTGACAGACAGGTGAGTTTTTTTCTCTAAATTACTCTGTGTGCGTCGAAGAGAAAACACAAGAGTATTTTTTTTTTTTAGACAGAAGTAAGAAAGAAATGAAAGGGAGGAGGGGGGTTCCCTGAGAGGTGTGAGGAGTCTGTGTAGGTGAACTGTCTCTACCTCAGTGGAGAACAACATTTTTATCGTCTCCAGTGACATGATCAGCCTCTGCCTCCTGCATTTTCATCCTCCTCCAGTGGTAAACGTGCTCTGACATTGTTTCAGTGGACTTTCCGAACTTCAAAACAAAAGCAAAATATATTTTTTCATGATGACACTGTCTTATATTCCCAAAGGTCTGAATGTGGAAGTGTTCCTTTTTGTTCAGGTGGCTGTTCGCAGGCATTAGCAGGTACAGAGCAGAGGAGCTGCTCATGCAACCGAATAACCAGACTGGAGCCTTTTTGATCCGAGAGTCAGAGACTAACACAGGTCAGCCGGCTGTTTCCTGTTTTTTTCATTGCAATATACATCATAACCGACTGGTGGTTTAAAGTAACCAATTATGTTCAAGTATTGCAATTTTGATGTATTTCTACTTAAGTAGGCTAAGATACTTTGTATTTATATTCCAATGGATTCCTGATGGGAATTTTAGTACAATACAATTATTTAACATCTGTAGTTAGTTGTAGGTGTTACTTTTGAAATATAATACATTTACAAAATACATTGATTTGGTAAAAAGATTAAACCACAACATAAAAATAACAAAGGAAAACAAAGTCTAGCTGACACTTTCACCACTGATCTCCCAATACAATATTTAACTAAATCTTCTTTGAGCACCTAAATAGTTGAAATGCAACCTGTGCATTGATACAGCTCTATTAATAATCATATCATTTAATGTGTAAAAATGTATGTCACAGGGCCCGTTTTCTGCAGGACCAGTACTTTTACTTTCGAATGTGGGATTTGCATGTTACTGTAATGTACTGTAGTACTGATGTATGACCTGGATACATCTTTCACCACTGAGCACTAAATTGTAGCTTTTGAATACAAAATAACATTTAAAATATCATGTGTGGTGTGTGCTCATGAGACCACATCAATTCAATTTCAACTTTCTAAAGAAAACACGACGTTGTAATAAGGAAGATCAGTGTTAATCAATTTAGGATTCATGGTGTGAATCGGGACCAACATATTATAACTGCAGCATCTGTGTGCCATGCTGTCTTTAGATTGCTACTCGCTGTCTGTCCTGAGGAGAACCAACTCATTGTCCCCGGACAGCGTGAAGCACTACCGCATCTCCCACCTCCAAAATGGCTGGGTCTACATATCTCCAGGCCTCACATTCCACTCCCTGCATCACCTGGTGGAATACTACTCAGGTTTGTTGTGAGGTTGTGACACTCTTTTCTTGCCTGAACACACCAATGCCTAAAAGAGTAATTGTGAAACTGCTGCCTTCTTTTACAGAGTCTGCCCATGGGTTGTGCTGTCAGCTGACAGTGCCGTGCTTCATTCAGGGTTTAAACAGTGCCATGCCCATTCCCACAACCAGCAGGAGGCCCACCATCAACTGGAAGGACATCAGCAGGTGTGGCAGACTCTCTAGCGCTTTGCTTCTACTGATGACTGCCACAAGATGTCACTCTTTTACTTTAGTTTGCAGCTCGAGTTGAGCACCTGGTGGCAGCCCTGTCTAAGTGAAGCTTATCTTTTTCCGTCTTTTTTTACACTTCGGAAGAAAGATTGTGATTCAACTCTGTAGTAATGTAAGAATCAGCGCTGCGTGAACTGCTGAGATGAGTGTGTGAGTAACACCAACAGATTCGCCAGCAGCAGATAAGCCTCTGGTTACACTTAGGTTTGTGAAAGGTGTGATTGTGTAAAACCTGCAAACGCATAGCAGGATATTAAGGTTGAAAAATAAAGCCTGCAACTGATTCAGTTATTGAATACTCTCCAACTTCTGCTCATGTTATACACCAGTACAAATATTTCTCAACATATCATTCATGTTTTGGACAAATTGCAACACTTTCTTATCACTTTACATTGAAATCTTAAATTTTGTTTTCCTCTTTAGATCAATGATCTTCAGGAGGAAGAGGTCAGAGTCAGACAACTCTCTGGTCAGCGAGGGGCTCAGGGACGCCATCAGCTCCTACCTCCAAATGACAGAGGGTGGCGATGACAGCTGGGACACTTGAGGAAAGACAGTGGGTCAGTCAGAGAGAATGAAGTCAGACAGATGGAGAGGAGTCAGATGCTGTCCTGTGTCAGCTGCATTTTAACCGAGCCACTGGAAGAAGTCGTCTGCACGCCCGAATGTAGTTTCTGTGGACTGCCCAGGAAGGGCAGGAGGGCTGGGACACTATGTTCGAGGATGTGACAAAATGTACCAGCTAGAGGACTGTTTGTGTGTGTGGGCGAGTCCAAAGAGGCACACAGAGAGAGCAAATTGAAAGTCAATGAATTATTTGATTTCAAAAGTTGAATGTCTCTTTTAATTTATAACCTAATGTCTACATGCAGTTTGAATGTAATAATATATGTTAATATTATTGTAATATGATTTTCATCATGGTTATGTTATTGGAATCCAATAAAATATGCTGGGCTATGTGATAAATGAGCAACACACAAATTCAAGAGAGTCTGGCCTGTAATTTTTTTTTTGGAATTAAAATGGATGTTATAGTAAAAAAATAAAATAAATAAGAAATTTAAAAAAAATACTAAAACCATATAAGCTACTTGATTATTGCGGAGTCTGCTCCTCTGCCAGCAGATGCCGCCTAATTACCTCCAATAATTCATCAAAGCTTTCCACTTCCTGCCCGAACAGTTTCAGTTCAGGAAGAAGAAATAATGGCGACGCTTCTGGGGTCCGAGTCCCCTTGTACTGGAGGAAAACGAAGAAATTGCAGCAGCAATATCGTCACAAAGTTCACGGCCGGTAAAATTACTGGCCAGGGTTTCAGCCGAGGGACGCAGGTAAGAGAAAAGATGCATGTTTCGACCGTGAACACGTCCGAAAGTTGCTCGATGGAGACCGGGGACTTGCGCTGAGGACGAAGCCGAGAACAAAGACGTTTTCCCGGATACTTAACTGGCAACGGAGTCGGGCCCTTGTCAGCTAGGGCTTACCAACTAGCTGAAACATTACGGGGTGTTTCCGAAACACGAATCTCATGTCCATTGACACAACTGGTCTTTGGAGACAAATAGTTGCCCGCTGACAAACTAAACAACGTTTTCACTCCGTTAAGTGTCTCAACAAAGCTCCGCTGGAAGTCGGTCTTTTGTTGTTAGCTTCCACGTTAGCTTAGCATTACAGGGCAGGTTAACTCTGCGTTATTTTTAAAAAAACAAAAAAACGCTTTGAAGTACAGTTTTTCGCATCAGAGCTTTTTTGTGTGTGTGTTTGTTTCGTTCATCGGAGTGTCGGGGTCACTGGAGAGCTGGTAGTTATGTTTCAGGAGAGTTTCTGTCTCCTGATCAACTGCAGGTAACATTTGCTCATATTAGCAAACGGGTCGCTGAGCTGAGCGACTCAGGTGATGACGTAACGACACACTCACGATAACTGACGTTTCCATAAATGGAGACGTCACAACAGCTGTTTGAGCGAGTTAACGCGAGCTGGTTTATTTTTGTTTCCACTATTCGTGTAACTTTGAGCCACATATTTGTTGGGCTCGTGTGACTCCACAACGACGTCCACGTTGGCTGTTTTGATTCTCGTCATGTGACCGTGAACGTCGCACCTGTCTCGGTATTTGCAAACATTAAGAGTCACCTGACGTCTGTCTCACCTTCTTGCACCTCATCTTTTCATTTGCCGTGCTGATAAAAAAAAAACAAAAAACCATGTGTTCCTTTTGCACGTGTTTTATTTATTTTTTTGTTTCTGTTACCTTCCTACCTGCTAAAACACGTTTTCACAGACTGTTATAAAAACAGTTGTGGTAACACACATTACATCAGGTCAGTGCTGCTGACACGCCACATGTCATTCATGAAAGGTTTATAGACGTTTTAGAAGAGGAGGTAACTCCTCGGTTACTGCTGCAACAGATGTCGATATTATCATTATTAAACTTACAACGATAACGAGCTCACTGAAGCTTTTTTTTTGTTTTGGGTGGGTTACCTCTGATACCTGATTTATAGGAATTTTGTGTTTGAGTCTTCAGCTTCTGCAGTAAGAAGAGACAATATGAAATCTGAGTGTACTAATTAGTTTTTCGAGGTACATATTTTGTTAGAAGGAGGTTATGGTGTTTTGGTTTTTTTTAGATATTGCGTTAAACACCTGTTTAGGAAAATAAAATTAAAATTTTACAAAATGTTTTTCCTGCAGAAAAAATACCCCACCCCATTAGTTTTAGTGTAGTGTAAATGCAGTGTCAGGAGATTCTGTTTTGACGAAAAGTCATGCAAGGTTGAGCAATTGTGGCATAATTTAATCACATGAAGTCGAGACGTGGCTGCCGGGTGTCATTTAAAAGATGGCTCACAGTATATCGTGGTCCTTGGGCCTTCTTTATGTATTGAACTATGTAGACACAATTTAAGAAAAGAACCACGATCTGAGACTGGGGTTTGTCAGACTGTTAAATATTTATACCATATATCTGCATGTGTTTTATAGATACGTTATATGTTCACAGTGACTCACACTGTGCTTTCCTTGAAATGTGCCACTGAGGCCATAATAAAGTCCGAAAACCTTTTTGATGTGCTCAAACAAATAACTGCATTTTTCTATGTGTATGTTGCAGTGTTTTAAGTTGCTTCTGTGTATGTGTGATAGCTGCCAGGAGGTCTGCTACAGGAGAGAGATAAACGTGCCAAGTGGCATGGCATCCCGACTCTGCTGCAGAAGCTCTACGAGAGCAGCCATCCCAACAGTGACCTCTCCCACGCCCACAGCTTTCTTAAGGTAGCCACACGGCACGCGTCCATCGAACGGGGAGACTGTGAGGTTTTAGCCACTCGTTGCTAAACGTCTCTCTGCGGGTCCTGAATGGTGGAAATGACGTGTGATCAATGCTCTTTGTCAGGTATTATCATCCCAGCTGTCCATGGAGGCCATGTCCTTTGTCACAGAGGACAGGAAGACCGCTCAGGAATCCACCTTCCCCAACACGCACACCTTTGACCTCTTTGGTGGAGTCGATGTAAGTTTGACTTTTCCAGAGACTGAAGCTCGGGGACACGGAGGTTTTATTTATTCTGGAGAATCCGTTGTCATGTGTAGCACAGCTTATACCGCCACAACGGAGGAATAAAAACATTACTGACTGCTCGTTTTTCTGTTTCCCTGAAGCTGCTTGTGGAGATCTTGATGAGACCCACACTAACTATGCAGAAGAAAAAACCCAAAAGTAAGTATGATGACATCACATCTGTACACGTGTCATCTTTTTGCAAAGTTAACAAATTTATTCATGATGAGAATTGATTTGAATTAGACTAACATCTGCGCCTCCTTTGCAACAGTGAACGATGACTTGGTCAAAGACTGCCTTAGTGTTCTCTACAACTGTTGTATATGTGTAAGTATCCCATTACATTTTTTTACATACCAGAAAATGTCAGAGTTGCATCGTACCTTCTCTCAAGTGTAGCACACATGTATAATTGGGACCATTTGCCTTTCTGTTTGTCTGTTTGAGTTATTGATGAAAATTGGCAGGACTTAATGAACGTGCACGCTTTCTTCTTTCACGTCACAGACTGAGGGAGTCACAAAGAGCCTGGCAGCGAGGGATGACTTTGTCCTGTTTCTCTTCACCCTGATGACAAACAAGAAGACCTTCCTACAAACTGCTACGCTAATTGAAGATATTCTTGGAGTAAAAAAGGTCAGAGCTAAACTCGGAGTGAATCCTGAGTTTGTAAATACTTTTTATTCAGAAATGAGAAGTCTTTGTACCCATTTCCTAAAAATATGTCAAATTAGGTTTTAATACATCTCTTCTGAAATTAATAACATTTTAATCTTCACGGTGCTGATACCTTCATATTGTACATGTATCTGCTGCTTTTGTTGTCCAAGTACTAACTCCTCAAATAGCTAATGCGTCCCTAATGTTACCGTCATACCTTAATTTTAGTGTCCTACTGCCCTCGGATTTGATCATGATGTTCTTTTATATTTTAAAATGCATCTTACGATCTCTCCCCTAAGTATTGTGAAACAGAATTTATTCACCAGATTGCTCGGCGAACAGCAAAACTCTTGTAGCTTGTTTGCTTTTTCTTTTTGAACATTTTCCTAAACTCAGATTCATAGTTATTTGTGATTTTTAGTTGTATCACTAAGGACATATATAAAGGCCACAATCGATGCGTTCATTATTTTGCCAATTGTTGTGTGCTGCCGGTTTTGTACACAAAAAGACCAATTTGTAACATTTTTTGTTTTTATTCTTAAATCATTCTTTAGTGTTTATCCATAAATCTATTAAAGTAGATTAGTTTCACTTCTGGTTGATTTTAAAACTTGTTTCTTGTGAAAATGCTGCGTGGCTTCGTTATGTCTGCGTCTGTTAACTGTACACCTGTTTTCGTAGATTTTGTCCAGTTCTATCTATTTCAATTGTAAAATGATCCACGGATTTTGGAGGGAATCCCCTGTACACCTGTTTTCATCAGGCCTGGTACAAAGCTTTGACCAGCAACAGCTGGCCAACTTCTGTCGCATCCTGTCTGTCACCATCTCAGAACCTGATGTAGGAAATGATGACAAGCACACCCTGTTGGCCAAAAATGCCCAGCAGAAGCGCAATGCTAGCCCCTCACGGGCAGAGGTCAACCAGGGTAGGTGGTCTACATAACGTATTTAGTGCCATTGGAAAAGAACAGATCAGCAACTGAACTATGAAACGCTGTTTTCCAACAGTGACGCTCCTGAACATCCCTGGCTTCATCGAGCGGCTGTGTAAGCTGGCCACTAGAAAGGTATCTGAAGCCACAGGCGCTAACTTCCTGCAGGAGCTGGAGGACTGGTACACATGGCTGGATAATGCTCTGGTGCTCGACGCCCTCATGCAGATGGCTACTGAGGAAGCTGAACAAAGCAGTACAGGTGAGGCGATGGTCGCATGTGATGCGGCTTCCACGTGTTGCTTAAATCCTGTGAGCTTTGATTGAGATCAAATCATTTTGTTTCTCACCTTCAGAGTCATCAGATGAGAGTTCTCTGGCCACCAGCCCTCTGAGACATCGACTGCCTCAGTCCATGAAGATTGTCCATGAGATCATGTATAAAGTGGAAGTGCTGTATGTGCTGTGTGTACTTCTTATGGGCCGCCAGAGGAACCAGGTACTTCCTTCTCTCCTTTTGAGTACAGCTGACGTGTTGGATCGAAGCAGAGTGAAACTGTGTTTTTCACCCCTGGACTGTGCCTCCTCACAGGTTCACAAGATGCTGGCTGAGTTCCGCCTCATCCCGGGTCTCAATAACCTGTTTGACAAGCTCATCTGGAGGAAATACACCGCTTCAAATCATGTGGTGCACGGCCAGAACGAGAACTGCGACTGTAGTCCAGTATGAACTTTTAACCCAATAGTCTTATCAAGCAGCTGTCTTAGGACAATTGAATGAAATCTTTTAAATTTGAACAATAACCATCTACACACTTTTTTTTCCTCATCCTGCAGGAAATATCCTTTAAAATCCAGTTCCTGCGGCTGCTTCAGAGTTTCAGTGATCACCATGAGTAAGTGACCCTTAAATCAGTGACTTTCGATCGGACTTTTGCTTTAGGGTTTGTCGTTCATATTTTTTTTTTTTTTTCAATATGTTGTCTTTCAGGAACAAGTATCTCCTCCTGAATAGTCAGGAGCTGAATGAACTGAGTGCCATATCCATGAAGGCTAACATCCCAGAAGTGGAAGCTCTGGTCAACACAGACAGAAGTCTGGTGTGTGATGGGAAGAAGGGGCTCCTCACGCGCCTCCTCACCGTCATGAAGAGGGAGCCTCCCGACTCGTCTTTCAGGTCAGCATCATGTTGGTATTATTAAGTGTCGGCCCTCTTTAAGACCCCAAACGTGTTGTTGCTCCATGTTGGAGTCGCTGCTATTTTGTTTTACAAAGGTTGCTCGTGTAGTTTTGTTTCTTTGCCGATTACTTTTGTTATGTGTGTATTTATAGATTCTGGCAAGCGAGGGCAGTGGAAAGTTTTCTGAGAGGAGCCACATCCTATGCAGACCAAATGTTCCTCCTGAAGAGGGGACTACTCGAGGTACAGCTACAGATCGTTTTTCTCATGCCCTATTAAAGGGATCCACGTTGCTCAGAACTTTCCTTGATTTTGACTTGAATGAATGAGTGCTCGCTCTCTGCTTCCATCCCTCGACAGCACATCCTGTTCTGCATCATAGACAGCGGTTGTACATCTCGAGATGTCCTTCAGAGCTACTTTGACCTGCTTGGAGAGCTCATGAAGTTCAACATTGATGCCTTCAAAAGATTCAACAAATATGTCAACACTCCGGAGAAGGTAGAATTGTATTGTATTTTTTCATATAAAAATGTCTTGTATACTATAAAATATGCCTAAAACAAACAAATGTACAGCCATTTCCTAATTGTGGCTAGAGATCTAGTTTGATTTCTCTTTGTTTAGTTTCAGACTTTCCTGACGCAGATCAACAGCTCTCTGGTGGACTCGAACATGCTGGTGCGCTGCATCGTCCTGTCATTGGACCGCTTTGAGAGCCAGACTGAAGACGTCAAAGGTAAACGGGAATGGGAACCTTCCTTTATTAGTTTCTGTTAGATCATGAAAGGGTTAAAATACCGAGATCATTTTTCACCAGTACGATTTGGGTGTTCAGATGTTTGTTTACATGTTTGTGACTTTTATTTAGTTAAAGCACACTTCAAAACAATGGTTGCTGACATCATGAAAAATACTGTGATTTGTGCAAAGCACTGATTAAACACTCCTCCAGAAGTGACCATGTAAATTCACAAACTGCATGCGAGGTGTCATGTAATGTCAGGCCACACCTGCATGAATGTGTGACGCGTAAGGTCCTACTTCCTTCAGTAGTTTCTGTTTGAAGTCCACTCTGAAACAAACCCGAACAGTACAGAAAAACCTGTCCCCTCTTCAAGATCACAGGTAAATGCAAGTGCTATTAGCTGTTTGTTTGTGTTTTCTTTTTTGAATGACCTCTGCGTTGTGTGTTTTTTTCCCCTCAGTGGTGGAGGTACTTTCAGAGTGCTGCTTGCTGTCGTACATGGCCAGAGTTGAGAACAGGCTGTCCTTCCTCTTCCGACTGATCAACATCATCAACGTGCAGACACTCACACAGGTCTGCTTTAATTTTCACTTCATCAAATATTTTCAGAGAAACTCGCACATGTCAAGACTATCTTATTTTATCAAGACTTTATCACGGTAAAGTTGACTTATCGTCAGATACGGTTAGCATTTTAACTGACTTGCAGTTGTGATGCAAACTCTTTTAGCACTGAAATCTTGCTGCATCATTCCCGTCTCTTTTTCCCGCAGGAGAACGTGAGCTGTTTAAACACCAGTTTGGTGATCTTGATGCTGGCCAGAAGAAAGGCTAAACTGCCCTTCTACCTCAACGCGCTGCGGGAGAAGGAGTACGCTGAGAAGTACCCGGGGTGCCTGCTCAACAACTTCCACAACCTGCTGCGCTTCTGGCAGCGCCACTACCTCAACAAGGACAAAGACAGCACCTGTCTGGAGAATGTGAGTAGCGGTCACTCTTTTCTGCACACAGTTGAAGCAGCAGTGAATATTTTCATTTCAAAGTCTTATCCAGCTGTGTCACAGGCAGCAAGTGAGAGTCCTCTCAGCATCTACCGTTTTTTTTTTTTTTTTTTTTTTGTCCAGTGGCTTTTCTGGCACGCTTAGAAAAACAAGACTTTAAAGTGCTGTGTCACAGCAGTCGCACAGTGACGGGGCTGAAACACGACTGGTTTAGACTGCACGGGCTCAAGTGGGGGAAAAAGCCTAAGAGACAGATGATGGTAAAAATGCATGCAAGTTGTGTTCTTAAAGACTTTGTCAGGCATTTTGGGAAAGATGTAGACGGTTGTATGTCACGCACCCTCTTCATGCAGAAGCTCAAATTAATGTACCTCCTTTTCCACCGAAGGAAGCAGATTTTGGTACCTTGGATATATTTATACCTCAGAAATGTCCTTTCTCTCCTCTAACGTTATTGTTGAAGTGCTGCGGTCAGAAGCAACTGTTTAAGGCCAGTGGAGACTCAACAAATGATCCAATCTAATTCACATTTTCCTTATTTCTTCCAATATTCCCAATAATTTTGCCTCTCGAGAGAAAGCAGACGGGAACTCACTTCTTGATGTTTGTAGTTCCCAGACTTTGTCCTGGCAAAACTGTTTCCAGCTGGGATTTCTTTCCCAGGATCTTCATGTGGAAAAGGGCCATTGACTTTTGGTTTATTAATGTTGTATTATGCCATAAATATATACTACTCACACCGACACAGAGGAGAGATACCGAGAGAGAGAGAGAGTGCAGCGAAGAAATCCTCAGCTGGTGGAGTACCGTCGTGATATAATTGGAGCCTGCACTGTGTTTCTGCTCTGATTACACAGTAGAAATGTGATCACGGATCGTTCCCTTGTATATTTTGGCCTCAAAAATAGGCGTCGGGTCGGTTTCATAAATGACGCGAGGCGTCGGACGCAGCTGAGGCGCGTGTCGGCGGGCAGCGTGGATGCTCTTCGTTCATTAACACCAAAATGAACGCCAAAATGAAATCGATATTGTTTTCCAGCTGTGTCGGTGAGGGGTCACCGTTAAACTGCACACTACCTGCTCGGCACCAAACGGATGACGGATGAAGTTTGTGTCCAGCTTATTAACACGGTGCAGCATTTAGCAGCTAAAGAGCTGGATATTTCCCTCGGGGGGATGAACAGGACCCAAACAGAGCCAACAGGAGAGTGAACATATGACCCACATTCACTAAGAGGGAGTTGAGTGTCTGCTGGATGAGTAAACACTGGACTCAATGTCAGCCATAACAACTTTATAAGGTGAGGTCATTATTGTGTTTTTGCTTATTCTGCTGCCCCCAAGTGGCAAAAAGAATATCATCAGAACGACGTATCATAAGATTTACAGGTAACCCAAATCATTACACTGTTGTTTGGCGCACGTAAGCGCAAGGCTGATTCCTGTCATGGACGCTCACTGCTGATCCAGGAGACATCCAGGAGTGCAGCTCAGCCGAGCCGATTTCTCTGTTGAGCATCCAGACCTGTATAATATCTCAGTCTCTCACTCGCATAAAACGGCAATCTGGAAAAGTGTTGTCGCTCTCACTGCTCTCCTGTTTCTCTCTGCTCTCAGAGCTCCTGTATCCCCTTCAGCTACTGGAAGGAGACGGTGTCAGTGCTGCTGGGCTCAGACAGGACTTCTCTGTGTGCCATAGCGAGCTACATCGACGAGCCCTTCATGGATCTGGACAGAGACCTGCTGGAAGATTGACCTCCAGTGTGTGCACTCGGTGCGCCGGGGACGGGACGGGGCAGAAGGTCGCAGGGAGCACGGACACCTAAAGCTGGTGATGACTCCTCTGAGATGAGCCATCCAGGCACTTTGTGACTACGTTCTGGATGTAAACGCTCACCTGTTTGCTGTCTGTACCTTCGCATGGAGGCTGTCGTCACAAACGTGAGCCGATAGGGAATTTGCCTGGCTGTCGTCCCCTCACTAAGTTACCATCCTCTTTTTGCAAGGAAGAGGAGGAAAACCTGTATGCCCTCCCCAGATTGGCCACACGGCATAACAGACAGTTAAGGGACCTTGACAAAATGGCACCTGCATTGGTTGTTTGCTTTAGGTGAAATTCAAATAGAGCCTTTTTATAACCTATACAAAATTCTATGAAAAAAAAAAGAAAAAAAAAAGTATGTATGATTCAACAAATTATATGTTAGAAAAAAAAAAAAGAATCTTTTCACATTGACTTGGTTTGGAAATGACCACAGGTTGAACTTTCACCCAGATGTGCAGGTCCGTGGCGTGTCACAGGGCTGTCAGGAGTCACCAGCCTCACTCTCGCACTACCTTCACGCTCTCCGTCGACTCCAAGCCTCTCCGCTGCCTGATCTGTGGGGAGAAACTCGTCACGTTGGAGGTTGTTTTTTTTTTTTGCAGGGGTCTTCTCTACAGAGCATTTTTTAGTTAACCTGTCTCTGGGTCTGTTTTAATCGGTGGCTATTGTGGATTGGTGCTTTCTGGCTCTCCTCGGCACATTTAGGTAGCTTGAGGGCCTGCTGTTATGTTTCACATATCACAGAGTTCCTGTCACCCAAAACCATCCGTTCTGTTGTGGCGTCACACTCTTCGCCCGGGGACTCGTCTTCTTTCCAGGTCATTTTTGTTCATTTCTTGTTGTCTTGTTAAAAACAATGGCTTTTAGGTTTGGTTAAACTGTAGAATAAAACATTGCACAGACAAAGTGTTTTTATTGTTTATTATATTTTAACACATTTGTTCATTTAAAACCATCTTCATTCTGTACCAGACTTTGTATCCATATTGTGAGAGATGCTTTGGGAAGAGAATAAACTATGCAGGTGTTAGTGTTAAGTTAAGACTTTTTGTTCCAGCCCGCACTAAGTTTGTTTTCTGTGACCTTCAAGCTCAACATCATCAGCAGTGGATTGAACAGTCTTGCCACTTTTCTTTTGATATCTGGCAAAAATCTTTGGCTACGAGCTGAGTATGACAATCTTTGTCGTCGGTGGCTCTTTTTGCATGGCACGACTTGATCTTTAGGTCCGATGGAGAAGCAGTGAGTGCGGCCGTGTCGCTGATGTCCACCGCCTGAACGTGCTGCCGTTTTGTAGAAACGGAAGATGCAGAGCCGAACAGGTTATCAAAATTAAACGGACTGAACTCGAGATTAGTACAAATAAATCAGCTACCTCATCTTTTCTCCTGACACCGGACAGATCAAACCACTTTTAGTGTATAGATTTACTCCTAGCATGTCGTAAATACATGTTCATGTGAATGTATAAGGGCATTTCTACAGTTGGGCCCCTGACGCCGTGCGTTAACTTGTGCTATGCCGCCTTGGGATGCAAACAGATACGTCCTTCTGAAGCCTTTTATTTGCTTTGGAGCTGATTAACTAGAAATGTCTTCTTGTTTTCTGGCTTTCATTCAGCATGTCTTAAATCTCTTGATCGGTGTGCATATACTTTAAATTACATCATCTTTTTTATTTTATTTTTTTGCTTTGTAGTGAAGTTGACACAAGTACACTTAACAAGTGCTTCTCTTTACAAAGTCTCCCGTTTCTTTTGTTGGATGCCCAAGAAAGTTTGCAATGGTGTCTTGAAAACACGTCATCCGCCACGGGATACTTCTGCAGTCGTGTTCTTTAGTACTGATTGTGTCTTTGTCACTCTTCAGTCATCGTGGTGGAAGTCGGAGAGGCTATTGGTGTGATAGCATGAATGTCGTGAGCTCTTCGGAGCGACTGTATAAACAATCTCTTAACCACTTCTGTAGCTTTGTGATCTGAATTTCTGAGAGAGGGACCCCTCTGTATGATGCACAAGAGAACTGCTTCTCGACAGTTTCTGCTGTATGTGGTGTGACGCTCCTAGTAGGCCTTAGATTTCATTCCTTAGTTTGTATAGAAAATGGTGAAACGTTCTCCTACTGGCCAAGAACATGCTGCATAATATAACCCACTTTTTGACTTTTTATTTTAGACCCCTGCTATTTTGACTTCATGTAACATAACAGATTTATGTAACATTTTAGCATGATGAGGACATCATTAAACACATTTGAAAGCCGGTCCTAAACACACGTGTAAGATTCTTGACCGTGTGGTGCTTTCTCTGGTCAAATGTGATTGTATCTCGGCTCACTGGGATCGACAGCATTTGTAGTGTTTGTTGCAAAGAAGATTGAAGAGATGCTGGCAGTGGATCATGTGGTGTAAATTCTCGAATCATTTGAGGAAACGGCCCGTATATCTTTTATCTTTACTCTTCAGTCTTGATCTCTGTCTAACCCTAACTTTCAGAGAAAAGATTTACGTTTCAGTTTCACTCTCTACTATAACCACTCCTGTAACCAACTTTCACCCTCATGCTCCTCCTCTAATGCTGATATTTGACTTCATTTTCCTTATTTAACAGCTGTTTGTCAAAAATAATGATATAATAAATTCTTCTTTAGACTGTCTTTGTTGAATTGGATATCTTTATGGCATCAATCACACTGGAAAAAAAACAAGTCATATGTGAAGGTTTAAAACTCTTTATTTGGTCGTCGTCGCACACAGCTGTTGCAGCTGGCTGACTGATGGGTCTGACTGCAGCTTTCTTCCTCACCACATCACTCAGCAAGCTGAAATGCACGGGACAAGGATGTTTATTAGCAACAACATACACAGTGTCAGAATTACTCATAACCACACTGGAGATCACATGAGACGGCTATGTGGGTCCATCTTTAATGGAGGATTACATCCCGTCTCTTCTAAATTTAGTTCCTCCTGTGACGCCTGCTGGCTAATTTTAATAAACTCTTCCAAAGGTCATGCAGTTCAGTTCTGCAGATTACTCTTAATATGAATTGCATTGTGGACTGTTTACCAACCTTGCTGCTGTGGTCGCGGGTGCGGACCCGGAGCTTGTTGACCTGCGACTCGGCCATGTCCACCCTCTCCTCTGCGTCGTCAAGCTCATGCTGGATCTTCCTGTACTTGGAGAGGTTGGTGTTCGCCTGATCCTCCTGCACAGACAAAACTCTTCAGCGAACTTAAGAATCTGTTTGATGGCGGTTTATGTGGACTGCGAAGGCTCTTTAGATCTGTACACTACAGAACTCCACCTATACATCCTACATCACTTGAATATGAGTAAGATGATCACTTTTCACCGGGAACACACCGAGTCTAAATAAAGTCGAGTGGACTCACCGCCTCGTCAGCCTGCCTCTTGTAACTCTTCACTTTGGCCTGCAGCTTGTCGATGAGGTCCTGCAGGCGGACCAGGTTCTTCTTGTCTTCCTCAGCCTGCGCACACAGCACAGGGAACTCTTATCCAAGTCTCCGGTTGCACACCCCGGTATGCTCTATGTGCAAACACAATGGGGGGTTTTTACCTGGTAGGAGAGCTCTTTGATTCTCCTCTCATACTTGCGTACCACCTTCTGATACTCCTGGCTCTTCTTTTGCTCAGATTCCATTTCATTTTCCAGGTCTTTGACCTGGCAGTGAGAAACGTACATGATCAGTCTGCTCAGTGCAAATAGCAAACGTAGTTCTAAAACGAGGAGCAGCAGGTGGAGAAGGGACGATATAAACAGTTGGTAGAATCAGTCTCGGTTCTTACTCTGGCCTCCAGCTTCTGGACTTGCTTCTTGCCGCCCTTGAGGGCGATCTGCTCGGCCTCGTCCAGACGCATCTGCAGGTCCTTTATGGTCTGCTCCATGTTCTTCTTCATCCTCTCAAGATGTGCGCTGGTGTCCTGCTCCTTCATCAACTCCTCTGCCATCATGGCTGCCTAAAAATACAAAAGAATCTGTTCTGAATCAGCATTAACGAATCTCTAAGTGGACTGGAACCAGGCAGAACTCATTTTGAGGCATCTTGTGGTTTAAACAGGTAGATAAAGTGTCTAGTAACTTGATGTTTCGAACTCTTGCCCTTTTATATTTTGTTTATTGAGGATCTTACATCAGTGATGGCCTTTTTGGCCTTCTCCTCTGCGTTGTGGCACTCCTGCACAGCATCATCCACCTCATTCGACAGCATGGACAGATCACTCTCAAGCTTCTTCTTCTGGTTGATCAGCCCGGTGTTCTGGAGACACAGAGTCACCTTAGAACTCCTTCTGAGATTTGACTGTCAGTTTATCTTGGATTCTTTCATTTCTAAAACTACTAGCATGGAACCACGCACCGATAATCAGAGCGGTTGAAACAAGAGTAAATACAATTTCCATTACATTTTGAATTCCCATCGACTGAAAGTAGGTTAGGTTTCGTCTTCCCACCTGGGAGTGCAACAGGTTGACTCTTTCGGTGGCCTCGAGCAGCTCGTGCTCCGCCAGCTTGCGTGCACGGTCGTTCTGCTCCAGCAGGGCCCTGAGCTCCTCCACCTCAGCTGCGAGCAGGTTGTTCCGGCGCTCCGTCACAGCCACCTGCTCCTTCAGCTCTTCATTCTGGTGGATCGTCCCATCCAGCTCGAGCTGAATGTCCTGGAGTCACAGATCAAGTTCAGGTAGGAGATTCTACTGAGCTGATGCACGTGCGCCTCAGGTGAGCTCACCGGCCGGCTGCGGTCCGGACTCACCTTGATCTGGACCTGAAGGTTTCTCAGGAGTTTCTGGGACTCCGAGGCCTGCCTGTTGGCACGGTTCAGCTGCACCTCCATCTCATTCAGGTCGCCTTCCATCTTCTTCCTCAGGCGCACTGCCTCGTTGCGAGACTTGGCCTCTGCATCCAAAGTGGCCTGCACGGACTCCAGTGTTCTCTGGTGGTTCCGGCTGGAGAAGTTGATGAGGTTTTGAATAGACGTTTTAGCAGGATAGCGATGATGTATGTGATGCAGTTATTGGGACACAATTTTCTATAAAACTCACCGAAGGTTGTCGATCTCCTCATCCTTCTCTGCCAGCTTCCTGTCTACATCGGCTTTGATCTGGTTAAGCTCCATCTGGATTCTGAGACTTCTGCTCTCCTCATATTCCAGAGTGCCCTGAGACAGACAGATTCAACGTGATTGTCCTCAGTCACCACTGACCACACAAAGCAGGGAGTGAGAAAACGCAGCAAACTGCTTACTTCAGCTTCCTCTAGTGCAGCGTGAATCTCACTTTTCTCAATGTCCAGGCCCTTCTTCATCTTCTCCAGCTCGTGAATGGTCTTCGTTCCCTGGCTGATTTGATCCGAGAGGTCAGCAATCTCCTCTGAAGGAGCAGAGATAGAGAAGGGATTCATTTCACAGTTCATCAAGGGAAAAGCAGCGTTCCATTTAATGTAACCATCCAACAGCTGTACCTTGGAGGTTCTTGTTCTCCCTCTTGATGGTCTCCAGATGATCCAGGGCCTCCTCGTAGGAGTTCTTCAGTTTGAAGAGCTCTGTGCTCAGGCCTCGAGACTCTCTTTGAGACGTCTCCAGCTCAGACTGGCACTCTTCGTACTTCTGCCTCCACTCAGCCAGCACCTGGAGGAGACAGCGAAACTTATTTTCAGCTTTTGAATAGCCGAGCCTCTCGAGTAGACTGAAACTGGAAGTCCTGAGTGAATTGCACAGGTGCCCAATCCTACACTTCATTGGTAATCACTTAAATAGCACCTAAAGAAAGCAAAAACAATCCTCTGTAGTAGCTGCCATCAGGAACACATGACTTTTCTACATGTAGGCTCCTTCACCTTGTCAAAGTTTCGTTGCTTTTTGTCCAGGGCAGCAGCTGCAGCATTGGCCCGCTCCACATCAATGACCAGGTCCTCGATCTCCGTCTGGAGCCGATGCTTCGTCTTCTCCAGGGAGGAGCACTTGGCATTGGAAGCTTCGACCGTCTCTTCGGCCTCCTGCAGACGCGTCACCAACTTCTTCCTGATCAGAATCAAACAAATTTGACAAGTCATTCCTCCAAATAATTATTCTGCATCATTTGATTCTGTAAGTTAAACACATCTCACTCACTTGGCTTCCTCCAGCTCCTCGGTTCTCTGGATGGCGTCCGTTTCATACTTGGTCCTCCACTGAGCCACCTCAGCGTTGGCCTTGGACAGAGCTCTCTGCAGCTCCGCTTTGGCTTCCTGCTCTTCATCGTACTGCTCTCTCAGAAGGTCGCAGTCGTGTCGAGACGACTGCAGCGCATGGGCCAGGGCGTTCTTGGCCTGAAGAGATCAGTCATGGTGGTAGAGAGCAGTTCGTTCAGCTGGAGGAGCTCTGATTATCTGCTGACTGAGCATCTGGTGCATTGTTATGTAGCTGACCTTAGTCTCCTCCTCGAGCTGTTTCTTCAGCTCCTCCACATTCTGGCTGAAGGAGTTCTTGGTGCGCTGCAGCTGGGACACCATGGCTTCCCGCTCTTCGAGCTTCCTGGCCAGCTCGGCTACAAGTGGACGAGGAGGCAAAGCAGGTCTATGCGGTTCTTACAATTCTGTGAAATCTGTGCAAGATTTCTGATTCAATTAAAGTCCCTTACCGCTCTCGGCCCGAGCGCGGGCCCCGTGTGTGTTGGTTTCATTGAGCTGCCTCTGGAGCTCCTCCACCTTGGCTTTAGCCTCGCTCATTTGATCTTCGTAGAGACGACACATTTTCTCCAAAGTGGCCTGCAGACAAGATGGAAACTTAAATCTTTTGAGGCACTGATCTAGTTTGGTCCGTTACTACTTTAAGTCTCTCGGCGTGTTTCTTATTGATCTACCTACCTTTCCCTTGGAGAGCAGCTCCACAGTGGAGGCCAGGTCGTCAGCCTCCATCTTGGCCTCGCTCAGCTCCTTCTCCAGCTTCTGCTTGACTCTCTGCAGGCTGTCGATCTGTTCGCTCAGCCCGGCGACGCTGTCGGCGTGCTTCTTCCGTAAAGCTGCCGTCGTGACCTCATGGTGCAGCATGGCTTCCTCCAGGTCTCGCCGGAGCTTCAAAAAATCTGCCTCTCTCTTCTTGTTGATCTCAATCTGGGCTGAAGTGGCCCCGCCGGCCTCCTCCAGGCGCTCGCTCAGTTCCTCCAGCTCACGAGACACATCACCACGCTGCTTCTCCGCTTTAGCTCTGCAGGCCCTGTCGGCCTCCAGCTCCTCCTCCAGCTCCTCTGTACGAGCCTGGAGGACAGCAAGAGTCAGTTATTTTGTCACGATGGTTCATAATTGCTCCATTCGTGGTTTAGAGACTATTTCACCTGCAGCTCCTTTATCTTCTTCTGAAGCTGATTGACCAAGGCTTGCTCGTCTTCGATCCTTGAGCTCATCTCATTCATTTCAAAGTCTTTCCTGGAAGAAAATATTTGGTAATCATTTTTAATGATCACTTTTCAATCATTTTAAAGGAAACATTATGTTTATCTGTAAATATATGACAAAACTCTCACTTTTTCAGCTTTTCTTCAAGTTGGTGCTTGTCGTTCTCCAGGTCCATTACCGACTCCAAGGAGAGTTTCAGATCTCCCTCCAGCTTACGTTTGACCCGTTCCAAGTCCATACGCAGCTTTTTCTCTTGTTCCAAAGAGCCCTCCAGCTGATTCATCGCAGGAACATTGGAGAGTGTTACCAGTTATTTATATAATGTTTCAACAACCATAGACTAAATGACGTTACAGTACATTATTTTCCTCTGATTAATGTCAAACTTACATCATCTACTTGTTGTTCCAGCTTGGCCTTGGCTTTGGTCAGAGTGTTGACTTTGTCTTCCTCTGCCTGTAGGTCATCCAGAGTCTGCTGGTGAGCCTCCTGAAGAGCCTTCTTCTCCTTGGTCAGCTTCAGTATGGTTTCATCCAGAGCAGCCATTTCCTCAATCAGGTTTTTCACCTGCAAACAAGAAGGGTGGAAATCAATTTAACGCTCGGGCAATGACGGAAAAAAAGAACACGTCTATTTCTTTCTTTTTCCCAGCACGTAAAAAAATCCATTGAATTTTGCTGTTGGTCTTTCTGTGACCTCTTAGCACCCTCTGAAGGAAACTTACTGCTCTCCTTTTCCAGTTAGCTCACCTTGTTCTCAGTGGCATGTTTCTCCTTTTCAATCTTGGCCAGGGTGATCTCCAGATCATCGATGTCTTTCTTCAGTTCGGCACACTCGTCTTCCAGCTTGCGCTTCTTAGCGAGCACATTGGCGCTCATCTCCTCCTCGTCCTCCAGCCTCTCCATGATTTCCTTGACTTTGGCCTCCAGCTGGATCTTAGTTTTGATGAGCAGGTCACAGCGGTCCTCAGCATCTGCCAGATTGTCCTGCTCCTACGGGAGATGACGAGTGATGTGTTCAGTGCATCAGAGCTCTGCTACAGTATCTGTAAAGGCTGAATGTGTGAATACTGTACATCCGGAGTAACACGTACTGCTTGCAGCTGGAGAGAGAGGTCATTCTTCTCTTGGATCAGGCTGACCTGACGCTCCTCC
Organism: Brachyistius frenatus; assembly: GCF_029030835.1. NCBI lineage: Eukaryota > Metazoa > Chordata > Actinopteri > Embiotocidae > Brachyistius > Brachyistius frenatus. The sequence continues at coordinate 7,896,630 of NW_027210603.1, forward strand.
AGCTCTTTTCGCTTGACCTCAGATTTTTCCAGAGCCTCCTTCAGCTTTGCCAGCTCCTCCTTTAGAGAAGCCAGCTCTTTCTCGGTAGCAGCGCTCCTCAGTAGAGGCTTTAGTTTGAAGAAGAGCTTCATCCAGGGCCAGTGCTTGACAGCGTTAAAGGCCCTGATGTTCCACTGGATGATCATCAGAGCCTCCCTGAGAACAATGAAATAAAAAGAGAGAATGGAAGATCTAAATATTGTTCTTGTCAGATTAAAAACATATCTAAAATGTTCTAGAGACCAGTCCCAGCCAGTGAGGGATACTTGGACTCCAGTTACCTCTGCAGTTACCAGAAGTCATGTGAAAAGACTGTTGAGTAGCTAAACTAATTTGATTCAATGTATTTGATTTACAAATATATATCCACTTATTGAGTCGGCTGCAGTACATCCACATTTTAGGATTGAGAGTGCTTGAAAAGTAGTTAACAAATGAGACAGAGATTATAAGTGGCACAAAATAGATTGCTGGAAAGAATCTACACTTCTAATGATACATTTGAACTAGCTAAAGGTATTAAATAAATCATTAAGATAGCTAGCGGATCAACAGTTGGAAAAAAAGTAATAGTTCAATAAAATAGTGAGCGACAGTGGTGCTTGAAATTGATAAACCTGTTAAAATATGCTATATTTCTGCATAATTATGACAGAAGTCCTAAAAAAGTAGATAAAAAGGGACTAATTAAACAAATGTGATAAAAATATTATACTTGGCTATTTATTTATTGAGGGAAATGATCCAATGTTACATGTCTGTGTGTGGCAAAAGAATGTGAAGTGTGTGTTTTCAGTAACTGGTGTGACCCTCTTGTACAGCAATAACTGAAACGATGTTTTAGGTCATACTTGTGCACATATATAGAAAAATAGCAAAAGGTTCACAAACTTTCAAGGACCACTGTAAAGGTATTGAAAAAATTTTAAAATAGCTAATAGTGTTACAAATTCAAACTTGACCAAATCCTAGTGAGTAGATATTGTAACGACATCCACTAATCATGTTGAAATTTGCATTCTGTTGAAGATCGTGTCAAAGCTTTAAACTTCAAACCAGTGAAGTTCAGAGCAAGTAGGTCAAGATTTATCCCGGACTTCCCCGTTTATTTATTTGGTGACTTCTCCTTGGAGCTTGATTTTTGGCACTAATCCTGCCACTACCCACTCCCTTGTATCTAATCATACACAGAGGGATGCCACATGAAATCATACACCTAGTGCTGCTTTGATGTTTCATGACGGTTGGCAAACAGGGTTACTAGATTGATTTAGTCTCAGCAGGATGGTGTCTCACAGCCCTAAATATGGACCCAGAGCAGATTGGTCAAGGTCTTCCCGTCAGTGTTTAGAGGCGAGCGTGCACACGCCGGGGTGGGAGGTGACTGAAAGAGGGTGGGTGATGGGGCTGATTGCATTTTTGACATGACTCCATGCCGGCTGCCTCTCAAAGGTGAGCGTTTGTGTTTATTTAGAAACTAAATCCCTCTGTCCTCTGTCACCCGCCACATATCCCATCAATGCACTCACTTAGAAGTACAGGCGCCGTGGACAAAAGGGGCCAGGGGCCATCGGGCATCCAGGGAGGGGGCCGGGGGTTGTATTTTTAGGGAGGGCCCGAGCAGCTGCCACTTGACACATGTTGCCACCTGACTCTGAGGACACCGTCCACATTGTTTAATTCAGAGTGAGTGGAGGGAGAGAATGGCCAGAGAGAGAGAGGGAGAGGGAGAGAAAAAGAGAGAGAGGGAGAGGGAGAGAAAGAGAGAGAGAAAAAGAGAGAAAGAGAGAGATGGGGGCCCTTATTAACAGCAGGGCCACACATGCCTGATAACCATAGATGGACAAGCACACGCCTCACACACGCTGATAACAGTGCCCTTGCATGCCACACATAATTAAGCAAGGGAGTGAACCCTAAGGTATAGTGTGTCACAAGAAGGCTCGCGGCTGAGCGTGTTGTTATTAAACCTGTTCAGAGGAGCAACTGGTGTCGGAGCTCTTTCATTCGATTGTACTGGCGTCTTCACCTTCCTCTGAAGTAGAGCTCAAAGACTTTCCTGTGCCCAAGAATACTTTTGATATCCTTTCGTCGCTATGAAAACACTGACTGTCGACAAACGTTAAAGTCACTTCAGTCTGTTTTTTTTTTTTTTTACCTTTTACTCATCATGTTGTGCAGTTCCATCCTCATGATTTTGCCACGAGACACAGCCTGCAGCAGCGTCAGGGCTTTGGCCAGGCGCTCGTCCCTCAGCTCCTCGAGGTGACCCAGCAGCCCCGCTTTGAAGAACACCTTCGTGAAGCCGAAAAGAAAAGTAACAAACAATAAATCGGCAGTTCATTTTCCTTTTTAAATAAAAACATATCACAAATTAATGAAATCACAGACACAATATGGATCACTGAGATTTTTTTTGTATGGATAATAATGTAATTATTAAAGTAAATACAAAACAATGTGTAAATTATATGGCATGCTGAAATATTATTTTGCCACACACCTGCACAATTTTAAGAGGTAGAAATTCCACAAAAATAAATAAATATAATTCATGACAAACAAAAGGCTTGCATTTAAAATTGTACTTAAACATAACTACAGAAGTGTATCGGCTAAATGTATTTAAACTGTTAAACATAGAAAGTCATTCAATAAAATTGCCCCTGACTGTTCCTCTAGTATTCTATTATTGGATAATTCATTCTGATGCATTACTGTCAAAACGTTTTAATGTAGTATGTCATAGTTAAACAAATTGTTCTAATTTATTAATTTATTTTCTCGGATATTTAATCTCTAAAAATACATTATATATTTTGTATTTATGTACAAAGCAACTAGTAACATGCAGTAGAGGCATGAAAGGTAGTCTAATAGAAGTACCTTTAAATTGGGCAGGTACAGTGTTTGAGTAAATGTACTTAGTTGCATTCCACCACTGCTCACCTTTGTGTGTCCAAATCTGTACTGGTTGTGGTCGACATCCAACGAAGCCAGTAGCTTCTCCGCAGCTTTCCTGCTGTCCACAAACTTATCGTCTGGGATGGCATGTGGATTCAGGATGCGGTAACTGAACGAATTAATAAAATGAGTGTTCGTCAATGTTAAAGCCATAATACTCCAAAAGTGATCAGATGGCAATGTGTGCGTTTGTCTTACCGCTGTTTGAACTCGGCGTAGAGGATGCGGTTGGGGAAGCCCTTCCTGCAGATCCTGATGCCCTCCAGCACACCGTTGCAGCGCAGCTGGTGCAGCACCAGGAATGAATCCATGATTCCTGTGCAGAAAGGGTTTCAAACGTGAGCCTACAGTCCATGTTTTTTTTAGCCCCTGGTGATACGTGATGATTTTGCTGGGTGTTACCTGGAGTCTTGGTCTCGTTGGGAATGATGCAGCGAACAAAGTGAGGCTGGGTGGAGCGCAGGTTTGTCATCAGTTTATTCAGGTTTTCCTGCAGGAAGAAAGAAACACCACAACTCGAGATAAATAAAAAATAGTGAATTAAGAAAAAAAAAAAAAAAAACATCATTCAGTGGACATAACTGTCATATAAACCATTTTGTTGTGCAGGATTTTGTGTTGCTAACATGTGAAATCCTTGATGTAAAGGGGAGAGGAGCCAGCACAGACTTAAAGTGATGTTCATGTGATCATTGCCCTAAACATCACTGCAAGTCTTAACTGCCTCCGTCCCGGCTGTCCACTGATGACCACAAATTCTCACAAAATCCAAAGTGCTGACAATTTTTATTCATCATAAATTCACTTTCATATCTAACATGCTTCTTTCTTTTTTTTTTTTTTTTTTTTTTTTACTAGCCCCCTGGTGTCAGTCTCACCTTGTGAAGCTGAGACACAGTCTGGAATGAGGCGGCCTTCTTCCTCTTTTCCTTGCCACCAGTTTTGGGGTCGGATGCTGTGAGAGAACCAGAGGAGTAATTAATTTGACCCCCTTAAAACATCCATTATTTATTCTATAGTCCTCTTTCTGAATCCCACTTCCTGTACCTGAGCCCGAGCCGATGTAATTCTCATACAAACAAGCAAGCAGCTTGTTTGAGGACTTTCGGAAACATGCCGCCACCGTCTCGTTCAGTGGGTCTTTGTTTTTATCTAACCAGCCAAAAATAGTGTATGGTACCTGTAACAAGAAAAACCCAGCAGTGTCAACGAAATTAATAAACATTCAATGAATTCCATATAAGATTTAATGTAAGATTGCGCTTCGGTGAGATCACACTTACCACTCCTGCGTAGTGCACCAGCTCAAAATGAGCCTCGTACTTGCGTTTCTTGTCCGGACGTGGTTTTTGGAAATTAGCCGACTTGCCAATGTGATTATCATACATCTTGGCTTTAAAGCTGCTGTCGGTGGCTTTTGGGAACATGCACTCCTCTTCGAGGATTGACATGATGCCCAGCGGCTGCAGGAAAAGAAACGACTTAGTCTTTATAAAAACTCCCTAACAATTAGTAATAGGTAATAATAAGACCACAGAACTGCGTTTACCTTTTCTATGAGATCAATGCAAGCTTGAAGGTCGAGCCCAAAGTCGATGAAGGTCCACTCAATGCCCTCTTTCTTGTACTCCTCCTGCTCCAGGATGAACATATGGTGGTTGAAAAACTGTTGCAGTTTCTCGTTTGTGAAGTTGATGCACAGCTGCTCGAAGCTGTTGAGCTGCGATGAAAACAGAGCAGGTGTTCAGAGGGAGCGTTCGAGAAGTAAACAGCATGAAAACTATGAGGATATGTTAAAGAGATTCATCCTGCAGTGTTGCTAATCAGTCACAGTGAGAGAGAGGATGAAATACTAGCAGAGCACCTGTGGAAATTAATCCAATATGTGACCATGGAAACGCAAAACTAGTGATAGATTTCTTTCTAAAAAAAAAAATTAAAAAAAAAGACAAATGTACTGATTATAATTAAAAAGATAATTGCAGCATAGATCAACTTACATCAAAGATCTCAAAGCCAGCGATGTCCAGGACTCCTATGAAGTACTGGCGAGGCAGCGAGGTGTACAGGGTTCGGTTGATGCGTCCCACGAGCCATTTGAACATGCGGTCATATGTGGCTTTGGCCAGTGCGCCGACGGCATAGGTAACCTTCAGCACCACACACACAAATACACCAGCATACACACAAGAAGGGATGCAACTGTCATTCATGTGGATAGCTTCTGTTGCTTAGATACCAGATTCTAGCGCATCAATAGATTGAGGATTAAGGAGCCATCGGCCTTCAGCACACTGGTCGTCCAGCAGAGAGAGGTCAAACTGAACTCAGTAAAATGCCTCTCATAATTTAACAATACACATTGATTGATGTGCGAATGGTGTCGGATTATGTAATCTGAAACAATTAAACGAAGACACAGACAGCAGACGTGGTACCTTCTCACCTGTTCCACATTCTGTCCCTTCACCACATACTCGTTCCCCACCTTCACCCTTGGGTGGAGGAGGCCCTTGATGAGGTCAGCTGAACTGACTCCCATCAGGAATGAGGCCTTGTCTGCACCTGGCCACCAGAGAAAGAAAGAGTGAAAGACAAATTCTCGTCTAAATGTGTCATAACTCTACTGCTGGTTCTTACTTTCGGTGCCGTCAGCCTCTGCCTGCTCTTCACGCTGCTTTTGCTTGAATTTCATGTTGCCAAAGTGCATGATGGCTCCAACTATTTTATAGCAGCCATACTTCTCGTCGGGGAGGAAGCCCAGGATGTCCATGGCATGCTGTGGAGGGGCAAAACAAAATATCCTCAATGTGCCAAATTCTCTCCATGTCTTTATTCTGAGTGCGGAAAAGACAAAAGCTCTTACATCAGTGGCCATCAGCTCCTGTGCATCATCCAGGTTCTCCACAGTGGTAACTCCCTGAGAGCAGAAGTGGTAGTCGTACGGGTTGGAGGACACGAGCAGCATGTCTGGAACAAAAGTTTTACAACATCATGTCGCAGTTCTTCAGCGATAATCAACATCGAGATAAATGTGTAAAGCGGACTGACTGACCTAAGAGCTCAGGTTTCTTCTGCGACATGATCTGGTAGTAGATGTGGTAGCTCCTCTCACCGGGCTGCTGAAATATTACTCTGGATTTTTCAAGAAGATCTGAAGGACAGCGTGTTTGTGTTGGACACAATGAGAAATGCATGGCGTTAAAAGACAGCACGTTTCTGTTTACTCACATATATCAATATCAGCCGATGCCAGTTTGCCAGTGGGTCCGAAGTGGATCCTGATGAACTTGCCCTACAGAAGAAAGATCCGAATAACCAACCAAGAATATCCAACCTGTTTTAATCTCTACATTGTGTTGTGAAGACACAAGCAATTTTCCAGGTACTTACAAATCGGGATGAGTTGTCATTCCTTAGAGTTTTGGCATTACCAAACGCCTCCATGGCAGGGTTTGCCTCAATGATCTGATCCTCCAGAGTCCCCTGGGAGGGGACAAAAATTAAATTAGGCCTTGTCACAATATTCTTTACAATTTGCAATTTATGTTTGATCGCTGTTAAACTCACCCCGGTTTTAGTGGCAGGACCTTGCTGTAAAAGAAGGTGAGAAGCGTATGGGTTTCATATCATATATAAACCAGGACGGAATAATGCTTTGACAATCAAAGGGGAACACCATGACTGGCTGGAAAATTAGAAACTGCTTGTTAAAGCTGTGGTAAAAAAAAAAAAACAAAAACAATGGTCACCTTGTTTTATGTGAAGTGTGGTGAACGCAAGAGGGAAAAGGGGGAGGAAAAATGGGCATCAAACAACAAAGAAAAGTCAAAAGGCTAAAATCAATGCATAGGGAAAAATGATGGAAAATTACAATTTTGAGTCATAAAAAGGACATTGGGAGAGGAAAAGGGAAAAAAACATTAAAAACCAATAAGAAAGCAGAGTGGAGCGGCTGGAAATGGCCACACAACACACGAGGGTAAAGACTCAGACATGAATGTAATCACTTCTCACATTCACCATTTTGACAGTGAGGAAAATGTATGGATATGGTTTAAGGGAATACACTGAAGGATTCCTGGGAGCAAAAAAAAGAAAAAATGAAAAAAGAAAAAGAAAAAACAGCAAAAAAGAAAAAGCTTGAAAACGGGAGGTGGGAAAGAAAAATATGGGTTGCCACATCAGCCTTACTCCTTTTTTGGCAGGTGTTTCCCCAAGAGCTGCTACAATGGCAAAATACTGAATGACACGTTTCGTGTTGACAGTTTTGCCAGCACCGGATTCTCCGCTATAGGAGTGTAAAAAATAACAAAGTGTACATAGAACAGATACAGTAAAAACTGGTCACAAAACATAAAAGTACACTGTATGTTACAATAGAGAAAAAAAGATTTAAAAAAAAATTGAAGAACAAATTCCAGTCAGAGTCAAAAAGTTGGAGCAAAAATATAAAATCTTTAAAGTGGTTGTGTTTGGAGAGCCTACCCTTTTATATATAGTCTATGTATGTTACATGGCTGCTACAAGCTGTGTTTCTGAAACAAGACAAAAAATATGTTAATTTGAAGCCGTTGCTACTTACGTGATGAGCATGGACTGGTTCTCCCGATCTGTAGAAGACAAAATAAATATATGTTCATATTTTGTGTGCTTGTGTCTACTGTACATTGTTATTAATTGTGTGTGTGCACTCACTGCGCAGCATGTCATTGTAGGTATTGTCTGCGATGGAGTAGATGTGTGGCGGGGCCTCAGAGCGCCGCTTGCCTTTGTAAGCAGCGACCACAGGAGCTGTGTAGACAGGCAGCCATTTGTACGGATTCACCGTCACACAGAAGAGGCCGGAGTAGGTCTGAGGAAACAGGAGGGCTGAACTCTGAGTGATGCCCCATACCTAAAACCATCCTGATACTCACAGTTGAACTGTGTAATCTAATGTCAATAATCGTGTCTGTTAAGGAAACATGGGAGAAGGGAATCTCTCCATAATGGGATACTCACATAGATCATCCAGGCAGCGTAGCGTCGGCGCAGGTTGTAAAGCACGGAGGCCTCATTGAGATGTGTCAGCATGGCCATGTCTTCGATCATGTCATACTTAGGAGGATTCATCTGCTGGATGTCACAGTCCTTCACTGTCAGGGTCTACAGTGATGGGCAGGCAGACATGAAGAGGTGATCTTGTACATATGTTGAACTGTTAAGATGAAGTGCCAATAGTTTCTATAGAGGGACGAACACTTACCCTCCCATCTTTAGTCTCAACAATGATTTTGTCACCGCTGAGCTCCTTGATCTCAATCTCAATGTAAGCCTCTTTTTCATCCGAGACCCAAGCTCGCTTCTTACCTAACAGTACAGCAGAGGGGTGAGGATTAAGAGAAAGGGTTTTTGGGAAACTGCAAAACTTCCCAAAATCATTAAAAAAAAAAATGTCAGTGTTTTATATACATTTCTTATATTTGAACATGAATTTTAGATTACAAAATTTCAAAAAACGGTTTACAATAAAATAGAAACAAATTTTAAATTTAATTGAATTTTAAAAAAAAAACATGAATAAACCCAGTCACCAGGTGATGTTGAATTTATTTTCATCAGAATTATCTCCAGTAAAATGATATTATTCATACATATTTTGGCAAATTGAGAGTCATTATTTGTTTCTTTAACACACTGCATCAAATCAAGTTGTAATGACAAAGCATAATCTCACACCATCTGATGGATTTGAAAATACTGATGCAAATTTAAGATTGAATTCAAAACTAACTTAATTTTTCACATGGATATTTTGTAAGGCTATGTGCCCCGTAAGGTTCCGTTAATTTGAAGTCTCCTTATTATGCCTACCGTCAAAAGCAATGGTTTGCGCCGCCAGCAGCTCCAGATCAGTTTTGCGTAAAAACGGTGCAGCCTCTCCAAACTCCGTCAAGTCAAAGCGCGACATGGTTGAAACTCCTCGCCGGCCCCGAAAACTGGAGTCAGCAGTGAGACAGACGAGTTGTGGAATCCCTTTTGGTAAGAAAACAAATCTTTGCGTTAGATTCAGTGGTTCGTTACATGTTAAAGCTGTTTTTCTTACTTCCATTATTGGTGAAAACGAACAGTGGCGATGAAAACACTGCTTGTGCGTAAAGAGCGCAGATCCACTATCGCCTAATGAGAACAAAAACATAGACACCGATAGGGCTTTGCCGACACGTGCCAGTGAAGGTAAACTATCACTTTACTGCTGAGAATGAAATGAAGACTCTATAAAAGTCTTTACAGGGCAGCCAACCCGCGCGCAAAATGCGTAATGATCAACCTACCAAACAAAGGCAAAAAGTTGTCCACTGACCTCAGGACGACCACAACGAAATAACAGCTTTGTGAGATGTGCCCTCCTTTATACTGTGTTCCTCAAGGTCATGGTCAGTGGACATTTGTCCCTCATTAGCATATGCCACCTCCTCCGACGCCTATTGGTGCTGAGCGCCTGTCTCAATTGACACAAAAGGAAAGCTACGTTTTTGTCATTGCGCTAAACTCCAGCCGGCTATTTTTGTATCCCAGTTATTTTATGCACTGTACACACTGAGAGGGAGTGGGAGAGAGTTGCATGAGGAGAATGCCAGCAGGGGGGGAATTTTTTCACTCTGTAGCTTTTGAAGGGCACTGCATCCTTACCTCCTAAAACAGGGATTTGTGTCCACACCAAGCAAAGAAAACTGGAATATTCAAAGGAAAACCACCAAATAATAAGCACAAAATATTTAAAAGGAACTCAAAAGTTACACCAAGTGGTTCAAAATCTAGGTTGTTTTATTGCAATTGACCTTCGACCTCCTGATGAACAGAAATGAGCTTACTTTGGGTGACTTTGATCTCACATCGGCCTCCAAGTTAAAGCCCTGCAGTGTTTGTGTATTAAGTGCTGCCAAGGATGTTTGCTATTGTGTGTGGCCACAGAGGATGCAACCTTAGAAGAGATTATTTCAGGAGCTGTGTGGCATTAAACATGCAACTATAAATACACAAGATTATATTAATAGAGAGAAACATGGCGCATGCATGGCTCCTGTCACAAAATAAAGAGGCTCAGAAAAATGTAAAACCGATAAACATTTGACAAGTCTTTAAAGAAATGTGTGGAAAGATTAGTAATTTAGTTTTTTAAATTTTTTTTAGAGGCTGTAGAGGGAAACATCTCTGGGTTAAGCACATCGGGCCTTGCAGGAAAACATGACATGTTTTGTTAACTCTCTATTAATTGCATGGTGTGTTGTGTTCTTACATGTGGCTGCTGTAATTTTGTGTATCTGGTAATTGTGTCATAAGAACTGCGCCTCTCACACTCTTGCTCCACCAGATCTGACCTTCAGAGCAAGGGGAGAGGTTGGTGCCTGGTATGGGAGCAGGGTGACAGTGCAGCATGGGGGGGGGGAAGGGGACCACAGTTTCTCAGAATAGACAAAGCCAGAGTCCAGCATTCCTGATAGGGAGATTGACTGTTAACTGTTCGCTGTGTCGAATTCTCCAAAAGCCGAAAATGTCCGTCGGCTACTAACAGAGGTTCCGCAATTTTAAGAAAAGCCTGAGAAGTAGTAGGAGTACTTGTGACATGACAGAAAGGGGTTTTCCACCGACACAGAGACCCAAATACAGAGGACCAAGAAAACAAAAGCAGCAGCCATCTTTGTTGATGCCGCTCCGCTATCTGGTGCGGTGGCAGGCTGAGAGGTGTTGCCGTGATGGCTCAAACTTTCTCGGGCATCAGTTAGATAGAGCAGGCCTGAGCTATTCTGGGACAAGGGTCTCTTCAGAGAGGCAGAGGCTGGTTTATGTACTGTGTCACTTGGTGCACCATTTGAAAAGCTGGCATGCTGATAACACGAGGAGAAGATGAATCCCAAAGTCCCCAGAGCTGCTGGCTTTAAATAAGTCCACAAACTCCGGCACATAAACACACACACACACACACAAACACATAGTGGAGTGCATGCAGCGTGAGTGTCGTCCCCCAGCACATCTCTCTGCACAACTATAGTGCAGCCCAATGCAACAGCTGACTTCTCAGAGCAACAGCTCTCCTTACGTCCCCAGTGTTCCTCAAAATCACTTAGACCCTAATGCGGCCAGGTCCATTAATGCTCATGTTTTGATTATTAGACATTTGTGCAGCTTTGGATTACCCTCCCATATAAAATAACTGAACTGATGTCTAACTGTAGGCCTCAGCACCAAAATGTGTAGACAGAGTCGTCGGTTTGTTCTGGGGGGGGGGGATTGGCCCATCGACAGTTTGGTGATGTACAAGTGAGGAGCTGACATTTTGGGCATCAAGACTTGATCTGGGGGTCGGTCACAGTTGTTTTAGATCATCATGCACTGAATGCCAACGGGCTTAGGCAGCGAGATGGAGAGAGATTGGGAATTATGACTGCAGTCATTCTCAGTAGTGTTTAATCACACACAGCGCAGTCACACCTCTCTACATGTTCAGTTTCTGCGCAGGTGGGACTGTTCATCAGAAACAGCGGTGCCAAAATAAGGACACAAAATGTAACTTCACTTACACAAGTCTTTAAGCCCAGATCCAACTGTTTCTTTAAAAATCAAGCATGTGTTATGATCAACATCTCTTTTAAATTGGTTTACTTTTAATCAAAAGCATTTTAAGGTGGATTTTTTTTTTTGTGTGTGAGAAAGCTGATGTTACAGGATGTAGCCACAACTGTCAATCAATCTATTTCATTTTTTTGTTGTCTCGCGCAAACAATAGAAGAAAATACTAATCTGTTCATCTTTTTTCACTTTACATTTGATTTTTGAGCACTCTGTTTACAGGTTTCATTTCTTTCTTCTTTTCCTTTTCCTTCTTCTGCCAAGCAGTTTGAAAGTTGCACCAATAATTAAAGTTTCCTCGCTTGTTTCGGGGAACAAACATGAAGACCCTTGTTGTGTACTATCACTGTGAACTAAACTCGGGCGGTGAAGCAGTGTTTCATTTTGGATCAAAGCATTCATCGCTGGTGGATATTTCTGTAATCGCCTCGCGCCTGCCCACAATACCTTGCAGCAACTGTGCGGGCTCAGGTCTTAGCCATCGGTTCATCAGAGTGGAGACGGGCAGACGCGTGGCACAAACACACTCTAAAGCCCCAATTACCCCTCCACACCCACTCCAACCCCCTGTCATTTACCCACACACAGGCAACAATAACACACAGCAGAGTTAATCAATCTTTTAGCAGTCCGTTTGAGGGGTTGATACCTCAGCTATTAGCCCCTGGCTCCAGACAATACCCCTGTCTCTCATTGTGCTACGCTGTGGTCTGGGTCAGTGGGCCCGGCCTGCCCGGCCAGCCCTGCCCTCAGTATGCATGGCAGCCCTCAGCTGTCTTTCTATTTCAGGAGCATGGAGGCATACCTCAGCCCAGCTGGGGCATCAGAGACAATGGGCGTGCTGCCTTGTCCAAACACAGGCCCGCAGACAATCTGACGCACTCCAGGATCCTGGTGACAGCCCCGCAGCACCCCCCCCCCCCCCCCCCCCCCCGCCTGTCCAATAAAGTTAAAGTAAAGGGTTAACAAGGCTGCGCAAGCACTTACACATATCACTCATGAGCTCAAAGGGCTTCCTTTAAACACACTACGATGAATACACTGCAAGGAGCAATTCATTTGTTGTGTGGTGTAATGATGGACTGGAATGTAGTGTAGAGTGAATAGAGCTAAATCTTTTGATTTGCAGAATACAGTTGAGCAATTTGTTTTAAGTTGACACCTCTTTCTGTAAGCTCTGGGATTTTTAGATCAAGTTACACTTACATGATACAAAATTATTGACTTTCAAGGAAAAACATGAATACATACTTTAAGTATACTGTTGAGTGTTCCCAGGATAATATTTACTGACTTGAGCTTACAGTTCATTGACCTCATTTTTTAACACCACATTATGTCACACAATCACAGTCAAATGGTAAAACTACTTTGTTGTATTTGTTCTAACAGTCACATCTACACATGCAGACACTCCTCCATGTTTTTAATCTCTTGTATTTCGGTTCCAATGAAATCACTGTTTCTAAACTGTGGGCCATGACTTCAGTTGCTCAGCTCGACTTTAAATAGACTTGGAAGGGAAACCTGTCTAGCTGCTTGGAAAGACCTTCAGTCAGTGACCTACAGCATCTCACTGTCAGGGTAGACATAGCTTCACCTAATTTACTGTCAGCCCCATCGAGGGTCTGTTAAAGACATCCAGGGATACAGGTGGCAGTGCTCGGCCTCGGACCATAATTGCTGTTTAGACAGAGCTGCTGTCACAATGAGAGGCATTTCAGCAAGCCGCATGGCGGCTCTTTCACAGTTTACACAGGCTCCACGTTCTCGTATCTTTCCTTTATACACACATGCTCATACACTAAAGTACATAAATACTCACACAAACACCATCACCACCTCAGCCACAGAGGATGTCACCTGTTGCCTGTGGCAACTGCTCAAATACAGAGCGAGAGAAGCAGCACATATGTTGCACCATCAGATTGTGAGTTCAATTAGTTCACTTGGTTGTCAGGCAGAAACAAGCAAACTAACACTGTGGAAACATCTGCTGTGGCAGAGGAGGAGGCCAACATGTATGTATCAAACACAAGTCACAATAGAAAATAGGTAAGTTTGGTGCTACCTTTCTAGCACTAGATCTTTTTGGTAACAACTGCACAAACCTTCTTCTGTTTAATCGTATCAGTTTGTCTCTGTTGCACAACTGTCCAATCCATGGTTCATTTTCTCACAACAGAATTCATATTTCTTTTTGCTTTTGTAGAGAATTCAAAAGTATAAGTACAGTTAACTTGATTTGTCCGAGTGAGACTCAGACTTAGTCTCTCTTATTACTGTTTTTCTATTAAAGTGTATTACTTTGTTCATTGACATGCTCATTGTCGAATATTCCGTCCTTCCTATGATCCTTATAATTACACTGATTTGTCCTGTGACAAATAAAGACATCATACTTCCTCTTTTATCTTCTGCGGTACCATGAATTGGATTATTAAAGTAGCTTTGCATATTTAATACTGAATACCTACCACATTTTTTTTTTTTTTTAAAGGTCACTATGGCTTATGGGAAACTTAAAAGTGTCAGTTTATCATCTACATTATATATGTACATTTATGAACATGGGAAACTGCATACTTACAATAAAAAACACAATGGGAACACATGCTGGACTTTATGGTGTCATTATTGAAACTGATGTTAAGATGTAGTTATGTTTGATTATATTGTAGTGTCCTCTCATAATGTCTAATGAAGTAACCAAATCAAAACTGTGGTCCATATTCTCATGTGAATGTGAGAGGTCAAAATAATAAAAATGTTTGGAAATCCTGCTTTAAAGCGCCAACAGCTGACAAATATCAAAGCAGTTCAAAGTTCAAATCCAGCAAAGAGCTGCTCCATGAGTCATCCCTTTGTCTTCCTCTCTGTGTCTCTGTTTTTCTGGTGGTGTTTTAACACAATAATTCAGATCTGAACTGAGGCCAAAGTCACACAATAACACAAACAAACCAACCAATAAGCAAATCCTGTGTTCTGCGAGGTAAAATTACTGTTTTTCTCAGAAGAGTTGTGGATATTGCGGTCATTTGTTGCAAGTTAAATAAGAGTTAAATGGATATAAAGGCTTCAGTTCCCCTTTGAAAAGGGCTGTTTGACTGCAAGGAGAAGTGTTGAAAATACTCTGAATATACATTACACATACATTAATTGCATTACATACATTACACTTGAAGTGGCTAAAATATGCTTTGTTGATGACTTGGCCCATAGCTATATGTCATTTTACTTTTGTGGCAATACAGCTGCCTTGTTCTCCAAACTAGGGAAGTGCCAACCTATTGCAAGTAAAACACTGACTATGGAGAAGTGCCTCATACAACCCCACTTCAAACAAACTCTTCCTTTAAACTAAAGACGACATATAAAGATGACCATATTTGGACTGTGGGTGTTGGGTGTCCTTTTTCAGGTTAGACCAACAGCCCCTCAAAATGTCTGTTTCCGCCCCTGCCTCGGTCCCACCTAAAGCGTCCTCAGGCCTCCGAGAGATCCTGCCAACATTTTAACAGCTAGTCGGAGGAATGTGGGGCCCCAGCATGCTGAGCTCACAGTAAGAAGTTGGAGCAGAAGCAGGTGAGGAGAGTCCTGAGGGAAAGCTCTGTGCTCCTGGTCCACTCTCCGAGACGTAACAGAAGGATCAGCTTGGCATTCGGAGAAGTGCTACTTCCAGGCAGCAGGCCAGACACTTAGACAGCTGGCACCATCTATGTGTCTCAATCCCAATCCTCTCTCACACTGCATTTAGCGCACAATACACCAGTGTGTTAGCGGTCTGTTGTCATCTCCTAATTGGCAGGACCAGAATAGTGTGAACATCGGAGGCTGGAGTCTCAGGAGGAGTCTTCTTATCTGTGGCTGATGCCAAATCAGATGTGAAAGAAAATCTGAATAATTATGGGCTCTGTGTAATGAGACAAATATTTCCTACAGAGTGAGTGTCATCTTATGTTCCTATGTCGACTATATGACAGAAAATGTGAAGTAAATTCACCCTTTTGGTGGGAGATGTAATTCTGATCAATGCTACCCTCTACTGCCTCAGAGCAATAATCACAAGTTCCAACTTCCTCTAAAATCTGCATACTTTGCTGTCTTTTGGAATTTTGACTGGTCTTTCATGATTTAATTTATGCTATGTTATGTTGTGTTATGTTCCAGTAGTGCTGTAGGTAGCCTCACAGAAAAGTATAAAATTAGCATCAACATCTTTTTAAAGTCCTGTGTATGTTGACCAAAATGCTGCTACAAAGAACTAGACTACCAATTGGGTTTTTCACAGCTTACTTTCAGATATTTTGACTTGTGACTGTAAAATGTTTTTTTTTTTTTTATTAATGTTATTAAGAACACTGAAATGAAAGTAATAAATACATATTTTATTATTAATATGACACACAATGCTCATTTCAAAATTCAATTTTTTTTCTCTTAAACTAATTATTGAATAAGTGAATATTTAAAAATCTTTGAAGAAATAATTGTTTATAGAAACACATTCACATTTTAAGGACCAGTCTATTAGTGCAATGTTACACCTTCACCGGCAGAGGGAGCCCTGTCCCAGTATGTGACAGCAACATCATCGGTTTTGAATCAGTTCACATGTGGTCAGTTCAGCCTGAGAGGAAACACAAAGGGCTGAGTGTGAGTGAACTGCACCTTGCAGGCAGCTGCTTACTGGTGTTCCAATGGAGGAAAACAAAAGTTACATTTAACTAAATAATACTTCTGAGAGGACTCATGTGTTGAATGAAAGTCAATGCTGATATAAACTCTGCTCCACTTGCCTGGTTGAACTCACTGATAGAAGAAAGGTCATTTCACCAGTCATTAACATGGTGTTTCTCAATGTTTCTCAATGACAGGAAGGGGCTATCTCATAGGAAGTGGAAGTAGGAGCGTCCCTCTCTCTCTCTCTCTCTCTCTCACACACACACACACACACACACACACACACACACACACACACACACACACACACACACACACACACACACACACACACACACACACACACACACACCCTCCCTCCATGGTTCGGCCACTCGCCTGCCCATCCTGTAGCTGTGAGCGGTGTGAGCCAGGAACACCCCCTTTTTTTTGCAAGGCTATGGCTGCCTGCTAGTATTTTGGTAATCGTCATCCTCCCTGACCTGCTGGCCCGATCCTGGCGCCAGGAGTCTCCACACCTCCCCTCCACCTCCCCTATCCGACTACCCCCGACCCCACGGATAATTCAGACCAGCTGTTGCAAGGTGCCTTGCCTACTCCCACCCACCATACACTCACACTTCCCTCCTCCATAGCCTTGAGTTTGTCTCAGGGAAGGAAAAAAAGCCTGGCTCTGGGCTTTTTTTGGAGGCCTCTCAGTCTTTGCATGGGGTCTCACTGGTGCATAAAATAAATCCAAGTCAATCACAGGCCTGGTTCCTGCTCTGCAACAAATCAGCACAATGTCTGGATTTGATGTTGCGATGTGGAAACACATATTCATTGCTGATATTTGCTTTCCTGCTTCACCAGTGTCATTGACCTGAATTTCTCCCATTCCTCCAACTGTTCAGTCTTATTGACGAGGAATGTGTGTCTCTGTGAAATGAGATTCCGGGATAGAAAAGAGTTTTGTTGTGATATTCTTCAGCAGAGCTATCTCTTCATTGGAGTCACATGAAGAGCATGCGCATCCTCGATGATCAAGTGATTCTGTGAGGAGATAGCGAGTCACTGCCAAAGAATGTTTGACAAGAAGAACGAGAAAGAAGAAAGCATAAAATTGCCACAGATCGTTTTTTGTCCTTTGTTGAACATTTTCAGGGCGTTTTTGTGCCTCTCCTTTTGTATATTTGAGTGTTTTTGGCATTTGGGGGCTCTGTGTAAAGTAAGGTGCCTCTCTGTCTACGGCCTAACCACAGTGGGACTTTGGACTGAGATGGAGGGGAACCCCAAGCTTTTGATCCCCGCTCCTCAACCCCCAGCACTGCTGAGTAACGGCCCACGACTGAACTGCACATGTGTGTGTGTGACAGAGGTTTGGATTGTTTTTTTCACAGTGGTGGCGCTGGTGGTAGTGGTGCGGTTGCCTTGTTGAACAGCGGTGGATGGTTGTCAGAGACAGAGGCCCAATAGAGGGAGGTGGGGGACGGGTACAAAGAGCTGTTCTAGTGGAACTATGGAGGAAAATAGTTCATGCTGCATTGGGATTTCCTGCCTTTGCCCTGGCTACCCCCCCAACCCCCTCCCCCCTCCCCCCCCAACCCACGCACCCCCTCCCTCGCCTGTCTACCCGCTCTGTCCTCGACGCCCTTCAGCTGTATGGAAACTGCTCGGACAGTATTTCAGCTTGAGATGGGTGAAGCAGTTGGATTAATAAGAAGGACTTCAGGATTCATGGAGCGAGAGATTCAGTGTTGATCCAGACTTTTGCAATCAGGTTTCCAAAATGCCATTTCCTCCCTTAATCTGTCCACCCACATGCTTTGGTGCAGATTAACAGTTTTGGCTGTGGACATGTCTGTCACATTGACCTGTAACATATCTGAGTAGTGTTATCTGATCTTTTATCATCCGCAGCTGGAATACACATTGAATCGCCCTGACACAGGTCCTGTGAATGGAAGACAGCCACACTACTTCTTGTGTTAAATGCAAAAAGGACAGGTGCTTCACCATTTGGCTGCCCTCAGACATATCGCGTGGGTGTCAAAGAGGAGGTGGACGGGGGAACGAGGGGGTCCGGGTTTAAAACTTCTCTTCCAGGGCTTTGATCTGGAAGTGTCAGCAGCAGAGCTAGGGGACATGTGTCACTCATTAGCAGTGTGGTGAGAGTGCGCTAGCTCGCAGGTTTTCCCAGTGTGTGGAGCAGAGTGGAGAGGATGCTGTGAAAATGGCTGCTCATGGGGTGTTCCTGCTAATAAACCCTGAGGGTGGCGTCAGAGCTTGGGGGTGGGGAGCTAAAAATAAACCCTGGAGGAAAGCAGTGCAGTTTAATAACTGTCTATGTGTCAAGCATCGCTTTCATTGCCCTTTGTGGCACACACACTTATACTAAACTGATAGCACAGGAAGTCGAATAGACTATTTCATTGAAAAGCGCCGCTGCCAGGATTCACTGTCTTAGGAGGGAAGGGAAATGGAAACCAGATGTCTGAGATCCACCGTGAATATGTCAGAGCTCTTAGACTATGTCAGTTCCTCCGTATCCCATTGGTGGACTGGAACTTTTCTGCTCTGTCATCAGTAATGTCTATAATACTCGCTCCCTGTGGACATCTCATAGAGCCTTGGCTGCAGCCACGACCCAGAGACTGCGGGAAAGAAGCGTCGCTGTTCCAGTAGATGATCGTTTTCTATGTTCCTTAGGTTTCAGACCTCACCGCATTCCTCAAATTTCAGGGTAACTTCCCATATCCCAGGGCTCAGTCGGGTGGCAAATCTCTCAGCACTCCTTTGTGGATAGATTGCTTTCTCTTGCTTGAGAAAATAACAAGCTATAGAGTAATGACTTAACAAGCAACAGGATAATGGTTTCAGCATGTGCAGGACTGTGTGCATGTGTCTCTGTGCGTGCATAGATTTGGGATTGTGCGAGTGCTTGCTTTCTGGCCTGTGTGTGTCTATTGTTTGGGAACCAACTGTGCAGAATCAACTGCCTCTCTGTTTGGTTGGTGGAGTTGTTTGAAAGCTGGACTGCTGATGAATAGATCGCTCTGGTCCAGGTCTGGAGCCTCAGAGCCTTTTGGGAGTCAGCAGCCCTCGGTGTAGCAGGATGACAGGACAGCCCCGCGGGGTGTCGGTGGGAGTGTCGGGTGTTTTCCATCATAACCAGCTGCTGCCTCGGCCTCCCACACACAAAGACAGCTTGGGGTCACCTACGTCTGTGTGTTTCTATCTGAGGATTGTTGGACGATTGACTGTTGTAATCTGTGTGTGTGTGTGTGTGTGTGTGTGTGTGTGTGTGTGTGTGTGTGTGTGTGTGTGTGTGTGTGTGTGCAGATGAGACGGATTGTTGGTGTTTACTATCTCAAGGAGTGTTGTGATGCTGTGCATCTGTTCCACGGGGCGCTTTAACTTCCTTTGATCTCTGTTGGAACAAATGGGAACCCTTCGACACCTCACCCGTCAACAGTGACAAACCAAACTGCTCTTCCTGCTCCAAACACGCCTGCCTCTCATACTGGTGTGCTTTAAAGACTGTGAACTCATGAGGTTGTTCATGGGAAATGACATGCTACACACACTATCATGACTCAATTAGCAGTCCTCTTCCTGTCAGTGATATTCATGTGCGCAACACATTTAGCCATGGCGTGATCCAGCTTGCCTCAACAAGTGCTTCTCCCTTTCACACAGCTTTCTATGTTTCAGCGAATCAAAAGCCTTGAAAAGTTTAAAACAAGCAGGAAGACAATGTGTTTTCCCAGCGCACTGCCTGATGCTGTGAGCACACGGTTACACAGTGACATGTTCTGACAGGTGGGCACAAATCTGCATCAGCTCTTTCATAATACTCTGTCAAAGCCCCAGGCGACAGCTTAACGTCGTCCTGCACCTTGTCTGGGAAAATATGCTCAGGTGCATTCTGCTGTGGCAAACAGGTGATATTTCCTTCACTGTCAGGTGGAAAGGGGTGTGCTCAAGATGTGTGTGTGTGTGTGTGCGCATGCGGGTGGGGGGGAGGAGGGGAGGGTGGGCATTCTGTGGTTTTCAATAGCAATTTCATGACTTTGGTTTGGACTGAAATGTCTCAACTATTAGCCAACATAAATTTGTGTACATTTATGTTCTCAGAGGATGAACCCTATCGACTTTTGTGATTATCTGACTTTTTCTTCAGCAAGTTGACATTTATGGTTTTGAGAAATGTTTGATATATTGTATAAAAAAAACACAAATTTCATATATTGCAATCATTACATGTAAACTACAAAACTAAAAACATTTCCGTTAGCCTAAAATGTACTATGTTTAGTGCTGATTAGCAAAGTTAACACCAGAACAGTCACTTGTCTTCTACAACATATGTTTGAGAAGAGCCACATCATTTATTACATTGTGATTTTTCATTTCAGGTCAGAACAAAGTGTGTTTTGGTTGCTTTTGTGTCCAGCAAACACGCTGCTCCTCAGCTTGCTGAGATGCCACACAAGAATTTGGGAGTAATGATAGTTTTAAAAAAGCTAGGTCAGGATACTCTCTGAGAATCTCTTGTTTCCTGTCCCAGGCTAGAAGTCAGGTTTATTTTCTCCCTCCATTTCCACTCCAATCCCATCAGCCTCAGTGTGAGGCGATGCCCAGAAGGACACAGAGGAAAAGCAGAGAGCTCAGGCGCCATCCATCCTTCTACCTCTCCCCCTTCTCCCCTTTCTCTCTCTCCCGCTCTGCTTCTCACTGGCATCGAGTCCGCAGCAACACATGTCTCTGATCAAGTCCAGCCTGCGTCATCAGTTAGTAAACTCCAGGCTCCAGGAAAACCAACAGAGAGCACATTCATAGCCGGCGACCCTGTGACTGAGTGTGTGATTCATTACTCTTTAATATGCACCCCTACCCCCATCCCCTAACCCACCCAACCACTTCTCCAATCCAGCCTCGGGGCAACTCCGCAGCCTGATCAAATCCATCATTAGGCATACTTGTGGTGTTACCGCTGTTAGCGTTCTTATTTACCAGATGCAATGGTTGTGTCTCAGGCCTGTTTGCAGCTCAGCAGAGAGGAATTAGCTCTGCATTCTGACATTTACACTTGGGCTCCAAACTTTGCTGTGTTAAGAGTGAGACAACAACACTCAAGCAGATCTTCCAGGGAGGGAAAAAAAAAATCCCACCAAACCTAGACAGGGAAAGTTATTAACATCAAAACATGAGAGAGTAATGAAGTGCTCTTGAGCAAGGTGATGGACATCGAGAGGCGCTAATCTGGTTGGAGGAGGCCAAGGGAGTGATGCATGAGGTGAGAGGTGTTTGGGGAGTACACATCAAAACCAAGCAGTTTATATTGTTGAGGATAAAACATAAGGATGGCTTTGTTTCCATTTCCTCAAATGGCTGCCTTTTCACACATACACCACTGCTGAGGTTATGTTTTACATGACACGGTTCCCAAGTAACATGCTTTATTTGGACTTGTCCACCGGTGATAAACTACTTACTGTTAAGTGACTGTTACATGTCAGTAAAAGGACTACTGACTCTCGGGTGATAGTCACAAGTGTGTTGGGCAGCTTATACATATTCAGTGTCAATGTTATGGTTCCTACTGAGCATCAATCTGAACCACAGTCTGGAGTTGAAGTGAGTGTCTGAAGGCTGTTCCTGGGAGAGTTCTCTCCAGAGCTCGTGTGTCATGAGTGCAGGATGAGTCCTGTTTATGAGATGCTGACAGCTCCTTCCTGTCTCCCAGACCGTGAGCCCTAACTTCTGCCGCACCGAAGGCCACTCTTTAGTTCCTGGCCACCCAACTCCACCCCAAAAACGTGGCTGAAAGCGCAGCCATGGGTGGGACAGCTGATGGGGGGATGGGACACGACGCTGGCAGTGCCAAAGTGCCGCAGCAGAAACAGCGCTTGAGCCCTGCAGCTCCTTTTTTTTTTCTGCTGCTTTTTTTGGGTAAAGTAGGCCAATGTAAACTCCTACTTCCTGTCGGCCTTGTCTCAGAGGGGGAGAGATGATCCTCCTGTGAAGAGGGAAAGGGCTGCTGCTCTGTTGGGACCATTTCCACTTACTACACACACACACACACACACACACACACACACACACATAAATAGAAATACAGCCGTAGAGGCAGGCAAAGAGTGAGTGGGAGAGAGCCAGCGAGTGAGCGAGGAATACACAAACACAGTGGGGTTCAGGAATGTTAAACACATGCTTTATGGCATAAATAGCAGCCACTTTTGGTAAATTACAGTGAGTGCTCTGGCACTGTAAAGCACACAGCAGGAAAACGCTCTCAGATTTCAGATCCAAGCCCTCCACACTCCCCGAGGAACAAGAAGGGGAGCATGTTGTGTTTTCAATTCTCTATAAAAAAAAGCAGAAAGAAGTGCAGTAACTTGTGATGCAGCAAAGATTTGAAATGTATGAGCTTATACCGGCCCAAATAAGGCTGTGTAGCTTCTGGGGAAACACCGATCTGCTAAGAAAGGAAAATAAGATGTACTGAAATGTGATCAATCATATACAGAATAAAAGAATGTAAAGGCCTTCACATATTTTAGAGAGACAAACGTCATCTTTGTAGCCTAAAACAAAAAAGGCAATGGGATTACAGAGATAAAAATCATCATTAAAAGTCCACCAACAAGCAAACTTGAGAGTAAAGTCATAATCAAGGGTTCGTTTCAGTTGTCTTTGCTAGCAAAGCTAACACCCTCACCTCAGGACATAACAGCTGACATCATCAAAATAGTCCTGAGCTAACCTCCTACAGCTGAGCTTTTAACAGTCCTTTTATCCACGAGCATCATGGGTAAAAATACATGAGAACATAACGCCAAAAGGCACCACAATCAAGGACACTCACATTAGTTCCATATTGGACCTGGTTGGTGTTTGTCCACAGATGTTTGAGAGTCTGCATGAGCAAACACACTCAGCTGAAGTACTGAGTGTGTGAGGTGAATCATTGCTGCAGAGGCCGTCCTGACTGGTAGCAGCAAGCATTTCTCTGACTCAAAAGGAAATAAGGAACTGTGCCGTGGAACAGTTTACCTCACTGTGCAGGCCCTGCTGGGCCTCAGCCCACGCACACCAGCTAGCTGACTGACTGTTAGACTGACTGGTAGCCTGACTTACTGACTGAGAGCTGAAGAGCCATGGGAACATAATGCTCCAGGCTGAGCAGACTCTGACTCACCGTCTAGGCAGAGGAAGAGGAGAATGTTAAACTCTCCCTGGGGAGGGAAAAATGTATATACACTGAACAAAGCTGACTATTCCACCTTAAAATAATTTCACAAGGGCAAGGTGAGCAGATACGAATTCATGTTAAATCTTGGGATTGATCGGAAACAGAAGTGGACTTCCACTCATGTTCTTCTTTAACTCTACACGCAAATGCAAACTCGCATATCCAGCAATGTTTGCACAGTGACAGTGAGAAGTAGACGGCAGGTGGAAACTGAAAGCAGGTGCATTCAGTTGGTCCCATCCATCACACAGTGAGTTCACCTGCACATCTGCAATTAACTTTCAACACAGTAGACAGTTCACTCCCCATTTCCCAGTTAATGATCAAACAGACCTTTATGTATCAACATCCTAACTGCACTCATTTCCACATCGTATACGAGCAGACATCGTATACGAGCAGATAAACCTGCTGTGTAGCTTCTCTAATGCTAAAGTAAATTGCTGAGCAAGTTTTAATAAACATAAATTACTTTATTGATTGAAAAGGTAACCGTTACAACATACAGGAAATAGAAGTGAACACACAAGCATGGTACAAAAAAAACAAAATAACATATCGTCTGCACATTGCACGAGAAAACACAGCCATAAAATGTTTAAGAAAGTTAAAAATTCATCTTTGTACTGTCCATTTACAGGGCTCTCATCACATATAAGGCAACCATGTCTCCATGGTGTAAACTGTAAAAATCTTTGGTCCCAGCCTTCTTACATTTCATAATTCTATTTATGCTAATACTGCAATGAGTTGTTTTTTTTAAAGCCATGACTACTTAATGAGGTAAATAAAAAAGGCACATTTTGGTTTAACAAGTAATACAATTTCAAGGCACAATATCATTCATATGGCTTTGGCTGGTATTATTAACACTGTGGTAACCTTGAGTGCATGGCTTACATTGTCGTTCATGTTGCAGCAGAGCCGCACCGTGAAACATCTTTGGAAAATAACAGACAGAGCGGCTTTTCCTATCTCTGAAACTCATCAGATTAAAGAGAAGGTGCGGATGTAGTCAAAATAAAGGATTAAAATGATCCCCAATGGTGAAAAAAAAAACAAAAACCACTAACTGGAGCCATTCTTCTGTTATGACATGCTTCCTCTTTCTTCTTAAGTAAAGCAAGGGCAGTGGAAGTCACCTGCTATCAACCAGCGAAGGTCATGGCTGTAGCACCTGTTAGCACCTCGTCTATCTACACCACAGTACTAGGGACAGCTGTGTGTGCATTTGCTTTTGTGTGTGTGTGAGTGTGTGTGTGTTTTGAGGCACGCTAAGAGATTTATTCCACCCACGCACCCTTACCTCTGAGCAGCTGTGTCTAGGCCATGATCCTGAGCTGACTGGCACCAGGACAGGAAAAAACACCTCTTACCCCAATAAGTTGACTACATATTTGGTGTTTGGAATGGGCACAATAGCAACAAAGGGACTGATATCAAGTGAGTGTTTGCATTGTTGAGTTCAGATTTGGTCCAGCTTCAAGACCTCAGTCTGGATTAGAAGGAAAAAAAAAATCAGCTTCTCAGCTCTAATGGAGCATAGAAGCTAAGAGGCTCATAAAGTCAGGTCCTTAATGAGGTTTGATTCCCTCCAGGTCTCTTAAAGCAGACCTTTTCATGCTCTTTGTGGCCTTATGGGTCCTCAACAGGACAGCCTGACCTGTGCAGACCTCTTCTCCACGGCCACAAGACCTCCACTGCTCTGAGCTCTGAGTGGGTCCCCTCTGTCTCTCTCACGGTGTCTCACACTGAGGCGGAGCAGCACCCTGAGGAGCTGTGTTTCTGTAGCAGTGACATGCGGCTGAAGGTGCGAGAGCAGACGCCACACTGGTACTTCTTCACCTCGGCGTGGGTCTGCAGATGAGCCCGCAGGTTGGAGCGATCAGCGAAGGCTCGGTTGCAGTGGGGACAGGAGAATGGACGCTCACCTGGACAGAAAAGGATGGAAACAATTTTCATTTGACTTCACTAGAAATCCCCTTCACATGTGACTGCAACAGCCACCTCACGCAGTGACAACAGTCAAGTATAGCTGAGATCACAAGGGTTTCCTATTAACACCTCACACACACAAACACACATTCTGGAGATAATGAAGAATCTCATGGTAGGCTGGTGGGGGTCAGAGCCTAACTGAATTAGCATGATTCAATCAGAGCCAAATGAGATTAGCACGCTAACAAGTTGCTGCAGGTACTAAGTGCTCAGTGATAGCAGTGAGCCTTCAGGCATTCTTTAAACCTTTTGTCACCCCAGTGGTCCTATTCTGCTGTCTTCACCGGCAGCAGTGATAAGATAATTAGCTGACGAGTCATTGTTGCTGGGACATTAAACACAATGAGTGATCAATGAGTACAGGGTCTACAGCAGGCTTCCCTGTGTGATAATGTCTGCTGATCAGCTGTTGAGTTCATCAAATTGATTGTCATGGATAATCTGTGACCTCACATCACAACTGCTGACTAACAATGGTAATTCATACAGTGTTGCAGCAACACAAACACTGATTTCTTCCTTCATGAATCAACAATCAAGTAGAAACTTGAAAGGTGAGAGGATTTGTGATCTTTTACAATATCTTGGGTCATGGATCTTACCTGTGTGTGTGCGGATGTGGCCACGCAGCAGCCACGGCCTGGAGAATGCCTTTCCACAGGTGGTACAAACGCAGGGCAGCGTGTGTGAGCGGATGTGCATCTTCAGAGCCCCCAGGCTGGTGTACTCTTTGGGGCAGTGTTTGCAGAGGAAAGCAGGCCTCGCCGCTGTGACGGGGGTCTCTCGCTCTTCCTCCTCCTCTGGGGGACTGATATGAGCCATAACACCGGTGCATTTCATTCGCTGACGTGGGGCATATGCGTGCACAGGTTCAGGGCTAGGGGGATCTGATGTTCGTCCTTCATCCTCCTCTCCACTGCTGCTGGCACTGCTGCTGAGGCTGGATGGGGAGCTGAGGTCCAGAGGACCCGGGGTGGCAGAGGGCTCTGTTTGGGAGGTGGGCAGGTAGAGAGCGGGAAGAACACTCAGGTCCCACACCAGACCTGTGGTGAAGCAGGTGCTGTCTGCTGATGAGAGCTCAGCAAGAGGATACCTCTCCAGTGAAGTGTCTGAGAAGGAAAAGAAGAGGATGGTTCAAACATACAGCCAGTCAGAACATGCAGAAAAGTTTAATGATATTCGATTGAATTATAGAATAGACAACAAATTCACCATACGAAATACATTTTATATACTTTCACCAATTGCACATATTCTGTTTTGCAATCATTTTGGTTGTAAAGTCTTGGTTTTGTCAGTATTTACTGAGCATGAAGTTAGAGCCATGGGAAGGCTCCATGGGCCGTTTCCTCCCACGTATTCACATGGGCTTGTAACATGAATGGAGCTCTGTCTGGGTGCAGAAAGGGGGGAAAGTGCATCTAACGGGCCTCGACTTGATCGGGGAGTTGCCTGATTTGTAGTCGAACCAAACTCAAACACATGACATTAAGAGAATGATGTTGCATTTGACGTAAAATTAACAACTGCACTTAAGAAAACAGGTGGTTTTCTGTCTAGTTGGCGACACTTATGTAAGGATGCTTTCATAATTCATTTAAGGAATAAACAACTTCATTACTCACCTTTCTGACATTCCAGTTCACTGTAGTTTGGCTTTTGTTTAGCGAAGTACTTCTTGACCAAGAAAGACCGAGGCATCGTCCTTTTTGGGAGTGAAATAACTGTGCGTAAAAGTATCCTGTGGTCACGACGCACAGTTTCTACAAGAAGAAAAAGCAGATCTAGTCGTGGTCCACGGCTCCGTTAGAAACAGGAAAATATCCTCCTATTGTCCACAAGTTAGAGAGGACCTCAGCAACGAAGTGATATGTATAGCTTTCATGCAGAGTGACTAAATGCTGGCCTCTGTTCTGAAATACTCTGACACAGGCAGTAGGGGTGTGCTCGCCCCGAGGGCCCTCCCCACCTCACGTATCACTGCTCAAGTGCTCAGGAAGAAGGCTTCATGCTCACACACTTTACAACAACAAAAACATGAGCCTCAGCGTTTACACAGGAATCCAGTGGTGTTGACCCGCAGACAAGACAAGGTGAAGGAGCTGTTGCCAATTATTTTAATGGTCCCATGTAACCAAATGACCGCGCGAGAGACTGGGGTACCATGTGGTCCAATTATGCAGCAACGTGGAAATGAGATGAAAAACAATTTGCCAACCTGTTATAATTCAATTTTATAATATAAATACATTTTAAAACTTCAGCTCCCATTATGAATAAGTCACAAGAGTGTTTCCCTTATTAGGAGAATGAAATAAATTAAACATCATGAATATAAATAATATTTCTACTGAATGTCATTTTCATTTCGTTTAAATTAAGAATTTGGAATGACTATATATTGATTTAAAATAGTATTTTCAGACTGACCCTATTCTTACAGGGTTGCTTCCTTACATGGGTGGAGTCTGTCATCACACCTGCCACATTTCATTTAATAAAGCTACACCAATACACTATACCACTGTATCAGTCGTAGGAACTGAGAATAAATTCAGCAGAGTAACTGCACCATCTCCTGGAAGAAAGGGAGAAATTAAATATGAATAGTTTATGCTGAGAAACACTGGGTGGCGCTATGTTACAGGAGCTCAATCACAGCATCGATACAAATCTTAAATCAGAGATAGTCCTCTCATCTGTAAAATCACATATTTTAACAAATTGTGACTAAAAAGAGCTACAGTGTTAAAGTTCTTTGACAGTAATTTTTTTGCGACAAGCAAAGAAGCAAATACCACTGAAAGTGAATGCTTGCGTGAATATTTCCACACCTGATGTTTTCTGCGGAGTTTGTTTGCTTGTCTTAATTTCTCCAAATATTTTCTCACTGGCCAAAGATATTGTGCTCACACTTCATTTTCCCCTCAAATTTAAATGTTAAAATGCATACATTTCAAAAGTGTTTACCCTTTATTGTGATTTGCAGTCAGCTTGTGTCATCTTGTTGCTCTTTATCCAGAATATTGTAAGACACTTTTATGAAGCAATTATATTTACAGGACACATGTTAATATTTAACCATGACTAAAGCATTCAAGGTTAGATTTTATTCAGATACAAACTAAAGGTGGATGCTCGGTCCCCATTTAATCCTACTAACCACTAGGTGGGAACGAAGATTCCCCGATGTTTTGCCAGTTTATGCAGTAGGCTACCTGTAAATACAGCACACAAGTTTACTGTCAAAAACTGTTGAACTCAGACATACAAACGCTTACATGCACGTGTGCGAATATATCAAGAAACTAATATAATAACTTGGTAAACAACATGAGCATATACTTTTATGCAGTCAGGCAAAACAATGTTAAAATATAGCCTAAATTGTTTTGGTTAGATTTTTTTGTTTTGTTTGCAGCACACACGTTACATGAAATTGGAGGTAAATCATCTCGACCGCGGAGTTTAATCTTTGACGAGAATGAAATCAAACCGCAGGCTCCTCCGCCTCTGATTGGCTGTTTTGCTCTTGGTGGGCGGGGACAGGGGCGGGTCTTCTGTTGTCTGATCGGTTGAGTATTTGAAATACAAAACAACAGACTTGTTTGGGTGCAGCTTTTCGCAGGTTGATTATTATAGGTTGTCTGTGCAGAAAATTTAAACTGAAACTCCACAATGGTCTGCGAGTCCAACTGAGAAACTCTAACCGCAGGTAAGGACACTGCCGAGCTGCAATACATACACGGTTGCATATGTGACACGGGTCTGAGGTAACCTACAATCCAGTTGACATTGGACTCATTGGATGTAATGGATGGTGGTTATAACGTCCTAAAACGAACTCAGGACAAAAACAATATCTAATCAGCATCCAGTCGATATGTCAAAATGTTGATTCAACAAGAGGATCTTTGTTGCTGCAGTAATGTTCTTAATCCCATTTTCACCCACTCATTCTATGACGTGCACTTCATGAAACTATACCACCGTTAAAACAGTGTGCAGTGTAGAAAATACGTCACACACTGATTAAGTGCAATGGCTATTAAAAGGCGCAGACCAGGCTTCCCTCTGATCAGATGTTCGATGAACGGAGCCCTTCCCCCATATGTCCAGAAACAGATGGACTCTAACAATGAAATTCTGGGGGTGTGGGCATCCTTATTCGAATCACTGTAATTCCAGACATTTTATTGGACATCTGAGTCAGCTGACACACGACTGCCTGAATTTTGAAAAATAATATTAAGAAAAGGGTCTCATGGCTTCAACCACTCTTAAACTGTCAAAGAGGGTTTAGTGTTGATTTGAAGGAAGTAAGGCTACTTTATGAATGTGAATAAGGGTGTGATGTGTGAGACCTTCTTTTGTCTTATCCTCAGCAGCTGAAGACTCTTGAAACACCCAACCTACCAGCTGAACAAAGAAAAGACAGAAGACAGGAACAACAGGGAAAAAAACAGTTATGTTCAGAACCATCAGCCGCCTGTTTTTTGGGGGAGAGGAGGAGGCCCCTGAAGATGTCAAGTCTGGAGAGGTGGTGGAAGAGGGCTGGCTTGTTGTCACTCATCCAGGTCAGTCATGTGGCATCTTGTATTCAGAATATCACTAATATAATAATTCAGACAGCAATATACAGTGTGGTAAATTTGCACTGCACTGCACTGCACTGCAAAGTGATGTCATATGTGATGGCCTGATGGACTCGTAATGGAGCGCTTGCTTTTCAGCTAAAAGAGGTGTAGACTAGTAGATAAACAATTTAACAAATTTAAAGAATAACAGTCAATAGCTCTTTCCTTACATGCTGTTTGACTCACACCTTAGGTATGATTCAATAGTTCCCTTGTTATGTATTTAGCAGAAGAACTGTGCACTATGCATGGGCGATAAGGCCCGACAATATTATCACAATATTTCATGGTACGTTTGCAACAGTGATATTTTTGTCAATATCATAAAGTTCTGAAGAAAATATGTATTAATAACAATTTCAAGAACATAATTGCATCAAAATAAGTATTACATTTATATGTCAGAATGAAAGTTTTCATTGTTCAGTAAAAAGTAACATTTGACTATGATTTGTTGTATATCTGATCTTTTGTAACCAAACCACTACTGAAGTCGCTCTTCTTTCTGGAACTAACTCCTCCAGCGTGGAGCAACTTTCAACCATGACTGCTGTTGTTGCGCATACATTTATCACATCATATATGTGACACCATTACATAACAGATCTGAATATTTGTATCATTACAATATCATGTTTTATTATTATTATTATTATTAAGAATTAAGCTGCTATTATCATGAACGATAGGGCACACCCTCTAGTGTGCACTTTGATATTATCAGTTTTTATGTTACCACGGAGGGACAAGATTGAATTATTGTCCAGTTGTGTAACAGAGGTCTACTTGTGTCTTCACAGAGGCAGATTCAGCAGAAACCCAGGACACACTGTTGAATGGCACCAAACCATCCCAATCTACTCTTCTAGCAAATGCAGTGGCAAACATGGAAGCTGACTGGTGAGCCAGCAAAGGGCAACCTTTCTGCCTCTGTGTTGAATTTTGACTTCAAGAAAGAATACAGAACTATTGTACTAATTATAAACAGACTATTTCAAATATTACATTTAACACACAACATTATTTCAGCTCCATCGCCTCCACTTGTTTGATCAGATTCTGTCTCTGTTGTGTCTCTATCCAGTGTGTCAGGTGCAGAGCCCACAGTTCAAAGCACCAGCATCGTTCCAAGTCAAGCCACGTCCGGCTCTTTTTTCCAGCCCAAAGCTCTGGCACAGATGACACAGTTAACCTGCATCCAGAAAGAGAAGGCCTGGGCAGACCGACACCACGTGTCCCGTAATGCCCTTCAGCGCCAGAACCGCTTTCACCAAGGTGTCCAACAGCACCCCTTCAACCTCCAACAGCCGGGCCATCGCAGCCTCAGCCACTGAAGCGCTACTCGTACAACCAGGACATCATCACATCAGATTGCCTCATTCACAATAAACACAACACACACATCAACACACAATCTTAGACTTGACAGTAAAAGTGTTATTAATTTCAGTCATTTCCAGTTTTGTGCGATTCAAGCTGTACATTTAATCTTGATGTAAACCATTACAACACTTGACAACTGTTAGCAGGTAATAGGCAGCTATATTATTTTAACTTGTACTGTATCTGAATTTAGAATGAAGATGTTCACCTCATAAAATGAGATGGTCTTTGTTTTCTCATTTTTATTTATGCTTGTGAATTTCCAAATGTGGATGAGAAAAGTGCCCTATGCAAAATATATCCTCAGATGTTTTGGATAAAGTGATGTGTTTTATGTATTAACATGCATTAACTATATGTACTTGGTTAATACCTCTTTTATACGTCAATAAAAAGTGGGACTTTGCAACTTGGGATTTGTTTGGTGGTGAAACTAAAATGCCCAAATGTCATTGAACTACTCGCAGTCGACAGCAGCCAATGTGTGGTCTCATTAGTCTGAAGGTAATCACACCTGCTGAATGAGTAGTGAACTTTGTGGAGAACAGGTACAACAAGGAGGTTTACTGTGTTCTTGAACTGATTTAGTTATTGTGGGATTACAGTGAGGATGGATGTATGTCCTGAAACAAAACTTAACAAGCAGTCACTGTTTAGTTACAAGAGTTTTAGTTCTTTTCAGTTGGCTAACGGCTCATCACACAATGACTTCAACTGTGACCTGACTGAAAAATTTGGTGAGAGGATACAGGTAGAGTGTAAACAATATCAGTAAACAAGATACTGCTGTAATACTGTCCTACTGATTTACACCTGCTAAGATGCCAACTTTGCAACACTGCAAGTGTAACTCACCTGATGAGATGGGTGGGAGAAAGCAGGCAGGATCTGAGATTCCTCAGGATCTGGGCTTAAAACCATTGAATTAAAATATGGCATGCAAATCCACCTAATTTTAAAGATTTAAATTTGTTTTCCCTACTCCTGCTGCAGATCTCAACACTTTGAACCAGCAGGCCCTGGCCTCTGATAGCCCACATTTGTTTGACCAAAGCCCGTCTAACCTCAAAGAGACAAATGAAGACCGCTCCAGTCAGGACACGCCTTTACCTCTCTGTGCAGTATCTATCATCTTTGCCATTGGATTGACCATTGCTTTGGTCCTTCAAATTTCACTGGGTGAAAGTTTGGTATGTCATGCTTCATAACATATGCAAATCAAACCACAACTGCCTTTTTCATCCTCATCCCAGTTGCTCTGCAGGTCTCCATAAGAGGTGTGTTGGTGTCGGATCATGAGCTCTGCACTGCACTCGGTCAAAGAGTTCTATATGATGGTGGATCCAGTGTGGATGCAGCCATCGCTGGTGCCCTGTGTCTCGGTGTTGTGCATCCACATGTGTCAGGTGTTGGCGGGTATGTGTCCCACTTATTGTTGATCGATTTCTGTTGAATGTGTATGTCTTGACACATATTCCTCCCTGATTATTCCCTTTCTGTAGCGGAGGCGTGATGATTGTTCATGACATCAGTAAGAATGAAACCAAGGTGATAAACTTTCAGGGAGCAACACCTAAAACAATCAGAGAGGAGATGATGCAAAATATTTCAGCGCTTAAGGTATGAAGGCTGAGGGCACCATTAACATGTTCAGTTTTACTATTTCAACATCTATTGTCTATTTTCAGGAGGGTCTACAGGTAGGAGTGCCAGGTATGCTCAAAGGGTTGCACCATGCTCACAGCCTGTATGGGAGGTAAGAGCATAGAAAAGTGAATTTAATTTCTGGTCTTTAGTGTTTCAGTCAAACATGTCATACCATGTTTGTCCTGGGTCTGCAGTCTGTCCTGGGAGGATATTGTCAGCAGAGCTGCAGCTGTAGCCAGAGGGGGGTTCAATGTGTCTCACAGTCTCGGTGAGTCAAACTGCCTCACATTACATTTTTACACTTTTCGTGTCACTCGTTATAAAATGCAATGATTACACCTGAGGGTGGTGATATACTGGGATGGGACTCTTCTCTCGTCTTCCACAGCTGATGCAGTGTCAAAGGTCAAAGGTGAGCAGCTATCACAACGCTTCAGGGACGTGTTCATTCCGGACGGCCAAGCTCTGAGTCCTGGTTCATCTGTGAGGATGCCTGGTCTAGCAAGAGTCCTGGAAGCTGGTTTATTGAATTTCTACCATGGGAACTTATCACAAGAGATACAGGATGAGGTAAATAACCTCCACACAAAAATGGACTGGTTTGATGAGTAAAACTATTGGGTGAAATGTGTGTTTAGTCCGGAGTTCTCTTTCCATACAAAGGTGCGAGAAAATGGAGGAGTCCTGAGCAGAGAAGACATCAGTAGCTACAATGTGGAAGTTGAACAACCACTTGAAGTCCAGTACAGGGGTAAAAATTAAACTTCATTACACAGTAGAAGAAATGTGTATATCTATAAATGATGCCATGATCTACAGTCCGTCACCTTTGTCTTAGATTTTATAATTCAAGTTCCTCCTCCCCCATCTGCTGGTGCAGCGTTGATATCAGCTCTCAGCCTTTTAGAGCGCTTCAATGTCAGTGAGAGCAACATTACAGAAAATCTAACATACCACTGGATGTCTGAGGTACTGGATTACAGTGTAAATACCACAGAATTCTCTGTATATTGTGTGTGAGATATAGCTCTCTTGGATAAATGTGATTTTTGTTTCCCTCCACAAAGGCTCTGAAAGCAGCTTTAGTTATAGCCAGTGGTTTGGGTGACGTCAAATATAACTCATCAGTGACTGAGCTGCTCTCTGACATTCTGAGGTAAAATACACTGCGGCATCAGGATCATTGTTGGGGCTGCAGGTAACAGCTATTTTGAACATTGATCAACCAGACTGCTTTCTCGATTCACTGAACTGTTATTTCTGTGAAATGTCAGACAGAAGGAAAATTGTAATGGATTTTTTTTTTTTTTGAAGTTGTATGACAAAGAAAAGCATTAAATCTTATCACGAATCAGAGAATATTTGGATATTTTTCTCTGAAAAGTGAATGTAATGAGTCATTGATGACTCCAATCAATGGATGTCTACATTCATCTACTGAGCATTTAAGCTCTAATTCAGTTTAAATCACAATATTTTCATATTTTATTTTTATTGGCCTAGTAACACATGGTAAAAATACATATAAAAATACAAAACGGATAAAACAAATATCTGTTTTTGTGTCGTCCTAACCCTTTAGCTACTACTCACCACCAAAACTTATAACCAGTATGTCGTTTAACTCCCAATCCATTTTCACTTTTTGCTCTTGCTGTAGCCAGAGGATGAATTACTCCCATACCTCTCCACTGAGTACTTCTCCAGTACCCACTCCCTACAGACAGAGCTGAGGGCTGGACAAGTTGTTGTCATGGGACCAGACAACCTCATGGTGTCTGTTGCAAGGTGACTGTATTTCTGCTTTCAATCCGAGTTTGATGATCTCACCAGGATGATATGTGTGGTATGTGCTGCCAGGCGACATGACATTCTTTCATCTTATCTGTTGTTTTCTTGCAGTTCTTTGAGCAGGCCATTTGGGAGCAGGATCATAACCCAGTCAGGCATCCTTCTCAACAGCCTCATCCTCGACTTTTCCTGGCCAAATAAAACCCGAGGTCAACTTCAAACTAACCAGGTGCAATACCATTAGAAATCTCAGCCAATAAAGATACAAGGCTTTGTCTTGCATATTTATATCTATCGGTCATTTGTGCCATAGAACAACAGTGTGGAGTCAAGAAAGAGGCCCATGTTGTTTCTCATGCCTACAATAATGCTGCCAGCCTGGCAGCAGTGTGGGATCTACATGGCACTGAGCAGTTCAGGTGGACCAAACAGTTTGAATGCAATCACCCAGGTTCGACCGCTGCACATTATACATAGATTTCGATTCTAAAAGATTAGTGAAAGTGAAAGTTGATTATTTTAGATGCTGAACAGTGTTCTATTCTTCCATACAGACAAAAATGGCAGCCTCTCTCTAAGAAGACGCCATCCCCAACTTGAGCCAAACAGACTTCTTGTTGACCGCAAGTATGAAATCATATTCAGTGGTTGACCTTTTGTTTTTATTGCTGTTACATTCGTCATATGCTATCTTAGTAATCGTCTCTTTTCTCAATTCTCCCCCATCAGCCGAGGAAACGTGGCCTTGATGGATGCTGAAAAATATGAGGGCTGTTATGTAAAGCTGATGTACAACCAAGATACTGTCAGACATGCATGATGGCTGCGTCACAGGAAGGGACATGTCACATGTGTTAGGTCTGGACAAATATGTCACTCAAGGCGTTGCACTCTGGGCATTGGTTACTGTAAACATTTATCTCACTGCTGACATTGTTTTTTGTGGGTACCTGTCGGTAATATTCTAGTGAGCAGATATGGTAACCGGCCATGTTTTTTTTGTTGTTGTTTTTTTAAATGGAAAGTAATCTTCAGTAAGCAACAAAATTGAGATTTTGTCTCCATCACACCTTATTCTTGGAGTTTTAAAGTTGATCTCGATATCAAATTAAAGGACACTGTGCAGTTTTTGTAGGAGAGAAGACAAGATAGAGTCAAATAACATTTTAAAATGTATCACTTAATCTAGCTGAGCAGAGGACAACATCAGTCTCTGTAACAAAAACCTCTCCTCTGTCTCAGAAAATGTAATCAGTAATATATGATGTTGACAGATTTCGACTTTAATATGCATGACAATGTTCACAAAATATTTATGCGGAGAGCTACTTAAACTCCAAATAATTAAAAGTGGCAACATTTGGTGCATGAAATGCTGATCTTTGTTGAGGAAAATAACCTACGTTTGTCTGGACGTTAGGTTGAAAGAACTTTGGGCAAACCCCATGTGTCATAGCCGAGTTTACAAGTACTTTATTTTTATTTTTTTTGCTTTTAATGATCAATTCAAATATGCATAGCAAGTATGTATAATCGACTGTACATTGATCAGGAAGAAACGATTCTTCATGAATCTACTCTCGAGTGATATCCGCAGCAAAACAAAATTCAGATCAAAGTCTGTGAAAGTTGCGCTGAGAGGACAGCTTCAGGGCGGAGACACTGCGCGCTATCAGGTGGGCGTCGTCGGTCACATGCAGGTCAGTATTTAAACACCTGCTGCTCAATCTTCCGCTTCAGAAGTGTGCTATTATTTCATGCAGGAACAGTGGATTAATCGGTCATCTATTAATGCTTTTTGACAAATAAAAACAGTAAGTAAGCCTTTTTTTTTTTTAATTTTCGAAGGCTAAACTATTTATCATGATTAAAATGTTTTAGCAGGTCGATTTGTTTAATTAAAGAGGTGGCGTATTCTACATCCTGTTTCCAAACTAGCTCGTACAAGGAGTGCGTTATAGGCATTTCCTATATTTGCAGTAGGCTACATTACGTTATATGTCATGGGGTCAGGTGTTTTTCTGACACAATCAGTACCTTTGCTTAGTTTTTATTCTAAATTTGAGTAAGATTTCTTTGTTATAATTAACATTTGTTAGAAGCTTGGCCACAGTGTAATGTACTTTTATTGAATTTCTACAGGTTAAGTGCTTCCATAAACACAATACCAACCCTACACTGCTGGCCAACTGGGGTTTCAATGGAGCCCAAAACTGTGGTAAACGAGACATTTTTCATCGTCCTTCGCGGGAAGTCGAGGAAAGGCTTCTGCCGAGGATGCATCGGTCGCATCGAGTCGGAGACGCAGCGTGGAGAGCTGACGGGGCTCCTGTACTGCACCGGCAGCACCGCGGGGATCCCGAAGAGCGGAGGCATCGTCAGGAGGGAGGACACGTACCCACTGACCCGCCACCAGGCCCAGCTCATGCTCTTCGTTCCCGTCGTAAGCAAACGCCTGGAGCTGCTGTGTAACCCCCAGCTGTTCTCAGCCATCTGTGAGTTGTCTCAGGATGACCTGGTGGTGGTGAAGCACAAGAAGGGCCACCTTCCCGGGATGGTGAAGAACCTGATGCTGGTTGGAAGGAAAGAGAACAAAGAGGATCTGCACATGTTGGGCTTTGAAGTGGAATTTGTGGTGGGTTAAGTGTTTTTTTTTTTTTTTTTTTTATTTCTTTGCAGGCTCAATGTGAGGATATCAATAGTGTACAAAGCTATTATCAGGTTTCATTATAACTGCACATGCACACTAATACAACCTCAAATGTACCAAGACAAGGATAACCATGCAATCCTCCGGGATCTGTGTTATTGGGCAAACTTATCAGTCAAGCTTGTCAGCGAGATGCATAACTCACAATGTTA
This sequence comes from Brachyistius frenatus, assembly GCF_029030835.1. Classification (NCBI taxonomy): domain Eukaryota; kingdom Metazoa; phylum Chordata; class Actinopteri; family Embiotocidae; genus Brachyistius; species Brachyistius frenatus. The sequence continues at coordinate 7,934,484 of NW_027210603.1, forward strand.
TTAGCGCAATTGTATGCACGCATACGAGTGTTTGCTTGTGTTCTGTACATGGAGGCTATGTTTGCTTTGCAGTAACTGTTTTTTTTTTACTTTGTCTCCTTCACAGGACACTGATCACAACTTGTCCTCCAAGAAACCTGGTCCTCTGCCCCTCTTCAGTGCTGCAGACATCATTCAGGTGGTCCCATCATACTCTTCCCCCCGTGGACTGCACTGGAGAGACAGCAAATGTGGAGGCAAGTAAAATGGTGAAGGTTAAAGCTTATCAGTTTTATACATGGTTGACAAGTGACATTTTTCAGCCATGTGATTAGTGGTGTTGGTATCCTTGATTTTATCTAAAGAAATCCTTTTTTCATAATGAAACTAAACATAATGCTGTTTTGGTTCAAAAAACAAAATGTTAGTCACTCTTCAGTCCCAACAGCAAATGCTTTCTGAAAAATGTAAAAGTTTGACCGAACACCTGTCACTCCAGAGGAGTTGCAGGAGAACCAGTCCCAGTACACAGCTGGAAAAGCTGGTCCTGTTGCTGTGGAATGCAGAACAGTGAATTCATCACGTGGGCTAACATTTTTGCACATTGCGCATTCTAAACTGTCTACATACCTCTTGTGTAGACTTGTGCCGTGTTAGCTGGAGGTCAATCCAGTGAGGCAGCATGTGACGAACATGTGTCCTATGACTTTCTAACCACCCCCACACACACTCCCTTATCTGCCTGCAGATCTAAACAGGAAAGCGGTGGCGCGCATCAATTCCATGCCAAATATTGGATCTCGTGTACGACAAGTGGCAAGGAACCACACCGAGCAGAGTGTCATTCAGAACCAAAGTCTGAGCACCTGTCATGTGCCTTTGGAGGTGGGATCCATCGTGGAGGTGGTTTCCAACTCGGGGTTCACAGTATATGGGGTCATCCAGTGGTTGGGGGTCCCTGCAGGAAAGACTGATGAATGGGCTGGGGTCGAATTAGTAAGTGACTATAATTTTGGACGGGTATGCTTTCTATCAGCCATCTATCTATCGTATTTATTTTGTATCTCGTTGTTTCAGGACTATGAGGTGAATGGCTGCTCTGATGGCATTTACGGAAGTCAGAGGTATTTCACCTGCAAAGGGAACAGGGCTTTGTTTGTTCCCATCACAAAGTGCAGCCCTGACAGCAGGTTACTCTGCTCCTCTACAGGACGGGAGACCCTGAAACCCACCGAAATGCCTCCAGGTGAGACACTTCTCCTAGTTTGGTGAAACATGCATACACAAGACATTAAAATGTATACACTGCACACAGTAGTTGCTCTTGTTCAGTGAACTTCTTCTATTATAATAACTAAAATGAATTCAGTGTTGCATTTCACTGTACAAAATATAATGAAGCATTTGGTTTAACGTCCCTCACAATTTACCATATGGAACAATAGTGGACTCCATATTAAACTGCACAAGAATAAAAGTGCCGAACAGGAAGTTTTGCAAACTAAACTTTTGATCAGTGTGCCAGTATTATGTAAAGTTATTACATAAAGCTGTCGGGATGGATATTTCAAATTCCTGTTGCTCCTTGTTGTGTAAAACTGTGTATCACATTACCTGTCAATTGTGTGATACTCAGTGCAAAAATAAATCAGGCTTTCCAAATAGTTGCACTGACTTCAACACCCTTCTGCCATTTGCATGATTATTTCACTCAGTGATATGACGGTGCTATCTGAAACGATGGAAACTTTTTATCAATGGAACATGTTTGACATAACTTTGAGCTTCTGGCTTGGAAAAGCAGATTTATTATTTCGCTTACAGGCCTGCGTTATTGTCCAGTTGGAATGCGTTTAAGCTCGATAAAGAGACCCGTGTCATTTAACCATAACATCCGTGTTGTTTTTTTTTTTTTTTGTAGTGTTTCCATATGAGGAATCAGAAGAGGATGCACCACCTGTCCCTGAATCAGAGGCATTGTCTTTGTTAGTAGGAAGAATGAAGGGGATTCAGGGTCACATTAACTCCTGTTACCTTGATGCCACACTTTTCAGGTAAAACCAGTTTGCCACCCTTCAGGCCATTTAATTCTCCTGTAACACACATTACAAACTCAGCTCAGATTCACTTTAATCTGACATTATCTAAAGTTATTTCATTTCGAGGAGATCATGTACAACTAAGTGAGCAAGGTGAACTGTATTCAGATAATCGCAGAGTTGATAAACAACATGGTTTTCTCTCCTCAGTTTCTTTACTTCATCTGTGACCCTGGATAATATCTGCCAGAAACCTGCTGACACGGCGCAACCCGTAGCCTGCACTCTGAGAACAATCGTCAACCGTTTACGCAGGTATGAACATTTTATGGCTTTTACTATCATGAAGAGTCCAAGACAAAGACGTAATGAAATATTACATAATTTCAACTAGTAAACAAATACTCCCAGTTCCTATGTCCCAATGGTAATATGCTCACTAAGTTACAAAGTGCAGTTGTGAAAAGTTTAGGTGTATCTTTGTTTATTACAGTGTGTTTTGGTGTATGTAGATATTACAGAGTGCGAGTTCTTGCATTTCCTCACTGATAACTAATGTATTAATTGCAGACAAGGGTTTGTCCCTGCAGAGAGTGTGATGAATTTTCGTAAACAACTTGGTTGTGACACCTTTCGGACAGAGGAAAAAGGTACACACCCATATCTTGTAACATACGTTGTTAAATATGTATTTTCATAGATTGTCTTTGCAACTGAGGCCCTCTGTTACAGTTCTCTATGATTTCACTTTTTTTTTTATTTGCCTTGCCTCAACACAGACCCAGAGGAGTTCATCACAGTCCTCTTTCAGAAGGTGCTTTGCATTGAGCCACTGCTCAAGCTCAGGTATGATCCTGAGCCGCCCAGTATTGAATGTCCTGCCCTATTTGGCTTTGTATAGAAGACAAATTTCCCCGCCTGGGTATTAAGTGTTATCTTTTGTTATCTGCATCTCCTTAGATCGAAACGAGAAACGTCTCAGGGTGCGTACACCTTCCAGATCTTTCTGGAAAAAGAGCAGTTGGGATCGATGCCCACCGTCCAACAGTTGCTGGACACATCCTGCCTGTCAGGTGACCTCAAATTTGAAACGGTGAGCCCTCTTCTTACAAGAAAAAGAGTGTGTCTATCAAGTTTTCCTCTGTAGTCTTGTAACCACAGGGTGCCTCTCTCATTTGTCCCTCAGATGCCGTCCTGTCTTATAGTTCAGATGCCGAGATTTGGAAACAAGTACAAGATGTTTTCTCATATCATTCCCTCCAAGGAGCTGGACCTCACAGATCTCCTTTACAACTGTGAGAAACATATAATACGATCTTATTCAAATCATACATTGTATTGAATGAATACTGTGTTTTTTGCAGATCTTAAAGATGCTTATATATATATCACCTTCTTTCTTCAACAGCTCCAAGGGAATGCTTCGTCTGTGGGCGTTTGGCAGAGTACGAGTGTCTTCAGTGTCTACCAGATCGCAAACTTCAGCCAGGAAGAGTCAAACAGTACTGCCCTACCTGCAACACACAGGTAAACTTCATGGCTATTTTAGATTTCAAGTATTGCACTGATCACACTTAAAGTGTAAAATCTCCTACCTACCCTCTGTTTGTCTTTAAGGTGCACACCCATCCCACACGGCACGGTCACTCTCCCTGTGCTCTAGCGGTACCAGCAGATGAAGCCACTGCTGGTCCTGTGCCCAGGCACATGATGCAGCTGTTTGCTGTGCTCTGCATTCAAACCAGCCACTATGTGTCCTTTGTCAAATATGGCTCTGATCCTCACTCCTGGCTCTTCTTTGACAGCATGGCAGACAGATGTGGTAAGATAGACTACCACTTATTTCAGTCATTTAAAGGTATTTTGTAGTTTGACCTTGAAGCGACTGAAATTACCCTAAAGGAAATGTCATTCTGATGTTCGTGCAAACACTGACTTTACTTGGGTCACCCATGACTGCTTATTTTTTTCTGATAACGCAGCCTCGGCAGTGTTAGATAAAGGCACGGTCAAGAGCAACTCTGACGTCTGTGACTGTCCTTTTATCTCCTTCTGAGCTGATGTCTAATCTTCAGGCCACTCTTCATCATAGGTGTCGATCAAAGTGGCTACAACATTCCCGAGATCCGAGCTTGTCCGGAGCTGGGTGACTTCCTGTGCCAGCCAGAGGAGAAGTTGGCAGCGACCCACCCTTCCCAGGCTCCTGAACTAGTGCGCAGGCTGCTGTGCGACTCCTACATGTTTCTATACCAGAATCCAGCCACGCCACTTTCAAAGCCAAACAATCCTGAGCCTTAAACGCATGCGAGGATGAGGATACAGCGTTCCATAACGGTGCCTTTAATAACCTTACATCAGCTTTTCTGCACTTTATTACGTCCAAACAGCAGGAACTGAAATGGATGCTGTTAACATCAAGAAAAACAATGTTGTTGAAGAGGAAAAATATTAACTGATCTTTGTCAAAGCTGATGTTAATCTGTAAGAAATGAAAACAGTGAAAATATAACACTGAACTCATTATGATTGGAATTTTGTCTTGCTGTGATAAGTGATTATTTATGCCAAGATTGTTAAAGGAAATTGTGGCATGTCGATGATTTTTATGACTTTATTCTTAATATTTCTATTGCCCATTATTTGGCAAATTAAAGATAAATTCACCCAAGCTCTGGGTGAAATCTTTGTATGGTGTTGCATAATTTTAACTCTGAATAGTCACTTGGGACCTAAAGAAGTTACTGAAGCCTCAGATCACAAACTGGGCTTTTTTTTAAAAAAAAAAACGTGTTGTTGCTGAACTATCATGCAAACGGAAGATGTAAAATGTAAATTTATATTTGTACATTTTACTATAAACAAATGTGCACATCACTGGATCTGCAATATAGTTAAACAATAGAAAGTGAATCAGTGGACATACTGACACATGATTTTAATACCTAAAAAAATCATGCATGCACAATTACAGTCTTGTTCAGTCTTAATCAGTGTAGAGAATGCATTTGTATCTGTTCAATCTGCTAACTTAGAAGGGGTTAGGTGCTAGAAGTGTGAATGAAAGCGTATGCGTCTTGACAGAATCCTGTTGCTGTGTTAGTTACTTGCATACTAATACTCACTATTTTGAGTGCATAAGTGCGTTCCATGGTTCATACTGACAAGTATGGAAACATGCAGCATACAATGGCTGTGTTCCAAATGACTTACTTCCCTTACTTTCTTCCCTTGGTTCACTCATATAGAACTCTTGCATTTTAGCACTCTTACTAGTGTATTGCTTAAATTTCTTAAATTTCAACAGAGTTGAGTTTTTTTTCGTACACTGTCCTTCCACTCCGTTAAGATCCCAAGTGGTGACCAGGATGACTATGGTCTTCTATACGCGGTATTCATAGCTTTGGTTATTTTTTAATATCAGAACAGGGACCTCACATTCCCGCTTGCTGGGCTTTCCCACGTATGTCAGGACCTCTCATTTCTCTTGAGTGCAACATTGAGTATACAGCTGATCGATTTCTATATAAGGCTGTGTTGGATTTTTATGCATTTTCTTTAGCAACCCTCCAAATGTGAAGTCTGAGCCTGCGGATGATTTTGACCACTCTCCCAAAAACAAGAAGTCTCTGTAAAGAGAACGAGATGATGATAACGAGTAAGTGGTCGCTGCCATTCGACTTTCTCTGTTGGTGCAGTCATCCATATGACCAAAGTTTGATCTGTCAGACTTGTAATGGGGGATTTCTTGATTTAAAATCATACACTGTCCTTATGCACTTGTAGGAAGTTGATTTTGTTAGGTAATAATCAATAATATGTACTCTCACACCCTCCTCTGGACAAAAATTTGTTTGCTTTAACCAATGTTTACTCAGAGCTACCTTCAAGTCTGACTAAAGTATTTGTCTCAAACAGAGAAATACTTACCAGTATTTATGCATGTAAGCACATTATTGTCTTAAAAACTATTATATGTTGACAAGTGTTGATGAAAAGTATTTAGATGTAGTAGACTGCACACACATATTAAAGTTTAAGTGACTAATAGCCAAAGAACTAAAACTAATTTTAATATGCTGGTGTTTTCAGATGCTAGTGTATTCAGATTAGATTTACTGTTCAATGGTCACCCGTCAATGACTTTATGTAGATCTAGTACATATTAAAAAATTTAATATCTGAAGATGATCAGCAAAATCAGATGACATGACATCAAAAGCCACTTTTCAGAATAATAACCGCCTGAAACCATACCTTTGACTTTTAGTTCACCATGACATATTAACTCCATGCTTTGGCTTTAAGTTGTTATGTGATATGCCTGTTGGCTCTCAAGGTTGTGGAGGGCAGGACAGACTCCTGTCTGTTACATGCCACACATTATGGCCTACACCATTTTTTAAATTGCTACTAGCACCAGCACCATGATCCCCAAGCCCTGCAGGCTTTACATTTGGGTCATTCACACTTAATTAACATGCATGGCAATTTCTTTAGATTATATTTGTAAGTGACCTGTGGTGGATGTAACCTTTTGTTAGGGTATGTCACAGAAAAACTAAGGAGAATAACTTGATAAACATGGCATAAGGGTGAATGAAATGAAATGACAAGAAAAAGTAAGTGAAAGGACAGACCTGTTCAGACATGATAGTATGGATGGTTTTTAAATTATTTCATTTGATATGTACAAAGAGTTACTGCTTCCTTTAGTTCTCGTTCACTTGTAAATTCAAGTGAATATAAACAAGTGGAAGCTGAGTCTGCCCCTGGTACATGTGGACCTCTCTCAGTGTTGTGATTTTGTTTTTGTTTTAACAAAATTTATTAACAAACACAAGGATTTACAAAAAAACATGTTAAAATAAAAGGAAAAAAATAATACAGGAGGGTCATAATTAAAAAATAAAATGTAATTATTTTAAAATACTGAAACTCTTTGTGGCTTTATGTTTTTTCTACAAATTCGATTAGGGTGCTATATTGTTTGAGTTCAATAGTAAAACGATTGAAGCGGAGTTTCGATGCAATCCATTTGAATTTGTTGTTGGAAAAATTACTCAGAGGCTTGGTTCAAAATCAAACATATCGGACATTTACTCTTGCAAGAAGGAGAAAATACATGCACCCTCAAAGAGAGGTGTCCAGCGATGCTCCCAGATCTCCTCCGTAGGGCAGCTTTTATACAGTGTGACAAACAGTTGACGGTCACCCCCATTCCCTTTGTATCTGCTTTCGTATGGTAATACTGACTTGGTTGTAGGTCACAAGATAAGGACACACGGGAGTCGTCAATTAGATGCGGAAAGTAAAACAAAAAGAATCACTTGCAAATAAGAGAGAAAACAAAAGAGTTTTCGGAGCCACAATGCAAACGAGAGGAAGAGACAAATCTTTTTTTCCATCATTTGTGTATGTGGAATTTCCCCAGGAAGATTAATAGTTGCACAACTTAGTTCATATTATTATCTAAATCAAGAAATACAAACTACAAAATCACATTAAATACGTTAATCTGTAAAAATTTTTTTTTACAAATTTTGCTGTTTAGAAAATGCATGTGAGTGTTCACAGTGAAGAAAAAGGTGAAATGTTGTTTCTCTGTCCAAGTTGCAAAAATTTGCAGGAATAATCAATGTATAGTTTAAACCTTTCCAATACTCATTTCGCAGGATAAATTCGGTGTAAAATCTTGAAAGACGCTTCTTTTACTTTATTACTAACACAATACTTATTAAGAACACAGCAAACCTTTTTCAACTGTAAATCACTTCTAATAGAAGACCAAAAATAAGTTTGCTGCAGAGGGCGTAGCACAGTCCAAAGCTTTTCTGATATGTCTGTTACATTGTTTATTCCGAACATCAATATATAATATATTATATTGTATATAATATATATAGATATATACTGTATATATATACGGTATATGGTATATACTGTATATGCTGTGCATTTTATATTTTATATTTTTTACTGCTATTTTATTGCTTTCTATTATTCTATTATTATTATCTTATTGCTTCCTGTATGCTGCTGTAGTGAAAAAATTGTAAGATTAATAAAGTAACTACCTAATCTAATCTAATCTAATCTAATCTAATCTAATCTAATCTAATCTAATCTAATCTAATCTAATCTAATCTAATCTAGCCTAACCTAACCTAATCTAAAATTTTATTTTATACACTTTATTAATCCCCGAGGGGAAATTTCTTCACTACAGCAGGGGGGCTCTCAGGGGGGAGATGCTGCAGCAGGCTGCCACTAGCGCGGTGCCAGGTAACCTGACCTGAGGTGCATGTTTTTGGATGATGGGAGGAAGCCGGAGAACCCGGAGAGAACCCACGCAAGCACAGGGAGTGCTAACCTAACCTAACCTAACCTAACCTAACCTAACCTAACCTAATCTAATCTAATCTAACCTAACCTAATCTAACCTAATCTAATCTAACCTAACCTAACCAATACCTCCAAATGAAAAAAAAGAAAAAGAAAAGAAAGGTGCTTGGAGGTGATGTTTGTGCTCCTCTGAGTGTGACCACGGTGTTCCTGAAGAGGAGGAGTTACGCTGCGGCCCGTACCATTTAAATTAAGGCGCATGCGCAGTGGTTCACATTCGGGACTTGACGCTGACACAGCCGGGTCTTCCTCCACTCTGCCTGTCGCTCGTCGCCGGTGTGCGCTAACCCGCACGTTTTACCAACAGTAGATCTGTTTTTTAATCCGACACTTTTAAGGACATGAGCGGGGACCACTCCCACCACGAGGGCCAGGTATCGTTGAACACGTTTTATCCGACGTCATCCCGGCGGTTTACTAAACGTTGCGTTAACTCGGCTAACTGTGGATCGGACCTGCTAGCGCGCGTTAGCCGGCTTGTTGTTCATCGTTTTTAGTTGTCAACAAGCATCGAGACAGAAAAAGTTTCAGTCGCGTTTATTTGTTCGGCGTGTGAAGAAAACGCGCCGTCCCGGTTGTCGTTTGGGTTCGCGGGAGGTTTGGACGTGAAACTCTTCAGCGCTGCACTATTTTGACGTTAGCTTTAGCCGGTGTTAGCCCGCTAGCCGCATCGACCAGACAGCGGAGCGGGCTAGCCTGTAGCTAGCCGTGCAAGCTAACACACACACACACACACACACACACACACAAGTTCAAAGTTAGTTAGCCGGCTAGTTAGCGGCGACATTTACACATTTAACATCTTGTTTCTTGGTTTTTCAGGTCGACTGCGGCTCCCGGATCAACGGTGAGTTCACAACGTGAAGCGAGCGAGTGGAAACGAGGGTTTTGTTTTTTGTTTTCCCCTCAAAGAGTCCCGACTTGTCTTCACGGGTCCAAATGTAACATCACGTTAGTTCCCCAGCAGAGGACAGAAATGGCGTCCAGAGACTAAGTCCTCTGTCTCGCTCACAAGCGCCTATTGTTCAAAAGGGAGGTCTCGTAGAAGCTCGTCCGAACCTGCTTCGGTCGCTCCGGCTCCGTTTTCGCACACAGCCGGATGTGTTTTACCAGTTGACCGTGTCGACACGTCTCGGCGGGCTGGTTTTAGTGGCACATTTCCCTCCTGAAAGTGAGGGTTTGGGGGTTGAGGACTTAGTCTCTGCGCCATTTTCTTTTTTTTTTTTCGGTGAAGCGGCCTGACTGCTGCACGCTGAACCGGGCTGGGGAGCTCAGATGGCCGCGTAGAGGAGGAGGGCGACGGGGTAGAGCTCCGTTAAGATCCCCGAGAGGTGAACCGGGATGACTGCGGTCTTTTTTTTATTTTTTATTATTTTATATACGTGGTTGTTCACAGCCTGGGTTATTTATTTATTTATTTCAGATCAGGGATCTCACATTCCCACATGCTGGGAGAAAGTGGGTCGTTTTTTTTAAGTTGGATCCACATTTAGCTGTCAACACATCAAGGCAGGAAACTTAATTTCCACATTTACACTCTGCAGGTCTTAACAGCGTCTCGGACAATAGGTGTTTATTATAGTGTCTTGAAGTGAAAACGGTGACTGTTTTAATACTATTATCACAGGTCTGTTTAAGATTTAGGAAAAAAAAAATGCAGCATATTAAACGAAACACTGATGACTAGGGAAGTACATTTGGTTTTATTTGAGTCATTTTTAATATGGCTACGTACAACCCAAGACAATCTCAAGTATGTCTAGTTCTGGACAAATTGTTCAGTGTTTTTGAGAAATCATAGAGACCAAACTTAAATGCTAATTTATCTAAACTGAGTAGTTTTTTTTTTTTAATCTTTATTTTTAAAATTCAACAAGACGACTGTGTAAGTCCACTTTTTGTGTATTCATTCATCAGCAGGGAACATTTGTCTGTGGTACTTGAAGGGTACTTGTGGTGGCTGTTTTCTTTTCAGACTGGGACAAATAGTCCTATGATATATTATTTGACTTTACCTTGTTCAAAAAGTTTACACTTTTCTTTTCAGGATTTGCTTACTGGCAAAAACTGTACTTAGGTTTTTAATGTCAAACAACCCTTGCATTGAAATAAATTACACAGTAATCTGAATAACGCACTGAATATATTTTAAATAATGGATAAACAAAGACAACTCGTTTTAAGATAACTACACTGAGCAATCACAGCCAAGAGGGAAGTCAGTTTTGGGTTAAGTGATCTTTTTTTGTGTGCGAGCTGTGTTTAATCAGTTTCCTTTTAGGACCTGTTGGTAGACTAGCTGTCAGCCCTATGGCCTACTTGTGCCTGGGTCTGAAGCTTTGAGTCCCTTAAAGCATTTAGACTTGAGTTGGTGTTTTGTTTATGGCAATGTTAAGGTGTCTGGTATTTCATTTTGATAGTTGACTCTTTTTTATTACATTGTGGTTATTTTTTTTCCCCCTGCCTTGGATTACACATTAAAGATGGTTGAAAGCCTTTTGTTGTTCCCTTGCATGTTTCAGCCTGTCAGTTGTTTCATGTTGTCTCCAAAAATGAGGCTCATACAGGCAGTAGGAGGTGCTGTGCTACTGTGTCATAGACTTTGTTTGCAGCCTGCATGACATTCAGATTGTGGTGCGTGTCCAAACCTCTTCAGTAATTATTTTATTCAGAAGACTTATGTGGGTGGACTTTAAGTGCTTCTGAGCTAATTTGAGTTTTGTCTTTCTTGGGCTGTCCACTCCAGCCCCTGTTTGAAGGGGGCACTTTTTTCTTTGACATTTGTGTATAGAATGATACCAGTCATACTTTCACTCTCAGATGTTGGTTTTAATCCACGTAAAGACAATTATACCCATTTTTATTTTTTATTTTTATTTAGTCAATTGTAGCTTTGCTTCAGTTTCCTGTTTCACCTTTTGAAGACAACACTTTTTTCTTCTCATAGATTCTCACAGGCATAGAGACAAGTATAAGGAGAAGGAACACAAACATAAGGACCACAAGAAAGATAAGGAACGGGAGAAATTTAAGCATGGCAACAGGTATTGTATGTGCTTCCAGACTCTACATAAATGCATGTTTCTGGAGATGCCCATTCAGAGGAGACATAAGACATACTTGGTCACTGCAGTACATTTTGGATTAAATGGTAGAAGCTGAGACACCCTAGATTAATTGTTGTACATTTGTCAAACTTTAGCGATCACAAGGACTTCTCGGATAAGAAATACAGAGATAAGGAGAAGGAAAAGATGAAGCACAAAGATGGCAGCGCAGACAAATACAAGGACAAGCACAAGGAGAAAAGGAAAGAAGAGAAGGTGAATTACCATGCAAATAATTACTGGAAGAGTCCATGTGTGTTTGTGCATGTAACATTTATGAATTCCCCAATATTAAGCTGACGAGATAAGACGACTGTTTGTATTGGATCACTTCTGCTAGATTTGAAAAATCTGTCGTCTAAATCAAGACATGGAAATCACTATTTGTGGAACTGTTTTGGGTCCACGTCATTTGAGATGTGTAAAAACTGCTGTGCGTCTATTTTAACAACATTAAGAGTGTTTAGCTTTAACCTTGACACAAAAGTACGCACAGTTAGTCTAAAAATTCAGCCAATGTTGATGCCAATTTGTTTATAATATTACAGACAAGCTATTTCATATCACTATGATGGTGACCAAAAAGAGATGACAGTATCTTAAAGGTTTATTTTGTACCACTTACAATTTCCATGACATGTTTTATGCAGACAAGTTAATTCATACAACCTGTGTATTCAAATTGCATTAGATTTAAGGACCATATAGTACAATATTTGCTAAATGCCAGTTTGCTAGCTTTTATGTGGACATCGGTCTCGTTTCCTGTCACACTAAAGGCTTTTCCTTCTTAACATTGTGTAAACATTTCAGATGAAGTCCCTTGATGGCAAAGTCAAAAAGGAAAAAGAGAACGGCTTTCCCAGGTATGTCAGGACCTCTCATTTCTCTTGAGTGCAACATTGAGTATACAGCTGATAAATTTCGATGAGGCTGTGTTGGATTTTTTGCATTTTCTTTGGCAGCCCTCCAAATGTGAAGTCTGAGCCTGAGAATGATTTTTACCACTCTCCCAAACATGAGAAGTCTCTGAAAAGAGAACGAGATGATGATAACGAGTAAGTGATCGCTGCCATTCGACTTTCTCTGTTGGTGCAGTCATCCATATGACCAAAGTTTGATCTGTCAGACTTGTAATGGGATTTTTGTTTTAGCTCTGAATTCAAGCCTAAGAAAATAAAGACTGAAAATGACAAGAAGGCCAAGAAAAGGAAACCAGATGAAGAGGTAAGTGAAGGCCTCCAGCAGAATGCAGACTTGGGTTTTCTCTCGAAGCTTTTCTCTGGTGTGTTTTCGGAAAGCTAAAGGTGAGAAATCACCTGAAGAACTGTGGAGACCCGAGTTTCATCCTGATGTTGATACTGAGCAGTTTTCTTCTGTCTGTTTGGCAGTAAGCAAACTTGAATTCTTTCTCTTCTTTTTTTAGGACATGAAGTCCAAAAAGACAAAAAACAAAAAAGGACAAGTTATGGATGGAAAAAAGAAAGCAAAGAAAGAGCCAGAGGAAAAGTGGAAATGGTGAGTTACTCCTCTTTACCACTGGCGTTATCATGCTGACAAGTGTGGATGAGTGTTTGTTGTTACTGGCTTTAATAGAGTCTGATATCCTGGATCTCCTAATTGAGTTACATTATTTGGATCTTTCAAGGTGGGAAGAGGAGAGATACACAGACGGTGTCAAATGGAAGTTCCTGGAACACAAAGGGCCGGTGTTTGCACCGCCCTATGAGCCGGTTCCTAGCCATGTTAAGTTTTATTATGATGGTAAGATTCTAGTTTGCTCAGGAGTGCTCGCGGTTTATATCCGTGGAGGGCCTTGTGATGGCAGGTGTGAATGTCAGTGGCTGATGAGGCTTACAGACGTTTTTGTTTGTTTGTTTGTTTTTTTTTACAGGTAAACCTGTGAGGCTCAGCCCAGAGGCAGAAGAAGTGGCCACATTCTTTGCCAAAATGCTGGACCATGAGTACACCACAAAGGATATCTTCCGTAAAAATTTCTTTAAAGATTGGAAAAAGGTAGCGAAAAAAACATGCTCTGTAATAAATGAAATTGCAGCTGTCCTTTTTTTAAAGTAGATCTTTAAGAGTCTTGTAAGTAACTAAGATTTTATGCATTTGGTTGACACAGGAAATGACTTCAGAAGAAAAGTCCAAAATCACAGACCTGAAGAAGTGCAACTTCACTGAGATGAGTGACTACTTCAAGGCCCAGTCTGAAGCCAGGAAAGCCATGACAAAGGAGGGGAAACAGGTCTGCTACTCTGTCTGTCTGTCTCTGTGTCTTCAGTGAGCCTTACAGTATAATGTCCTTTTAAAAGAGAGCTCTACTGTTCAGACTATTTTCTCTCCTGTGTTGTGATTACATAGAGTTATATACTTGATAACATGAGTGTTTCAGAAAACCCTTTGTCTTAATTTATCACTTTCTAACCCCACACATTTTTGACACTTGATCTGAATGAACTGTTACTCAGGAAGAAATCAACTGAGATTGCCACATAGATCAATGTGCTGCAAGGAAATTGGCAAATTTAGATGGTGCCTGTGGAAAGTATTTTTCATATTTTGAATCACAGTGACTATTCAAATAACCTAACAAGACGGATTAATGTGGTGTTGTTTTTTTGTAGAAAATAAAGGAAGAAAACGAGCGCCTGTTGCAAGAGTACGGCTTCTGTATCATGGACAATCACAGGGAACGTATTGCTAACTTCCGCATTGAGCCCCCGGGCCTGTTCCGTGGTCGTGGCGACCATCCTAAAATGGGCATGCTCAAACGTCGCATCAGGCCTCAAGACATCATCATCAACTGCAGCAAGTGAGTGAAGGGTTGCTTCCCCCCCTCCCTCAGTGTCGATTAGCTGGTGTGTTGATTCAGTATCTTGATCAAATCTTTTATTAATGTGCTCCTCGTAGGGATTCGAAGCACCCCGCGCCGCCACCAGGCACCAAATGGAAAGAAGTTCGTCATGACAACAAGGTGACTTGGCTGGTGTCGTGGACGGAGAACATTCAAGGCTCCATCAAGTACATTATGCTGAACCCCAGCTCTAGAATCAAGGTAGGCTGATGAGGTCTCTCCTGTACGTGAATGTTTTCAGCTGGTTTAAAATGGGTCTTTTGTCTGAGACTAGGCAGCTTCAACTGGTCAGTGTATGTCTGGAGAAATTGATAAATTCAAAATCCACATTTTGTCACATCAGTGCTTGATTTAAAAAAAAAAAAAAAAAAAAAAGTTACATACAGTATGATATTGATGTCACTTCCTGTCTAAATGGGCCATGTTCGTATGTTTGACATGCAAACATGTGCTCGTCTAATTCATTAGTTGCTCCCGTCTCACTCGTCGACGCCGTTTGTCTGCAGGGCGAGAAGGATTGGCAGAAGTACGAAACGGCTCGTCGACTGAAGAAATGTGTGGACCGTATCAGAAATCAGTACCGTGAAGACTGGAAGTCCAAGGAGATGCGGATCAGACAGAGAGCCGTGGCCCTGTATTTCATCGACAAGGTGAGGATCCATGAAGACCACTGAGGCGCGCACGTGTGGAGATTGAGGGAGTTTAATGTATTGTAACTTTTTTTTTTTTTTTTTTTTTTTTTTCTTTTTTTTTAACAATGACTGTAGCTTACAGGTTTGGTTTAGCGGGTGCTTAAAACTGGCCTCAGTGAGGGAAAAGTCTTTTATAAGCCTGATTTAATCCAACTGCCCTGATGTGCACTAGCTGGCTCTGAGAGCGGGTAATGAGAAGGAAGAAGGAGAGACTGCGGACACGGTGGGCTGCTGCTCGCTGAGAGTTGAACACATCAAGCTCTACCCAGAGAATGATGGTCAGGAGTATGTGGTGGAGTTTGACTTCCTGGGTAAAGACTCAATCCGCTACTACAATAAAGTCCCCGTGGAGAAGAGGGTAAGGACCTTTTATCTTTCTGCAGTGTTAAAGTGTGTAAACTCTGCCTCCACACTGATGTTTGATCGACTTTTTGTAGGTATTCAAGAACCTTCAGTTGTTCATGGAGAACAAAGAGCCTGATGATGACCTGTTTGATCGCCTTAATGTAAGTGAAATCTACTTGTGGAAGGAAACTATTAAATCCTTCAAATCGATTTTGTCTGAAAACATTTAGCGATTGTAAAGATCCTTATTTCAATTGATGGTGCCCGGTGTACCTTTTTGGCAGTCGAAACTTCAGTTTCTTTGTAAATTGATGACACTCTTCGTGTTCCTTTAGACTTCTATTCTGAACAAGCACCTTCAGGAGCTGATGGACGGTCTGACAGCCAAAGTTTTCCGTACATACAACGCCTCAATCACCCTGCAGCAGCAGTTAAAGGAGCTCACAAACGGTACGTCTCGAGCAAAGTTTTGATCTTTTGCTGTCAAAAAAAATATGAAACCAGATTTTACACAATCTGACATGAATCCTCAACGACTCTTCCTTTCTTGAATTAACCGAGAGACACAACAGCCTGTGTTGCCTCTGAAATGTTGGTTTTCAAGTATAATTTTTTAATTTTTTTTTTTTTAAATTTTATGTGGGTTGTGTTTGAATACAGAAAACTGATTACACTCACTGTCTTTCTAGTGGATGAAAACATGCCAGCCAAGATCTTGTCCTACAACAGGGCCAACAGGGCCGTGGCAATCCTCTGCAACCATCAGAGAGCTCCACCGAAGACATTTGAGAAGTCTATGCAGAACCTGCAGACGAAGGTAAAGCTCTGTTTTTGGGAAAATAAGCTTTTAACGGTACCAGAGCTTACACATTTTCTTTGCACTGGTATTTTTGTGGTTTCAAGCACCGAACCCTTTGTGCAATTCTCTTTGGACTGAGTGTTTTGAAACATTTACACTGTGTGAACGTCACCCAGACCTGCTTTAGAATCTGAAACAAATGAGATCAGAATTAATATATTGTGGGACTTTTGAAAATCTTGCCCAGTCCCTCTCTGGTCGTCTTGTAACATTGTCAGTAAAATATGTGCCATGCTGATAAGGCTGGATTTTATAACTTGTTGATTGTATGACTGTTTATCAGGTAACTGGGAAATTATTTTTGCTACTGTGGTGAAGAAACACATTTACAAATCCCCTTTGAAGACAAAATACCACAAATATAGAAAGCGCTTTTATTGAAGTGACACTTAAAGTTTAGTGTGTTGTGGGAATGTGTGGAGAGGCACATTTCAAATTCATGTAGCAGCAGTTTGGCATGAATACTTTAATGAGCACTGACTCACTTGTTGAGTCCTGGGTTATCATTTTGTATCCTAAATCCACCAAAATGTTATTGACATGAGGGTGTGGAGAAAAGAGATGTTTTCTAAAGCGTTAGTTAAAAGATTATGTTGATGGGACAAAGAAGGTGGAAGTCGGCTGCGCCCAGTGCTCACATGAGTCATTTTATAGTTCCTCTTCAAAAAAGGCATTCAGTGACTTACGACAGCGTGAAGGATTTTATTTTTTTGAAAAACTGAAACTGACTGACCAACAGATACCGTAGCACACTGTTGCACAACTGCAACACTTCTGATGGGAAGAAAATGACTTTGTCCATGTCTGTGGGTTTCAAAGCCGTATCCCCGTACAGCATTTGGATAGCTGTGCATTTCCCTGCTGGTAGAGTTGGACCTGTGAGGCTGTTCTCCACTGCTGCAGACACACGGTGTCGCACTCTGGTTTCTCCTTCCCCAGATTTGATACCTGGAGAAGCAACACTTGAAGTCCAGTTTTCGTCCTTCTACCTCTTGCATTTCAACAGTGCGTGTTCAGCTTGTGAAGAAAGTTTGTCGAGTCAGAAGTCTGTCAGCAGGTCACTTTGTCACTCGGCAGGTGAAGCCACCGATTTGAGTTACTGCACGATTTGATTCCCCTCCGAGAGGAATGTTTGCAGATTATCTGATGTTGTCCTGTCCCAACACTGTAGAAGACGTGTTACACTGGCACTTTCTTTATTCAAGATTATCTGATGTTGTGCACGTGGAGTTTTCCCAGAAATGTCCGGTCCTCAAATCTAAGACGACCCACACTTTTTAAAATATAATTTCCAGAAGAAAATGAGTCCATTATTGTCTGCTCTGGACAATCCCTGAGACTCCTCACTGTCGTCCTCAGATTGACGCTAAAAGGGACCAGCTTTCTGATGCCAAGAGAGAGCTGAAGAGCGCCAAGGCTGATGCCAAAGTACGGAGAGATGAAAAATCCAAAAAGTAAGTATTTCGAGGTTTGGTATAGATGTAAAGTTTCCCTGCTCACCACAAGCTTAACCGTTTGCGTGGCTCGTTTCCTCCGTAGGGCAGTAGAGACCAAGAAGAAGGCTGTTCAGAGGATAGAGGAGCAGCTGATGAAGCTGGAGGTGCAGGCGACTGATCGTGAGGAGAACAAGCAGATTGCCCTCGGCACGTCCAAACTCAACTACCTGGACCCTCGCATTTCTGTGGCTTGGTAAGATTATCTTGAATGCTGTGGTGTTGCTGAAGCGTCACCGTTGACGGTGCTTTGCCTAATTTGTCTAGTCGGAGAGGGATGCACAAGTAATGCAATTACACAATGAAGATCTTTGCCCTACATCCCTGTTAACTTGGTCTGCTTGTATCTTGTAGGTGCAAGAAGATGGGCATTCCCGTTGAGAAGATCTACAACAAAACCCAGCGTGAGAAGTTTGCCTGGGCCATCGACATGGCAGACGACGACTTTGAATTTTAAATCCCAGTTTGTGGTTTTAACTATGATACACTTATTTTTTTTTTTTTTTATTGGATACTTGTTTTTTTTTTTTTTTTTTTTTTTTTTTTTTAGCTTAAATGAATTTTGCTCGATGGCCCGACTTGACCAGGATTTTCAGAGAGTTTGAGCAGAAAAGCAGCGGCAACATGGTAAGACGAGATGAGGCCGCTATGGAGTGACAGGAGGGTGTTGTGGGTGGTCTAAACATCTGATCTGAGATCAGGCAACAAGGCTGAACTATACCCACAACTGAGAATCAAGGCATAGTCCCTGTAATTGGAAGACCCTTTTACCTTTTGTCTCTGTCCTCTTTGCGGGGACAACCTGACAATGCCTGAACTTTGAACTCTGTGGTCCTATAGCTACTGTATTCAGCGAAAACAAAAACAGCTTTGTATCATTTTATTTTCTTTGTTCACTCACTCTGTATTTTAGCCCTCCCATGTATTATTAATGAATTCTATATTTTGATAGACAAAGTGAGAATCAAAAGAATTCCTTAACTACACCCACGCGCCTTTCAAGGAAATGAAAATGTGAGCGTTTGTGTGTGTGTGTGTGTGTGTGTGTGTGTGCGCGCGCTCGCATGCATGTGTGTATGAGGGGCTCGACCATGGAAGCTGTCTGTTTGGGTGAATATTTTAAACTGGACTTTGTTGAATTGTTGAGCATGAAAGAGGATGTCTGGGCAGGCAAGAGGGAAAAATACTGCAACAATGTCAATATTTACTTAAGCAAGCAGAATGTGAATATTTTGTTTTACCGCCTCTATCAGGGACTTCGTTTTCAGTGTAAATGTGAACCAATCATTTTTCTCCTTTTGAGTTACAAGCATCTTCTGACTCTCTACATAGCCCTACACCTGATTTTAACTTAATTTAACAATTGTTCCAAGGAAGAAAAAAAAAACAAAAAAAAAACCTCCCATATCTGTTACTTGAAGATAATGATATGATGTATTTAAAGTCAATGGAAAGTGTTTTTCCTCCTAGTGAGGTGTGAGGGATATCAACTTTGCCAAAAGAAAATCACCAAACTGTTACAATTGTAGTCAGGTTTTTAATTGTCATCATTGAGGATAAAGTAATGTAACATTTAATGTGAATAATCAGTTCATTTTATTCCACTCTGCTCCGCTCTTATAGGAAAGTTGATGTAAGTAGCTGTAAAGTCAACATCCTATTCCTGTTTTACCTTTTTTGTCATAGCCTTTGATCATGATTTTAAGTTTTAAGCTCATTGTAGGTTGGAAAAATGAATAAAACCCTACAGGTAAATATACCGTCTACCTTTTGATTTATTTTTAATTTTTTACCCCCAACTCATCTCGGTTTCTCACCTTCAGTAAAGGGATTCTAAGGACCGGCGTTCCTTGTACTGAAATTCCAAAGCACAGCAAGAGAAACGGCTGTCGGTTGGGTTTTAATGGAGGATTTTCCAGACTTGCAGCTCCTCATATTTGTGTCCTCAAACGCATTTGATGATGAGCGTAAGAGTTTCTCAAAAAAAAAAAATTGTCGTCCTTTGGCAAAAGATTGAACAAAATGTAAAGGTAGATGAATAGTCCAGGCAAAATAAATCTAATCCCACAAATTAAACCGCTCTCTAAGAATTATTTGTCTTCAGCTTAAAAAAAAAAAAAAAAAGACCCTGACTTCTTATAACCGTGTACCCCTGTGATGTACTGCTCCTTTTACGCTTTCTTTGGGAACATCTGGGAAAACCCCTTCATTCATTAAACCCACTATCTGCAAAATTCACCACACCTTAAATTCATAATGAACTGGCTACTCTCCCTTTGCAAAAATTGCCTGCCATGGAAACACCAGATTTCTCTTGGTACAAACTGCATTGTCAGCTGCTCACCAGCTGGTGGGGCTGCATGCATTTCTCTGATTCCATAGCACATTGCACATTGATCACACTAAAAAAAAAAAAAAACTTCACTGCTATCCACAGTAGGGTTTATATTCAATCTGGGTGCATGGTGGTGAACAAATAAGGAGGCTTCACTGCTTGGTGAGTATTCAGTTTATTCTGTAAAGATTCAGAAGTGTAGAAAGGATGATACAACAGTGCTTTATGATCAGACTATTTCATAAAAGTTTTTATTAAGTGATCATAACACCGTAAGTCCAGATTCCACTTATCTCAAACCAAAATAAATTTGTAACATTCGACACAAGTGCATACACTGCTGGTAGGAGATTCGACCTCCAATTTCACTTTGGATGGTATAGCACCGTTCTTAGCTATTAGCAGCTTGACAAAGATGCAGCTTAGTAGGATTCATGTAGTGACTATGTTTATATAAACACAAGAAAATTCAGAGGAGACCAAAGATCTCCTCATTTGGCTCTCTAGCTAGCACAATATCTCACTCTGTCAGTGTCTAGGGATCAAATTGATAATTTTGATTTAAACAACATTTTGCCAGTAACAATATTTGATACAATTACAGCTTAAAGTTAAACATCTCCAAGTGTACAGAAAGCAGCACAAGATTTTTTTTTTTTTTTTTTTCACAGATATAGACCAACGGTGACCATCAATGCACTGGCATGTTTTGTTTTTTTTTGTCATTTTTTTTCTGGACAGCACAGTAGCTGGAAAGCAAGGTGATGGACAGACAGGTCATATAAACACATGGACAGAGCTGAGTAAGGCAACGTTAGCGTGACAGGCTTCTCTCTGTTCGGTTTGCAGGGCAGTGTAGTGTATTGATCTCGACACAGCTGTCAATACCTTTACTGTGGCGCAGTGTGATTTTTTTTTTTTAGCATTGCTGTCTTCATTAGTGCATTGTATATAGTCTCTTGCGTGTAGCTGAACTGCAAAGTGATCACCAACATTTATACAGATCTAAATAAAACATGTCTGATTGCATCTGGACTTACAGTGACTATAGAAGAGTAAATAGGATTGAAAAACCAAATAACGGAAAAAGTAAAATTCAAGGCAGTGCTGAAGTACTGGTTGCTAAAAAAGTAAAAAATATCACAAAGCCAACAATAACATTTCCTTGACACATCTTTTGTTTGTCCAGTCAGTACAAACCCTCTTTTATAGTGCAGTTTCAATCATATATATATATTTCTCCCTCTGACCCCAAAACAATATCTCTCGGCCCTATCCTACCCTATCTTCGCTCATTCAAGTCAGTTTTCCAGTCAGTGTGCGTCTTTTCTCGTTCTTTTCTTTGATCCTTCGTACTGACCTCATTGTGCACCCTCCCCACACAACCACAAAGAAGCATGAAAGGCTTAAACATCACAGGACTCAAAGGTGAGAAGTTCTTTCTTTTGACGATGGCAGGAAGTGATGGCAGATGGAAGAAGAGGAGGAGGAGGAGGAGGCGGAGGAGGAGGACGAGGAGGAGGAGGAGGAGGAGGCGGGGTGGGGGGTATTCACAGTTACAGTCAGAGTCCAACGGTCCAGCTACAATCACATCTGCTGTCATTATGAACACTCTTTTTTTTTTTATTTTTATTTTTATTTTTTTTTAGACTACGGCCAGAGGAGCAAGCCAGCCTTTAAACATCGTGTTCCTCTGCTGAGGTTGGGCCTGCTCCATCACACCTCCAGCAGCTCCATCCTCAGGCGATCCCTATCAGCAACACACGCACACAAACAGGCAAACACAACATGCACAAATCATGAGGATGCGATTGCAAAGTTCTGTTTGTATTGTACTGTCAGCGAGGATACTTTTTAGGAGGGAGCATTGTACAAAGATGCCTGTGCACTGGTTAACTTGTCTCTCTGAAATCCATCTCACCAAGGACAATTGTCATGGTTTATTCACATATATTAGCATGCGCTCTTAATCTATAATTCAGCGGCCCAGACTCCTACTTATCTAAAAATAGCTTCTTAAACACAGACCTTTGATTGCCTGAAGAAGCTACTCAGCATGAGTACCTGTACACGCTTCTCTCGCTTCCTTTTTACTGTACATCATGCAGCAGCCTCTAAAAACAACAAGCTGTCATGCTTTCATCACTCCACCTGGCTTACATGGTTTTTGCTCTTGATTGATAAATAGCACTACGCTTGTAAAGTATTACAAGGCACTGTGAATGAACAGCGTATCTTACTTCAGTAGTTTGTAAATGGATTGTTAGGGCTCGAGTACCTGGCCTGATTGGCATCAGTCTGTTGTTCAATGAGTGACTGACTAGCCACTGGCTGCTGGTGGTCCTCCGCTCTCTCTGACCAGGGATCCGGTAAGACTCCCGGCTGCGCTGGCTCCTCTGCTCGGCCTCGCTCGCAGCTTCCCTCGGACCCCATCAGACCCAGCAGCGGTGAGTATGAATCCTGCCACGCGACCCGCTGCCCTGAGTTCAGTCTTGCTTCTGCTTCAAGGTGCTTTTTCATGTCTTCCTTGACGAGTTGCTTTTGGGTCACTGGAGGGTCCTTCGGCAACTCGGCTTTGGGGTCTGCGTGGCCCCTCGTGTTCTCTGTCTCTGTGGGCGGTCGTTGATAGGTCTCCAACCACTTCAGCTGCCCGTTCTTGTGGCTGTACCGGCTGTCACTGAACCAGCGCACTACCTCTGACTTGGGAAGGCCTGTCTGGACGCTCAACTCCTCGTACTGCTGACTGCTGGGCCAGCGGGTGTTGGAGTAAACCTGCCGAAGGATGTGCAGCTGCTGCGGGGTCTTGTTGCCCCAGGGGGGTGAGAAAGACGGCTGACAAGCAGACACTTCGGCCGTCTCAGACTTGTGGTCTTGATGTACAATCTCCGACATAGTCTCTGGTTCATTCATCATGAGCCTCTTGAAGTTGATCTTGATGGGGTCAACTTTGAGCTGTGGGCAGCTTCTGTCTCCCGCAAATGGGTCCTCCTCCTTAATGAGCTGCTGTAAGATTGACATGCCTTTTATGGGAAGGTCTTTGTTGCATTTACCCTCATCTAAAATGAATGAGCTGCTTTTTGTAATGACAGTGGTGCTGGTGCTTTCGTTTGGGGATTTGCTGGCATGATTCAGGTTAGGGACACTGTCATTACAAGTAGCACTGGGGTAGTCACTGCTAATACTGCTGTTGTTGGTCTTGTGAATGTAATTGTTGTGTTCATTGTTGGGCTTTGCGGCATCGGCCGGCTCTTGTGCACTAATGATGCTGCTGTTGTGATTGTTACAGGTGGCGTTGGATTTGCTGGTGTTTTCGATGATCACTTGACCCTTGGTACTGTTTGAAACGTCCAATTCGATCGGTAAACTGTCGCTTCTGACATTTGGTTTGCCGTTGGTGTCAGCGACACAGTGCTCATCATTATTGCTAATGTTGGCAGAGCAAATGGCAATGCTGTTGGTTGGGCTGCTGTTATGCACCGGTTTCCTGGTGATGGTCTCAACACCGTTACTAATGCTGGAATAGCTGCTGATGCTGCTGCTACTACTGCAACTGCTGCTGCTGCTGCTGTTTCGACTGCTGCTGGTGCTACTGACACAACCGCTGCTTCCAGCCATGTCCAGGCCATTGCTCTTGTCCGGCTCCACAGTGGTTTCAGGATTCTTGGTCAGTACCTGTGTTGTTCTGACTACAGACGGAAACTTTGGGGGGAGGATTGGAGTAGAATACGACACCCTGGTGACATGGGGGTTGGTTGACATGCTGGCCTGTGTGGCTAAGACTCCGACAGGCCTGGTTTTTATACTGCCATATGGAACTTTGGCCATCGGAAAGTTTGGTCCTTTTGAGCCTGGATGGGCAGTGACAGTGTGGTGGGTTACGACGTGATTGACGTGCCGTTGCGTAGTAGGTTGCTTTTGGGGTGCTCCACCTTGGAACACGGTGTTGAACATCTTCCTTCTGGCCTCTTCAATCTCTTCAGGAGACCAGCTTATGCCCTGCTTGAGCCTTTGGGCAGTAAACCACAGTTTAATCTGCTCTTCTGGGAACTCCGAAACCACCGTTAGGTAGCAGAGCTCGGCTTTGGTCGGGTAAGGGAACTTGCCAAAAGATGTCTTGAGAAAGCTGCTGGTGTCCATGGCGGCATTGTAGGTGGGGATGCTGCTGAGAGGGATCATCACCTTTGGAAGGTCTTTAATGGAATCACAGGAGGGGGGAGAGTAAAGGGAGGGAGTGTGCTGGTGAAAGACTTGGTTGGACACGGTCTTCGTAATCATATGAGCGACAGTGTTCCTCGGCATAGCTGGGGCACCAGAAACGCTGAGAGCCCCGTTTTGGAGTTCAGGCACATTTGTCAGCATGCTGGAGTCTACATCCTTTCCAGTGTCTATCTTCCGTACCTCCACGGTGTGAGAAACCACAATCTTTTTGTGTTCTCCCTTGGCTTTCATCATCTTTGCAATTGGTGTTTTGGTGAGGGAGATCCCAGATTCCCTGTAGTCGTCACCGCTGTCCGTAAAGAGGCTTTGCTCCACAGTTGTTACTCCATCCCTCTTGTTGACAGTTAGAGAGGCGGTCACCAAGCCCTCCATTATCTTAGGGTGGGCGTTGGCATTATGCAGTGCAAGAGCCTCAAAGCGAACGACTGACACCCCACAGTTCAGGCAGTAGAAAGTGGGCTGGGCCCTGAAGTCTAAGTGGCAGTTGTGCATGTGATCCAAAAAGTAGTTAAGGTCTCTGGACTCAAAATGGCAAGTCAGACAGCTGTATGTACCTCCTTTCTGCATCTCGCTGCCACTTTCGGATTTGGAGGAGCTGTGAGAGAAATGGCCAGACTCTTGTCCAGAGATGCTGAGTATGCTGTCTTCTGGGATTGTTGGTAGGAGTTCTGGTAGCGAGCCCAGAATGATTTCCTCACGCACATGTTTGGATTTGGATGGTATCATGCAGGGTACAGTGGATTTCCTCTTGCTGGCCATAGTGCAGCTTTGTGTAAATGGGAGAGTGAGTGATTGGTTGTCCGGTGTGATGACAACAGAGGGCGGGTGGATAGTGGAGAGGGTTGAATGGAGCTTAGTGTCATGGACCAGCCACTATGATGTCACAGTGTTGCTTCATGCCTTCTGCCACTTTAGGAGTCCTGTCACATGGACAAGTTTAGCAGCTCCCGGGGAACCTGTGAGGAATGAGTGCAAAAAAAGAGAGACGTGTGACTCTTTCAGCCCATTTCTAACATGAGAATTACAGGATAAGAAATGGCAGTCAGATGGAAAAAAATGTGAGAAAGAGCGAATTAATTATTCAACATGATCATGCAGATGACATAATGATCATGATGATGATAATAAAAAGCTGGCATATATGAAAGGCAGATTCATAGTCTGTTTTCAAACTAAAAGCATGAAATATTTATACATGACATATTGCAGTGAGCAGGATTCAGAGGAAGCAAGTAGCCCCACACAGGATAATATGTGTAGGTGGAAATACAGTGTGATAAGTGTAGGTAGTATTTATCAGCAATTACAGCACCAAAGTAAAAGAACCTGAGGCTGTTTAAAAAAAAACAAACAAACAAAAAAAAACAAACACATTATGCTCATAATCAAAAAGGAAGGTCACATTAAATTACTGTACAGAAAGACATAACGTGAATCTCGCTCACTTTAGACACTGCTTAAAAGTTTGTGCACAAGATTATTTTTCATATTTTAAAATGACATTATGCTGATTGCCTAAATGCAAAAAAAATATTTTCCATTAAGTAAATCAAAGGAATCTAAGTAGAAAAAAAACATTCCAGTGATTAACACACACACACACACACACACACACACACACACACACACACACACACACACACACACACACACACACACACACACACACACACACTCCTTCAATAAAGGCCGCCTGTCGGTGTGTTCGGGTTGTTTGCTTGGATTTACAGGCTTCTGTCTAGCTGTCACTTTTTATGAATTCCGGGGAAAAAAAAGACTGCAACAACTGACAAAGCCAGAAACGACAGTCTAATCTCTGTGATATTTGTTTTTTTCCACTGCTGCCATAGGATTGGCTCCTCTCATGGTATGTGACCGTAGAATTATTCTCTGTAAAGCTTAATTCATACTAACAAAACATGTCATAAAAATGCTGCTCCACACAAAAGACTTAAAGTTACAGCTAACATCATGTAAATACGATGCGCTGGGTTTGAATCATTCCCGAGATCTTTGCTGCCTCCCTCCAGGAGAGGGTTAATATTGCTAAATTAGTGTTGTCCACAGACCACCCTGGGGATTTTATCACCTATTGAGTGGAATACACTTTGCTACAAATTGATAGTGCTGAATGTATCTAACCTTACAGGTTTGTGTCTGGCATAAATACTATATTTAGTTCTCTTTGTGTTTGAGTATAGGTGAGAATATTTTGAATGATGTGGATTTTTTTTTTAGGTAGAATTATATTTATTTAAAATGTCCTGCCCTACTTGTCTTTGGTTTGATATTGGAAAGCAGACATGGGAAGGTTAAATTATATTTTACTGCCACGCTTGGATGTGAGCCATAAGGTTTACACTGTACGTTACAATATACCCGACATAATGTAGTGTTAGGATGGAAATTAGGCACTAGTGTGTCTGGTGTGTGTGTGTGTGTGTGTGTGTGTGTGTGTGTGTGTGTGTGTGTGTGTGTGTGTGTGTGTGTGTGTGTGTGTGTGTGTGTGTGTGTGTGTGAGAGAGAGAGAGAGAGAGAGAGACAGCAGCCGGCTGACAGCAGCACTGTTAAGGACATAAAATATTCTCATATGGTTATTACAAACACATCTGAAGGCATATACAAGCTGCCAACTCAATCCATCTCATCCTACATTTGTTTCAGCCAGGAGCATGGCGATGCATGCATGCATACAAAGACAATACACAGATCACTGGGTGCACAAATCCATTAGCAAACCACTTCCACGGGCTTTCTATTCCTCAAACGCTCCAGTCACAAGGATGGATCTGGATTCTCACTGCAGTCTTCAACATATCTGCTTTGTCTTCTCCGCATTATTACAAAACATGCCTCTGGTCTCTCAGAGAGCCACAAATATTTGACAAAGTTTGTTGGACAGGACAAAGGAAGCATTACAGGCATTGTTTCATTTGCAATGCTGTTGGTATTGTTAGTTTTTTGCATTTTAACACTGCAAAAGATCAAAACTTTTCAAACGAATGAGAAAAAACATAAAAAAGGAGACGTAGCTCTGCAGCCTCTGCCCTGTGCTTGAACTTTTGCCACACACACACACACACACACACACACACACACACACACACACACACACACACACACACACACACACACACACACACACACACACACACACACAGCCTCTGTATATCACTCTAGTCTTCTTCTCTGAGAGTAGAGAAGCACCGATGTGTGACATGCTGCTGAAAACTATAGTTTCATGCTACTGCCGTCTATCCAAACCACTCAGGCTTCACCTTCTTCTCCCGCAACCCGAGAAAAAACATCAGCTGCAGAAATTCAACTAACACACCGCCCCAAACCTGCTTTCTGTTGAAATCCCGCATACCTCAACACTGTGTACTACAGTCACAAAGAAAACCATTTCACATACTTTCAAAAGATTATTTTTCTTTTCTTTTTTATTGTCAAACTGTGTTTATTCACACTGAAAAGCCCTTTCACAGACTTGCATTTTACTGCATCCACGTGCATGTTCACCATTGCCGGCTGGATGGTAAATAAAAGATGAACCTGTTCCAGAATTAAAACCCTCAAATGACTGCCCAACAGCACACACTGATCCCAGACAGACTGTGACGTCCGCTCTGTAACTACCTCTTTTTCATTTCTACTGACGGAGAGAAAAAAAGCTAAAACAAAACAAAACAAAACAACAAAAAAACTAGGTCACCGGCATCTTATGCAGTAATCCCGGTTCACTGCATCCAGACGCAGGCATGTGCTGTATGTTTTGCCGGCAGAGAGGTCATGATATCCTCTGACGGCGCACTCGATTAACCCCTGGTGAGGACACGGCGTTCATTGAGTTTGTTCCACTGAACAAGGGATTTAGAAGTCTGCTTTCACGCAACAGAGGGATGCGGTCTTGCACATCTGAAACATCTGTGGGAGAGATGTCACGATGCTATAGAACTTTTGTGAAAAATCTGTGTTGGCTCAGTGTGACCGTACTGAAGTAAGGATTTTGTTTGTCCAACAGACAGCACACTACATGTCAGAATGTTTTCAAAAATGAAGTGATGGAGCAGGTGATTTGGTCACGGCTGTGAGCTGTGACTGGTGTCGCAGCCTCCACAGGGGACCCGGGTCTGTGACGAGACAGTCGCTGGCCTAGTACAGAAGCTCCCCCTCCCCTCGAAAAAACACTGCACTTCCTGCATGAGAAAACCCAAGACAAGCCAAAAGTTGGGAAAGGTTACATAAAGAATCAGGTCACCTATCAAAAGAATGGGCTGCTTTATCTGGCGAGGGAGACGTGCGATCAGACACAAGACAAGAGCTTCCCAGACAGGGAGCCATTGAATGGTTCGCCCTGAAAAGCCTGGCCTTGTGTTTCAGCGGCGAGATAGACAACGCTCAGACGATCCCTGTCCCCAGTGTGTCGTATGTCCTCGCACTGGCACTGGCTCCGTGGGCACAGGGGGGAGGAAACTCTTTTCATCTCGGCGGACCAGGGGAGTCGTATCTGAAGCGAAGGGAAAGTGGCAGAGCTCTCAGACGTGCTCTCTGAACACCCACGCTCAGCGTAAGCAGAGAGGCCTTGTTCACTGGACTAAAACCACGTTTGAGCCATTCAACTTTTCAAAAACAAGCGTTTCAAAACAAATGGGATTATGCTAGGTTTAAATTCTGATGGGGTTTATACGTTCCGCCTGATTTAATAGCAGCTTTAAGATTTACAGGAGGGCTTCCCTTATGCGCCCTTACACTGTAATTTCCATAACAATAGTATATTTACATCTCATTAATATTCAATTATACTCCCTATACTTTTAAAAGGCAAACAGATGGGTGTGCTGCTTCCATTTCAGCAAACCAGTTGAAAGAAAGCAGCAGGTATCGCCTTTCATCACCTCATAAACTGCTGCAGTAATTACAATATTACAACACGAAAAACATGCCCAATCTACAGCGAGCTGCTACCAGCGTAAAAGGGAGGCGAGGCTGCAAAGTGGCTGCTAGACATTAAAATTTAATTCAAAACAGTCCACTGATTCAGACACTCCCAGATTGTCGGGTCACCTACAGTTGACATTAACAAACAGAGATTGGTGTTTTTTTTGTTGTGCAGCCTGTCACATGAATGACAATGTGAAGGCTGAAGGAGGAAGAAGGACAAAGGAAGGCAAAACTCAGACATTTGGGAGTGAAGTGAGAGGATGACTGATGATGATGACAGCCTGTGCTGTTTCAATATTCCTCCCCGCTGACACCTCGTAGGCACACATCTCCGCACATACGCACACTTTCCTCACACACTCCCGCCTCACCTCCACAACATTTAGCACCTGCACCGTTCTGAAAATCTTTCTCTTTGAACTGAATAACTGGCAAGGAGTCTCTTGGTGTGACAGCCGCAGAAGAGCTAAAAAAAAAAAAAAAAAAAAAAAGAAGCATAAATTCTCTCACTTATGACAACATTTGTTTTGTGTGTAATTTGCTGTGACAGTGATCTGCCACTGTCTTCTCAGGAGCCTGCTTCAAAAACCTGCCCGGAAGACTGACCCGCCGTCCGCTGGGGGTTGGGGCAGAGAGAGAGAGGGGGAACTCCTGACAGATACATTTGAATGATCAAAAAAACCTGTTTAGTGGGAACATTTTCTGCCAAATGTCCATTAAATAGATTAACGTCATGTGAGTGGATCAGCTGGACACCCAAATATAAGCCAGAGACAGAGAGCAATTACTGTCTTGCACAGAGAAGAGATTGGGAACAATGGCGCCTCATTTATAAGGGAAACGTGATCCAGTGCTGGGAGCCTTTAGACGGCTGACTGTTGAATTGTTCTGCTTCCGTCCGTGTCTCCTGTGTCCATCAGTATGGGCCATTGTGGGGTTTCTTTTGACAGTAAAGGTGGACAGGTTTTAGTTGGGGACATCTTTGAGCGTGAGTGGCACTGTCTGCTTTTCGGCATGAATAAGTGTCGAGCCCCAGCGTTACGTGTGCTGAAAAACAATTCATAGTCATCAGGGTCATTAGCACAATGCTAATACGGAGATCAAGTCCACAGCGTCTTCACCACCTGTCCAGCTGAAGACATGCAGAGGTTTCAGTGTGTAGTCTCTGTCTCCATTGTGGGCTCTTATTATTTCCTTTACATGGGTGTGTTTATGTGCGTATTAGTGTCTGAATGTCTGAGACGCAGGTGTTGCCAACCAGCTCATCTGCGTCCTTCTCATCACACACACACGCGCACACACACACACACACACGCGCGCACGCACGCACACACACACACACACACACACACACACACACACACACACACACACACACACACACACACACACACCCCTTACCTCCACGACTGCAGCCTCGTCCACTGGGAGACCAGTCGGTGGTGCCACTCATGTGTTAACATCGCCATGGCAACCCCTCTCTTCCCCTTGCCCACCACGATACACACACAGCAGAGTCCCTCGCCCACACCCACCAACCTCAAGACACACACACATACACACTGAATTCCTGGGGCTGCATCCGGTGCAGGACAAACTTAATCCACATGCCCTGCCAGCCATCTTTGAAAAGTCCATTCATGGTTCAAGTCTCTTTCAGATAACTTTGGGTGAGGTCTGCAACAATAACTTTGCCTTTCTCTTTCTCAATCATGTAGCTGCGTAAAAATCTCTGCTGCTCTGTTCTTATGAGTATGATGGGCTGATGAAAGAAATAGTGCAGCTGAACAGGCTACAAATGACCTCATGTCAGTGTTATTGTCTTACTAAATCTGTGCACAGGCCTGAGAGACTGAGGCGGTACAGTATACGTTCTGCAATCTGAGCATCTTTGTTGGATGGCCCTGTTTTGTGTTACTACGAGCACTCACTGAGGAAATCTTACATTGTTCCCCCAACTCTTCTATCTGTGGCCCAGATGAATGACAGACAAACAAACCATGGTTCGCAGAGGGAAAAAAAAGTCTGAGTCATGCATCCTTTTACACCACTTTTGATGAATAACTTCTTCAGTTCTGTAGCCAAGACTACAGGCATTCATTTGGCAATTTAAGAAGAGAAAGAAGAAAGATGGCGGCATACCGCACATTGTACTGTCCATCCTAAAATGGCTGACATCACAGCCTCTTCAAACTGCCAAAGCCTAGCAAACGCCAGCTCCTGCTGACCAAACCTCTTTCTTGCATGGGACAGAGAAAGTGGCAGGGGCTCTTTCCCTCACTAGCCCCAAGGTTCCCCCCCCCCCCATCAGTGCGCGGATGTTTCTTTTGGTTGGAACTGTGCAAACATGCTGTTTTAGTGAGGCTTTTGAGCGCTCTGGGCTTCGATACGGCATTGCTCCGGTGACAAAAGCAATACCAAAAAGGATGAAAGACCCAAATAAAAGTGAACCTGTATAGAATGCTTTGTGTTTCGGAGAATTTACTGTGAGGATCACGGGGTATGCCGCGTTCATGAAAGCCTGTTTGTATAAAAACGGCTGGAAAATAGATCTGGTTGGCATTAGATAGTTGATTTTCTTCTCTGAACTCGTGGAATGTTTTACACTCCATGTCAGCTAAATCTGCAAATCATGACCATATGACCTTCCTTGGTATTCTCTGGCACGGGATTCATTTTGAGCTGTGGAAAACACACACAAGCGCAACATCTACAGCGACTGCTGTTAGAATCAGAACACAGAGTCCGGAAAAGTACAGTATTCCAGCTATATGAGTGATGGCAAGGGGCAGAGATGCTGTTTTTCAGAGGGGAGTGGGCACTCTTGGCCCACGACATTGTGTCTGTGTATACAAACACTCTGCTGTGGCCATAACGAAAACTATGAGCTGTGCCTAATTGCAGGGAGTGCGGGATGAAAGGCAATATGCCTGGCCTCATTAGAGCAGTTCCGAGAAGAGAGATGGAAGACCGTTCCCAGGGATCCACAAAAGGGAATTGACATTCCCCCAGTGTAAGCGTCCTGCTGGAGTGAAAACCTCCACACACACTGAACTCACCGGGCCAAGCTAAACCCGGTCTGCCGGAGCTGCACAGCAAGAGCTCATTTACCTTTGTTTTGCCAGTCATCACACACGCCTGCAAATTAACTATGGGAGTGCAGAAATGTTCACTGGAGACTGGACTGTACTCCACACTTGGGAGTCACTCTCCACTGTCCAAAACACTGTCCTGGTTCTCAGGAAAACCTCAATGGCAGAAGAGTTGTGCAGTCATTTCCATGACCTACATTATATGTAACAAGCTTACATGGTTAAATAATTAAAACTCATTCCAAAAATTGCCGGTGAATCATGCTTGTCTAGCTGCCTGCTTGAATAATTTGGGGTTGTCTGTGTGTTATGGACACTGGACCCACACATGATTCACAGAGGCAACATTAGTCAGCATAGACGTCCCTCCCCTGAAGGCAGAGAGAGACACATGGCATTGAAAGCAGGGTCAATATTTATGTACAGATAGAAAATGTGACCAACAGGAACTGATGTTATATTAACACGAATCCTCATCGGTAATTCACAGTTTTCAAAATATCTGCCTGTGCCTGAATTGAGCAGCCCAGCTTGCTGTACTGTATATGCGTGAGTGTGTGTTTGTGTGTGTGTGTGTGTGTGTAGGGCAGCAGCACATGTTGGTAGGAGGAAGAGAAGGAAATGAAAGAAAAGGAGTCCTGTACACTGAGGTACAGGCCTACCTTTCTGCTCTGGCAAGAGAAAGAAATGTGTTGAGAATGAGCGATCAATAAATGAAAATGTATACTTGGCGTACAGTTTGAACATCTATGAACTCGGAGGCTTTTTGTATCAGTCGATATGCCTGCTATAGCACTGTGTTCAGAAGTCTTTCACAACTAAAAGCGCTCACACTCACTGCACAGTGGAGAAATACAGCGCGTTGTGCAATAAAAATAAGCAGATACGCCACATTGTATAGCGCGAGAAGGAGCGCAAATTCAGCCAGACGGAGGATCTGTTCTTGTAACTGTAACAAACTGACGAGTTAACCCGTTTCACTCCATTCACAAGGCTGTGGGGCAACACACTGCCTCGGAGCCGACTTGCCAAAGACGATCTGGCACTCTATATAACCTATGAATATTCCCAAAAATCCTCCACCCCCCTCCTCCACCTACTGTCGCCATTTTATACATAGGCGACTTCATATAAACTGCCTTCACTACAGCACCAGATGAAAATTCAATATTCAATAGCGAGACATAATTTCAGTAAACAACTTTGGAGATCGCACCTCGCCAATAATGTGGCGTATTCGTGTTTTGGCAGAGTATATGTGTCCTTACCTCAGCAGCCGGCGGGAAAAAATGGAATCCGACATTAATATATAAATGAATAATATTGGATTAGCTCCGATCGTTGCGCTTTGAGTAGAAGAGGAGGCGAGCAGGGGGTGGGAGCTCTCCTCAAGTGAACCCGGTGAACTGGCGTGAACCCGTCAGTGACCACGGCAAGGTACATTACATTACCTTTCCACCCCTCCGCTACACTCTATGAAGACGGCAAAACAACTATGGTCGGCGGTGCAGGACGAGGCAGCTCCAAAAAAAAAATTATAGCGAGTGTATTTCCTATGAACACGTGATACGGAGCGTCATCCAAAATCCAAAAGCCCTTTCATCTAAAATTTTGGAGAGGGGCGGGGATGAGATGGGGATGTGTGTGTGCCTGTGTGTGTGCTCGTGGAAGGGGGGGAGGAGGGTACGTATACTGAGCCCAGTGCACATTTGGGTACATCGTTATAGGGGTAGGAAGTACACCAGCAGACTATACATAGTTACAATAGCGCTGCGGTGCAGGCTGCATGATCAGATGGATTGTATTGTGTACATTTGGAATTTGACAGGAGTTCGGTGATCTGCCGTTTCACTGAGCTGCATCACCCGAAAGGTCCCGTTAATTAGGTCACACGCTTTTTCAATAGAAGGCTGTCGTCCTTAGAAAAAAAAAATCTCTTGATGGGCTACTATGAATATTAATCGTTGTGGGAATTGTCATTTAAAGCACAAGCCTATTAGCCTACCGGCTCAAAATAGACATTTACGCACACGCGTAACAATGGTAGACCAATTTACGCAGATAATAATACTAGTACCAGTTGTTCCTATCCGTTTTTATACGTGGACACAATAGGACGTTTTCCTCGAAACAAATTATAAAATATAGTTAATGCGTTTTCGTGTAGAATTGGGTTAGGTATGGCTGTGACCCCCGTGACCTTGTTGGCCTCCTGTGTGTAAAAGCGAACAGAGAAAGACGCAGAGGCCCAAAACAGACAGAAGCAAGTTTAGAATGAAGGTCTATTAGAAAAAGAATACAAAAAGACAATAACTATGGATTAGATAAACAATACAATTTTAAAATAAAAAAAAAACGTTATTCAGAAAACACCCGTCACATCAATAATGTAAGCAGAATCTTACAGTAGGCTATATATATATATACATATATATATATATATAGTAATAGTAGGCAACATAAATTAGGCAACGTTAAGGTCACTCTAAAGCCACTGAGCCATACGTATAAATGAGCCTATATATGTACTTAAAAATATGCGACTCTACTATAGTAATGCAACAGATTTAGACACGTGTACACTGTGTAACAAGTGGGGGAAATATAGCTGGAGGCCCACATGCAACGTAAATGTAAAAGTCAACATCTGTTACATAGGGTCAATAAATGCCTCCAGTATTTGCTGAACATGAATTCGCTGTCCCCTCCCAGTTTGTCCTGCTCCAGGTTCAAACATTGCCTGTAGTTGTGTACAGTCAGGAAGAACAAAGATTATCTTTCAGGAAGATGAGTCACCCAATAGTAAAACAAAAACCCAAGCCAGGTTCCGGTTTGCAGGCATGAGACGTGTAATTGTGCATGATCTGAAAGTATTAAGATTAAAAGGAAGTATGCTGACCTGGAATGACCCTCACTATATGGTATTTGCATTTGTGTGTGTGTGTGTGTGTGTGTGTGTGTGTGTGTGTGTGTGTGTGTGTGTGTTTTTTTAAAGAGTTTAGGGCAAGGCTATTCAAACTCAGGTCTGTGGGCTGGATACGGCCTGTTTAAAATTTGCAATGGCCCACAAGAAGATGCCTGTCTGGAATTTGATAATATAATAAATCATAAACAAACTCAAACTGTTTTATAGTTAATTTTGTATTTTGCGGTCTGACATTGATGCCATAAAAGGAATGCTTGTGATCAGCTTGTTTCATGTAGTAATATATATGTATTTATATTAAAAGATATTTGTGGACATTAATTGACCAAATATTCTGCGCAGCCTTCGAGCCCCCAGTGATCTTCCAATTTGGCCCTCTGTATCAGGCCCCCACTTCACCCTACTAGAGCAGTTCACACTAAAAAAGTAACTATGCTTCATTATTTTTTGTGAACAAACAAAATATCTGATGAGCTATTGGCTTCATGCATGTAAACACTGATGAGCTCAGGCTCAGAGGTCATAAAGAAAAGTGCTGTTCCTCCTCACTGCAAACTTTGTGAGTGCAAGGGAGCAGGTGGAGAAACGTGCTTGTGTTTATCTTCATCTCACGTGAAAATGCCAGAAACAGTTATTAAAAGAGATCGTGTGTTCGTTTGTACAGTACCAGATGGAGAGCACATGGAATGATAATGTCTGCGATAGCACAGTCGGAGTGAGAGCTCCTACTTTTTTCTGCTCTGTGCGGTGGAACCGGATCAGGGCAGGGCAGAGGGATGTACCGTGGGATGCACAGGAGGCTTGTTTTCCTCCAAATGAGCCAATGAGACTGGCTTCTCATGAGACTGACAGCCGAATCGACGAACCCAGAAACGCCATTCTGGTTTAACAACCGCCCGACAGCCAATACAGATCCGCGAAGGACAGGAACGGAGGGAAACAACAAAATACGAATTTTCCCCCCTGTACAGGTCAAAAGTTACCTGCCCGCTGCGGCACAGAGGTGTGTGTTGGCGGTAAAGTGAAGCAAGAGTCACATCAATGGCCCTGTCGCAGTGCCTGGACGACTCACCGCTGAGGTTGGGTCCAAAACGCACCGGGGCTGACGACCTGAACCTGCAGGAGGTGTACGACGAGAGGCACCGGCTAGCCCTGGAGCAACTGCTGTCTGGAGGGCACGATGACTTTCTGGACTTCCTCAGGAGAGAGAGGATTCCTAACTTTCTGTCCGACGATGAGATCCAGCGGATCAGGAGTGCCGCCGTGCCCCCGCGGTGCGTATCGCTCCACGGGGAGGACCTGGCGCTGGAGAAGTCGATCAGCTGCACTTCCCTGGACTGCTCCTCGGTTACGTATTTCCCCGAGGTGTCAGACGTGGAGCCGCCACTGCTGGAGATCGGGTGGCCCGCCTTCACCGCGGGCTCCTACCGGGGAGTCACACGGGCCGTGGCGCACTTCCAACCCAGCTACGGTGAATGCATTTACAGCTGCAAGGAGGCTGCAAGGCGCATGATTAAAAGTTCCAGAGAGGTACACACACACACACACACACACACACACACACACACACACACACACACGCGCGCGCGCGCGCGCCACAAATAACTATCACTTACTTTTTTTTGTGTTGCAAACACTGCTTTGTGTATTTTTAGTAGTTTTTATCTCAATTTGATGTTCCTAAAGGACATATTGTATTGTCTTTTTTTTTAATCAAATTTTTAATCCAGCATTATTTTTACATTGCAGTATTCTTGTGTAACAGTCTCCTATACAATATTTCCTGGGCCTAAAGGTTGTAGTGATAACAGTATGGATTTGTGTATTATCTTAAAACAAAACCTGTATTTTGTATATTAAAGTAATATTTAACATTTTATAACCCAGGCCTTATCTCCCATCACAAGCCGGTGTGTGTATACTTTCACTTTATAAAACTTTTATGGAGGGGTAACCAAATCTTCTTCACACCATCCTTAAAATACATGCTAGATTGTCCCTGTGGAATTTCCTTGATCAGTCTGAATTTTAGAAGTTCAGGTTTTTGAAATCGTGATTAGAAGAAATCACTGACTAAAAGGATAAAAAAAACAAAAACAACAACAAATAAAAGCAGAACATGAATATTCATTGTGATATTCCTGATGGGAGCTGTCAGTCCAGCCTCTGGTTTTGAAAAAGAGACAATCCAGCATTAAGAGCATGAAGGCTGTTTGCGGCTTCAGGCCTCTGTAGAACCTGCGTACCAGATGTGCCTCGACTTGCTTTTCTCCCCTCCATGAAAGTTTGCATTCCCTCTATCATTACAAATTCTTTTAAAACAGCAGATCCTTGCTGGTTTAAACCTAAAAGGCAGAGCTAAAAACATCTATAGTGTGCTGGATACCAGTTGAAACCTCAGAAAAATATATCAATCTAAGTGTAACTGTAAGATCGTTTGTTCTTTTGTAATGTTAAACCACTCCCAGCACACAGTCTTTATTGTACAAAGAAGCCACTGGCTGTAACAACACACCGTGTACATACACAATCGCTGGTCAGCTCAAAGGAACAGCCTGGTTCTGTATTCCTGTGAATTTTAACACCGTTTTTATGCAGTCTCTTAAAAATAAGCATCCACACACTATCATCCAAATAAGGCGGGGTACTCCTGACAAAGCTGCATGTGGATAACACCATTTTGAAGCAATAAATCTAAGATATGTAAACACCCGTGTCTAATCCTCGACACGCAACCTTTACCACAGCATGTGAAATTCCGTTCCTCCTCGCCAAAAAGATAAATCTCAGTGCAAAACAAAGCTCGGGAAAATGGAAGCAAACCCTACAGTGCACCTACTTGTCTCCTGTATAAAAGTCATTTGTTTGCTGACCAAGCGTTACCACCAATTGCCATGGTAACAGACCACAGTCAATAGAAAGCTCATCAGCACATGCATTACAGGGAGTGTGTCTGACAGAGATTCGCAGCTCTGTTTGAATAAGGCCTTGTATTTGATAATAATGAAAACACAATCATGTGCTACATGTGGGAGAGCACGGCTGCAGCCCGAAAAGGAATTCTATTATATTTCCTCTGTAATTTTCCACTGCAGGTGATTGCCATAGTTACAGACTCCCTCACAGACCTGGATATCTTTAAGGATCTTCAGGAGGCATGCACCCAGCGCAAAGTCCCTGTCTACATCCTGCTGGACCAATCATGTGCCCCCGCTTTCCTCAAGATGTGCAGAAATGTCAATGTTCGCCTGGATGACCTTCAGGTATGCGGTTTGCTCAGTTAAGCTGGGTGTGGCTCTGTGTGCACATGAACACATCATGTTAAAATATGTCCTTAATTCTTGCAGCAAATGAGAGTGCGAACCATAACTGGAACAACTTACTACACGAGATCTGGTGCAAGGATCACCGGGGAGGTTCATGAGAGGTTCATGCTGATTGACGGAATCAGAGTGGCTACAGGTTCCTACAGGTACGAGTCTAACCATTTTACATAAAGTTAAATGTCTTAGCTGGCTATTAGGTAGCAAACATGCAAATGCACAACCCCCCAGATGTATCAGCCTGTAAAGTCAGACAATTTTCTTGCTGGGTTTGGATAAATGTAGCTGCTTACTTTCATTCATGCGTGTTTTTAAATCCCATTCCTGTTCAGGTTCAACTGGACTGACGGCAAACTGAACAGCAGCAACCTGATTGAGCTTTCTGGTCAGATAACAGAGAAATTTGATGAGGAGTTCCGTATCCTCTACGCCCAGTCTCTACCTATAAATACTCGTGGACCTCCAAGTGTCCGTAGCAGCGGCATCTATGAGCACCTCCTCGTCAAACACTCCTCCCCTCACATGACTAGAGAGAGGCCTGTGGAGCCAGTGTGTCTGACCAGCACGCCCAGCCGAAAGCCCCAAACATTAGCGGTGCAGCCTCCCTGTGAACCCTCATCTCCAGATCCTGATAAAGCCAGCCCAATGTCTGACTCCTCCACCATAAATGGGGACTGGATGGAGCAGCAGCACATAAAGGAGGAGATCCTAGCTGGTAGCACAACTCAGCGTTTCTCTGCGGCGCAGCAAGCAGAGAAAGAAATATTGACCCGCAGTACCGTCTCCTGTCATGCCTCTACTCAGACCAGCCAGTCAGTAACGGACAGCAGCAGTCAGACCGACCCCCAGCTCGCGCAACATTTCAGCCTCTTTGCACCAGCAGGCTCGGGGCCAAACCAGGACACCTCGTCCTCCTTTGCATCCTCCAGGCAGGTCTTGCCCACCCAGGCAGCTCCAGACACCACTTTAAAGGACTGCTTCCACAAGCTTACCGAAGAGCGCCAGCACCACTACTCCACCATCCGCTCCAAACTGGAGAACATGGTGACCACCCTGTCCAAAAGGCGAGAGCTAGCGGACGTCACCAACATGAGTCAGGAGCTTGGTGCTCGCAGCAGGCAGAGGATACACAAAGACAGTGTGCAGGACTCAAATCCCACACTGCCTGTTGAAAGTGCGGGCATGGGCACACGGCCAAGAGCCAGATGTGTACACTAGTTTGTCTTTAGGGATGGAGGACAGTGGGGGAAGAGCAAAAGTTCCCATGTTCTAAATGAATAATTCTGGTTTATGCAGTAAAATTTCTGTTTTATGCTTTTTGTCTAATTTTCTGCATCCTGTGTCCTGTCTGTATCAAAGCAATTTTTGGTGGAGAGTTAACAGAATTGCAATTGACATTAACATCTTGCAGAAATTTCAACCAAAGACACGGTGCAATAATCATTTTGTGACCATGTCAGTATAATGAATATCATTAGAGTAGGTTGTTAAGACTGGATAATAATCTGCTGAAGTATGAGTGGAAATGCACTGAACTGCTGTTTTGGTTATTTAGATTAGGATTTGACTGCTGTAACCACATTGGAACCTGATACTGGAGAGCAGCTGCCTCTCACTGTGCCTTGCAGATAAATAAAATATAATTTTTGCTGTATTACTGCCTTGCTGTCACATTTCCTAGTTCTGTATCCTCTGTTTTACTTTTAATCCTTGTCATAGTTTTAATTGCAGTCAAATTCCCCTGAAGAAGAGCTCGGAAAATATTTGCTCAGAAATTGCAGGATTCATAAGGAAACACACCACGCAAAAGTGACTTTGTAAAGAGAATGAGCACCTGCGCCTTATGCACTGCAGTGCCTTCATGCAATTAGTTGAGAGACAGCATCTGTGATACTGGCACCTTTGCTGATTACACAGCCAATCACAGTTGCTGTCCAGGGTGAATTTGGAGAAGAAGCTCGGTTGCAGATTAGAAACATAGATTAGGATAAATGCTAAACACACACTTCTTTAGACACACGCAGGTGGGATTTTATAACTGCTCACGCCTTGGTGTTATATTTCATTTTCCACACAAGTTCTTTTCAACAAGTAATAAATTGAAATAAACAAAGAAATAGCTTCTTATTTTTCAGGAACTAGCATTTGTTAGCAACAATCTACATAAAGTTGTTCTGAATTGCCAAATAAATTGAATCATGGGTGCAAAGTGCTGCTGAGCCTGAGTGTTTCAGTTTCCATATGTCACACTTAAGTACAAAAGTACTACTGTAAACATGCCCGTATCTTGGCTGTGGTGTGAAGTGTGCTCACAATGCCCTCGGTTATAAATCTATCACTGAGACCTTTATGTGGCTAAAGTTGAACTACAATGAGGAGATTATGTGTAAGTGTTTCATAGCAAAATGTACAGATAACTTTATTCACAAGGAAAATCAGTAAGTGATAGAGGATTGTGTTTACAGAACCACTTAAGACTCTTGAGTTTAAGTAAATTTCTCTCCTGCTGTCTCGTTTTAAATGTGAACCAGAATTTCTGGCATCATGTTTTAAATCAAACGTCATGCTACTTTTTAAAAGGCAAAGAGTTGTACGGAGACATAGAGAGACAGTTAATTTGAACAAAAGAATTGAATGTGATGTGATTCCATTATATTATTGTCCTTCCTTATTGCCCTTGCCTGTATAGCCCCACAGCCCATATCTTGAAACTAACGTTACTGCATCACGTTTGTATTTCTCTGACCACTGATTTATTAGTCAAATCATTTATGTACTTGTTTGTGTTATTGGCCACAGGGATGGCTCACCTAATATCACTTAATCAACATATGTAATATGTTGAAATTGCAATTGTTTGATACCTTGTAAGGTAAACGTTGGTTTTACCTTTTGGTTTGATTTACAGAGAAATATACCACAATGACACAATAAAGAATTATTATAATTAAATATAACTTCACTAATGAATTTTAAAACAACCAACAATGCTACAAATGTGTTTCCATGTACCACATTATTACCATTCAGACTCAATGCAGCCCACACTTCTAACTATTACATGGCAATAAGGTAAGAACAGCAAGCCCTTCAGCAGCTCCTCCTGGTGCGTGTCTCTCCTTCCAGGCAAACACATCAAAAGCCTTTGCATTCATTATGCAAAATGGCGCAGCTGAAGGGAATTGATCTACATGTAAATACAATGCTGGTAATATGTGAGAGAATGGTATTTGATTTTAATTGGCTGCTGCAAAGCAACCACTGGCTGTAATCAAGGAAGCAGTGGGGGATCCACAACACAACAGTCTGCACCTACAGTTTATGAGGGCTCTGCTCACTGCTACACCGAGACGCTCACATATTCCACCTGGCATGGGACAATTAAAAAAAACTGTAGCTATGATTCACTTTTACATTTTTAATTTTTTTTTATTGAAGTGTCTATTTTAACACATTTACCGGGATCTCATTTGTGAAGAGCATGAGCTGTAACACTAGCCACACTCAGCCACCAGAGAGAGCCCTGTTCTTAGCTAAAACATACCCAATGGCTCATTGTGTGTCCTGCTTTATTGCTCTCACAGAGAAATGTTGGCACTCCGGAAATACCAATGGTTTATTTGTTCGAACAAAATAGTCTCTTTTAGCAAAAACACTTTGATAAATTATCATGATAGATCCAACTGTTTCATTGTCTGCAGATTCATTTTAGCGACCGTCTCACTCAGTCAAATTTTCATTCTCAAATCAAGGTGGACAAAGCATAAACAGACAAACAGACACTGTCTTGATGTCCTCATCAGGTCACTTATGTTCCCTGGAGAACTGTAGTGGCAGAACCTCTCCTGCTGCATGCTGGGTAAAATCCTTGTGGATGTCAGCATGTCTGACAGAAGGTGTAACATTAGATCCTACCAAATATTGTGTTAAGCTCTAATCCAGTTAGTCAGCACGCATATGCTATTGTGAATCATCACAAATCACAGGCATCCAGATGTAAAATAACCTTTAAACTGCAGGTTTGTAGAGCAATAATCGTTTAATTTAGAAGGTTATAGCTCATGCTGCAAGCGCAAAGCATGCAAATGTGAATATCTTTGCAAAAACTGTAATGAGTGTAATATCATGTGTTTCTTTTTTTGTGAAATCCTGGGTTTTTTTGTTTAAGAAAAAAATGCAGGTCTGAAGTTGTGTGTGTGTGTGTGTGTGTGTGTGTGTGTGTGTGTGTGTGTGTGTGTGTGTGTGTGTGTGTGTGTGTGTGTGTGTGTGTGTGTGTGTGTGTGTGTGTGTGTGTGTGTGTGTGTGTGTGTGTGTAGCTTGACAGCAGCCTTCCCTCCTGTCCTCCGCACAGTCCCACAGGACAGAACAGATCAGACTGATGCAGACAGACAGCACTCGTCACACAATTGATTATTGGATTTATATCCATCATTATGAACTTTTACGTAGGCTCCATCACTGCCTTGAGTGAGAATGCACAGTCTGGACTCGTAACTAGCTCAATAATACATTTAGCCTAATACATTTTATTATTATAGAATCTAAATAAGCCATTAGAGCAGTGGAATTTGTGTCAAATGTTCAGATTTTGGCTGTGGTTCCTGGAAGCAACAAACATCAGATTTGGCTTCTGACACGAACTGATGGGAGTGAAACTGCTCTCCTAATGCTGAACATAAACCTTTTAATTACTGCAAACATGGTTGATGAGTTTGACGCTTGATTACTTGGCCTTCATTAGTCAGATTGTGAGCGATAGTGACTCCCGGAGGCACAATTTGGCATCTCTAAAGACTGCCAGCCTCTGCATTAAGCAATTACACTGACCCCACAGTCCACCCAAACAGGTGCGTGAACCCAGATCCGCACAAGCAAACAATCTCACCTACATGCACTCCCGCTTTTTATCAGCATGAACGAACCGAATGTTTTAGTTTCAGTCTGTTCTTTAATTTGGAAAAAGGGCCTGACTAAAAGAAAACATAAAATGTGCTTACTGTGCTGAGTCCTACTCGGTTGAACTCTGCCTGTCATAATGACTTCATGTTTGCTGTGCCATCTTGGCTTTGTTTTCCATCAGGGCGGCCGGTGGTTGTCAGTACACTGAGGAGGGAGCGTTCTGCCTCAGGCCACGACACACTGATAATGAATGTTCAGCTCATTGGAAAATGCAATGCATCTGAATTATGTGGTCAGATTCTGGCCGTTGTTTGGGTATGTGAGTCAGACATAGTGACATGCATGGACATTCGGTTTGCGCAACACTCAGTCACTTCCTGTGTTGTAATGCTGATGCGAGGCCGCACTCGGGCAAATGCAGGTGGAGGGTATTGTTGACAGTCTCTTTGTGCTAAACTGCACGTTGAGCTGTAACGCACTGTCCAGCAGCAGCCCTGCTGCTATTTTTAGACGGGTACAGCTGCTTCTTAGCGGC
Source organism: Brachyistius frenatus (assembly GCF_029030835.1). Classification (NCBI taxonomy): domain Eukaryota; kingdom Metazoa; phylum Chordata; class Actinopteri; family Embiotocidae; genus Brachyistius; species Brachyistius frenatus. Next base: position 7,978,532 of record NW_027210603.1, read on the forward strand.
CAGCCTTAAACCAGCCATTCACCAGAGATTTATGACACGAGCCCAGGAGAAACAGCTGTAGTGTCTTTCCACTTGGTGGTCTAAGAAGTGCAAAAGCTGAGGCCTATGAAGAATTATGTTTTTTTTTGTTCATTATGAGGCCTTTTTTTTTTTTTGCAACAGCTGACATCAATGTTAAATGCAGTTATCAGTAAGTGGAATGTCTCACACCGTTGAGTGTTTAAACAACACGTCTATTGCGTCCGGTGCTGCAGCGGTGAGTCAGAGTCTAGTCACAGCGCCACCTAAATCCAACACAAGTTCAACACTTGTGGCGAGCTGCTACCGCAGGACACCATGTGTCCTGGAATGCTAGCTCAACATACTGTCTTACATCTGAGAAATAACAGTATAGTTTAATCAGATGAAAATACTTCCTGTTTCCACTGAAAGTGGCCTGGTGTTTACTCATATGTCCTGGGACTTTGCGTTTTGTACAAAAAAAAAAAAAAAATCTGATGTGTCCTTTTGTTAGTTTGTCATGTAACCGGTGTTAGCTGCCTGCAAGAGAGCGTGTGTGTGTGTGTGTGTGTGTGTGTGTGTGTGTGTGTGTGCGATGGGGGGTGGGCACTAAATACACAGCTGTCTCAGTCACAGTGAGCAGCTAAGCTTAAGTTTAGCTTATCACTGTCAGTTTGTTGTCTGCATTATTCAAAAGGACACCTTATCAGCTGGTGGCAACTCGTATTAGCCTCCTCCACTTTGTGCTCAACACAATGATGTTCTACGCTGCTCCACATTAACTGTGGTGTCTATTTCAACAGCTCTCTATCCATTTATTGATGTATGTCCTCCATTGATCTCAGCATTGATTTGCCATGCAATCCATTACCCATCTGTCTGTTTCAGCGGACTTTTAAATGATTCATCAGATTGCGAGCTATTCAGGGGTGTAGTGGTGAAGTCCAAAGGTTGGTGGTACATTCAGGGACAGCGGAGTGGTCTATGAAAACGTGCGGGAGAGTTTGGGGGTTGGTTGCAGGTGTTTTAAAAGGATGCTACGTAATGTTAAGAAATGTACACAACTGAGAGCAGACCTTAAAAATGTCTAAATTCAAGGTAGAACACAAAATACAGCTAGAAATTAGTCCTCAATACTTTTAAATCGTTTTTGGCACCACGGTGTAGCAATGTGTCCACAAAACAGCTTTTGTGGTTTCTGGTTCTGTTTTTATCGTGTTTTGTGCACTTAAAAAAAAACTATAATAAAAATTGGCAACAGAAACATATTTGTATTGTTGATAGACATGTATTGTTGAAAAACAATTTGTGCTCTTTCACTGTTCAGATGGCATTTAACATTTGTCAACTTTGTTAAATGACAAAGGATTTTTTTTTCAAAAACATTTTTACATTTCCTAAAGTAAGGTATGAAAAAAGTATGGCCTATTGGAATCGGGACAAAAACTCAGGAATTGTATCAGCACTATATGTTATTTAGTTTGCACCAATTAGAAGATGTTTTTCTTTTCCTGTTAGATAGAAGGTTGGATACCACTCTCATATCTGTCTGTTAACTCGCAAGCTTAGCATAAACACAAGGAGAAGCCTGGCAGCTAGCCTGGCTGTCCAAAGAAACCCCTCAGCACACTAACAGACATTTTATACATTATTTGTTTAACCTGTATGCAAACTAAAACTGACAAACTTTTTAGTTACATTTGAATTTATTTCATGGCCGAGGACAGCAACTTGGCTGAAGCTAAGCTAATATTTTTATTTAATTGAGGCGTGGAATAAGTTTAAAAAAAAAACCTGTGTCGGTTAAATGGTGGAGTATTTCATAATAGATTTTTATGGATTGGAAGTAAAACAAAAAAATTAGAAACACTGTCTCAGAGATGATAAATTACAGGTTCTGTCAGTTAAAGATTATTCCAAGTCTGATATGCTCTCTTTGTAATCAATAGGCTTAATTTGGTTTCCTATTCATTTGTTTTCACTTTTTTTTTTCTGTAATTATGTTTCACTCTATTGTATTAACATGCAAATGTTTCACAAAAAAAAAAAAAAAAAAAAAGAGAAGGAAAGATTTCAGTGGGGTAAACTTGAAAATGCTTGGTCATCAAGCTAAAAACATTTTTTTTTCCTTCTGACATTTTGGAGGCTTTCACCTGACAACAGCAAAATTTTGGAAAAACACATCCTTCACGCTGCACTCTTTAAAAATCATTTCATGATTTTCATGATTTTTACGGGGCTTTTTTTTTTTTTTTGTAATATTTTTGATGTTTCGTACTTTTTAGAATTGTGGTCTGTATTTTTCAGGGTAACACTTTAATCTTCCTGTAAGAAGACACTTTGAAGAAACAAAGAAAATGCCACCAGTCAAACATAGATGTTGGGAGGGAGCTGAGGCGGGAGGGGTGGATTCAGATTGAGATGCAAGATGGATTCATATATATTCATGAATTCAGTCAGAAAAGTCAAACGGAAGCAGTATGATAATCTCGCAGTAATTGCATTTTTCCCTCCAACTGTTTTTGGCAGAGCTGAGCCACATCCTGAGACGTGCGACGGGGAACACAGTGGCGCGAGTAGAGTCACAGCAGTGAACAGTGGATACACTCTGACCCTGTACCGAAGGCCAGTCAATCCACACCGGGGTCAAGTGGTGGTTATGCCAAAATCCATTGGATTCATGGGTAATGGGATGGCTATCATTAGTCCTTGGATGGTCAATTATATGTTTAATTAAGCAAGACAGACAGCAGATAATTGAACTATTGACTGGCCTCTCGGAGTCACATTTGTCTTCGGATCCAGCGAGGGCACAGACGAAGTCATATCCGATTTGTTGAGGGGCATGATATCCTGATGAGAGTGGAGACCGAATCGTCTCCTTTCCTTTACTTGACAGTTTCATTTGATGTCCTGACCTCTGACTTTTTAGTTAAATTTTCTGACTACGCATTTTATTTTCCATCCAGGCCTCAGGAAACTCCGTTATACAAAAAAAGAGAAACATCCAAAGGATCGTGTTTTTAAACGATCAAGCTTTTTTTCATACATGTCAGTCTGCTGGATACATGTCAGCAGCCGTCTGAAAAGTGCTGACATCGCTGCCCTCCTGTCCGGCAGCCCGCTCCCTCTGTGTGAACTTGGATTTAGCTCAAGGGTATAGCCACCCTGCTAATGTGATGTAGCTCCAAGAAGGAAACAAATTGGCCTGACGTCTCATACACTGCCTTGTCTTGATTGTGTGATGGCTTCTACTGCTAATGTGTTACGATGGGTAGACCTGCGTGGGGAGGGAGACAGATGTGTGTGTGTGTGTGTGTGTGTGTGTGTGTGTGTGTGTGTGTGTGTGTGTGTGTGTGTGTGTGTGTGTGTGTGTGTGTGTGTGTGTGTGTGTGTGTGTGTGTGAGAGTAAGAGAGAGCGAGAGAGCGAGAGAGAGAGGGAGAGAGGGAGAATGGGGGAAGGGCCTCAGTCTGCAAGATCAGCACAAGTGGAATTGCATTGATTCAGTTAACTGCAGAGTTGGAGCGTGATGTGGAATTCTGTTTATCAAGGGTGGAGTTTACACGATAGGCTCCATTTTGATCTCATTTTATACATTGTGTTCATCATCAGCCTCAGCTCTCTTATTTTCAGCATTACAATTTGAGATCACCCTCATACACCTGGAGTTAGATATTATTTTCATTAAAATGAGCAGATATTGTACGTGTTCATGATCAATGTCCAGTCTTCATACGGAAAACATAGCCAGAAATGATTGCATTGCTCAGATGTGATAACACTGGCAGATACACACTGTCAACATTGTCATAATCTGTATTAATTTACAAAATCAGATGCAAACAACTGACATCATGTTCTGTAAATCATCAGGAAATGTGCAACACATCCCAAGTAAATACCGGCTCGTTTTATATTCAAACTGGAGCTGCTGGCCCAGAAAAGACATCTGCTGAATCTTAACAAACTGCAAAGTAAATCTCAAACATTTTATTTATTAAAGGGAGCAAAGCTCAAAATTGTAGCTTCGTAATAGGCTTTTCCTGTAAATGAGGAGTGTTTAGTGGTTGAAAATATGCATGTAATTTACCTATTATACTGAAAATGAGTGATGTTCCCATATGAGAAATCTGTTCCAGGTCAGATAATACTCCTGCAGGTTTTTTATGTGTTTAAAAGCCATCTCGTCTGCCCATGTTTTTGGCACTGAGAGGATACATTTTAAATTAATGAGGCTCTCTTTTAAACAGCCATTTAAAATGGGCATGTTGGAGATGTATATTTTCTTTTTCCTCCCTCTGTCTGCGCTACACTTTCCTCTCCCTCATTTCTCCATCTTAGCTGTAGGGAATTTGTCTCTAAGGGTTTATCATGACTGCCTCATATTTCCCCCCCTGGTTTGTCATTTTGCTGATACAGACGCTTTTTCATATTTCAGTATTCTTATCATCCACTGGCAGTAAGATGATCCATTTCACTTATTTCTTAGAAGTGTGACTGTAGCCTAAGTCAATATCTACAGAATGAATTCAGTGAAACGAGGGCTGGCTGAGGAGGGGCAGCTAGTTAGCGGCGGCGGCGGCGGTGGTGGTGGTACTGGTGGCGCAGGACACTTTTTTATCCAGAGTCAGCAAGGGTAAAATGTCAAGCATTTCTTAGGGAAGCGGCTCCATAGGATTCCATTCGAAGCTTTAATCTTAATTGAGAGCATCGCACATTGATATTCCATAGGCCTCTTTGCCCTTCGCCTCTCAGCTACTTTCATTTAGAGGACAGCCGTACTGCACTACAGCATGGGGATTGCTTTGTCAGACAGCCAAGAGGCCAAAGGCAAGGTCAACCTCTCTTTGTAATAGTGGCTCACTATGGAGTGAAGGCATCACCTCTTTGAGGTGTCAGTGCTTTTGTAAATCATTTCAGGGTCTTTCTTAAAGTAAAACTGAATGAAATATATTCCATTATATTTACATTAAATATTATGGAGCACTATGGTTTACTGTACTACAAGAGAAAAGTTATGGTTTTCTGACTTGTGGATCTAACAAGTCACTTCTTTCCCTACACAGCTAGAGGCCAAACAGAAAGATGATTTCATGAAGAGTGGAGTCAAAGAAAATATTTGCATATTTAGCAGTCAAACAGAGTTCATCATAAGCTGTCAAAGGGGGGATTCAATTAGCAGAATTTGCTTTCTATCAACTGCACCTGCTGGAGTTCTGAAATAATAGTTTGACTCAGAGGAAAAGATCTTTGCCACATGTGGGTCTGAAAGCTCCCAGTTTAGTGTTCTGTGGCTCACAATGAGTGCAGTAGCATCCCTTATTTGTTAAACAAAGGGGAAAGACTAACTGGCCCTGCAGATGCAGTGATAAGGCCCATGTCATCAAGTAAGGCGAGGATAGGAGAAGGGTGCGGGATGGCAACGCTCCACTCTTGTCACTCCTGTGGGAAGACTCGTCATGCCACCTTTCCAGAGGTGATGAAAACAGATGGAAATAAAGATTGACTACGCACACACACACACGCACACACACACACACACGCACGCACGCACGCACGCACGCACACACACACACACACACACACACACACACACACACACACACACACACACACACACACACACACACACACACACACACACACACAGAAACCGTTTACAGCTGAGTGCACAGCCCCTATCTGTGGGACTGAGGACCAAGCTCGCCTCCATTTCTCATGCTCCTGCCTCAGCCCATTGCTGACACAGATATACTGTAAAAAGATAGCAGCAAAGATAGCTACGCACGTGCATGTCAAAGTAGCCCCCGGGGGTGAGCTGGTCTGAAAACACAAGGAGTGAAAGAATAACATGCGATCTATCTGCCACACTTTTCTCATCAATCTCAAACACTTATTTGACATTTGAAACAGATTTGGGAAGCTCTCCTTGAGATAACAACTGGAGATCTTTGCAGCAAACACTAATGTTTCTTCTTCTGCCGATGAAACACCAAATCAGGATTAAAGGATTAGATTTGTTTTACTAACACATACTATGACGAAGAGGTTCCTATAGAGGCTTCAGCTTCTGACAGATTTATCAGGTGATCAGGGTTTGACAAAGCTTCAGAGAAGCGACTCCTATTTCAAAGTCTTCTCCCCTGGTTCTGCGGGAAAGCCCAACGCTTATGCTTTCCACTCCTTCTCAACCGCAGCCGTCTTTACCAAACCTCTCAGCTGCCACTGACAAATCAACACAGTCAGCCTTTCAGATCCATCCAGACAACAAAGCCACTGATCTCCTCAGCAGGACATTACAAAAGAATCTTTAAAGAAAGGGGTCACTTTATCACATGGATCAATACAATCTATTCTCAGCAGGCAGTGGTACTTTACTCTTTCCAATAACATGTAACCTACTTTGTAACTTATCAGTCATATCTAAAAATGAATACTTTCTGCTTCTATCTCAAAGTGGTCACATTTAGTTTCCCCTTTAGGACATGCCCTTTATTTCAAAGGTAACTATTGGCTAATTTAACAAATGGTGACACAATCAGCGTCTTAAAATAGTTCATCATTAAGTCAGAAGGATGCTGACTCTTTTATTCAAGGCGACTTAACAGAAAAGAGCAGTTTCAATTTTCATGCGGAAAAAGGATGCGCAGGGTCCTCACGAGTCAAGGCTGTTCCTCTCTTCGGGATTTAAATATAGCCCCACTCACCATTACTGCTGTCACTCACAGTCTTATGGTGACCTTTTGACCTTCCCTGTACAAAAGAGACTTGAAGCTGACACACTCACTCCAAATGCTGTGCACTAGTGCAGCCAAGAGACGCACACACCCATTTTAAGATATCTGTTTTTCTGGGCTTTGGTGTTGTCAGTCTGCAGTCAGATAGTTTGCCACGTTATTGTTTTCTCTCATTTGTCTGATTTTGTCTGAAGTTTCTTCTGTGCGCCAAATGAGAGAGTAAACGCACGGGAGGCAGGGGGTTCCCACAACAATTGGACAGTTAAACGTTTCTCAACATGGAGCACAAGCTGATTTTGTTGGGTTACAAGTCATGGACTACCAGCTCCTGTTGTTAAAAGGTTGGATTCTGTGGTGCTGCATGCCACTCCTCTGCCACGTGTGGGCGATGTGTTCCTTTCCACAATTCACTTTCTCCTCTCTGTCACTTCAACTGTGTTTTTAAAAAAAAAAATCTACAGTTTTTGTGAATTTTGCAGCCACCATAGCTTCTCTGTCATGCTTGGCATGGGCAAGGGTTGTTCAATTGGTTGCAATCTGCTACCTTGTCTCTTGATGCCACTAAATCCTTAACACTGGTCCATTAACAAACATATATATTGCATTATAATGAATAAAAAGAGATATGAGGGTGGATCATGCACTTCACCAGGGACATGAGAGAAGACTGTGCATCAAATTTTGTGTCAAATTTGGGAAATTACATTTAAAGAGGGGCAAAACGTAAATGCCCAAGACTGAGAGAGGCAACCAGATTGATTTTCGTTGGGGTTGTGCATCATGAATTTGCCCCCCAAGGTCGGACTGTCAACATAGAATTTTACTGTGAAGTTGAGGCATCTGATGGAAAACATTCAGTGCAAACAACCTGAACTGTGGCACAAGGGCACTTCTGTTCTCCAACATGTTGTGCCTGCTAACAGCGCATTAAAACACATGCAAAACACACAGCTATAGCGACTTCTTCCTGTTTCACAAAATTGTTTCAAAAAAATCTGATGTGCGCTCTTTGCTTAAGTTTCAGGTTCATGGTAACATCGCAAATGTGCATGTGCAAGTGGTCACAAAAAATATATATAATTCAGGTGCTGAATTGTTAAAGCAACTCAACTTGTAACACTTACTAACTTCATAGCTTTCCTCTGTCACGTTCACGTTACGGTGCTGCACTGGGTTTTCGAACAACAGGAACAGACTCAGAACTTTTTGATTGCCCCACAAACAATATACTGCAATCCAGCAAAGCCTCCAAAAAAATGTGATTAACAGATCCCTTGGACAGCCTTTCTAGCTGGCAAGGTATGGCAAAATGTTAGCATTGTCATTTTTAGCATGTTAGCATGCTGAAGTATCCAGCTTAAAGCCCTTCTGTGCATTAGCCGTGCAGTACAGCCTCACAGAGCCACTAGTCTTACTATGAGCTTTTGGTCTTGTTAAATCAACAAAGGATCAAATGGCCACAAATAAAAGAGTCAGAAGTAGGGATAAACAGAGAAATATCATCCAAGTCTGGAGTTCCCCTTTTTGCATCTGTCAGGTCGTTGTTGTAGTTTTCTTCCTAAAAAGTTACTCTTTTTTGATTTAATCCTGCTGCTCTCATCAGCATCAGGTCCTTACAAAAGCAGCTGTTTTAAAAGAAAAAATAAAACACTTTAATTTGCGACTGCACTCTAGCTGCCCAGACAAGTGCCTAGCTGGCAAATATATGGTGGAGCACTTATGCTGAACCATTTATCTGACTGAAAACAGGCTTGAAACAAAAGTGAATGTTGGCTTACATGCTGGGTGACAAGAGCACTGACGCTAAATAGTGCTCCATATCTGCAGGATCTTTAAATGGGCAACTAACAAGTTTGATATAGTAATAGAAAGTTGGCAATGTGTCAGGGTTGTTTTCTCCCAGAAATCTGGAAATAGAGCTTTAACTTAGCAAATCATAGCAACGTTCATTGCATTTGTCTCAACTCATTACTTGCCAGAAGCCACGAGAATTTTATTTCTGCTGGAAGTCTCAAACGACTGTTTGACTTTGTCTTACAAGCAAACTCCATCTTAAAATTCAGTGGGAATTCTCATCACACCCTCAAAAATCTTTGTTGGTTACTTGTAACCTTTCATTTAATTTTTTTTTGAGAAGTTAAGAGTTTCTTTTTTTCTGCCATTAAAGAACTAAGTACAAAGTACTTCCTGTATCTCGGCCACAAAAAGAGCAAACAAGTACATGGGTTCACTGTAGGATAAAGGCCGGCATCCCCTTAAATAGATCCCTTATAAGCTCTGTGTTGGCCAATCACAAGCTTCTCTCCCTGACAGTCTGACCACAGCACACAGTTGGTTGTTCCTCAGTTATTTTAGCGGAGGCTAAACATCGAACATGATGACAAAGAGAATCAAGAATCAAAGAATGGGTGTGTAAACGGTCTCTTGCCAAATCCTCCAGCTGCATATGGGGCAGAGAAGGTTACAGTGGTGCTAAAATCAGCTGGAGGGTAAAATAATACAGCTTTAAGTTCAGCATAGGGCTTCTGAGAACCATGAAGGAAGAGTTATGACACAAGGGAGATGTTAACATGACACATTAGTGGGAGAGTGACACACCCAATTCCAAGGAGGTCTGTTAGACTTCACTAAAAAGTATGACACCGCTGCCATATTCTCATGTGAGCAACACCCGCAGAAACTTACAAAGAAGGATGTTAAATGGTAAATGTGCAGTGACTGCTGTAGTTTCCATTTTGAAACCCATCACCTGCTCCTGTCTACTTGCCTGTTTTTTGTGTGAATTTATATGTTCTTACATCGTGTTAGGAAAATTAATTCAGCTTAATATAACCAAGATAACAGATTTTCTTGGATGTGTGTTGCTGTGTTCACGTTTTTGGCTACTGTTCATTTAAACACACAGTGGCACAGTAACATTATCTCAAAAACATTAAATGATCTCTGCCCCTGTACATTCAGATTTAAAACCACTAAAAATGTGCTTTCTTGTTTTTCATTTCCTAACAGCACCCAAAACAGTTTATTTTCTCATCTGTAGCGCTGTTCCCAAAACCCAGAGTCCCCCCCCGCTACTTTTCCCGGATGCAAGTATGTTATAGACCAGAGACACATGATTGTCCACAGGGACTCGACCTGATTTCCAGGTTGTGTTAAACTCACTAAGGCACACATGCTGGTGTCTGAGCAGGAGATGACCCTTAATCAGCGAGGCTTTGTCAACACCAACTGAGAGCCACAATTATCTTCCCTATAGATAGGTATGTTGTGTACTGGAGTCCGGGGGCTGTGGAAAGGGAAGAGGCTGTCAGGGGTGTGTATGGGGGGGAAGCCTGACTTAACCTCAGAGGCTCGTGTTTCTACTGTGCACTAATGGACGCCTGTCATCATTATGGACAGAAACAGGAGGGCGCCTGCCAGCTGCATGACCCCCATAAAACAGAACAGGAAATCCTAGCAAGGAATGAAAGGGAAAGACTTCTCTTCTCTTCTCTTCTCTTCTCTTCTCTTCTCTTCTCTTCTCTTCTCTTCTCTTCTCTTCTCTTCTCTTCTCTTCTCTTCTCTTCTCTTCTCTTCTCTTCTCTTCTCTTCTCTTCTCTTCTCTTCTCTTCTCTTCTCTTCTCTTCTCTTCTCTTCTCTTCCGGAAACTTGTCACACTCAAAAAACAGAGAATGTAAATGTGAATCCATGGACAAGAGGAATGTTGAGGTGTTGAGATTATTGGAATACATATAAGATGATAGTCATCATTAGCTGCACAGTTCATGTACCCTTGTTGTGCATTCCAGTGAACTTTCTATGTTTTCCACCTTTGTTAACAGACTGTGGCTGTTTTTAATGGTTCTGTCACGCTGGGAGGAACCTGTATAATTATTACATACACTGGATGACCCTTTGCTCTGTTAACAAAGTCCAGGGTCTGTAATGTTATGGGACTTTGTCACACCTCTCTCAGTGGTGCCTACCGAAACGTGACAAGCACTTTATCAGCCAGCCTTCCTATCAGATCCGCAGGAGTTCATGCACAAACAAGCTGAACACAACGTACTCAGGAAGCAAGAGTCCTTATTATAGCCAATAAGATAGCAAGACAAGCTTTATTGTAGTTCCAGGGCTACACATTAATCCACTCCATTGGATCCTGTAGAGCCGATCATGTGATAACTGAAGTCATTACTACTAGTACAATCATAATTACTGTGGAATCTTTCAGGATGCAGCAACATGGGGAAAAATGCTGTCATAATTCACGCAGAAGCCAAAGCAATCAGTGGAGAAAAGGAATATCTGACCCCACCCCCCCAAAAAAAAATCATTTGTCACAATCACAAGATTTCATACAAATATAAGCATATGTGGGAGAGAGCAAGAAAATGCACATGCACATGAAAGTCTGTATTGGCGTAAGCATCTGTGTATGAGTGCCATGGGCATGGAGAAGTCTGTGTGCGTGTGTGATCGCAGCATGATTCACAGTGTCACAACCGTGTGCACAAACGACTGGACATCCTGAGCGGAAACCACAGCACATCGAAGCTGCGTTTTCCTGCGACACACAACCTAACACTCTCACACAGAGTCACTTGACTGGACCCTCATATAGGAAGTGAAAGAGGAAGCCCCTTGTCCATCCTGTCTTCCATCTCAATCTCTGCTCTGCACTTCACGTGAAGCCACTCTCCTAGACGATCAACCACTATGACGCTTTACTATTGCAAAACAACATTGAAAGAACTGGCTGGGGCTGGAAATGATTTGCTATTGGGGGTTAAATGTCTGGTCAGTTTACATTTATCCACAGAAGATAAGTGACAATCATCATTGGGAATATAGAATTCACCAAACTGATCAACAGAGTTTGTGTGAAACAACAGAATATTTACTCAACTGATCAACAAATTCTTATTTATAAGCCAAAACACCCATTGCATATCTAATCTCTAACAGTTTTTGTGACAGTCAGTCAAGAGCTCTTCAACAAGATACTCAGTGTTTAGACAGTCGAGCTGGACCAAATCAACACTGTGAAGAGGAGATGGGTATGATATCACAAATGGAAGTGGTAAGTGATGTTTGACTGTGGGGTCTTTTGGCCTGGCCTTCCCCTCATAGCTCGAGGCCTCTGGCTGTGTTCATTGGTGTTAGTGTACGTAGCCTGGCAGCCTGCATTCCTCTGCCTCTCCCCACACAATGGTCAGTATCTGCAGCATTCCTCTGTCTGTGTCCGCTGTCTGAGACACAGCCAGGCCTTGGCAATCCCCAGCCAAGAGGTTGGCACCACATTCAACTGACTCCGATGGACACGTTTGTGTGTTTTCACTGAACATCAGCCATTCTGAGACATTATTCAACGTGTTAAAGTATGTGACCAGAGTGTACATCATGTCCTATTAGTGGCTATAAAATAAAAAGCGCTCTGCAGATGAGATTTTGAAGTAATATAAGAGATGATGGTGATTCATCTATAACCTGCTTCATCATCTCATTCTTTTTTCTGTGCAATTGTGCCTTCTGTTTAAAAAAAAAAAAAAAAAAAAATGCAAGCGTGTCTTTTCTAAACCATTTTCACCGCTCTTTATCCTTCTCCAGCTATTTTGCTTTCTCTCTTGTTCTGATGCCACAGCCGTGCAGACACCTTTCCCTCCTGCTGACTCAGTAGTCAGCCTCAGGCGCTGTGGGCTGGGGGTGTTGGTGGCGGGGAGGAGGAAGAGGGGGATGGAAGTGCGAGGCTCCCACATCAGGCCCACCAGCCTATCACATGCGAGGGAAAAAGAGCTGGCTAATCGTTTCTACAATGGCACCCTGCACACTGTCACACAGCACCACAAACCGCTCTCCTCGCCAACACTTCTACTGTATTATTCTGCTGTTGCTTAGAAATCCACATAAGATGTATGCAAGTGTGCAAACACACAACCACACACAAAGAGATGTTCTGTTTGAAAAACCACACCTACTGAAGTAAACCAGAGTACGCAATGTAAATTACATGTAAGTATATACATGCAAGCCTTGCACAAAAATGTTCTCGAGTATTACACGTGCAAATATTCACTTACGCAAGATAATTCAGTCTAAATGTTATATCATTTAGTATAATTTTAGGTGCTGCTGGCACTGAACGTTGTTATATTTTACGGGATTATGTAATTTATAGTTGACGTCACGACATTGAAAATAATGATTTGTGACAGAGTTAATAAACAAATAGTTTCATTTAAATAAGTAAAATGATGGTAAATATATTTCATTTTCAGTAGTGATCTGACTAGGTTAATGAATACATTTAAAACAGAGGAAACCCTGTTGTAAAGTTAAACTGTGCCTTTAAATGTAGTCTTATGTCATATATGATGGGCACTTATTACTTAACCCTTCCCAATAAGATCAATATTCAGTGACATGACCATCTGGTTATTTGCTGCTACATCCTTGATGTTCACAAACGCAGTCATCTACGTCATTGACTCCCGGTGCAGCGGGCTGACCTTCAGGGATTAGGCCTGTTTTCAGAAGGAAAATGCTTTTGCACCTGTGGTGTGACTTTAGAGCTGCTTTCCCTAAACAGAGAACGAGGTCAAAACTGTCAGGGGTCACACATGAAAAGAGAACCTGGTTTCCAGGCTAAAGCGATGTGCCGTTAACCGAGCCACCTGCCCAGCTAAAAGAACAGTGACAAAGTCTCCCTATGATTTTCTGAGCAGAGACCGTCACAGAGGTTATAAACTCAATTTACAATGTGACCACTTATCACACTTTATCACACTGGCCTTGGAACTATTACGGCCATCAAAATATTTTTGTAGGCTTGAACTGAGAATGATCTGTGTTCAAGAAATTTGCTTGAGCATTTAAAAAAAGAAAAAAACATATCGAGTGAACAGATTCTTTCGGAGCCAGCCAAAGCAGTGTGCTGTGGTTGTTGTTTCTCTCTTCCTCTGTTAATGAATGCAGAGGTGATCTGTTTTTCTGAGGAAGGGAGCAGAGGGGAAGCCTGATTTCCACTCCATTTTATCTGTGCCCCACAGCCCCTGCCAGTTAGCCCCCCGTGCTTTCACATGTTGGGCTCCCACAGGAAGCAGCACACCATGAAGGGCAAAGGTCAGGGAGGAGAGAAAGCCACTCGTCCTTTCATTCACCACTGACCTAACTAATAAATAACACTGTGATTATTCCTCTGTTTTTTAAATACTTGATGATATATAAAGTACTGTGGACCTCTTGAAATTCACGCTTTGAATTTCAGTATTTTAAAAATGTTGTTAGTATTTTAAAAATGTTGTTAGGTCTTCACGAGAGTAATGATAGTGAAGACAATGTTTTTGTCCTTGTAGTTTTTATAGCTACACTGTGCATGAATCAATTAATTTCTTTCATGTTTATGTACACTATGCATTAACGGACACACTACAATATCCTAGTCGAATGTAGCGTATGCAAATATTTTTTTGGATTTATGCATTTAGGAATTTACAAACATTTTTCCTTTTTTAATGTGAATATTATTAAAAATGTTACAGCTCCTATAACTACAACACATTACATAACCAACAAAATTGTGCATCTAAGGTAAATGTTTTCCTGTAGGGACAGTTTTTATAGGTAAAAGATTTGTCAGCAGATGAGACACAATTTTAAAAAGTCACAATAGCTTTATTGATCCGTAGTAAATGAAAAACATAGATGAAAAACAATTTGAATAACTTTTTTTTTGCATAATTGTATATCATTAAAAAAACCAAAAAGCAAATAAGGATCACATCTGTCCAGCAGAATTACCTTCATAAAAATAATTGAAGTATCATTTCTAGCATCATTTGTCACATTCCCTATTCAAACAAAAGCATGAACACAAAAAAATACATTTTGAGCAACAAAAACTAAGAGAAGGAAAATCACCAAATAGAAGATAGATCTGTAACTGAAGCAGAAGGATCAAAGTTGTATATTGATAAAAGCAGATATCATCTGATTTCAAGTATCTCCTTTCAGACAAAATACAGATATGCCTGTATAAAATAAAAACATCTCATACATGTCCTGCATGCATGCTTCATTGCAATTTTCCATTCATAACTTGTTGCTTATAGTCGTATCTATTACAATTATTTGAGTCATGTCCTTATGATGATTTAAAACTCGATGAATCCGTGGGATTGTTTGTTAAAGAGCAAGGCCAGCTGTCAACATGAATGCCTCCCTATGGAAAAGAATCAGTTCTGCAGGAAAACTCACATTAAGTACTCGGGTGAGGAAGGGTTGTCACTGGTAGAGCCAGTTTCGTGGTAACAGTTTGCACCGGACAGTTTCTCGCATTTGAGTTTGTATGCATCCCTTTCCCGGATCAGTCTGTTGAGTTCATGTTTCAGCTGATCGACCTGTGACACCAGGCTCGTCTTTTCGTGCTCTAAAATGTGTTTCTGCTGAACACGCTTGTAGCGGCAGGACTGTGCGTAACCTCTGTTTTTCAGGGTCCGGCGCTTCTGCTTCAGACGCATCACTTCGTCCTTGCCTAGGCCTCGGAGAAGTCGATTGAGCTCCCTGACGGACATGGACACCAGCTGGTCGTCTGAGAAGTGGTTATCGGCGTTGGATCGCCTGTCGTGGCGGCTGTGCTGCTGCTGGAGATGGTGGTGCGCACCGATGACCTGCTGGGACTCCGGCGACTGTGGGGACGGGCACCCGATGTCATCTTTGAGATAGGAGTCAGGGCAGTGACTGTTGGCAATACCTTGCATGTCGGGATGACCCGGAAGGCCCGAGTAATGCTGGACAGGCTCGTTCAGGTGGCCGTACCCCTCGTAGTCAGCCTGGAAAGGTGGCGGGTGGTGGCTGTGGGGCGCAGATGGGTGTCCCTGCTGCGCTGTGGCGCCGATGAGGGCCTCCACTGCGTCTTCGGGTGTCAGGCCAAAAGCTTGAGGGTACATTTGCTGGGGGTAAACCCCGTTATTGGGTATCCAGAACTGGTCGCTCCCGGGGTTATTTCTCTGCTCGTTTGGATTGAGATTTGGTGATGAGGGCACCGAGTTGCCAGGTGTGCTGCCAGGAGTTGAAGAGACGGAGTCTGGTCTCTGAAGCTGGCTGCACGGCCCGATGAAGGCGCGATCCAGCCCCTGCATCGTCTCCTTCTTGACGCCGAACTTCATCAAGTCAAAGTCGCTGACGAAATCCATGGGAGTTTTCTGCAGTCCCAAATGTAAATGCGCCTCAGCGGTCATTTTAAATGGCAAGCTGGTCTCTTCAAAGAGCTCCAAATGTCCAGTGATATTTCATGCAGTCAGTGAAATTTCACTCACTTGAAAAAAATGGGAGTACGTCCAAACTTTGATTTCAGCTCACAAAGAAAAAAAAAACATTCGTGAGAAAATTCTCTGCAAAAGCAGCGCCCACCTTCTCAAAACTCTGTAGAGAGTTGTGATTCTGCGCCGCGCCGCTTGTTTGGCTTCAGGAGCCACAAACTGGAAGTCCGCTGGTACCAAAGGACTGGACGCACCTCTGCCTGTTCAGGAGAAGCGCACTTTCTTCATAAAGCTGCATTGGCATGATGTCACGCCTTCCAGACTACACCTCCACGCTGCTCTCCAATGAAAGCACGCAGAAGAGGATGATTTGCATAAAAGCTGCTCGGAGTCTGTCCCCACGAGCGGTCGTGATTTGACCAAAATCTGTATATGTCTGCACATATCTCTCCTGCAATGTGCATTTCTTGTTTAATTTTCTTGTAGTTTACATTAATGGCCTATTAATCCCATAGAACCTTTTAGAAATATGCATATATATATATATATCTTTATATATACATATAGGGTATAGTGTCCATTTGAATGCGCATAAATGCTCCCCTCGCTGGACATTACTGGTTATTTTTTTTATCAAGTAAATTTATCAAACACATGGGATTACATATGCCTACTTCAAATCTATATTAACATATTATATTCTTAGGCTGTTTGAACTCAATTTTGTCTTTCAGCCGTGAGTTGGTGATTATTGATTCATAATAATCAAATTGGTGGTCATATACAAGTCATGGCTGCCTGAATTCACTTCCTACAACAAAAAGGGAGTCTGCAAGACAATTCTTTTGACACTTCTGTGGTTTCTGTGTTCCTTGTTTGGTTCACAGGTAAATACTGATATCTTGTGGCCAACAGTCCACACTGCAGGAGTCCCACTAAAATAATACAGTACCGTTTGACAAACACTCATAGGCTTGCAGAGCACAAGGGGGAGCAGGGTTTTTTTCTATGGTGGCCAGTAAACTGAGATTCATACTTTAAATGGATTTACAATTGTGAGTCTGTCAACAGGTTATTTCTCATTCATAACATAGCGGGGTTAGGTCAGATCAGATAATACACATGAGAAAAAACTGCATGTAATGTACAGGTGTGGTCTGTCTATCTTCTCCCAATTGTGCATCTTTTATTATTTTGATGAATTTTTTTTTTTTTTTTTTTGGGGTACTTATTATTCTGAGTCAATATTCAATGAATTCTAGGTTATTCTGACAGTCTGGGTTGTGCACATGCATAAAGGCTCAAAGCATTCATAGGGCAGCCCCTGGAGGCTCATTTTACCACGGTTAACAGGAATGAATAAACTGGGACTGGTTCCTATCCCTTAACAGAGAAGTCCCTGCAGGCTTTAGTTTAGCATCCAACCATCATCGGCTCTATGACAATAGATCAGCAACACCTGTGACACTGTAAACACCTCGGTGTCCAGAAATGAAGTCACTGCACAGGATATTAAAGGGTTAAGCAATGTCGCTGCCCTGATGTGACCCTCTGAGGCGGAGCTTACTCCAAAGACAGTGAAGGCTTCACTGACAAGGTAAAAGGACTCAAGCCAAAACCAATAGAAATTGCTGTCCGAGAATGGCCAGGCATTGTTTCAGTCAGTTTTATTTGCTGGGAAGAGAGGAAGAGAGGAGACAGTGTGACTGAGCAAGGATTTCTCAGGGACACATTATAGGATTTGTGCCAGCAGGGCAGAGTGACGCTATTGTATAACTTATGCTAATGACAGGATGCTAAAAGCATGAGTACACATCACCAGCAAACGCTCACATTATAATTTGCCACAACCAGCATTTATAAAAAGTCTCACAAACAAAACTTGAATTTACACGGCGTCATCACCATAGCATCAAGAGTTCTGGGAAACTTTAGGTTTCACTTTACCTGCATCCGAGAAGTGACACTTGATAAAAACCTTCTACAATATCCACCAATCAAATAGCTGCTTGATAGGTGATGAAGTTTAGGCTTACACTTAGTTTTGGGTCAAGGTCTGCCAAAGTAGACAGGAAGGACTGCCTGTGAGGATCTACTCAGGGAAGTAGAGACGCTTTCGTCTCCCTGTAGGACTACTTTGCATGACCTTTGTTTTCATCTTGTTACATATCACATACCACAGAAGACAATTACTGTCACTAGAATGTTTTTTTGGTTCTCTTATAAAGGACAACCACACGATTAACTTTAAAATGTGAATGAATTCATGTTCATCCATTTCTTACAGGATGATACACGACAGCATGTCATCTAGGGAAATTATAGCAACCATAAAAAGACCATATATCTGTATCTTATCTATAATGTTGCAGATTTTGTAATGTTAAAAACAGAAACACTAAACTGCACTCAAAAAGGCAACTCTTTAAATTTAACGTCAGAAAATACTACATCAAAACATCAAGTGGCTGGCTTGGTCAGGACCATTAGCACCACAAAGGCAACATATAGGTTATCTATTTCTCTCAAATTAAATGAAAATGTAACTTCTGTATAATGGGAGAAGAGAAAAATATTCTATAGTATGAACGATCAAATCAGCCAATAGAAAATCTCATGCAAACTTGAATAAAACAAAACAGAAAAACTTGAATTTCTACACTTTAGTTAGGATGTTCTCTGTAACATCCTGCCTGATACACACCATGTCTCTCTCTCTCTGTATACACAACATCTCTCCCACATGGCAATTGGGGCTTTGTGTGTTTTAGTAACTATTTTGTAAACACAAAGGGCCACAACTAAAAGTGAGCGTCACTTACCCTCTAGTCCAGAGATAACAAACATGGAGCGAACAAGTAGCGTTAGGAGAAAGGCCATGGCCAGACAGCATAAGGCTGAAGTTATGATTGCAGGAGAACAACTCAGGTATGAGGAAACAGATATGTGTGTGTGTGTGTGTGTTTGTGGGGTGATAAATGACTGCAGAAAATATCAAATTTAAGGGCAGGTATATGACATGACAAGTTTAAGGTTTAATTGCTGACTTGAACATCACTTAAAGGTTAAAACTTCACGATGGAAAACTGATAAAGGACCGACGCTACCACCTGCGTACATATCCGAACTGCTTTCTAGCACAGGAGCTTATAGATTGGCTCGTGAGCCACAAGGAAGCTTCGGATCGAGCAACAGCTGTGTGTCTCATGCAGCACCTCATGGACCACGACATTGTCCACCACGGTAAGAAGGAAGCACCGAGCTGTGGCTTGGAGAGAGATATTTTATGAGTGTGTACAAATGAAAAGAGTTTTCTTAACTGTATGCTGCTTTTTTTTTTTCAGTCTGTGATAAAAGGCCAGTATTCAAGGATGCCAAACTGCTTTACCGTTTCCGCAAGGATGATGGCACATTTCCCTTCAATACAGAGGTGAAAGTCTTCATGCGAGGACAACGACTGTATGAACAGTAAGAGTTGTTTTTGTTTATTTGAACAGGATTATGATCTTCAAGTGCGTTGCCAATCATATTTGAATCTGATTAATAGGCTTGAGATCAAATTACTGACACAGCAATACAGTAATCTCTTGTCAGACGTGCTGTATATTGGTTATTTTGTATGTTTAAATGTTCGATCCATGTTTTTCTTTCAGTAATTTGGTATGAGAAATCGAATCTGTGATTTTGTGTCTGTTTCTTCAGTCTCATAGCCGACAAGAACTCCATTTTGCAGCTGAGAGAGGAGCATGGTGTTACCTATCAGCGCTCCTTTCCCGGGTGTCAACTGATTGACTGGCTCCTTCAGAACGGAGAGGCAGAGAGCCGGCGTCATGGCCTTGAGCTGTGCCGTGCATTGCAGGAGCATGGCATCATTCAGCATGGTGAGGGGAGTCCTCGTTTGCCCTTTGATGTACAGTACAGCTGTCGGTGGCTGCTAGCAGTGCGTGGCCATCTGGGACTTTTGCAATCAAAGGCAAACACTCTCATCGAGTCTTTGCAAAGTTTTTCACTCATCCTTTAAAAAAAAAAAAACAGAAAGTTCCGCTGTTGTTACATGCTTTCTGTCTCTCCCCACCTCCCACCACCAGGAGCAAAGAAGCATGATTTCTTCGACGGTGGTTTAATTTATCAGTTCTGCATCAATTTCCGTCGACGCCGGCGCCTAGCTGAACTGTTAAATGAAAGTGAGCAAGACCCTGATGAGGGTTTGGTGGTGTCGACACAAGAGGACAACCATCCCGACAGTCCATTCATACTACGCAAAAGCACACCTCAGGAGCACAACAGTGCTTTCCAGTCTGGTAAAAGAAAACGTCTCTGCTGTTTCTGCAATATGCACTTTGTGGTGAATGCTAACTATTAGATAATAATTTTGCCACTAATCTAACAGTGGGGTCAAGTAAAGACCTGAGACAGCTTACCAGTGGACGTCGAGGCAGCTTGAATTCCCTTCAGCTACATTCGGCTGGACTCCCACCTCTTGTTCAGCTGTCTTCAACCTCGGTGGTGAGATTCAACCCCAAATCAGGCACGTGTGCAATTATTATTCAACTGACACATATTTCAAATTGTTATTCAAGTTGTATTGTTCATTATATAGAGGCTTGCTTGTGAAAGTATATAAACATAACATTTCAATGGTTTTACAGTCCTTAAAAGGAATTTTACATGTGGCGAGATATTGGCACCTGGTGCACCCTTCATCAAGAAAGTGTTGACGGTGAGTTATTATAATCCAAGATTTAACAGAATTCATTTAATATAACTAACAATAGTCCCTAAAATATGATGTGGTATTATGGCCACAATAAGGTAAAAGAGAAGTTGAGATGTCAAAAAAAAGTTGGAATATCATTTTGAGAATAATTTCTAAATGTCACGAATGAAGTAAAAATGTCAAGAATAAAGTGGAGACGACAAAAACAAGTCTAAATGTAAAATTAAATGAACAATGTTGAGAATTAAGTCAAAATATTGAGAATCCAGTAAAATTCTTGAGAATAAAGTCAATATGTTGAGAATTAGGTTTAAATGTAAAGAATAAAATCATGATGTCGAGAATAAAGTTGAAATTAGAATCGGTTTTAGTAAAACCGTTTTATTATTATTTCTCTTTAAGGGTAAACACAGTGAGGCAATAAGCATCAGAAATCGGAAGCAAAATTTCCATGTGTTCCAGAAGAGAAATCACACCAACTTGGAATATGTGGCCGCAATCTTGCTGCAAACTGAAATAGACAGATTCAGGTGGAACTGTTCGGCCTAAAGCCGTGTGCAATATCCTTGAAAGTTTGACTTTAATCTTGAAATGTGGACTTTATTCTCAACATTTTGACTTTATTCTCAACATTTTGACTTCATTCTTGAAATAGTATTTCAACTTTATTTAAAACATTTCAACTTATACTCATAATGCAACCCCATTCTCACCCCTACCCTCCAAACTCAAGTATACAGAAAGTCTAAATGATATTAGAAAGAACCTTCATATATTTTCAATAGAAAATTTATTTTCACTGTAAGCTATTGTAAAGAAGTACTATTTTAGCAAGTTTAAAGTATAATTCATCTCACTGTGATTCCAGGTGATAGGGGATGACCTTGGTTGGGGCTTTGTCACCAGAGGCATGGCTCCCTGTTATGTGCAGGCGGTTGACCCTGGAAGCCCTGCAGCAGCTGCTGGAGTTAAGGTTACATACTTGTTACACAAACTGAAAAAATTGCGATATGGTTGTTGTTTATAAACTGCACAAACGGCACCCCAACAGACAAATCTAACTTATGAACTTTACAATGTCTTCTTTAGGTGCAGCAGTTTGTGTGCCAGGTGAATGGACAGTGTGTTCTTTACCTGGACTACAGGACTGTCACCAGACTGGTGATGACAGGACCTCGCATTGTTGTACTGGAAGTTATGGAACCACTGGAATGAAAACAAATGTGTTGTTAAAGTCTACTTATTATTTTAAAAATAACTGCAAGAGTTATACACTGCTCAAAAAAATAAAGGGAACACTAAAACAACATAATGTAACTCCAAGTCAATCACACTTCTGGGAAATCAACCTGTCCAGTTAGGAAGCAACACTGATTGTGAATCAATTTCACCTGCTGTTGTGCAAATGGAACAGATAACAGGTGGAAATGAGGCAATTATCAAGACAACCCTATAAAGGAATGATTCTGCAGGTGGTGACCACAGACCATTTCTCTGTCTTCATCCTTTCTGGCTGATTTTTGGTCACTTTTGCATTTTGCCAGTGCCCTCACCACTAGAGGTAGCATGAGGCGGTGTCTACAACCCACAGAAGCTGCTCAGGTAGTGCAGCTCATCCAGGATGGCACATCAATGCACGCTGTGGCAAGAAGGTTTGCTGTGTCTGTCAGCACAGTGTCAAGAGCACGGAGGAGATACCAGGAGACAGGCCAGTACACCAGGAGACAGGCCAGTACACCAGGAGACATGGAGGGGGCCGTACCCTGACTGCCATTAGGTACCGGGATGAGATCCTCAGACCCATTGGAAGACCAAATGCTGGTGCAGTGGGCCCTGGGTTCCTTCTGATGCATGACAATGCTCGGCCTCATGTGGCTGGAGTGTGTCAGCAGTTCCTGCATGATGAAGGCATCGATGCTATGGACCGGCCTGCCCGTTCCCCAGACCTGAATCCAATCCAGCACATCTGGGACATCGTGTCTCGTTCCGTCCACCGACGCCACGTCGCACCACAGACCGTCCAGGAGTTGACTGATGCTTTGATCCAGGTCTGGGAGGAGATCCCTCAGGAGAACATCCGTGGTCTCATCAGGAGCATGCCCAGGTGTTGTAGGGAGTGCATACAGGCACGTGGAGGCCACACACACTACTGAGCCTCATTTTGACTTGTCTTGAGGAATTTCCACAGAAGTTGGATGAGCCTGTGATCTGATTTTCCCACTTTTATTTTGAGTATGATTCTGAATCCAGACCTCCATGAGATAATGATTTTGATTTCCATTGATCATTCTTATGTTATTTTGTTCTCAACACATTCCACTATGTAACGAATAAAGATTTTCAACTGGAATATTTCATTCATTGAGATCTAGGATGTGTTGTTTAAGTGTTCCCTTTATTTTTTTTTGAGCAGTGTATTTATTTTTTTCCCTTTTTATTTTCTTGAACTGAACTGAATAGATCAAACTGTGTTTCCATGAACCTGATTTCAGCAACAGCACGTGTTCGCTCATCACAATTACAAACAAGCATCATTAAAATGAACACGAACTTCGGGTCAGTCCGCCTCCACCCAACCTCCACCCAACCTCCACCTACGATGTACGAAGCTCCCTCCGACGACTTCCGTCTTTTTGTTGTCGCCATTTTGGATCGAGGGAGATGATCATCGGGATACATAGCGTTAGCTAACAAGCCGGCCTGACCACCGGTGCACGTTGAAGAGACACTCGGAGGACATCCGGTGGTCCTGGCGCTCACCACCTTCGGGACATCCCCGTCCCCCGTGAGGTTGTCTCCTCTCTATTGCGTCACTCTGTCCTTCCAGCTGACGGCTAACTCGCTCGCTCAGCCGGAGAGCCGTGAGCATTGGCGGTAGCATTAGCATTAGCACCGGCGTCGAGTGCAGCGGACATCGCCGCCAGCCTGCACAGACCCGACTTTACATCTCTGCCCGTCATCGATGTCGCGGAGACAACCTCTGCACCGCTAAGTCTGCAAACGTACCGCGAGGTGAGTAAAACGCGCTTCTCCGCTTTTTTTGTCAACGTAAAACGAAACCAGAGCTAACCGGCTAGTTTTCGGTGCTAATTACGGGCTAACACAATAAAGCTAACAACATGAACCGTAAATCTTTTTTAAGTCCTGAACTCCCTGGACGACGTGAAGGAGCACAGCTCACAGATCTGCTCTGGGGTTCAGGGGGCACTGGTCAACACTTCGTTAGGAAGACGGCTGACCTGAATCCTGCCCGCAGAAACGGACCCGTGAGGCTTTGAACAAGATTATATCATCATCAGTAAATATGTTGACAGACATTTACTGAGGAGACACGAGGAGGAAGGGTGTTGTTGTTGTTGTCATTACATTATAAATAAGAATTTGCTTGCTTCCATTTGTCTTCAATCTAAACCACCTCAAAATAATCAGCAGCTTGTTGTTGTTGTTTTTGTTTGTTTGTTTGTTTTGCAGGAGAGATGTATCAACTACCAGTAAACAACCTTACAAGAATCAGGAGAGCCAGGAAACAAGTGAAAAAAACACTTGGAGATATCGGACTGGAGTTCTGCAAAGAGGCCGCCGAGGTGAAGTCGCTCGACAGAACCGATCGATAACCCCGATCAATAACCAGGATGTTTACTTATCAGACCTGCGTGATTTAATACGTGATTCTTTCCACAGGAATTCAAAGAGTTTAGCCCAAATGATCAGTTTGTGAAGGACACGTTTTGCCTTGATATCTGCGGATGGGACCCGGCATACTCTAAAACACAGGTGAACCTCATATCTGTCCGAGGCTTTTTCAAAACCTTGTTCGCGAATCAGTATGTTTCTTAATGCCTCTTGTTTTTTTTTCCTCCTGATGTCTTTCAGGAGTACCGGTCAAAGCCATATTGCTGCACAGAGTGCCCGTTTTCTTCCAAATACTACTCAGGCTACAAGAATCACTTCCGTAACGTGCACAGGAAAGTATTTGATGCTAAAATCCTGCTCAACTGTCCGTACTGCACGTTCACTGCAAACAAGAGAACTTTGGAGACGCATGTTAAAATATTCCACCTCCCCAGTTCAGCACGGCAAAATTATGGGAGCTCACAGGGCGGTATGGTGGGAAAGAAGGACAAACTGTACCTTGATAGAGCCAGACAGGGGAACAGTGTTGAGAAAGCGATGTACTTTTGCAAAAAATGCACCTTCCGGGACACTCTCTACAATATTGTGAGAAGGCACATCTACAGAGAACATTTTCATCACATCGTTTCTCCATATCTTAATATGATTCCTGAGTCATCGGTCAAAAATGGTGCTAATTCTCTTAATGGCAACAACATCCTCTGTAAACGATGCCAGTTTTCCACCCGTAGCTACGAGGCGCTAGTGCAGCATGTTATAGAGTACCACGAGCGAATTGGTGCTCAAGTAACAACCATGATTGGACATGCTAATATTATTGTCTCCAGGCCTCAAGCCTTACCAACCATGTCTCAGAAGGCTCCTGTACTCATCAGCAGAGGCCACACTCTTAGATCGGAGCCACCACAACCAGTAATTGGTTATTTAAAGCCGGTGGCCCCCATTGTTAAAACTCAGTCCTCCATCGCAGTCAGTCAGGTGCGTGTCTCCGCTCCTGGCAACAGCACTGTGGCAGAAAATAGTGCTGCTGGTGTAAACACATCCCAAACACAGAAATGGAAGATATGTACTGTTTGCAATGAGCTTTTTCCTGAAAACCTTTACAGTGCACATTTTGAGAGTGCACACAAGGCAAAAAAAGTGTGGGCCCTGGCCAAGTACATCATGAAAATCCACAACTTCACTAGCAAGTGTTTGCTTTGCAACCGCTATCTGCCCAGCGACACTCTGCTCAACCACATGCTGATCCACGGGTTAACCTGTCCACAGTGCCACTCGGCTTTCCACAATGTTGAGAAAATGATAGAGCACGTAGCTAAGGCCCACCCTGATGAGTTTGTCGGACCCCCTGGCGCATCACCTCTAACCTTTGATCTCACCATTAAACAAGATAGGCCCAGTAATGTTCAGCTTGCTGTTCTCACTTTTAACATGAAGGAACCTATCAATGGTCAAGACCAGCATGCACCTCCTCAGAACAGTGTTCCATTTCCGATCAAACTACCCGCTCCCAGAATGATTCATAAGGAAAGTGAACCTCTTGCTGGAAATTTCCATTCAAATCTTCAAAAGGGGGAGGTTGGGAAGACGGTATGTCCGCTGTGTTTCACCATCCTCAAAGGTCCCATCTCTGACGCGTTGGCCATGCATCTGAGGGAGCGACATCAAGTGCTCCAGACAATGCACCCTGTTGAGAAAAAGATGACATACAAGTGCATTCATTGCCTAGGGGTGTACACCAGTAACATGGTAGCATCCACAATCACGCTGCATCTCGTGCAGTGCAGGGCTGTTGGTCGGACCCAGGCAGGCCAAGGCTTCAAGTCTGCCTTGACTCTCAACTCGTCTGGGGCTGGCTTTCTCAAGAGGCAGCCACCAGTGCAGGCCACACCCAACCTCAAGAGGCTCAAACTGGGCAAGGACTCTAAGATTTCTACCACTGCCTTTGGAAATCAGGCTGAATCTGATGGGCTTGCTCTGGATCCCAGAAGCTATGAGCACAAGACATACGAGGACAGGAAAAATTTCCTGACAGAATACTTCAACCGACGACCGTACCTTTCTTCTCAAGAAGAGGAGAAGCTTTCTGCAAGTCTGTGGCTGTGGAAATCTGACATCACATGTCACTTTGCAACCAAGCGA